>NC_051089.1:19505507-20242752 GCF_901709675.1 Syngnathus acus | reverse complement strand
TCCGGCCCGCCAACCCTGAATTAATTGTATTATTAAACTTTTTTTTTTGTCATTTTGCCTGCAATGACTGCGTTTCCCCAGTAGATGGGGAACCGCTCGCCTGCGCATTTACTACCGGAAGCCGTGTCAGAAAGCTCGGTGCACACTCACAAGTGCGTGTACGTACGTACTCAGTAGTACGGACATGGCGCACTCGCGCTCTATTTGTATCAGTCCCGAATTTACAGCGTGGGCTGTGACGACAGCATTCTTGTAATTCGCTCGCTGAGCTTTCAGATACAGTTTTACGCTAAAGCCACCCACAAACCTTCCCCTGGAATCCTTCCATTAAAATGAGTGGCCCGAAGAAAAGAAGTGAGTGCCGAATGTTAAAAGAGTGGCCAATTTGGCTCGACGTACGCGACGTGACGTTCAGCCACATCAACCCGTCACAGATCGAGGTAAACGGATCTCTCCTAAGAATTGCCACAACACATTTTACTCCAGACTATGATGCACTATCAAAAAAGGGAGACCAACAACACTGTTCCCACTGAAAATGAAGGGGAGGCTCTCAAGTTTGTTGTAAAAAAATGCATTTTGAATATGATTTGTACACATAGCAGGGATTGAAACTAGCGACCATTCTCATTTTCAAACAATGCAGGATGCTCAAGGACATTGATGCACCACCTGTTTGCGACTAATCTTAACCTGTAAAGTTCTTAAGGCTTACTTTAAGGAAGTGTTTCCCGTTTCCTCACCTCTGTTACCAGGTGTTTGTGAGTTAAAACTCTGCTCTGATGTTCAGATACCCCTCACCGTGTTGCCGTTTTGATTACTTTATTTGGATGTATGCTTTCACCGATTCTTCAAGATGATATATTTGGTCAGAATGTTTGCTGTTTGATGTGATCTCATAAGATAAAATTTTTCATTAATCTGACCTGCAGGCACTGAAGTGATGGAGACTGTTATTCATAATAATAGTGTCGTATTTTATGAGAATCACTGATAGCAGTTTTTTAGTGATTTCTTTTTTTTTAATGCTGTTAATAAATGCATTTGTTTTCAAAAAACTTGTTTGGAATATCCATGCTTTACTACCTACTAAAGGCCAAAATCTTTTATGCAATGACCTTTACAGGTCGCTTATATTACTTCACACAAACACTACGTCCATCTGCTCCTGGTTCGGCCCTCCGGTCCAAATTTAGAACCCAGTTCGGCCCGCGAGTCAAAAAGTTTGCCCACCCCTGTGTTATGGCAATGTAGGTCTTTGTTACCATGTATCAAGATGAGTGCCTTAGATGGTAATTGTGCAACCCATTCCTAAAAATTCGAGTGACACGTACATTTTCTGGAAATTCACACCCTCTTTATTCAGTAAGATCAGATACAAATTAATTCTACATTCCAGGATAAGAGAATCGTGAGTACATACTCTGTTTAGGTTGTACATTTCAAGTTAAGAAACAGGAGACCTGTTTCATCTAAAATTCTATCTCAAATCCATATTCTTATGATTGAAAATAGTGAACCACGGGGTGAATTTAGGATGAATAAAGGAGGTACAATAGTAGTGGATACATTATAATATATAATATTTATAATATTCTTAGACCCCTGGAAAACACTTGTCCTAACATATTTTTTCCACATCAACATGGTGAAGTTCTTTAAACGTATGTTCATATTCTTCCAAAATGCCTCGATGTCAATGTAACAATCCTTCAAGCCATGAATAAAAAAATTAAACCTTCAACGTCTGAGCCTTGCAAGGTATGGCTTTATAGTCAACAATAACTTGGAACTGGCGGATGTTGTTCTTTTGTTGCCCAACATAAGAAGGACTCTCCCGGTTCATGTTTTGTGGAAAGTCTGCACACTGGATCCAATCCACAACACAAATAGACACATTTCATTTTGTAAGTGTACACTGATTTTTGTTTTGTTTTGTTCATGATATCAAAGAAATAAAAATATAGGTTTCTTCTTGTGGTTTAAAATAAATATGTTCCCCTTTTTTCTTTTTTAATTAATCAATTGAAGTACTAAAAGGGGGCAGCACGGTGGCGCACTGGCTAGCACGTTCCCTCACAGTTTAGAGGTGTAGGGTTTGATTCTGGCTCGGGTCTTCCTGTGTGGGTTTCCTCCCGGTACTTCAGTTTCCTTCCACATTCCAAAGACATGCATGGTAGGCCAATTGACCACTCCAAATTGCTCGTAGGTGTGTGAGTGCGACTGTGAATTGTTTCCCTGCAATTGGCTGGCAACCAGTTCAGGGTTTTCCTCTCCTTGAACCAGCTCAGTGGCTCAGTGGTAGAGTGTCCACCCTGAGACTGGAAGGTTGTGGGTTCAAACCCCAGTCGGGTCATACCAAAGACTATAAAAATGGGACCCATTGCCTCTCTGCTTGGCACTCAGCATTAAGGGTTGGAATTTGGGGGTTAGATCACCAAATGATTCCCGAGCGCGGCACCGCTGCTGCTCACTGCTCCCCTCTCCCCCAGGGGATGGATCAAAATCACACGGGGATGGGTTAAAAGCAGGGGACAAATTTCACCACACCCAGATGTGTGTGTGACGATCATTGGGACTTTAACTTTAACTTTACTGTACAGTCAGTTGAGATAGGCTCAAGCACGCCCACAACCCTGATATGATATGGAAGATGAATGAATCAATAAATTAGTTTGTTATATTTTTAGTTTTGATTATCAAAACAGTAATACCGTATTTTTCGGACTAAAAGTCGCTCCGGAATATAAGTCACATTAGCCATAAAATGCACAATAACGTGAAAAAAACATATATAAGTCGCTCCGGAGTATAAGTCGCATTTTGGGGGAAATTTATTCGACAAAATCCAACACCAAGAACAGACATGAACGAGCAACAACAGGCTAAACGATAGGTATGCTAACGTGACGTAAACATAAACGAAGAGCTGAGAACGGGCCTGATGTAACATTCAGAGTTATTTAAAAAACTATTACATAAATAACCCGTTTATAAAACCATCTGTGTCACTCCAATTCATTAAATCCATCGATCGTCCTTTGTCAACAATGGGTGCGCGCTGCTGACAGCGCTTGCACTTCAAAATATTCCACAGGCCCATATAACGATATATAAATTATATATCAAATAACTATTATATAAGCAATAATATTATCAAACCATCTGTGTCACTCTAAATCATTGAATCCATCGATCAAATTCCTCGTCCTTTGTCAACAACGTCGCGCGTGCGCCCTGACGTCAGCCTCGTCGTTATTCCACAGTATATAACTATATTGTAGCGTTAACAAAGTACAAGGAAAGACGTGGGTTTGGTAAACGGCTGTTTATTTAACAAAACAAGACTTCAACGAGCCAACAACTACTGAACTGTAACGATAAAAACATATACAAGTTGCTACACGAAATAAAATATATCAAATAACTATAACATAAATAGTTAACCGCCACACGGCCCCAAGCACCGGCGTCGACTTCCAGGCATGTGGCGGCGTGGACTTCTATCCCTATCTATTCTGTGGCACTTCCAGCCACGGAGGTGGAAGAGCGCTCCATAGAATAGGACCGGGCGTGCGTAAAAGCCATGTCCGAGCCCCATCCACCGTCCCCGGACAGCCACCCGGCCGAGCACCGGCCCCCGATTTCCATCCACGGAGGTGAAAGAGAGCTCCGTAGAGTAGGACCGGGCGTGCGTAAAAGCCATAATAGTTTTTCAAACCTTCTGTGTCACTCCAAATCATTAAATCCTTCAAACTCTTCGTCCTCCGTGTCACTTACAAACAAAGCCGCTAATGATGCCGGTAGTACGAGGGGCCCTTCGTCATCTTCGTCATCCCGTGATCGAATCTTTGTCCATTTTGTAAACAACCACCGCGCTGCGCCGCGCTGCGCCGCGCTGCGCCGCGCTGCGCCGCGCTGCGCCGCGCTGCGCCGCGCTGCGCCGCGCTGCGCCGCGCTGCTGACGTCACTTGAAATTCAAATTACAGTAATCCCTTGCTACACCGCGGTTCGTTTATCGCGGTTTCACTTTTTTTTTTTTTTTAAAGTTTTTGAAAAAATTCACATATAAGGCGCTCCTCAGTATAAGTCACCCCCCCACCCAAACTATGAAAAGAAACGCGATTTATAGTAAATTACGGTAATCTTTGTGCAGCGCCTACATGCGCCGGAAAACAAGTTTGTCTTCAGGATACTGGACTGGATCACTTTTTTTCATACTCATCAGAATCAGTTAGTAAAAACAATGATTGGGGAGCCGATAAACTTCACACTGTCCTCTGTTCTTTTCTGATGAGTAATACATTATTTCTTAATATGGATGTTACGCTTCTGTTAATCATCCGCTAATAGAGATTTGTTGAAAGGCTGTAACGGCAAAGCGCATTAGCTCCAAAGTCAAGTGCCGAGCCACCTCTCACCTAGGTAGCCTTTTGAATGACCCACAATTAGAATTCTGTTCCTCAAGGCAGTTTTCCACCAAACTGTCTGGGTTATTCCGTGTTTAAATGCCCGGACAGGGACCAAGGATGAATGGGTTTCCTTTGAACTAAATATTCTGGCTCTTCTGCTGTCAGCTCTGTCCCAGTCCCATCGCTGCCAAATGAGGTTTCCTTCCACACAAGCCCACCTACTCAATCCATATCGATGCTAACAGTGAACTAACTTGCATTTAACCGAAACCAGTAAACTTGGTGGAAGTATTTTCCAGTTGTTGGAACAACCGGTTCAAACTATGTTAGTGTGTTGCACCCACAACAGCTGCTGTGGACTTGGGATGTGCACTTTTCACACCGGCTTGGGCTCCAGAATCAACTACAGCATGTTTTCTTACGACTACTTGGGCTATGGAGTCAGCACTGGCAAGCCTTCTGAGAAGAATATGTATGCAGATATTGAGGCAGCCTGGGAGGTACTGAGGAACAAGTGAGTTGGAACCATCCAAGTGAATTCAGAGTCATCTCTCTCTGACTGTAAGGCATTCCTGAATTTAACAATGCAGCCACCCTTTGAATTATAGGTAGGATTTTACACCAAATAACCACTAAAGTAATTATAGCGTGAATGATAAGTTCTGATACAAATAGGTGTAGCTTTTTATTCATCTAATTCATTAGAGGACACACTCACTCACCAGTCACAACTTTAAAGGGACACAAAAGCAAAGATGGTTCATTTTTAATTAACTAGCCCAATTTATGTATTTTTGATTAGGAAAAGGAAAACAAAGTTAGCATTTTCAATTTTATTTATTTGTTTTGGAGAAATAATGAAACAAGTAATGAAACAATGAGAAAAATGAAACACACACTTTTAATGAGGAATATGGCCACACACCCCTACCCTCCATGTCTTGGTTGATGACATCACGGAAGGAAGCGATCATAATTTCATCATCATTGATAATAATACACAGTCTGTATTGATACAATCAGTCATGTCCAAAACTGAGGTAGATAGACTTTTTACAGCACTCTGGAGTGGTCACTTGCAGGTGCATGCCCCATGCATGTACTGTACGTGCGTGATGGTTGCCTGGGCATTGACCCTTTTTCTCCTTAATGCCCAAAGTGCCATTTTGACCTTTTTTTTTTTTTTTGCAAGCTCTTATACAGTATGAGCAAGCCTGTCCATGGCCTTTCCAAAATAAATGTGGTGTGTAACTATCCCAAAAATGTGATAAGATAGAGCTAATTAAGCAATCAATAAAGATGTAAGCATTGACTCATGCCAAGCTCAGAGTATAAATTTGTCCTGTCTTGTGTCTCTGACACCGACCAGACACTCGGGTTCATTCCATGTCATTTCATCAAATGCCTCCCACCTGACCATCTGTGATGTAAAAATTCTAGCAAAACTACACATTTGTTAAATGTAAAAATCCAAAATATACTCTGAAAAGCCATTTTTAATCAGCTGTCAAAGTGTCCACGTCTCCTGACGTCCATGAATTTCCCCTCATGCGCATTGTTCACAGCCACGCCCCTATGACGTAACCACGTTGCTCACAGCCGCACCCTGCAGCAATCAGCGCTCATTGTCTGACACCTGCTGTTCGTCATCACCACACCTGCCCCCGGCTAATTTACTCCCCTATTTAAACCCTGCACTCTCATCATTCATTGTCAGTATGATGCTACCCATGTGCACACTGTGTACCCTCTGTCTGAATCCCATTTTCCGATTTTGCCCGTACCTCCCTGAACGCTGGTCTGACTTCCTGCCCGTCCTCAACTACATCTCTGCGCTACGCCCTGTTTGCCCGTACGCTTGCTCTGCAGCCGACACCAACAGGTCCGATCTGTTGCTCGATTGCGGCCAGGAACTTGTCTTGCTGCTTCCCAGCTCAGCTGCCCTCGACGCCCGCTGGTCGAGTTGCTCGTCTGGTCGTCAGCTCGCTTCCTCCCTGCATGCTCCCGGCAGCAATCCAGTGCCAGACCTTAAATAGCTTTCGTCCTGGCTCCGCTGCTGTATCTGCTCTGTCAAAGCTCCTGTCTACCATGTCCCCTCTCCCTAACATCAATAAAGAGAATCTCGTAACACACTTGGTTGGCTTGTCTGTTCTGTCACATGAGCGATATCTGGAAAACTGAAGTCTGTAGCCTTAAAAATGTCTACTGATATTTATGAATATATGTAACTAATAGCCTCCAAATTTGGAATGTCAGGCGTGGAGTTCAATTGTAACCTAAGTATGGTAGGTATGTCTCCCTAAATTTGGTTTGTCAAAATGAAAAAGCAAATTTGAAGAGTTGTTGAACCCCCATTTTTGCAGATTGAAGATTTCTATCACTTTTGCCTCTACCTCTAGAGGTAGGTTAAATTACAATCACCAAAGTATGGTCTCTGAGTTGATCAGTTTGACAGATATTAAGGCTAAAAAAAAAATTAAGTAAACAAATAACATATGCACTGCCATATCTACGTACTTCTTTTCCTTTTGGCTTTTCCCCTCAGGGGTAGCCACAGCGAACCATTTGTTTCCATCTCACCCTATCGTGTGAATCCTCTTCTCTCACCCCAACTAACTTCATGTTCTCTTCCACTCCATCCATAAATCTCCTTTTTGGTCTTCCTCTTGACCTCCTGCCTGGTGGTTCCATCCTCAGCATCCTTCTACCAATATATTCACTATTCCTCCTCTGAACATGCCCGAGCCGTCCCAGTCTGGCCTCTCTGGCCGAAACACCTAACATGCGCTGTGCTGTCCCTCTGTTGCACTCGTTCCTGATCTTATCCAACCGCGTCACTCCCAAAGAGAACTTCAGCATCTTCATCTCCGCCACCTCCATCTCCGCCTTCTGTCTTTTCCCCAGTGCCAGTCTCTAAACCATACAGCATCGTTGGTCTCACCACTGTCTTGTACACCTTTCCCTTCATTTTTGCTGATACTCTTTTTTTACACATCACCCCTGACACTTTTCTCCACCCGTTCCACGCTGCTTGGATGCGCTTCTTCACCTCTTTTCCACACTCTCCGTTGCTCTGGACTGTTGACCCTAAGTACTTCAAATCCTCTACCTTCTGGATCTCTACTCCCTGTAGCCTCACCATTCCACTTGGATCCCTCTCATTTACACACACGTATGCTGTCTTCTTTCGGCCAATCTTCATTCCCCTCCTTTCCAGGGCATACCTCCACCTCTAGATTTCCTTCCACCTGCTCCCTACTCTCACTACAGATCACAATGTCATCTGCGAACATCATGGTCCATGGAGATTCCTGTCTGACCTCATCTGTCAGCCTGTCCATCACCATCGCAGACAAGATGGGGCTCAGAGCTCATCCTTGATGCAGTCTCACCTCCACCTTGAACTCCTCTGTCATTCCTAGATTCTAAAAACAATTGTGTCAGCCCTACTGGAATGACCAGTAAAGTAACTTGAAGTAATAATATTTTCAGCGCAACACTTTGTAATATTGTAATACAATGTCTGGAGCTGTTTACATGGGTGGTAGTGAATTATTCGGAGTGGCGGATCTTTAATCTTGTACTTCATCATTCAAATTGTCATTTAAGATTTTTTTGAGAGAACCATTGTTGATCATAGTCAAGCATTGCAGAATGATAATATTGAAGACGGACTACTGGCAGAAGGATAACATTGAAGACGGGCAACTTTGTGCTTGCTTTGCTAAAAATCTAAGCACAAATCTTTATCTCTTTGCTCTGCATAATATCAAGAAAGTGCCCAAGGAGGTATCCCCAGTGTTGGTGATACATGGTACAGAGGATGAAGTGATAGACGTCTCCCATGGTTTAGCCATGTACAAGCGCTGCCCACGTACCATCGAGCCCCTCTGGCTATCATAATGACATTGAACTCAATGTGCAACACCTGGAGAGACTCAACCAGTTCATTTCCTTTGAGCTTTCCACATCCTGAGTGCGCCCAGCACACACAGGCCAGGGTTCCATTCAGTCTTCTCCTGATCAGCTCCCAAATTCATCTCCAAATGTTGACAGAGCACACACTTCACATGGCATTTCCGTGGTTGGGTGTGTTGAAAGAGCCTGTCGAAGTACATGTCAACGGTAAAGGTAGGCCAGTGACAGGCATGCATTTTAGACTGCTACGATGTCACCAAACCAGATGCTTGCACATGTGGACATACTTTGACAACTAAGACAGTCTTTCCAGCTGCTTCCCAGCCACAATTAATTTCCCACTCCAGCTCTATTTTCTTCCCTTTGTCCAAACACTCCTTACCGATTTTGTCAAACCAAATGTCGAGCGTGTCATATTTACTTATTCTTTTCCGTTTGTACTGAGATGCCTTTTTTTTTGACAGTTGTTTTGTTCCCTTTTCTAAATCAAAAGGAATTTTTACATACGTATGTGAACTTTTATAGCTTAGCTCTTTGTAGTCCTAATGACTGCTAACCTCTGGTCCAGAAAGAAGGTACAGATATAGACTGTTATGTTAACAAACAAGTCAGTCATCAACATTACAGCTTATGTGATGTTGAAAAATTTGGAAGCTTTCCTCAACTAAATATATGAGGACCACCCTTTTGTCAACCAGAAATCATGTTTGGCTTAAGATTTACAGCTTGTGATAATGAAGAAGGGAGTGCTCCGTATGTCTTAGTTTTTGAAAAGACAATACCTGCTTGTTACATTTTCCTTCACTGAACTGAATATGTGATCCACGTGATCCAAGTTGTCACTTTTTAGGGTGTACCTCTTCTACCTTTAGATTCTACTGTAAATCAAGCCTTGCTCTCAGACAGTTCCCAGAAACCATGTGGACTACAGGGTGGCTCTCAAGTTGTCTCAGCAGATATGTTTTTGTTTGGGATGCAGTCAGTCAAACACTGTGAAAACTATGAAACGTTGATAAGTTTCTCCCATCACCTATCACGTCTCCACTCCACCTGCACCCTGCTCGGTAACTTTCCGCCACACACATGGCCAGCGGCCACACCCCTGTGCTAATCAGCGCTCATTGCCTGCCCCATGTTCCTTGTTACAGGTTCATCAGGGCGTGTATTTAAATGCTTTCTGTCACCACTCCCTGTCAGTTCCTCTGCGTTGCTACCCATTCCTGTTCGCTGGCTGGCTGTTCCCCAAACTGAGCTCCATTACTGACCCTGCCTGACCTCATTACGTTTGATCCCGACCTGATGAAAATGCCTTTAAGGAATTAAAGATGTGTTCAAATCGTTTTATCCTGAGTTTTTATGGGCTACTTCAAAAGAGAAACCTGGAGAACATTCGGAAAGCTGACATGTTTTCAAGTGGCCTGACCTCGATTGCCTTACACGACCACGATTGATCCCGACCTCGATTGGCTGAACCGACCACGATTGATCCCGACTGGCCTGACCACTATTGCCTGTACTTCGCTGTGCCCTGCCTAATCCGACGATGCCTGTTCCCCTGGCCTGTTCTCCTCTTGCCTGCCTGCCTGCCCGCCCGCCCGCCCGCCCGCCCGCTTGTCTATCCACCCACCTATCTGCCTGCTCACCTCCCTGCCTGCCTGCCCACCTGCCTGCAATTCTGTCAACCTGCTTCCCTGCCTACCTGCTGCCCCTCCCGGACTCTCGTTACACCACTTCCCTTTTCCCTTTTTCTAAATAATCGTCCCAGTTTCCCATCACATAGGCAGCAGTCCAGCTGTACTTTCATTAAAAAATGTTGCTCACTGAGCCTCTGTTTATTTCTCATAATTTCTGGACTAAAAGACGCATCTGAATATAAATTGCACCAGCAAAAATTAGGGGAAAATCCTGCCTGTACGCAACTATGATTTCGCTGTGCCCTGCCTAACGCGACGATGCCTGTGCCCTTGCCTTGATATCGCCTACCTGCCCACCTGGCTGCCTTCCTGCCTGTCTATCCACCTGCCTGCCTTTCTGCCTTCCTGCTTGCCCTTTACCTTGTGAACACTTAGCCGCGTTCCAACTCCTGTCACTTACCGATTCCACCAATTGCTCAACCACTGCCCCGTTCGGGCTGTCCGTCCTCGTCGGTCATACTTTCCTGCTGTAACAGTCCTGCCCCTTTCTCTCTCTTCCCTTTCCTTTCCTTATTTTCACAATAAACAAAGTTTCTGCAACTGGTTGGACTGTTTCATACGTCACAATAACTCTTAATCACAGAAACGCCTCTAAGAGCGTCACATGCCCACAGTTGACAGGCCGTTACACAACTGCCCCCAAAAAGAACATTCATGTAAGACCTTACCTTCACATCTGCCCCATGGATAAAGCGGATCCTCCACAGACTTAAAAAAACAAATTATCGTATTTTCCGCACTATTAGGCGCACTTAAAAACTTAAAATTTACTCAAAAAAACACAGTGCGCCTTATAATGCAGAGCGCCTTATATATGGATCAATTGATGAAGTTGTTGGTCCATACTGGTTGTACACAGCGCTCTGCCAAAACGTTTTAGTACGTTTTAGTACGACTAGTGAATTACAAGGTCGCATCGCTTCCCAGCATTATGGCAACCGTGGTCAGGGGGCGTCACTGAATAGCTGTTATAACCGCGAGGCTATTTCATTTCAAGATAGGCTGTTCCGTTAATGTTTACGGATCAATATGCAACGGAATCATAAATAAGCAGCACTAAAATGTTAAATCGGTCTTTAGCCGGTTCCGATCACTTTAATGGGAGAGAGTTTGAGAAACGTGATTGTTTACAGGGGGCTGCCATGACACTTTGCTGAGGCTCATGGGAGTCTGCGAGCTGAGGCTCATGGGAGTTTGCAAGTGGCTAATGCTATAATGATAGCTGCTATACACACGAGGCTCTTTCATTTCAAAATAGGCTGCTCTGTTAATGTTTAGAGTAAATTTATGGATCGATATGGAAGGGAAACATAAGTAAGCAGTACCAATGTGTTAGATCGAACTTTAGTCGGTTCCGATCACTTTCATAGGAGGTAGTTTGAGAAACATGATTGTTTACGGAGGGCTCATTGGTTATTGGCTAGTGGATGCATACCGCAACCCCAGTCAACCTCAGTTTGATGCATTAAAGCTTCTATTTTATGCGCCTTTTAATCCGGTGCGCCCTATAGATGAAATAATTTCTAAAATAAAAAATTCAATGAGGGTGCGCCTTGTAATCCAGTGCGCCTTATGGTGCCTAAAATACGGTAGCAGAGTAAAAATTGGAAATGAGGAGCATCATGGTTAGAACTCGGCGCTTGAAAGAGATTAAGACTTCATTTTGCGTTAATGTATTTATTCAGTTAGCCCCTTTGTAAATGATAAATTGTTGGGTACATTTTATGAATTTGATTTATCAATTTTTTTTCAAGTTTAATATTGCATTGAAAAATCTTGACATTATTTGTTAAAAAAAAAGTAATGTAATGATAAATGTTTTCCCTAACAATTAATAATTGTGATTACAATCTTAAGATAAAAAAAAGTGTAATTATGATTTTGGATTTCACAGGTTTGAGCTACACAATATTTTCCTCCTGTTTACCATAAATATTAATCACAGTTAATAATAATAATAATAATAAACTTTCTTTGTTTAGCACCTTTCATACTAGAAATGCAGCTCAAAGCGCTTTACAACAAAGAAAGAAATTATAAGCATTGAATGCTTCACATAGGAACAGACATAAAAAGAACATGAACACATTAAAACAAAAACATTAATGTATGCATACACAATTAAAAGTCTAGGTTTCTACTCAACCTTAGTTAAAAACTTAAGACGAAAGGTTTCTACTAAACCTTAGTTAAAAACTTTAAAACTCACTTCAGACTTGTTAAACACACAAAACATCACTTAAGAATAGAACACGTTAAAACGCACTCTAACATGTACTGTGTGGACTCTAACCACGTACTCAACCCTTTTCTTATATAGTGACTCGTCAGTAAAAGTCTAGGTTTCTACTAAACTTTAGCTGTGTCTGTGTGTATCTGTGTCCCTTTCTCACTTTCTCCCTATCTCTGTCTTCTCTACCTTTCTCTCTCTCCGTCTTCTCTGACTCTCTCTGTCTTTACTTAAACATTATTCTTGTCTCTCATCTCTGTTTTCTCTTTACATGCAAAGTTCACATTTTTTTGTCTTCGATTTAATCTTTCAATTAAAAAACAATCATATCCTCAAAGGCACCACCACAGACAACTGTAACCAGACACTGCCATTACATGTTGAGATCCGGAGAGCTCCCAAATTGGGTACCATTTCAATCAGCAGAAGAAAGGCGGTGGTCGGCTTTTTAGAAAGATTGGGGGCACCGGACTTGTAGCGGCAACCAAAATCACAGCAGGACGACATAAAAGTAACGGCGTTTACTCCTGGCTTCCAGTCTGTTGCCTCCCATATCAGTTTCTATTGCCTAGAGATTGCACCGTGACGTCAGTGAATCAGAAATGACCAAGTAACCTATGATCGGTGGCTTCAGTTGACAGCATGTAATTGATTACCCCGTGAAGTCATCACAGCTGAGTGAGAGGTTGGTTCGATAACAATAACACTTTGTCAGCCTGGCTACAGTGATGAATACAAACACTTTTTGGTGGTGTTGTTGTTGTCTCCATTTTTTGTGAAGAAAGATGAATAATGGGCTGATACACTGTTTGTGGCCATCTATATTTTCTAGGTTTTCTCCAGACTTTCCTTTTGGTATTCTTACATTTGCATGATTGACAACAAAACTACTGTGCATTCTCTTTGAAATGTTGATATCTCGGGATTTTACTCTAATTGTTTTTTTTTCTTTCTGAAGCATGCTCAGAGAAACTCCAGGCTTGGTTCTTTCACTTCACATTACAAAGTAGTCCTCAAACATCACAATCTGTCGCATCTCCTAACAACCCAACGATACATAGTACACACAATCCACTGCTTCAATAAACTCACACCTGTCTTCTTTTAACTCACAGGTGTCACTGCAATGTACTACATCAGTGGTCCCCAACCACCGGGCCACGGACCGGTACCGGTCCATGGGTCACTTGGTACCGGGCCGCCAAGCCACCCAGAAAAAAAAGAAATTATCGACGATCAATTAATTCAGGTCAAGACACTCGTCCCGGTCACGTGACATGTTTCCCCAGTCGAGCCCGCAAAGCTAATATGTGGCGACAGGCTAACTAACCAGGCAATTAAGCATTCAAAACTGCTTCAACACATGGAGACCAAGCATCCTGCAATAAAAGACAAACCTTAATCACTTCGGGTGTCATTGTCTCCGATTACGTCTAGATGGGACCGGCTCGTTTCTGAGAAACAAACTCAGTGCTCCCACTAATTCAACGTAATGGTGAGTTTTATTTTTGTCATTTGTACTTGTTTTTATGTCAAAGTCAAAGTCAAAGTCAGCTTTATTGTCAATCTCTTCACATGTCAAGACATACAAAGAAACCGAAATTACGTTTCCTCTATCCCACGGTGACGAGACATAGAACACGATAGACATACAAGTAAACGACACAAAATAAAAACAAGAAGGCACAAACAAGAAATAATAAGAGTGATGAATAAATAATAAATAAACAAATAACACAATAAATAAGAGCAAGACGGACCAAGTGTGCATACAGCAGACAGTAAGCATAGCGCAAAAGTACAGGACGCTACGCAGAAAGGGGGAGAGAGTTCAGGATCCTAACAGCCTGGAGTATGAAGCTGTTGGTGAGCCTGGTGGTGCGGGAGCGCAGGCTCCTGTACCTCTTCCCAGAGGGCAGAAGATCAAACAAAGAGTGAGCGGGGTGACTCACATCACTCACAATCGTGGTCGCCTTGCGGGTGAGATGGGAGGTGTAAATGTCCTTCAAGGAGGGGAGTGAAGCACCAATAATCTTACCAGCCGTGTTCACTATGCGCTGCAGGGCCTTCATGTTGTAGTCAGTGCAGCTACCACCCCAAACAGCAATACAGCTGGAGAGGACGCTCTCAATGGTGCCACGGTAAAACGTAGTCATGACGGCCGGAGGAGCGCTCGCTCGCCTGAGTTTCCGCAGGAAGTACAGGTGGCGCTGGGCCTTCTTCGCCAGTGATGCGGTGTGTGTGGACCAGGAGAGATCCTCACTGATGTGCACCCCCAGGAACCTGCCGCTGCTCTCCACCACAGCACCGTCGATGGTCAGCGGCAGGTGTTGGGTGTGACCCTTCCGGAAGTCAACAACAATCTCCTTGGTCTTGTCGACGTTTAGCAGGAGGTTGTTGTCCCTGCACCACGTGGTCAGAAGGTCAACCTCCAACCTGTATAGAGTCTCGTCTCCCTTGGTGATGAGACCCACCAGAGTCGTGTCGTCAGCAAACTTCACTATGCGGTTGTCGCTGTAGGTAGCAGTGCAGTCATGCGTCAGCAGGGTGAAGAGCAGCGGACTGAGCACGCAGCCTTGGGGGGCCCCTGTGCTCAGCGTGATGCTGGCGGAGATTTTGTCGCCAACACTTACCACCTGTGGCCTCTGACAGAGGAAGTCCAGTAGCCAGTTGCAGAGGTAGGCACTGAGGCCCAGCTTGTCGAGTTTGCAGATGAGACGTTGAGGCACAATGGTGTTGAAGGCAGAACTGAAGTCCACAAACAGTCGTATCATTTTATTTCATCGTATTTATATATTTATTATAAATGTATTATTTATTTATTTATTTATATAAATGTATTATTTATTTATATAAATGCCGGTCCGCGAAAATATTTCTGACATGTAACCGGTCCGTGGCGCAAAAAAGGTTGGGGACCACTGTACTACATTACATGCGCCACTAATTTAAATGCACATGAGTCGCCTGACATCCTTGCACATTACTACACCTCCTTTATTTGTCCTCCCTGACACGTTCTGCAATTGGCTGGCGACTTGTTCAGGTTGTACCCCACCTACCGCCCAAAGACTGCTGGTATAGGCTCCAGCACACCTGTGACCGACTGACCGTTGTGAGTATTCAGCGGTTAGGAAAATGGATGGATGGATGGATAAGAATCACATGAAATTATTTTCCATTTTAGTTTTCTGGTCTGTGCTTTCCATTTGTTTTCTTTTTTAATTTAACAATATCCATGATTTAATTGTAAAATATTTCCTTCAAAACAACGGCAAGAGGATGAGTGTGGCAGTGGTCAATCAGGACCCTCGGTTGCACAATTTTTCACAAAAAGCAAAAATAGTTCAGAGCAATGAACCACCTAAAAAATACTCAACAATAGAGACTGGCAAGCACCTGTTTTGTCTCCCTTAATGTTTCCAATACATTTTCAGACACTTGTAATATGCATTCTGATTTTCCATAGTTAGGCTAATACATTTAATATTTGAGTGTTCTGTATTTATTTTTGCTGATTACATAAAACTTTAGATAAAGTAAAAAGTGAGACAGATAAGATTGTGCCCCCACACCTTAATAGGCAGCACGACTCTGCCTCTACACCTTAACAGGCAACCTCTTCAGTGTGGCTGTCGCTGTGAAAGGGGCATATGAAAGCAGACATGTTCACAATGGTGCAGTTCTTTTACGCTGACACCCAGCCAAACTGCACCAGCTTAGCTAACTCAACCTCTTTGAAGTCATTAGAACTAGTACTGAAAAGTGCTCCCACTGTGGACTCCCTTGTTCTACTGTGGAATTTTAACACTCACATGAGCAATGACAGTGAGACCTCACGGAGCATGATCAGGAGCAACAGTCCCCGCAACCAGACACCAAGTGGTGTTCTGTTATTGCACTTCTGTGCAGGTCACAGATTGTGCATAACAAACACCAGAGGTGGACACTTAAGGAAATTTTGCCACTCCGCCCTCAGTGCTTTGTCCACCATTTTCGTCCTTGTGAGTCTGTCCTTATTCATAATATAATCGTCTGTCCGTCCGTCTTCATCAATTTAAAAGGGCTTACTTCATCAATACATCCTTCCGTCCGTCGTCCATATAAAAGTCATAGTCCAACAGCTGATAAACCCAATGTGATTAAAGTGGTGAAGTGCAAATATCAAAATATCTACACCATTCACTGGCTGCCAAACGTTTACAAAATCATCACATTCACCTTTTATTAGCAACATTAAAATGCCAAAATGTTTGAAGTACTTAAACCAGGATCTCGCTTTGCATGGGTAGATGCGGGCCAAGGGTAGATTAAAATCCAAGTGGTTTATTCCAGTGTTGTATAAAATACTATCCAGCGCTCATTCTAAAACTGATTAGACGTTCTTCTCTGGGCCTTTCTATTTTGCCATGGATCACAGCATGAATGAGAAGTTAATGTGAAAGCTTTCATAATACATAATAACATTTAAATCGAAGAATCTACAAACCTAGAGGTAAACTCCAGCGGCCCTGTCGAGGAACAATTGATGTTTCGATGTGAAAGCAAACCGGGACCTGTCACGGACCATTGTCAAATGCTGCATTTGCATATGAGCGTCTTTTAAACCAGGGCTGCGGGGCATCAACAATCAACGTGACTGAAGCCTGGAGTGTGTTCATTTGAAAACTTTATAATTTCTACAGGGTGTTTTTACAGTCAGGTGACTGAATTCTTTTTTTTAATTTATGTGCAAAAGCATCATTGATATTTTATTGTATTAAGTACAAGGGTGTGTTTTGTCCACAGGCGCCCTGCGTGAGAGGCTCAGGAGAAGGGGCCACATGCTGTTGATAGCCGTACTGATGGCCGTCAGGCGTGGATCAGGACTGCGCAAGCTCTCGCCAGCTCTCGTCTGCTCCGTCTCGAATGAGATATCGACGTTACATCGAGAGCAACATCAGCGGGTTGCAACATGGTGAAAATTGTATCACCAGACATCATTTGTAAAAATGTTTACTGTGTTAGACGCATACTCACAAGCATGTTTGAATAATTCTAAGACATACAGATACTGATACATACAAAGCTTTCTCTATTGTATACTTTTCCTAATCTAATCTAATCTAATATATAATGGATTTCTTTCCGGTGATGGTTAGACTCCACTAAGGCTGCCCTTTGTCACTGATTCTGTTAATAACTTTCATGGACAAAATTTCTAGGCGCAGCCGTGGCCTTGTGGGGTCAGGTTTGGCGACCTCAGAATCGCATCTCTACTTTTTGCTTATAATGTGGTACTGGTGGCTTCTTCATTCTCGACCGGTTCGTGGCCGAGTGTGTTGTGGTTGGGATGAAAATCAGCACCTCCAAATCTGAGATCATAGTCAGAAAAGGGTGGAATGCCGTCTTCGGATCAGGATGAGATCCTGCCGCAAGTGGAAAAGTTCAAGTATTTTTGGGTCTTGTTCACGAGTGAGGGAAAGATGGAGGGTGAGATCAACAGGCGGATTGGTGCAGTGTCTACTGTGATACGGACTCTGTACGTGACTGTCATGGTGAAGAAGAAGCCAAGCTGAAAGGCAAAGCTCTCGATTAACCGCTCATTCTACGTTCCTACCCTCCCCTATGGTCACAAGCAGTTGGTCTTGATCGAAAGAACGAGATCCCAGATACAAGCGGCCGGAATGAATTTCCTCTGCAAAGTGTCCGGGCTCTCCCTTAGAGATGAGGTGAGAAGCTTGGTCATCCGGGAGGGACTCAGAGTCAAGCCGCTGCTCGTTTGCATTGAGAGGAACCAGATGAAGTAGCTCGGGCATCTAATTAGTATGCCTCCTGAACACTTCCCTGGTGAGGTGTTCCGGGCATGTCTCACTGGAAGGAGGCCCAGGGGAATGTCCTGGGGGATGACCCAGGACACGCTGGAGGGACTATGTCGCCCGGCTGCCTTGGGAACACCTCCAGAATGAGCTGGATGAAATGGCTAGGGAGAGGGAAGTCTGGGTTTCCCAGTTGAAGCTGCTGTCCCCGCAACCCGACTCTGGATAAATGATAGAAGATGGATGATCGCTATTTATTTACCGTATTGGCCCGAATATGAGAGGAGATTTTTTGCATTGAAATAAGACTGAAAAAGTGGGGGTCGTCTTGCATTCGGGGTCTAGACATTATAGCCATTCACTTGTGCGCAGCGGTAAGTTAAAGGTTGCTGGTATCGACTGAGTATGTTGCTGTGATCGTGTGCGTCTTTGACACAAAGTGAGTATATACATTTCATTGTTACTACTGTCCACTATTGTGCCGTTTGTCCGATCGCGGTTTGCTTTGTGTGCGCATCGTTTGATTGACAGCTCCGGCGCGCTCCTTTAAGTTTGCCTTGCATCGTATGAGTAGCCTTTATGCAGTGGCACGGCGACTAACGGTCGCCAGCAAATGTATTTTGTTGTCTCGATGACTTATGTTTGGTGTGTTGCCAAGAGTATTACATTTATGGTTATTTAATATAGCGGAACCGTTACGTGCAGTTAGTTATGTAATGTGTGCCGTCTACTAGTGTTGTGTGACGTCAGAAGTTGAGCGTTGACTTACGTGCTGTATTTCTGTCTGTTGCAGAACCATACACACACACACACACCAAACACATGCGCACACACACACACACACGCACACACACGCGCACACCCCAAACACCCCACACAACCTTCATACAATAATCACATACACAAGAATCACATTCACACACCCAAAGACTCACCCATGTACACTACACACACCTGCTCTCATATCCTTACGGCCAAACGTGTGCCTATACCAGGGGTGGGCAAACTTTTTGACTTGCGGGCCAAATTGGGTTCTAAATTTTGACCGGGGGGCCGAACCAGGAGCAGATGGATGTAGTGTTTGTGTGAAGTAATATAAATGACATGTAAAGGTCATTGCATAAAAGGTTTTTACTTTTAGTAGATACTAAAGCATGGATATTAAAAAAAGCTTTTTGAAAACAAATGCATTTATTAACAGCATTAAAAAAATATTTCACCAAAAAACTACTATCAGTGATTCTTATTAAATACGACACTGTTATGATGAATAGCATTTTCCATCACTTCAGCGCCTGCAGGTCAGATTTATGAAATATGTTTATCTAATGAGGCGAAATCACATCCAACGGCAAACATTCTGACCAAATACATCATCTTGAAGAATCGGTGAAAGAATACATCTAAATAAAGTAATAAAGAAATCAATAGTATTGTTGGTTTCCCTTTTTTGCTAATGCATCATAGTCTGGAGTAAAATTTGTTGTGGTAATTCTTAGGATAGAGCCGAGGTGTCGGTCCGTTAACCTAGATGTGTGACGGGCTTTGTTGACGTTCATGTGGCTGAACGTCTTCTCACACACGTAGGTCGAGCCAAATTGTCCACTCTTTTTTAACATTCGGCACTCAGTGTCCACCTTTCTTTTCTTCGGGCCACTCATTTTAATGGAATGATTCCAGGGGAAGGTTTGTGGGTGGCATTAGCGTAAAACTGTATCTGAAAACTCAGCGCGCGAATTACGAGAATATTGACGTCACAGCCTACACTCGAAATTCGGCACTGATAGATGAAATGACTACGTACTACTGAGTACGCACACGCACTTGTGAGTGTGCACCGAGCTTTCTGACACGGCTCCCAGGAGTAAATGCGCGGGCAGGCGCTTCCCCATCTACTGGGGAAACATAGTAATTGCAGGGAAAATGACCCCAAAAAAAATTAATAATACAATTTATTCAGGTTTGGCGGGCCGGATTAAACGGCCCCGTGGGCCGGATGTGGCCCGCGGGCCGTAGTTTGCCCATGTCTGGCCTATACCCTTTTGCCAGTTTGCCTGTATGCCCCTATGAGCCACAGTGCTTGTTACTTTTTTGCCAATAATTACCGTTTTTTACCATGTATAATGCGCAAGATTTAACTAATTTATTGTCCTAAAATCTTGGGTGCGTATTATACATGGATACAACAATTTTTGAAGAAAATCTCCCTCGAAATAAAACTTGAAATCACCTTTCTTCTTGTTTGTTGTCAATCGCGCATCGCATTCAGCCATCCTGCCCAACACACTTAGTCAGTAAAATTCATAATTGACGACACATCGTTTGATGCGATGATGCAATCCTTGATGGTGTGTTATTGTCAAATATTGTTTTTTAATCTCCATTGCAGACCGGATATCATACGGAGGCCGCCATGACAGTATGCGCAGAATGGATGCGCAAGACACGTCAATCGCGCATCGCATTCAGCCATCCTGCCCAACACACTTAGTCAGTAAAATTCAAAATTGACGACACATCGTTTGATGCGATGGTCCAATCCTTGATGGTGTGTTATTGTCAAATATTGTTTGTTTTTTCATCTCCATCGCAAACCGGATATCATACGGAGGCCGCCATTACAGATGCGCAGAACGGATGCGCAAGACACGTCAGCTATATAAAGAGCGAGACTTCAGTTCTCTACCTAAATGCGTATTACAGGTAATATTTTATTTCACAACACTTTGCCTTGTTCCTTTCCTCTCTGCTGTTCACTTCAAACACGCTCCATACGAACACAATGCTCTCGTATCAGACGCTTGCTCGATCACCTGCTCGTTTGCTGTCACAATGTACCCTACACAAATCCGAAACATTTCTCCGCTATCGAGTTTGCTAGGGCATGCGCAGTGATACTGACCGGCAGAATAACATCCGGTTGTTCCCAAAGATGATCTTTTTTCTGAAATAATTTTACGTTTACGGACTTAAGTAGGAGTCAAAATTTGGGTGCGTATTATACATGGGTACAGGCTTTTTTCCAGCATCGACATGCCATTTTTAGGGTACGTATTATACATGGGGGCGCATTATACATGGAAAAAACGGTAAGTAAAGCAATCAAAACTGAACCACGTCTTCCCTTCTGTGTTCTGACCGACACCCGGGGGCGAAAAGGGCATAACCATCCGAGCCAACCCCCTATACAGTCCTCAGGCTCCCCAACAATAGCAGTAGCAGTTTGCATTATTTTATGGCAATGTTTTTCCTTCTTCAGATTTTTTTCAAGACTACAGTTAGTTAGACTTCACTTTGATGGTTAATGCAGTTATTGCAATTTTGTTGTTTTATCACAGTTGATTGGTTTATTTACATTCTTTTACTCGTTCTTTTATCACAGACAAATTATTTAGGTTGATTTACCTGACATGTTTCGGCGTGTACTTCCGCCTTCATCAGAGTGCCACTGGTGTAGTTGTAACGCGTCTTTATCAGCTGATGAATGAAGGCGTGACTCACCTGTCAGATTTGACAGGTGAGTCACGCCCTCTGCTGTCCGTTCACCCCTCCAGAATGCTGCTCCAGGTGGTAGACAGCATGAAAGCTCCCTTGTCTCTGTTGATGGTCCTCGGGCCCCGCTTGCGGATCTCGATGGCCTCCCTGATCCAACCCTGATGTTTGTTTTCTTCGGTGCGGATGACTCTGGCCTTTTCCCAGTCCATGATGTGATTCTCTCTTTTGCAGTGGTCGGTGATGGCTGACTTGTAGTGTTCCTGTTCTGCTTGTTGTTTTATTGCTCTTGTTTGTCTTGTTGCTGTCTCCTTCTTACACTCCTTCTTGTGTTCTGTTTTTCTTGTAATGAAGTTCTTCCCTGTCTCCCCGATGTATGATTTATTGCATGATTTGCATGGGATCTCGTATATGGAGTTGCATTTGTTTTCCGGGTGGTTTCTGTCCTTTGGGTGAACCAGTATCTGACGGAGTGTTGTGTGTGGTTTGACCGGTGTGTTAATGTTGTATTTTCTCATAGTTCTTTGGATGCGTTCCGTAATCCCTCTCACGTACGGCAACGTCACCATTCCTCTGTGTTCTTGTTTACTTGTTTGTTTTTTCTGTCCCCCCTGTGTTGTGTTGTTTTTGTTTTTGACCTGTCCTGCACCTTTAGTTATTGCCCATTGTGGACACTGACATCTTTTAAGTGCGTGTTGTATGTGTTTTTCTTCCTGTGTTCGTGATTATTGTTGTGCGTTCATGTAATGTTCTGACTACAGACAGTTTATGTATAGTGGAGTGTTCAGATGTCCAGAGGAGGTATTGGTCGGTGTGCGGGGGTTTTCTGTGTACTTTTGTTTTGATATCTCCGTTGTCTGTGTGGTGTATGTTAATGTCTAGAAAGGCTATTGATCTATCGATTTCCTCTTCGTGAGTGAATTTGATATTGCCGGTGGTGTCTATCGTGTTGAGATGGTCTGTGAGGTGTTGTGTATGTCCTGTTTTTACTTTTTCCAAAATGTCATCTACGTAGCATTTCCATAACGTGGATTTGTATATGTCCGGGGCTGTTGAGAGTGCGTTTTGTTCCAAGTCCTCCATGAAAAAGCTGCACATGATGGCAGACAGTGGGTCTCCCATGGGGAATCCTTCTTTTTGTCTGTAAATCGTGTTTCTGTATTGGAAGTATGTGGAAGTGGCGATGAAATGGAGTAGTTGAGTGATGTCCTGTACTGTTGAATTTGTGCGTTTTTTGAGTGTCCTGTCTGCTAATAATCTGTCATGTACTGTGTATGGTGGCCTGTGTGGGTGATTTTGTGAAGAGTGAAATGACTGTACTTTTATGTGGGTGAGTTCTGTGGCGAGTTGTTTTGAGTTTTTGCAGTATTGATCTGTGAGTCCTAGTCGTGGTTTTATTATTTCTGTGAGTTCTTTTGAAAGGTTGTAGGTAACTGATCCTATGCTGTCTACAATGGGGCAGAGAGGTGTAGCTGGTTTATGGATTTTTGACATGCCATAGATCCTGGGGATGATGTTTGCTGTGGGTACTAAGTGATTGTATGACTGTTTGTCTATTTTATTTTCAATAAGTAGTGGTTTAAGTAATGCTTTGAGTTTGGTTTTCTTGTCTTCTGTTGGGTCTTTTTTTACCATTACATCCTGTAGTAACTGTCGCATCTGTTCTTCGTAAGTGTCTGTGTCCATGATTACTGTTGTTCTGCCTTTGTCTGCTGGGAGGATTGATTCTTTATTTTTTGCTAGTGTATTCATTGCTCTTGCTTCCTGTTTGGTAATATTGCTGGGTGCTGATTTAGCTGTTCTTAGTATACCTGCAATTTCATTACGTAGTGCTGCTTTCTGTCCTGGATTGTGTATTTTTTGGCATGCCAACTCTGTGGCTAAAATGAAATCCTCGTGGGGTATGTTTTTGGGTGTGATCGCGTAGTTGAGTCCTTTCGCCAGTATGCTGCGCTCTGCCTGTGTGAGTTTGTGACGTGACATGTTGTGAATTTGTCGTTCATGTGGGTGTGGTCCGGTTGTGTCTTCTTTTTTTGTGCGATGAGTTTGTCTAATTTTCGGATGTGTCGGTTTTTTGTGGTGGTAAATTCCTGTTCGTGTATGCTATCCAAGTGTCCGTGTAGTGTTGTTGCCGTGTTATTGTCCAGGGAATACCGGTGTTTGAACTGCTCCGTCAGTCGCTGTAGCTCACTGTTGATGTTGTTGAGTTTTTGTTGGTTGTGTATCGTATCCGTTCTTTGACCAGAATCATCCGCACTCTCCTGATAATCCTCTCCGCGTTCCTGGTTTGGATCGGGTTCTTGACTGTCAGGCTGGCCGGCGTTACCTCTTCATCCTGGCAGCGTAGGTTGAACCTCAGGTGAATCCTGTAGCGAGCCCGTTTCTTCGTCAGTTTTTCCAGGAGGCGAAATTCCTTGACAGATTTCTCTCCATAGGTTTCTCGTAATAGTTGTACTACGTTCATTTTGTCTTCACTTATAGATTATTTTACTGGTTCTTTTATCACAGACAAATTATTTAGGTTGATTTACCTGACATGTTTCGGCGTGTACTTCCGCGTGTACTTTATTTACATTTCAAAAACCAGAAGCCATTCATTTACAAATGTGATTACACTTTAGTTTACATATTTAAATGATATTAAGATATTAAGATGTGATAGACAGTTTTTGCATGATTTGAACGAGGCAAAATAACAAGCTTTTTCTCTTGAATATATTGACATAATAATTTGTTTCAGATGTAATCATTTTCTGTATAAAAATTAAATTTGGTGTTCAAAAAGTCTTATTTCAAACTTGAGTCTTGAAAAAGAGGGGGTCGTCTTATAATCAGGGTCGTCTTATATTCGGGCCAATATGGTAATAAACCAAATGCACACAATCTTTTGTCAACTTTGTCAGTCTGTCCGTTTGTTAGTGTCCTCCACTGGTTTGGAATTGGCAGTGTTGGCAAAGTTAATTTTCTACACAAACTAGTAGTTCAAAGTTAAGTTCACAAACTTTAAAATGAACTTCTTCAGTTTGTAATTGAAGTTCATCATTCAGAAAATGAAAAGTTCATAGTTTCACCCCCCCAATCAAAAAGAAAGGTTGCTGCAAGATGTTACCCTCTGGCATATTGTCATTTTTTCATTGTTTTCACCCATTCCATTCACACTAGTATCCAGGTGCTACTATCACCCTACAATCTCAAATACAAGAGACAATTGCTTGTACATCTGCTGTAGGTGCCAGACTGAGGTAGGAAACAAAGGATGTACAAATGAAGTATTCAAAAAAATTTAAAGTAACATTATATTTCAAAGTAAAAAAAAAGGCAAAGTCTGCTTTATTGTCAATTTCTTCACATGCCAAGACACACAGAGATCAAAATTACGTTCCCACTATCCCACGGTGACAAGACAGTACACAATATACATAGAAGTAAACAACACAAAAAGTAAAAACAAGAAGGCACAAACAATGAATAAATAAGAGTGATGAATAAATAATAAATAAACAAATAACATAAATAAGAGGAGCAAAAATGGAGCAAGTGTAAAATTGTTATCAAGTGTACTGTCGCTTCTTCTACAATGTTTGTTATCCACATTGATATATATTTTTTTCTCTTGGTGATGGTTTGATGGTCTGAAGCTGGTTTGATACTTCAGGACCTGGATGACTTGGTGTGATTGGTAGAACAATTAATTTTGCTCTTTACCAGAAAATCCTAAAGGAGAATTTCATCATTGTGACCTCAAGCTGAAGTGATTTTGGGTTCTGCATCACAACAACAATCAAAAACACATCAGTAATTCAAAATGAAGGTTTAAGAGTGGCCTCGTTGCAGTCCAGTCTGATTGAAATGCTGTGTGGCATGACCTTTAAAGGGACATTCATGCTTTTCTCCAATGTTGCTGAATTAAAGCAATTCTTCACTAAAGAGTGGGCCAAAATGTCTCCACAGAGATGGGAAAGAATCATTTCCAGTTATAGAAAACGCTTGATTTCATGATTTTAGTTATTGCTGCTGAGAATGGCCCAACCACTTATTAGGTTTAAGGGCAATTACTTTTTCACACTCATACGTTTTTATTGCCTCCCACACCCCGCTCAATAATATAACCCTTTATTTTAAAAAAGCAATTTGTGTTTACTGTTTTTGACTTATTTTTTTATGTATTTGATTAAGGGATATATTTGTGTGACAAATATGCAAAAAAAAAGCAGAGGTCAAACACTTTTTCACACCACTATACGTATGTGATAAGAAAAGATATGAAAACTGGGTGTGTGTGGATTGTGTCCTTGAAAGGAGACAGCGTGCAGCGATGTCTGAACATCTCTGAACGCGGTGTCCCCTCTGAGAGAAAAACATTCCATCCTAACAGCTGCAAGATGTGCATTGCCCAACAAGGGTACAACGTGCGCAGCTAAAGACTGAACGATTTTAAGAATTTTCTTTTTGTATTCTTTTGATAGGTATTGCGATTTCGATTTGATTTACGATGTTCTTGATCTAGTTTTAGTGCAAGATTCACAATATGCTGAGTAACATTTATAAACATGATAGAAAATTACATCTAAAAACGTTAAGCTATATGACTACACTCAACTCAGAGACAGACTGAGGGCTAACAATATGGCCTGAAATTCATATCATGGTTAATTACTAAAGATAAATATTTCCATTTAAAAGGGTCAGAAAGTATAATGTTATATTTATAATACTGATTTGACAGCCCAAGTACTACCATTCGTTTTCTTTTTTTTTTTTTTTTGCTTGAATGCATACGTTAGAACGTTCTTAGAAAATCCCTTAACAAAATATTTACATATAGATGCAAGCAGGTAGTACGTTCTAAAAATTGAAATAGTTTTTTCCATGTATAATGCGCCCCCATGTATAATACGCACCCTAAAAATGGCATGTTGATGCTGGAAAAAAGCCTGTACCCATGTATAATACGCACCCAGTTTTTTTTTTTTTTTAAAGTCCCAATGATCGTCACACGCATCTGGGTGTGGTGAAATGTGTCCTCTGCATTTGACCCATCCCCGTGTGATTTTGATCCATCCCCTGGGGGAGAGGGGAGCAGTGAGCAGCAGCGGCGCCGCGCTCGGGAATCATTTGGTGATCTAACCCCCCAATTCCAACCCTTAATGCTGAGTGCCAAGCAGGGAGGCAATGGGTCCCATTTTTATAGTCTTTGGTATGACCCGGCTGGGTTACTTAAGTCCGTAAACGTAAAATTATTTCAGAAAAAAGATCATCTTTGGGAACAACGGATGTTATTCTGCCGGTCAGTATCACTGCGCATGCAGTAGCAAACTCGATAGCGAAGAAATATGTGAGACTCTCAACGGGATCACCAATATTTGAGTGATGTTCCAGTTATTTATCACAATTATTTATTATTATAATAATAATATATATAATATATATAATAATTATTTATTTATTATTCACAATTGTCATGGTGATCTCTCTGGTGATTTCTTAACTAGGCTGGATGTATTTTTTTTGTTGGCATTGATTTCTCCGACTGCCCATAAAGGCACCACCGCGATCAGTTAGGTGAAAATGAAAAGATTAAAGATTAAAAAGATTAAAGTCCCAATGATCGTCACACACACACCTGGGTGTGGTGAAATTTGTCCTCTGCATTTAACCCATCCCCGTGTGATTTTAATCCATCCCCTGGGGGAGAGGGGAGCAGTGAGCAGCAGCGGTGCCGCGCTCGGGAATCAGTTGGTGATCTAACCCCCCAATTCCAACCCTTAATGCTGAGTGCCAAGCAGGGAGGCAATGGGTCCCATTTTTATAGTCTTTGGTATGACCCGGCCGGGGTTTGAACCCACAACCTTCCAGTCTCAGGGCGGACACTCTACCACTAGGCCACTGAGCTGGAAAAGAGAGGAAAGTGACGTGCGGACATGTGAAAAAGGCGGCTTTGTATGGGAGAGAAGTCGAAGAGGAATAAAAACACCCTTGGAAACCAAAACTTGCTCCTCGTCGTGACTCGGAGCCGCAACAAATGTTTCGGATTTGTGTAGGGTACATTGTGACAGCAAACGAGCAGGTGATCGAGCAAGCGTCTGATACGAGAGCATTGCGTTCGTATGGAGCGTGTTTGAAGTGAACAGCAGAGAAGAAAGGTACAAGGCAAAGTGTTGTGAAATAAAATATTACCTGTAATACGCATTTAGGTAGAGAACTGAACTCTCGCTCTTTATATAGCTGACGTGTCAAAAAAAATAAAATAAAATAAAAAATAAAAATTTTAAAAAAATTGTAACCATGTATAATGCGCACCCCAGATTTTAGGACAATAAATTTGTTAAATTTTGCGCATTATACATGGAAAAAAACGGTAACCTCTTAAACAGGTAGGACATCCTGCACAAGAAAACACACAATGCTTAAAAGCTATAACGGTAAAACTCACACCAAAAACTTTTTGAGGCAAAGAAAAAGTTTAAAATATCACTTTCGCTTTATGACCGTCTTTGTACACTTTCCTTGTAGAGCTCTGCGAAGGTGGACTAAATGACATCCCGCTTTGTTTGTCCCTCGCTCACTTCGGTAAAACATCTGTCGAACATACAAAGAAATATTTTTTTCATGCTTTATTTTTTGTGTTGTCTTTAATTACTTTACGCGACGGAAAATGATAAAACTTGGTATTTTCTGAAATTACTTCACATTTGGTCTTTAAAAAGGGACCACAGATAACGGGCAACAAGAAACTGGAAAATACAGAATTTCGTCTATCCTGAAATTAAATCAGATCAAAACCCGATGCCAAAGTAAAACCTAAAGGTCAAGTCAAAGGTCATGACAGACAACAATTCATCGAGCTGTTTGCCTATGTCTCTTTTCGCTAGCATGTCAGATGATGTTCCCTGGAGGATGTACAGAGGTGTCAAACTCTTTTTTGTCGCGGGCCGCATTGTAGTAATAGTTTCCCTCGGAGGGTCATTATGATCGTCAACGTCTTCTATATACAGTATAGGCTACAAAACAAACTGATGAATAACTAGTTTTGAAATTAGAGACTAGTAAGAACTGTTCAAATATTCTAAAAAAAAAAAATGGTAATAAAAATTGCAAGCAATGTCTTTTTTTTTAAAGTGAAGACAATTTGTAATTTTAATGGTGACACAAAGTCAATGCAAAATTTGTCTTCGCGGACCATCGCGCTGGACAGTTGTGTGAAGTTTTTGTGGAGGTTACCTTCATATTTTTGTAAACCTGCTGTGTTCTGGAATGTAGCTAACAGTGAAATTAAAGACCCAACATATTCAGATACTTTTGGGGGCTTTTATTACAGCCATTGCTCACTTTGTTTTACTGCTTTCACTTTAGGTAACTGGCATTTCATTCAACTTTAATCTGGTTTGTTTGAGTCAGAAACATTAAGCCTAAACAGCCATTTATCTTGGTTTGTATGATAATAAAGCTGTTGCATTTATAATGAGAGGAAGTTCAAAAACTGCTTCTGTCATGTCTTTCGTGTCTTTGTAGTCTGTGATCAGTGTTAAGATTGAGTAGGTCACGTGACTAGAATCAGGAAGTAAGCGCATGTTTCAGCACAGTGTTGAAAGAGAACGCTGCTTGTTCTATTCTCTCCTGCAGTTCGGCAAAACTACTACCTACATTTTGTGTTATACAAGGCATCGTTGGTATGTATCTTTGTTTAAGTTATGGATCGAAATAGATCTTTTGAGTTTTGAAATTATAGTTTTCTGTGATGTTAGACAATAGGATAAAAGCATGATTGAGATTTCATATCGATTTAATTCATTTAGTTCGTATGACTGATTATACAATGTGGTTTGTATTCTCCCAGTTTCACCCCTTCCCTTGTTATTAAACCTTTAGTCAACCTTCAACCTGGCCTTCAGAGTCTTGATGAGTGAAAGTGGTTGACCTTACTGTCTTCAGATATTCAACATATTTGGAGAGCAGGATAGCTTCTTTTGAAAGACATTCAACAGACCAGTGCAGTAATTAAATGAGCAGGTAATTGGCTCAAGCAGAGTAATTTTTCAGATCCCGGTCATGCATTATTTCTCTGATTCTGCTGCACTTGTTATAATAGTGTGGCTCAAAGACAGTTATCTATATCTGCTGAGTGAAATTAGGGCTTGATGCAAACAAAATAACCATCAATTTCATCGAAATCGTGACCAGATTTTCAACTCGTCCATAATGGCTATGCAAATTTTAAAAATGTAAGAACATTTGTGGACCATCTGCACAATCGTGGTAAGCTTTGTTAATATTATGTATGATTTTGCTAGACTAAAGTATACTGACAATAAACAAGAAGAGTTCCACAATGGAATGGAACGCTGGGGTAATGTAATCACTGTCTTACTTGACCAGTAATTCCTTTAATTTACACAAATTAAAGCACTCATTATGGACACTTTCACAATAAACAACACAGATTTATAATCCATGAAATGAAAACGTTCTTGAGATTACAGATGCAATGTGTAGTTGTTTGTCCCTCTGCTAAAATTTTGCCTTGCAATAACACTTTGATGTGTGGTTGGCTATGCCTAAACCCCATCCAAGCATGTGTATCGAGAAGGTTGTTATTCTGTTTTGAAGGACGGTTGGTGGGGGAAATAGATTTTTGGAGAAGGTCATGATTTAATTATTGTGCAATTATCTTCTGCTACAAATACTTCGAATAATATATTTAGTTAGCTTTTTGCAAACAGGAGACTTGGATTAGTGTTGCACCCATTTCTAGGTAAAGTGCATAATTTCCACTACGTCATCCTGAGAATGGATGGAGAAGGATATGATTTTGTAGTATATGCGGAGTGTGATGGGGAGCCAGTGGAGCTTTTGGAGGACGGTTGGGATGTGGTGATGGAAGGGTGTGTGCGTGATAATGCGGGCGGCTGAGTTTTGGACCAGTTGGAGTTTATGTAGTGATTTTCATGGGAGGCTGAACAGGAAAGAGTTGCAGTAGTCTATACGGAAAGTGACCAGGCTATGGATGAGGATGGTGGTGGTGTGTGGGGTGAGTGAGGGACGAAGGCGGTGGATGTTTCTGAGGTGGTAGTAGGCAGACCGGGTGACGTTGTTGATATGGGAGGTGAAGGAAAGTGTGATGATGAGGATGACACCCAAGACTACCTAAGGCAGCCCATGTCCAAAGTCCGGCCCGCGGGCCAAATCCGGCCCCCGATCAGATTTCATACGGCCCGCAGCTTCGGTCTCATAATGTATTATTTATGGACCGCCTGCACTGTCAAACTGAATATTAAAAAAAATTAAACTTGAACCTGTAATTCCTCCTATTACCAAAGGGTGGCAGCACCACCCCTCGCCGCTCATTTCTGCCATGGCGACTGCAAAGAAAACGAGGACTGTTGACATTGAGGGCCGTCGCTTTCAAGAGAAATGGGAATTACAATACTTCTTTGCTGAAAATCAAGGCAATTGTGTTTGTCTAATTTCTAAAGAGACGGTTGCCTTGTTTAAGGATTTCAACCTAAAGAGACACTAGTAGACTAAACATGCTGACACATACGACAAGCTAACAGGGAGTAACCGCGCTGATAAAGTGAAGCAGCTCCAAGCTGAAATGGCATCACAACAGCGATTCTTCACGCAGGGCTGTGAGTCAAAATTAAATAAAAATTAAATATTACTTAATATTAAATATTACGAAGTGGCCATGTTAATACTGTTGATGTTATAAACCTGTAGACATGACACAAACTATTACTTTCTGAAAGATATTGTAAATGACAAGAGCAAAACTCACTTGTTTTAAGTTTTAATAATAACAGACACATTTGCATTACTTATAACTCCTGTTTAAAATGTTCATGAGGCAAAAATAATTTTAAACTCATGTAAATGTAAGGTATTTCAAACAGTTTGTTCAATGTTATCTGACTCTTCAGATATGAATGAAAGGCAGAATTTGTGTTTTTAGAGTTGTTCACATCTGCCTGAATGGCTTGTATTTGGTTATTTTGTCATTTGAAAAATAAAGACAATTGTGACAATGAAATTTGTTTTATAACAGTGTGTATTTGCATGAAATTTTTGTAGTTAAAAAATGTCTGAAAAAACTATTGGCCCCCGGGCCCCTTCACTTTATTAAATCTGAACCGGTCAGGTGGAGTTCTATTTTATTATCGTTAAGTTTAAGGAAGTAGATGGAGATGTAGAGCTGGGTGTTATCCGCGAAACAGTGGAAGTGAATGTGTTTTTTTTTTCTGAAAATGGAACCAAGGGGGAGAAGGAAGATTAGAAAGAGCAAAGGACCAAGGACAGAACCCTGAGGAACACCTGACGTGACGGGGAAGGGGTGTGAGGTCAATGACTTGAGCTGAATAAACTGGGAGCATTCTGAGAGGTAGGAGCGGAACCAGGAGAGGGGAGTACCTGAGATGCCAATGGAGGAAAGTCTATTGAGGAGGATGGAGTGTGAGATGGTGTAAAATGCTGCACTGAGGTTTAGCAAGAGGAGGATAGAAAGTGAACCAGAGTCAGCAGAGTAGGAGGTCGTTAATGATTTTCAGAAGGGGAGTTTTAGTGCTATGGAGGGGACGGAAGCCAGATTGAAATTATGGGTGAGCAGCAATAGTTTTTTCGAGAGGTTTGGAAATGAAAGGTAGGTTTCAAATGGGACGGATGTTATTGAGGTCAGACGGATCAGAACCAGGTTTTTTGGGAATCGGAGTGACGACAGCAGTTTTGAGAGGGGGGGAACAGTACCAGAAGTGAGAGAGGAATGAATGATGTGTCATAAAGGGAGACAGTGCAGGGATGGAGCTTTTGATCAGGACAATCGGGAGAGGATCTGGTTGACAGGTGGAGGATTTGGAGTTTTGATTGAATAAGATTGAAGCGATTTGGGTGACAGAGGGCAGGGTGAAAGAAGAAAACAGATGCGCTGCAGATGCGGAAGATGAAACGGGTTATTGCAGAATTCAGAGGAATAGAGGTGAGGTGAAAGTGAGTCCGAGGGTTTTGTGACCCGTGAGAGGAGTGAGAATAGTGTTTTAGAGTTACCTTCATGTGATCTGATTAAATTTGAGTAGAATGTGGATCTTGCTGTATATACGGACTGTTTGCAATGGAGGGTGTGTGAGGTGTACATGTCTTTGTGTATGGTGAGTCCAGTTTTCCTGTACAGTCTCTCCAGTCTGCGGCCTTGACTTTTGAGGTGTCTGAGGGTGCAGCGTGAGTAGCTTTAGCTTTTATTTTATCCAGATAAGACCATTAAGAAGAGATTCTCATTCGCAATGCCAACCTGCAGGGGTGAAACAAAAGCAAATACAAATGAGTAGCTTTAGCTTTTATTTTATCCAGATAAGACCATTAAGAAGAGATTCTCATTCGCAATGCCAACCTGCAGGGGTGAAACAAAAGCAAATACAAATCGTATTTACACATTTTCAATAAACTGTACAATGTGATGTACACAAACACAATAATTATGTGTTTATCTGTACAGAAAAATAGCCACCACAATAACCAATTTCATAGGAACTTGGATCACCATTGTGCTAAATGTAATATATAATCCAAAACATACCTATAATTAACTGTGGAAAGCTTAAAATAGCATCATACAGCTCCAAATGAGTCAAAAAAATAAATAAAACCGTCCTGTTAACTCATCAACGCATCCACTGCAACGCACCCCCTTACCTCAAGGAACTGGTCACTCTCCAGTCTTCCATTAGGAGTCTCCGCTCATCAAACACCTACCTCCTCAAAACCTCCAAGACAAACCTCCGCTCCGTGGGACACCGGGCTTTCTGCTTTGTCTCCCCCGAACTGTGGAATGCCCTCCCAGTCCACCTGAGAGCATCACAGTCGGTTGACACTTTTAAAAGTGGTCTTAAGACATTTCTTTTTAAAAAAGCATTTCTGTAGCACTTTGAGATTCTATGGAATGTAAAGTGCAATATAAATATAATTTATTATTATGATTATGATTAAATCGTATTTACACATTTTCAACAAACTGTACAATGTGATGTACACAAACATCCATCCATTTTCTGTACCGCTTTATCCTCACGGGGGTCGCGGGCCTACTGGAGCCTATCCCAGCAGTCATCGGGCAGTAGGCGGGGGATACCCTGAACCGGTTGCCAGCCAATCGCAGGGCACACAGAGACGAACAACCATTCGCACTCGCACTCACACCTAGGGCAATTTGGAGAGCTCAATCGGCCTATCAAGCATGGTTTTGGAATGTGGGAGGAAACCGGAGTGCCCGGAGAAAACCCACGCGGGCACGGGGAGGATCGGAGGTGGACTCGAACCGGCACCCTCTTAACTGTGAGGCGGTCGTGCTAACCAGTGCACCACCGGGGACTCCCATGTACACAAACACATAATGGTAATTATGTGTTTATTTGTACAGAAAAACAGCCATCACAATAACTAATTTCATAGGAAATTGGATCACCATTGTTGCATCATAATTAACTGTGGAAAGCTTAAAATAGCATCATACAGCTCCTTTAGTTCATACATGTATGTATGTACGTACATGTACGTTTGTATGTATGTCCAGACATACCACATACATGTGGTGGCTATATCGGGGGCCGTGTGGCGTATGTATGCATGTATGTATGCATGTATGTATGTATGTATGTATGTATGTATGTATGCATGTATGTATGTATGTGTGCATATATATATATATTCAAGAGATTCAAGATTCAAGAGTTTTTATTCGCCATGTTTGAGCGTGCCAAACAAGGAATTTGACTTCGGTAAAACACACCCTCTGTTCAACATATAGGTGACTAACAACACTCAGGACATGTGAATAATGGCAAAAACAGTAATATACCAGTAAAAAAAAAAAAAAAAAAAAAAAAAAAATATATATATATATATATATATATATATATATACATATATACATATATATACAGAGCTACATATGATGGAACTTAACATGCTTTCACAGCCACCACTGTATGCCCCAAAAATATCTAACCATTCATTCATTGTTCCGTTTAGCTTGCTTTCATTGGTTGTTTGGCAATGAAAATTAATATCATAATGTATAGAAGGAGAATTTTTATCAGGATTGAAAAAGGACATGATATGAATTTGCAACCCAGATTATCCTCATACTCCCTGTTTGTTGTTTTAGAGCGGATGTTTTTTCGAACAAGGAATTGGTTCAGGTAGTCAGATACAGCACCAGTGTTATCTGCTTGAATTGCAAAGAAAGAATTTAAGACAAGACAAGAGGCAAGTGGTGGTCACGAGCGATCATCTCCTGGCCCAGTGGTGGAAGGCAAGTGTCGGTCGACGCGTCGAGTCTGGCACAAGCCACTAGCACACACACGAGCGAATGTCTCCCAGTCCAGCTGGAAGGCAAGTGGCAGTCAACCCATCGGGCCTGGCACAAGCTACAACCACCAACAACTAACAACATCAGCAGCTACCATCAGCAGCTACCATCAGCAGCGGTTACTACCAACACTAGCAGCTGTCACCTCCACCACCAGCTGAGAACACTATCACCACCATTAACTGTCACTGTTCCGTCCGGCGAGTACCTTGAGGCCCGGCAAGAGGCTAGCACTGAGCGGCGAGGAGTTTGTGGTGTGCGGCCCAGCGAGACCCTACTGGTTAACCGCGAGGACTTACATAGTTGTAACTGGTATGGTGTGGACTCGATGGGAAGCGGGCAGTGAGCTGCAAGGAGCTAGTGCTGGGGACGGTAACCACCGTCACCAGTGACCACAGGCCTCCACCCCAAACACTGCACAGCCCAGTAAGAATCAAACCAGCTGCAGTCCATCGAAATCATACCAGACAAACAAGTATTCATGCTCACAATCACACCTACGGGCAATTTGGAGTGGTCAATCAGCCTATTATGCATAGTCATCAATCAAAGTCAATGTCATATGAATAAAGTCCCTCATCTCTGCTATGAAGCTGTCTCTCTCATCTGTTGTCATTCATACAACCAAATAAGATGTGGCTTTCTGCGAGTATATCAGCTTGTGTTCAATTACACAGGCCCAGATTTCGAAGTAAGAACCGTAAGTAAGTGAAATTGAGACAAGATCATTATCATTTAAGTTTTCATACTTTTTGTGTTATTTTGGTTTAGTGTTGGGCTGTGAGATGTTTCAAATGTAAATTGGTTGCCTTAGCTCAGTAAAGGTTATGAAACGCTGCTGTAGCCTGCTTAATGTCCTCCAAGCACTGCAATGTGTCTGTTTGACTTATTAAGACTAAAGAACAGTTCTGAAAATAAAACAAAATAAAATTCATGTAAATACACAAACTGATGTGATGTTGAGTATTCGTGACATAACATCCAATCATTCATTCTCCACATGTGAATGTGGAATGTGAGCATACACAGCTGTTTTGTAGCACTTCATGCAGTTTGACAAAAAAAAAAACCCACTAGTTTTTTTGGTATGCAGCCTGCCTAAGTGGTTGGTGCTCTCAGCTGTCCCCTTTTTAAAATTCAAAAACAAAACGACAGTCGGGGTTTCACAATGTCATTTACCCCTAATCACCCCCCCCCCCTCACCACCACCACCACCAGCATAAAAAATGAGGGACAAAAAACATTTAAGCAGGAATTTGTAAAGGTTTGTACAAAGTATTGTTGTCTTCAGATCTCATCGTACAGGTACCAACACACGCACACACGCACCCACACAAGGGGGCGCATACATGCACACGCGCACACACAAGCACCATACAGACACGCAGTGGGCGTGTCTTCCCTCCAGTATGAGTAAATAGAAGCGCGCCTCTGTGCTTCCCAGTCAAGAAATGACTGTTCGGTCGGCTACCGGCACCCGCTGTTGCACATCTGCTCCATCACTGCAGGCTTTCGAACTCTTAAATTTCAGAGACACAGATTATTTACAACACTGCGGTAAGAATTTACCCTTCCTTAACACTGTTGTTGTGATTGTTTCTATGACTATAACGGAATAATGACAGAGAGGGTCAGTTGTGATTTATCCGCTTGGAGCCACAGGTGTGCATCTTTTTCTGTGTGTTTTGCGCTCTTCGGTTCTAAAGACGAAGGTCTCCCCGATTGCGGTCTCAAGGTAGCTTCAGTGTCATTAAGTAGTAAATTGTTAGACTGTATTGGACTGTTGACAAAGGTAGATTTTGATGGAGCCCACTCACCGTGCCTGCACGTGCAAGCGTGACTATATTAGCAAGTGTAGTGCACAGAACGTTTGGCTGTGCTCGATTTTGGTTACCTTTCACGTTGGCGTTTTCTTAAAAAAAACTAAGCCATTAAAAATAAAAATGCTAGTTCAGTGGTCTAACTCGTGTGTGCAAAGCCTACTCACTCTTTGACTCCAGCGGTAACAAGTGCATTCTCCAGTGCACCCCATTCCACTATTTACCCCATTATCCTACCATTCTTACTGTTTGAAGAAGATAAACAAGAACAAAAAAGGTATGCAAAAAAGCAAGATCAATAAATAAAATTACCATAAGACACACCCATTGGATTAAAGCAAACAAACAAGCCAGTATACAAGAGTCTACAAATACAAAACATATGTACAATGTGTACTGTAATATTGCCACAAGAAAAAACATGACAAACCTCCCTTACACAAGAAAAAAAAAGTAACATACAGAATAAATAATGCTGAAATCTAAAATGACATTTTGAGCCAAGACCTGAGAGTTAACAGTACATGGGGTAAAAATGTGATTGACAGGGGAGCCAATTCCCAATTGTCATTCTGTGACAGCACCATACTGTTCACCTCCGACTTTCAGATGAGACATTGGATTGGATAGGAGCAAAAATATCCCCTCAACAACAGAGCCAAATAAGTGTACAGTACAGTGTCTTGCATGAATGAAATGTCACTGTGGTTGTTTATGTTTCTGATGTCCAAACTTGCACAGGGTTGCTGATTTTGTTTGTTGCATTTAAAATGTGATGTTCTTTTAGCTAACACAAATATCCATGTAATGTGTGTTTACCATGATCCTACCATGAAATTATCTTACTTTTTCACCTAGATCCAAGCATCAATCTGATACTACTCTAGTGACAGAAACCGCAGCTGTATATTCTTTGGTAGGGCAGATTTATCATTAACACAGTGAGAAATGACAAAATTGAGTACCCGAGCTAATATTAGTGACCCAGTTGTGTTCCTTTGCACAACATTGTCGCCTACTATGTTATTACACACACTCCATTCTACAGCAGCAACATATTATCAGTTTCCTATGGAATAAAATGTGTTCTTACTGTAACCAACAGCCACATGTTGGGAAATGAGACACCATTGCTCTTCTTTGTTTTTGTTTGTTAGCATGTGGCGTTCCAACTGATGATTTCAATCTGGAAGTCTTTTCCTACTGTTTTCAAATGGAAAACGTAACTAGAGCGGCGTCAATGAGTACACAGTGGAAAGGCACCATATGACAAGTGACTAGGATAGCCCTAAAATGAGGTTACCAACCTTCTTGAAGTTGAGAGCTACTTCTTGGATACTGATTCATGCAAATGACTACTAATTTGATTCACACTTATGAAATAACTAATAGAAGATGATTTTATATATATATACGTATGTATATATACATAATATATATAATTAATTATATATATTATAAATACATAATATATATAATGAATTATATAATTATATAATATATATACATAATATATTATATATTTAATATTATATATATTCATAATTAAGACATACAAATCGTTGCTAATGCTCACTTTTTAAATGATCGTGTTTACATTATTGCAAGGATATCTTAATGTCCCATCACTGTTGTGCGATTTCCAAAACAGGCCAACGGGCTACTCATGTGGTCCTTGGGAGCTACCTGTTGGTGATACCTGCACTTAATTAAGCTTGGATCTCAGCTGCCAGGCTAGCTAATTAATTTTGCTGTATTTTTCTTTTTTTTTCTTCCTGAGAATTGTTTTCCACATTTCTCCTTTGTCCCACACAGGGAATGTATAGTGAATGTTTCTGTGTTTTCTGAAGAATCTTTGTGGAAAGGTTTGCTTTGTTTTGCAGATCCTTTGAAATATCATTGGCTCCCCAACCCTGAGATCAGGGGTGTCCAAACCTTTTGCAAGGAGGGCCCGATTTGATAAAGTGAAGGGGCCAATAGTTTTTCGGACATTTTTTAACTACAAAAATTTCATGCAAATACACACAGTTATAAAGCAAATCTCATTGGCCCACTTGTCTTTATTTTTTAAATGACAAATAACCACATACAAGCCATTCAGGCAGATGTGAACAACTCTAAAAACACAAATTCTGCCTTTCATTCATATTTGAAGAGTCCGATAACATTGAACAAACTATGAAATACCTTACATTTACATGAGTTTAAAATTATTTTTGCCTCATGAACATTTTAAACAGGAGTTATAAGTAATGCAAAGTTGTCTGTTATTATTAAAATTTAAAACAAGTGAATTTTGCTCTTGTCATTTACAATATCTTTCAGAAAGTAATTCTTGTGTCACGTCTACAGGTTCATAACATCAACAGTATTAACATGGCCACTTCGTAATATTTAATATTAAGTAATATTTACTTTTGATTTGACTCAGCCCCGCGTGAAGAATCGCTGTTGTGATGCCAGTTCAGCTAGGAGCTGCTTCACTTTATCAGCGCGGCCAATCCCTGTTAGCTTGTCGTATGTGTTAGCATGTTGAGTCTGATAGTGTCTCTTTAGGTTGAAATTCTTAAACAAGGCAACCGTCTCTTTAGAAATTAGACAAACACAATTGCCTTGATTTTCAGTGAAGTATTGTAATTCCCATTTCTCTTGAAAGCGACGGCCCTCAATGTCACATTTCCTCATTTTCTTTGCAGTCGCCATGGCAGAAATGAGCAGAGAGGGGTGGCACTGCCACCTTTTGGTAATAGGACAAATTACAGTTTCAAGTTTCCTGATTTTTTTTTTTATTCAGTCTGACAGTGCAGGAGGGCCATAAATAATACATTATAAGACCGAAGCTGCGGGCCATATGAAATCTGACCGGGGGCCGAATTTGGCCCACGGGCCGGACTTTGGATATCGTCATAATAAAAAAATGTTACCTTTTCATATTCCAGGTATTCCTCAAAAAACATGTTTTTGACGTAATGGCATTTACATTTTTAACTTACCGTATTTTCCGGACTACAAGTCACATTTTTTTCATAGTTTGGCCGGGGGTGCGACTTATACTCTGAAGCGACTTATGTGTGTAATTATTATATCATTTCACATGTTATTTTCACACTGAACCGCAAGAGGGCACTCTAGGCCTGTGCTGATAATTTGGCGGTGAGTCTGACGTAAGCGACGCAGAAGAAGCGCCTCATCTTCTACATCCGGAGTTAGCAGAGTTGTTTGAAAGTGACACTTTTAGTTTAATTGGATTTAGTGATTTGGAGTGACACGGATGGTTTGGTAAACTTGTCAGCATGTAATTTATGCCATGCTCATCTGAATAACTTAATGTTATGTCAGGCATGTTTTCAGTTCGTTGTTTATGTGTCATGTAACGTTGGCATACCGTATAATTATTCAGTCTGTTGTTGCCTCTATTCTATTTTTGTTTTAAATTTCCTTTAAAGATGATATGTCTGTTCTCGGTGTTTGATTTTATCAAATACATTTCCTTCAAAAATGCGACTTATACACCAGTGCAACATATTTACGTAATTTCCTTCTTTAATATGCATTTTATGACTGGTGCAATTTGTACTCCGGAGCGATTTAGAATCCAGAAAATAAGGTATCTTTTATTATGTATTTTTAAAAATTTTAGTTTTTGTGTTAATACCCCAAACTCCATAAGTGTATGTTCTATGGAATCCAATGGAAATGTTTGATTTTTATCAACTGTAGTTGTTAGGAATAAATAAACTGTAGACAACTCAGATCAGAAGTGTCACCCTTCAAGACGATTATTTTAGACAGCAAGACCTGGTACGTGCAAGTATAATCTTCATAATAATATGATATGAATAATGATAATAATAATGTGTGTGTGTCTTTCATGACTGTTATTTATCTACAAATTATCCTACTATATAAGTAGCTAACACTAGCTAGCTACCTAAGACATAGCTAGCATTACTATACGTGTGTATGTATGTGTGATTGTATTTATTTATATAGCTACATATTGGTTTATTTCAATCGTTGAAAACATTACTCGTGTTGTTTCCAAGGTGTCATATCTGCTAGATATACTGTACAGCTGAAATGGTTCTACAGATGCTGATGGATGATGGCAAGGCAGTGACAGGGTTGGACTCAGAGTCTGAAATTTCTGATGATAAGAACCCAAAGGTGGTAGTTGCAGTTGTCCACCAGGAAATCCAACTGAACAGGATCAGTCTGACTCAGAAGATTCCTCTTCTCTATCCTCTGAAGAAGAAAGGGTCCAAATCATGTCCAGCACAATGAGTCAGAAGGGCTCTTATTGGAGTGAGTTACCTTCCACCCAGGGCAGAGCACAGAGCCTTAATATCTTCAGAAATCGATCAAGGCCTGCACAAGCACTACTGTCTCACCAAAAGATGCATCAGAGCTCTTTATCACTGATAATATACCGTATTGGCCCGAATATAAGACGACCCTGATTATAAGATGACTCCCTCTTTTTCAAGACTGAAGTTTGAAAAAATACTTTTTGAACACTAAATTAAATGTTTATGCATAAAATGATTACATCTGAAACAAATGATTATAACAATATATTCGAGAGAAAAAGCATGTTATTTTGCCTCATTCAAATCATGCAAAAACTGTCTATCACATCTTAATATCTGAACATTTAAATATGTAAACTAAAGTGCAATCACATTTGTAAATGAATGGCTTCTGGTTTTTGAAATGTAAATAAACCAATCTACTGTGATAAAAAAACAAAATTGCAAGTACAGTCAAACCTCGGTTTTTGAACGTCGAACAAATCGGAATTTGAACGAAAAATTAGAGATTTTTTTGCTTCGGTTGTCGAAGAAAATTCCGAGGTCGAATCTCGCGAGATGAGCCGGAAGGACGTGAGAAAACCCGACCGCGCGGCCTGGATGCCGACTGACTCCGTTCGTTATTGGATTTTCGTTACTTTGAGGATTGTATTAACACCTAATCATGCCTCCAAAGAAAGCAAATGGGAGCAGTAAAGCCATCCTAAAACACAAAGACGCTCTAAAGCAGGGGTGTCAAACTCATTTTTTTCGCGGGCCGCATTGTAGTCATAGTTTCTTTCGGAGGGCCATTATGACTGTCAACCTAAATAAATGTATGAGCACCTCATATTATATACAGTATAAGCTACAAAACAAACTGACAAATAACTCATTTTCAAACCAGACTAGTAAAAACTGGTCAAATATATATAAAAAAAAAAAAAAAGAGTGAAGACAATTTCCAATTCTAGTAATGACACGAATTTGATACACAATTAGTCTTGGCGGGCCACATAAAATGATGTGGCGGGCCGTATCTGGCCCCCGGGCCTTGAGTTTGACACCTGTGCTCTAAAGCATATGTGTCAAACTCAAGGCCCGCGGGCCACATCCGGCCCGGCATGCAATTATATCCGGCCCGCAAGATCATTTTATATTATTGTTACTAATGGCCCGACGATATGAAGCGATGATAACACAATAAACTACAGATCCCATAATGCAGTGCTTTCGCGTTTTTCCGCGGCAATCAGGTCAAGTGCTTGTTGCTGCAAGTTATTGCGAAGCTAGCCCCTCATGATGCCGAAGAGAAAAGTTGATTCTGAAAACAGAGCCTTTAAAAACCGATGGGAGGTTGAGTATATGTTTACTGACATTGCCGGTAAGCCCGTTTGTCTCATTTGTGGCGCTAATGTGGCTGTATTGAAAGAGTTTAATCTAAGACGGCATTATGAAACAAAACATCTGGATAACCTGAAAGACCTGAATGCAGAGCAGAAGATACAGAAGGTAGAAGAGTTAAAGAAGAAGCTGACATTCCAGCAGACGTTTTTCACCCGTGCAAAATCACAAAGTGAAGCTGCTGTGAAAGCGAGTTTCATCGTGGCAGAGGAGATCGCCAAAGCAGGCCGGCCATTCACAGAGGGAGAATTTCTGAAGAGCTGCATGGTCAAGGTGTGCGACATCATTTGTCCAGACAAAAAGCAGATGCTGGCAAATGTAAGCCTGAGTAGAAATATGGTTGCTGATCGAGTTTGTGAGATGGCCACTGATTTAAGAACACAGTTGAGTAAAAGAAGCAAAGACTTTATTGCATACTCTCTTGCTGTGGATGAAAGTACTGACATGACTGACATTGCAGAGCTAGCCATCTTCATCCGTGGGGTGGACTCCGATTTGCGTGTTACTGAGGAAATATTGGACATTAAACCGATGCACGGGACAACGACCGGAAAGGACATTTTTGAAAACGTATGTCAAAGTGTAACCGACATGAAACTGCCCTGGGAGAAACTTATTGGTCTTACAACTGATGGAGCACCGGCTATGTGCGGTGAGAAAAGTGGACTAGTAGGAAGGATGCGAGAAAAGATGCAGGAGGAGAACTGTACTGGTGAGTTAACAACATACCACTGCATCATACACCAGGAAGCACTGTGTGGCAAAGTCCTGAAGATGGACCATGTAATGAGCACTGTAACGCAAACCGTAAACTTTATCCGAAGGAGAGGTTTAAATCACCGGCAATTTCAGTCCTTTATGCGGAGTATAGATTCAGAGTTTGCCGACATTCCTTATCATACAGAGGTGCGTTGGCTAAGTCGGGGGAGAGTTCTCAACAGAGTTTTTGAGCTCAGCAACGAAATCTGTCAGTTCATGGACAGTAAAGGCAAAGACTCCACCGTTTTACGGGATGAAAAGTGGAAATGTGAGTTGGCGTTTCTAGCTGACATAACCGCACATCTCAATGCCTTAAACCTCCAGCTCCAGGGACGTGACCGCATGATCACTGACATGTATGACGCAGTGAAGGCATTTCAAGTGAAGCTGATTTTATGGGAGACACAAATGCTTCAGTGCAACTTGTCCCACTTTCCCTGTTGCCAAGTAATGCTGAACCAAGTCGGCACAACGGTGTTCCCAAATACGCACTTTGCTGTTAAACTGAGCGCACTGCGCACGGAGTTCGCACGGCGCTTTGGTGATTTTGAGGAACAAAAGAAGAATTTCGAGTTGTTTCGCAACCCATTTGCCGTCGACGTGGAATCTGCACCTGTTCAGATTCAGATGGAGCTGATTGAGCTGCAGTGTAATGGGACGCTAAAGTCAAAGTACGACACTGCAGGGCCCACAGAGTTTATTCACTCCATTCCCGCAGCAATGTCCCAACTCCGTCTACATGTGGCTCGAACCTTGTGCTTGTTTGGTAGCACATATCTGTGTGAGAAGCTGTTCTCAGTGATGAAGACAAACAAAACAGCACACAGGAGTCGTCTCACTGATGAGCACCTTCAGTCCATCCTGAGAGTCTCCACAACACGGGACCTCACACCAAACATAAACCAACTTGTTGCCAAAAAAAGATGCCAATCATCCGGCTCAAATAAAATGGCATAAGAGCAAAGAAAACTGAATGTTTTGATTCATTATTTGTTATTGCTGAAAAGCACATTGTTTTTATATTTCCAGGTTTTGTTTTGTTTTGCAGCATGTTCATATTTCTATCTTGTATAATTTTGACAGGAGATATTTTTATGGAGAGTAAAATCATTTGGGATATTTAAAATTTAGGTTTTTTATTTAAAATTTATATATAATTTTAACTGGATATATATGGAGATCAAGATATTTTAAGTTATTTAAAGTTTAAGTTTATTTATTCCAGAATAACATTCCTGTCCGTTTGTATTTATATTTATGTTAAAAGTTAGTTTTAGTGTGTTCAATAAATGTTTGTTCTGTTCGGCCCGCGACCTGAAGTGTGTTTTGAATTTTGGCCCCCTGTGCAATTGAGTTTGACACCCCTGCTCTAAAGCAGTGCGACAGTGAGTGCCCGGAGCGCTGCGGTTGCGCGATCGGACCAAATTAAGCTCTCTGCGCACTGAGGTCCACTTAAATTTTGGAAAGTACATCAGGACTTTAAAAATATTTTCTAAATTTCAGCGGCGGCTCTGTCATAATAATGCGACCAGTTGCGCGGTCGGTGGCGAGCTACGGTTGCACGTTTGGCGGTGCGCTGCAGTTGCGCGATCGGACAAAAATGCGCAAATGAAGAAATGCTTAAAAAAGGCGTTTTTTTTTGTCGTGGAACGGATTAAATTTTTTTCCATTATTTGTAATGGGAAAAATAGATTCGGAATTCAACCGATTCACTTCTCGAACCGCCTTCTGGAACGGATTGTGGTCGAAAACCGAGGTTTGACTGTAACTGCATTAACCATCAAAGTGAAGTCTAACTGTAGTCTTGAAACAAATCTGAATAAGGAAAAACATTGCAATAAAATAATGCAAACTGCTACCGCTATTGTTGGGGAGCCTGAGGACTGTATAGGGGGTTGGCTCGGATGGTTATGCTCTTTTTGCCCCCGGGTGTCGGTCAGAGCACAGGAGGGAAGACGTGGTTCAGTTTTATTGCTTTACTGAATTACTGGCAAAAACGTAACAGGCACTGTGGCTCATAGGGGCATACAGGCAAACTGGCAAAAGGGTTTAGGCACAGTTTGGTCGTAAGGATGTGAGAGCAGGTGTGTGTAGTGTACATAGGTGAGTGTTTGGGTGTGTGAATGTGATTCTTGTGTGTGTGATTATTGTATGAAGGGTGTGTGGGGTGTGTGTGTGTTTCTGCAACAGACAGAAATACGTCGACGGTCAACGTCTGACGTCACACAACACTAGTAGACGGCACACATTACATAACTAACTGCGCGTAACGGTTCCGCTATACCAGGGGTGCTCAAACTTTTTCAGCTTACGAGCTACTTTTAAAATGACCAAGTCACAAAGATCTACCCACTACAATAAATAAAATAAATAAATGAATCAATAAATAAATAAATAATATAGTGCGTGTATTTTTGTAACGCACTTAGAAAATGACATTGTGAGAAAAAAGTCCAACTCCCATTCCGTATGAAAGTGATACGTTTTTGGCTTCTTACTTGGTCCAGCAACCCCACTCATTTTATCATAAACTTTCTTTTGTTTAAAAGAAAAAAGCGAGTGCGTGCGTTGATTAGCTTATAAACTTTGGCGGTTTGTGTGTGCGCGGCCGTTAAACATGCTGCGGGGAGGGGTTGTAGTCACTGTCTATTGCACATGTGCGGTTCACTGCGGTTGCCTTCCGACAGGCCTACCTGTATGTCAATCAAGCGATGGGCTGGATTCTAGCATACAGCAATTTCTTTTTTTTTTAAACGTCATGCGATCAACCAGTAGTAGCTTGGCGATCGACTGGTCGATCGCGATCGACGTATTGAGCACCCCTGCGCTATACTAAATAACCATAAATGAAATACTCTCGGCAACACACCAAACATAAGTCATCGAGACAACAAAATACATTTGCTGGCGACCGTTAGTCGTTAGTCATGCGTGTACGCTGCTCGTACGATGCGAGGCAAACTTAAAGGAGCGCGCTGGAGCTGTCATTCAAACAGCGCGCACACGAAGCAAACCGTGATCGGACAAATGGCACAACAGTGGACAGTAGTATATACTCACTTTGTGTCAAAGACGCACACAATCACGGCAACATACTCAGTCGATACCCGCAACATTTAACTTACCGCTGCGCACAAGTGAATGGGTACAATGCCTAGACCCCGAATGTAAGATGACCCCCACTTTTTCAGTCTTATTTCAATGCAAAAAACATCGTCTTATATTCGAGCCAATACGGTAATTCAAGAGGTGATGAAGTGCATGAACATGAAAGGACGGAGAGAAAAGATAGAGAACGTAAAAATGTCACCAAAGAAGATTTGATCGCCTTCATTGGATTGATCCTGCTTGCCAGAAGTGAGAAGAACTGAGATGTATTAGTCTATGCGCTGTTTGGAAGTTTCCTACATAATCCTATGTACAAGGCCACTATGGCTGTTGGAAGATTTGAAGACATTTGCCATAAATATCACTTCAATGAAGTTCAAAGAAGTTCAAAATAAAGATATTTCAAAGATGAAATCATTGTTTTGTGGTTCAAGATAGAATATCCTATTATCATAGAAGTGAATTACTCTCTACCAAAATGAAAAAAATGGCATAAAAACACAGTGATTCTAATATGGGTCATTTTTGACCCATTAATGGAAGAATGTAGGGTCAATTTGTCAACCCTCATATGCAGCATTAGTAATTTTATTTTAAATGCCATGACAGGATTTTTTTTTTATGCTAACACAAACATTGCCGTAACATTTGTGTCTGTTTTATGATGCAACTATAAATTTTTTAACCAAATGGAAATGTGCAATTACATTGTAATTGCATACCTACCTAGGTGTACGTATTTTGTTCAACAAATTCACATTTTATTTTTTTGTGTTACAATTGGTATCTCAAGACTAGAGTTTGAGCCTTTCAATTGCATATATTCAGTACACAATTTTAAGTGGCAGCACAAAGGCAGACAAAACCAATATAATTCACTGAGAATGAACGGACATGATTGCGCTTTACGGTGTTTTTCCCCCTCGCACCCGATTATCAAGCTAGCTGGCGAGCTCAGACAATTCCATCATTTTTTGCAAAGGTTGGATTGGACTGCATTGAAGTGTTGATACACAGGCTATATACGTAAGTATACACAGATGTAGAGATGGAACATCTTAAAGAAATAATAATTCAGTTGAGTAAAATTCTCATCAGCAGCAGAAAGTGTGCAAAACTAAGTCAGTATCAATGATACTGGCACAAATTGTCAAACTCATTTTGGTCACCGGCCTCTGCAATTACGGCTTCCTTCAAAGTGATGGTGAAACCACTGTTTAATTGTATCATCATATTATTACTGTATTTTTCGGACTATAAGTCGCGTTTTTTTCCATAGTTTGGGTGGGGGGGGCGACTTATAATCAGAAATTATTCACAGGTTTTTACTTGATCATTAACACACTACTTGCTTACTAGTATAAGTTGATCACTTCACATGTTATTTTCACTTTAAACCGCATGAGGGCGCACTATGGCTGTGGAATAATTGGAGCCTCACTGACAATGAGTTCCATTCATTGACTTCCAGAGTCAGGAGATTTAATGATTTGAAATGGTATCATCTGAAAACGGCCTTCAAAATAAAGCACCCTACCTCAAATCAAAGCACGGCTGAATAACATAAATAACAGAATTCTTAACACATACTGTAAATATCTTTTTAGAACAGCTTTTATTATTATAACAATTTTAATAACAAGGTACAAGTGTACATACTGTAATTATGTTTTTAGAACTGTTTTATTATAATACTGATATTTCTTTAACAAGTTATAACACTCTTAAATGTGTTTTTAGAACTCTTATTAATATAAAAAAATTTCATAAAAAGGTACAAGTGTATGCCCTGCAATTGTGTGGGCACCCCCGCATTCTGCTGACGAGTGGGCAACATTTGTGCCATAATTCCTTAATTTAAAAGTTTTATTTTGAATCTTGTTTTTTTATTTGGAAAAACAAATCGCAATGTAGTAAAACCGCAATAAACGTTCCGCGATGTAGCAAGGGATTACTGTAATTTGAACTGCAACTGACGACTAGTCCGGCGTCAGCGACACGGCGCACACGCGGCGTTTACATAAAGGACGAAGGATTCGATCGATGGATTTAATGACGTGGAGTTACAGAGATCGTTTGATAAAATTGTTGTTTATAATTATATGGGCCTGTGGAATAATTTGAACCGTATTTGACGACGAGTCCGACGTCAGCGACGCGGCGCACACGCAGCGTTGTTTACGTGAAGGACGAGGAATTCGATCGATGGATTTAATGATTTGGAATGACACAGATGGTTTGATAATATTGTTGTTCATATGATAGTTATTTGTCGTTATATGGGCCTGTGGAATAATTTGAACTGCAACTGACGATGAGTCCGACGTCAGCGGCGCGCTGCACACACGGCGTTGTTTACAGAAAGGAGGACGAATTTGATCGATGGATTTAATGATTTGGAGTGACACAGATGGTTTGATAAACGTGTTATTTATGTTATAGTTATTTGAATAGTGTTCAATTGGCCTTCCATGCATGTCTTTGGAATGTAGGAGGAAACCGGAGTACCCGGAGGAATTCCACACAGGTTACGAGGAGAACATGCAAACTCCATACAGGAAGGCCGGAGCCGGAATCGAACCGTGCAACTCTGAACTGTGGGGCGGGCGTGCTAACCAGTGTTCCATTTGTGCCGCTCGGATTACTAGTGCTGAAATGAGAAAATAAATAGTTTGTTCAATGACGAAGATATTGTAAAAATGGTAACAAATTCTTGCAAAATCTTGTTTTATTACAAATAACAATTTGAAATTTTTGTATGGATTTTAGTCAGGATATTAGAAGTTGACACAAAGGATTTTCTTTTACAGGCCAGATAAATTGATGTTGGGTGCCAAATCTGGCTGTCGGGCCTTGGTTTTGACACCTGTGCTCTAAATTGATGATGAAGTGTGAGAGAAGATGGTAAATGTTAGTGAATTTATGACTCAATCGTTACAAAAGCTGAAGGCATGGCAGGGAAAGCTGTTCAAATGTCTGGTCGTGATTTTGGCATAGTGTTTTATAGCCTCCTACCAGAAAAAAGGAGTTGGAAAAGGTGTTGTGCCATGGTAGTATTAGAAGAAGAGAGTTTTATCTGATACTACTGAGGTACATAGTTGTTGAGTTGTTGCAGTCTGTGTTTTCAGTTTTATGTAGCAACACTAAATGAGACTGTGATAAAGATAAGATGCTTTATTAAGATAAGATAAAGTCCCACATTGAGGAAATTTGTTTCAGCAACAATAGTTGATACAAAAAATACAAAACGGCATGCAAAGAGAACACATAAAATGTAAGCATTGGTATGCGCGCCAAGCATAGGCCATAAATAAATAAATAAATAAGAGGCTATAAATATTGGGATTCGACTTTTCAGGAATGAAAACAGTGTCCAAAGAAAACACATTGCACAAAATAAAAAAAGCTCAAATCATCCAATGTCTTCGTAATAATCTCTGTCAAGTGCAATCAGGAAGGAATGGCGGAATCGCTCCTTCACACAGTGTAGGTGCTGTGTGGTGCTGTTAGAGTCCTGGAAGGGCTCGGCAGGGTTGACCAACGTGGAGCATTGGAGAGAGCTGGCTCTTTTTACCTGTTTGTTCAGCCTCTTTTTGTGCCGAGCAGACATGGCGCTTGCCCAGCTGACTGATTTGTAGATACAACCATCGAGTTACAAAGGTTTTTCACAAGTGTCTATTGAACACTCAAAGTCTCATGAGCTGAATTTATGGACTTTTGCATTGTTTTGAGTATGCTTGGCTTTTTTTCATGTTCTTGTTTTGTTTCCACCTGTTCTCATCAGCTCAGTCCCATGGGTAAACCAATTGGCTCCCTGTGACCACTTGGGTCTTGTCCAGTTGCTCCTTGCTATCGCCTCAGTTTGTTTTTATTTTGTTACCTGTTTTTTTTCCCATCCTTGTCTGGTCATTGTTCTTGTCAAGTCATGATGTCAGTTATAGTGATTCTGGCCTCCTGTGCTACAAATAGGCTCCATTGGTATTTGGGGACTTTTGCATGATGATGATGATGAGGATGATAGAACTTTATTCATCCCACAGCGGGGAAATTCACTTGTCACAGCAGTGCATATGAGTGCAAGAATAATACGAGTGCAAGAATAAAACAAGTGCCAGAATCACAAAAAAGGGTAAATAACAGAGAAGGACAAACACAAGTGCTGCTAGCAGAGACGAAACACATTCATTTTATCAGGTGGCATGCATGTTGTAAAGTCTGACAGCAGAGGGAATGAAGGACCTGTGGAACCATTCCTTCCTACACCGAGGGTGCAAAAGTCTGCCGCTAAAGGAGCCGCTCAGAGACCGCACAATCTCATGGAGGGTGAGAGGTGTTGTCCATGATGGATCTAAGCTTAATCAACGGCCTCCTCTCACCCACAACCTCAATGGAGTCCAGGGGACAGCCCAGGACAGAGCTCGCTCTTCTGAACATCTTATTCAGTCTCCCCCTGTCCCGGTCAGTGCTGCCCCCACCACAGCAGACCACAGCGTAGAGGATGACTGAGGCCACCAAAGAGTCATAGAGGGTCCGGAGGAGAGCCCTGCACACACCGAAGGACCTCAGTCTCCTCAGCAGGTGGAGGCGACTCTGGCCCTTTTAGTACAGGGCGTGGGTGTGATCAGTCCAGTCCAGTTTGTTGTTAAGGCGAACACCCAGGAATTTGTAGTTCTCCACTACCTCAATGTCCGATCCATGTTAAATAATGATTCTGATATTTTTTTTATTTTTTATATGCCTTGTTGCCAATATTCTTTTTGGTCTTTTTTTGCTACTCTCGATCTGGGTGTTCACGCTAGCATGCAAACCACTGAGCCTGACAGAACAACTATACCACTAATGGACCCCTATTTGCTATTCTATACTGAGGTGAATTGCTTCACCGGAAAACATTAAAGCACATTAAAGGATGCTCTGCAGTACCTAACATTTAGTATAGATATCCTGGTTGCACAGGTGGGCAGATTTAGTCTCATAACCACCGGGAAACAGCTAAGCATATCTTGCAATCCCCTCCTGTCCCCTGTTGGAATGCATCCTCCTGTCACTATCCGTTCTTGCTCTGCACATGTCCGGCACTCACCAGCTGCTCTGGTGCTGCACGTCCTTTGGCCGCCACAAGACCTGGCCTCCACAAGATTCCGTATGTCCTGCGACAGAGGTACGCATTCCATCCCAGGGACAGAGCGGTCTGTCCGTCTGTCCTGGACATACGCCCATTTTGCAGACAAAGGAGGAGGATTGACAAAGTTAGAAAAAGGGCGGATTGACGACAGATGGAAGTGTTTTTTGTCCGCCAGTGTAATCGTCCTGATGCTGGTCAAGTGCCAACTAAGGACCTTTTTGGCACACTAACATGAAAGACTGCCAAAGATAGGTTCCTTTGTCTTGCGTGTGCATGCCAATACATAGTGTTTTTTGTAGTTATTTCTTCCTGCTTACGTATATAAGTTTTTTTTTATTAAATAAAGGACAAGGAAAAAATACCAAGTTCAGACTAAATCTGAATGTTAACACGGAAGTGGGTGCCACTGTCCCTAAGTTAAGTGGATGTGAATAATCATTGAGATTCAAATGTTTATTATTATTTCTAGTTATGAAACCTCTTAGCCTCTTGCGCCATAACGCATGGCAAAAAAATGAAAGAGTTTTGTCCCGGAGAGAATGTCCGCTCAGCTTCAGGATGATCTTCTGCACTGGCAGATAACCAGAATAATCCTGAGCTGAACCATCGAGGTTTTTCAGATGAAGTTTACATTCATGTTGTCTGCATCATCTCTGGACTAGATTGACAAACTTCAAGGAGTATATCATCAATACTTCCATCCATGATCAGAACTGCTTATCCTCACGAGGGTCACGGGTGCGCTGGAGCCTATCCCAGTTGACTTCGGGCGTTAGGCAGGGGACACCCCAAACTAGTTGCCAGCCAATCGCAGTGTTTCATATTAATTGTGTATTAAATGTTGCCCACTCGGCAGCCATTGCAGCTTAGTCATCCTGGAAGGGGTATTCCCCCATCGGTGGCCCCTTTCTCAAACTATCTCATTTTCTTCCCCAGATTTTTTTTGTTTTCCTTTTTTCTTGCCCTCCTGTGGGTAAAGCTCAGGGGATGTCATTAATGTTTGTCAACATTGGGTATGTGAAGCCCTTTGAGACGTTTCTGTGATTAAGGGCTGCATAGATAAAACTGACTTGACTTGATTTCAGGTCGTCTAATGCTAGACGTTCAAAACACTTCATGACCACAAACATCAGAGCAACAGGCACATTCAGTCCCAAAATGCAGTTTCCTTGGGAACTGTAATGATAGTACTTAACACAGCAGTCTAAAAATACAGATTTTATTTTAGCAGTTCATGACCTAGTTTTTCTCTGTTAAATCCTTGAGCATAATAAAGAATAATCTGGGTGTTCTTGCGCCAATGTAATAATGCTCTCAACTATAATTTGCGTCTAAAATTGTGACTTGTACACGTAAACTAAATTGCTGATGGTGTTTTTCTTCTTTTTTCTGGTAAACAAATATTTGATCAAACGTTGCCTTGCTTTTATTTATCTTTGAAAGTGGAATATAATCTAACTAAGCCATCTTAAGTTTTCTTTTTTAGTTTAATGGCTAAACTTGCAGCATGAAGCACCAACCATAATTATATGGCTATTGAATTTATTAATAATATGTGTTCTGGTAACAAATATGATTAATGTAATCAATAGCATGTAAACATTGCACATAAGAATGTCTATATTAAATGGAAAAAAGACTACATTTACTATTGTTGTATTGTTATATGGTCCTATGTTAATTCATTTGTTTGCGTAAGTAATATAAATGTGTTCACAGTGGTCTCTTCCATAAACTAAGAAAATAATTGCAAGTAACCCCGTAAGCGAGGAAGGAAATACTTTTTCTAAAATCCCTTCCTACTCACTTCTCACTTTGAAACTTTCTCATGAAAGCAACATAAAGAACATGACTTTTGGCAGCTACAAAGCTCTAATTTTCCAGTGTAGGTTGTAGTTTCCACTCGTGCAAACACACATGGAATGAGAAGTCCTAGCAGAGAGTTGGCATGAGGGATGAGGGCAGACAGCCAAATCCCCACAGTTTACTTGGGAAAACCATCAACTCTTAAAGAAAATATGTATTTCCTCTGGTCAGGCCTGTGATGCCCTGCATTCGAAATATGAAGAATTACCACTCCACTGTCTGCACGGTAGCATGAGCAGAATTCAGAATGAATATTTTGATACATTTATGAATTTCTTAATGAGCTTTAATATTGTCAAACAGCAGTTGTTTGTTTGTCTCGAGGAGCTGCTCCACTTCTGTCCATAGCGTGCTCCTAAATCCATGGGGCAATGACCAAAATACAATGTGCAACATAACTTTCCATGGAACACTTTATGCAAAGAAACGATTCCCAGCATTACAACAGACACTTGTGCTTGCTCCGTGACAGAAAAATATGCAATGAATGTAGGTACTTAAAGACAGTATTTTGAATAATTGTTGATTGCTTAACTCTACTAAACTGTGAAAATTTTGGATCAATAAGTGAAAGAGCTGTTATCGTACATTCTTATAGACTAAGAACAGTAAAATCACTACAATCATCCATCCATCCATTTTCTATACCGCTTGTCCCAGTGGGGGTCGCGGGCGTGCTGGAGCCTATCCCAGCAGACTTCGGTGACACCCAGAACCGGTTGCCAGCCAGGGCACACAGAGACGAACAACCATTCACACTCGCACTCACACCTAAGGGCAATTCGGAGTGCTCAATCAGCCTACCAAACATGTTTTTGGAATGTGGGAGGAAACCGGTGTGCCCGAAGAAAACCCACGCGGGCACGGGGAGAACATGCAAACTCCACACAGGAAGGGTCGGAGGTGGAATCGATCCCGCCTCACCACAACCAGTTCAACATATTAAGTAAATTAATATTTGGCCAAGATTGTTACAAGTACCGTCATTGTTTTACCCCACTCCAATCTCCTAAAAATATTTACTTTAAGATGTGATGATTCATGCATAATAGCCCCTGCCTTTTCTTGTCAGAAAAAGATGGCTTCCAAACAGAGTCAAAATATTTTGAGGACGGTGGAATAGATGGCGATAGAATAGAAATAATCGCTGTCATGTCTCCTCATCCACTTTCCCACAAAGTTGACAGGTGAAAACACTGCTGGCAATTTCTTCGCCGAGAAGTCAAATGTGAAGCCGCTGCAGGGTCTTTTTGAAACACGCCAAGAAAGCCTCAGGAGTGATTAGTAGATTTTAAGCAGAATTACAGTAGGCATGGTGGTGTCAAAAGAGATAATGAAGCATGTCAGTGCACTGAGAAAAGAGCAGATCTCCCCAAGAACCCCCACACCGCTGTGAAACCAGTGTGAATAATGACAGAGCATGCTCACATTCATTTGTTTGTGATCTTGCTTGCTTGACCTATACATGCCAAGGCATGTGTTTGGACAAGCAAACATTGGTATCCATGACTAAAAAGCGAAGTACATGTGTGTGCTTGCTGTTCGTGATAATAATGAGCACCTGCAATTAACCTAACATGCCAGATGATTTGTTTTCCAAGAGTTCATCTCAAAGATACAACCGAGAAAGAACTGAGAATCTTGTTTGTGCACTGACAGGTGTATTTAAAGATTAAGATTAAAAGATTAAAGTCCCAATGATCGTCACACACACATCTGGGTGTGGTGAAATTTGTCCTCTGCATTTAACCCATCCCCGTGTGATTTGTATTTTTCACTAGTCCAAAGCCTTGTTTAACACTCAACATTACTTGTCAATTATTGTATTTTTTTTATTTTAAAGCATAAATCTTAGTGATCCAATAAAAAATAAATGAGTAATATACTTGATGATAGTATAGATGAGACTAATCACTCTTTGCTAGCATCATACTGATACTGACCCGACTGTGGCAGTTAAATCTAATACAACTTACGGAACTAAAAATCAATATTTACCAAATGTTGCCTACACTTATTTCACATAAATAAACAAAACTGCGTTAACTGTTCAGTACAGCATTGCTTCATAAAGTTTAACATCATAAAAAGCAGTGCTGACTAAACTTGGCAAATGGAAGATACTAGTATTTCACTGACTGGCTGCACAGTGTGTGTGAACACAGAAATGACAACGTTCTGGCACAACAGAAGTCAATAATTTAGCATACCTCATAAGTTTCACAGTTTGATCATTAAAAAAACAAATATAAAAAACTAAAAGTATGATTCAAAAGTGACTTCTTAATTGACTATCTTCTGAACGCTAGTATCGTAATGCTATTTATTTGTCATTGTTGGCATGCAATAGCAGGGAGGCTACTTTAAGATGAGAGACATAAAACTACACAGTAACATATCACACTGCTGTTTTGCTTTCTTTTCTGCTCCTCCTTTTTTCTTTTGTTTTTACTGCAAGAAGGATAACTCCTCTTCATTTTGTTGGGAGATGTGAGGCTGTTTGGATACTTAGGGGGCATTCGGACATTCACTCTGAACACACACTGGTTGAAGTTTGACAGCTTGAAAATTCAATTCGTTGCACGATTCAGCAGTTCGGAGATTCAGAGTGCACCAAAAACGGAGCGCCAGTGCTTGCACTCGTGGCTCCAACTGGGGACACGGTGCTCGGGTGCATTTAGAAGTACAAGATGGAACATAACACACTGATGCATTTGGAAATCAAGGAAAGTAGTGCATGGGCATCAGTATGAATTTCCAAACGTGCTCTTTGAATAAAGAGTGAAGAACGTGCACTCTGAGTACCGTATTTTCGCTCCGGAGAATAAGTCGCACCAGCCATAAAATGCATAATAAAAGAAAAAGACATATACCGTATTGGCCCGAATAGAAGACGACCCCCGATTATAAGACGAACCCCTCTTTTTCAAGACTCAAGTTTGAAAAAATACTTTTTGAACACCAAATTTAATTTTTATACAGAAAATAATTACATCTGAAACAAATGATTATAACAATATACAGGACTGTCTCAAAATTAGAATATTGTGATAAAGTGCTTTATTTTCTGTAATGCAATTAAAAAAACAAAAATGTCATACATTCTGGATTCATTACAAATCAACTGAAATATTGCAAGCCTTTAATTATTCTAATATTGCGGATTATGGCATACAGCTTAAGAAAACCCAAATATCCTATCTCAAAATATTCAAATATCATGAAAAAGTATACTAGTAGGGTATTCAACTAATCACTTGAATCGTCTAATTAACTCAAAACACCTGCAAGGGTTTCCTGAGCCTTGAAAAACACTCAGCTTGGTTCAGTAAACTAAATCACAAGCATGGGGAAGACTGCCGATCTGACTGCTGTCCAGAGGACTATCATTGACACCCTCCATCAGGAGGGTAAGACACTAAAAGAAATTTCTCAAAGAGCAAGCTGTTCACAGAGTGCATTTTCAAAGCACATCCACAAAAAGTCTGTTGGAAGGAGGAAATGTGGCAGGAAATGCTGCACAACCAAGAGAGATGACCGCACCCTTAACAGCATTGTGAAGAAGAGTCGCTTCCAGTATTTGGGGGAGCTTCAAAGACAGTGGACTGAAGCTGGAGTCCAGGTATCAAAAGCCACTGTTCACAGACGTGTCCGGGAAATGGGCTACAATAGCCGTATTCCCATGGTCAAGCCACTTCTGAACTCAAGACAACGGAAGAAGCGTCTGACTTGGGCTATGGAAAAGAAGCACTGGACAGTTGCAGAGTGGTCCAAAGTCCTCTTTTCAGACAAAAGCAAATTTTGTATTTCATTTGGAAGTCAAGGCGCCAGAGTCTGGAGAAAGGCTGGAGAGGAGCAAAATCCAAGTTGCTTGAAATCCAGTGTGAAGTTCCCACAGTCAGCGATGGTTTGGGGAGCCATGTCAGCTGCTGGTGTTGGTCCACTGTGTTTCATCAAGTCCAGAGTAAATGCAGATTTTAGAGCACTACATGCTTCCGTCTGCTGAAGAGCTCTATGGAGATGATGATTTTCATTTTCCAGCATGATCTGGCACCTGCCCACAGTGCCAAAACCACCAGTAAATGGTGTACTGATCATGGCATTACTGTCCTCGATTGGCCTGCCAATTCTCCTGACCTGAACCCCATAGAGAATTTGTGGGGTATTGTGAAGAAGAAGCTGAAAGACACCAGACCCAACAATGCAAATGAGCTAAAGGCAGCTATTGAAGCATCCTGGGCATCCATAACGCCTCAGCAATGCCACAGGCAGATTGCCTCCATGCCACGCCACAATGATGCAGTAATCCGTGCAAAAGGATTCCCAACCAAGTACTGAGTGCATTAATGGACATTTTCAAATGTTCGATTTTGTTTTGCTGTTATAAATCTTTTTTTTTTTTACTTGGTCTGAGGAAACATTCTAATATTTTGAGATAGGAATTTTTGAGTTTTCTTAAGCTGTAAGCCATAATCAGCAATATTAAAATAACAAAAGGCTTGCAATATTTCAGTTGATTCTAATGAATCCAGAATGTATGACATTTTTGTTTTTTTAATTGCATGACAGAAAATTAAGAACTTGTTGGATTTGGTCCACAATTTAGGGAGCGCTATCTGTGCCTCACGGCAAAAGCCATTGCCAATCACCTGTTATCCAATTCACTCACTGCGTGCTCGTTTAATTTCTTCAGATTTAGGAAAATGCAAAGACACTGAAGCAGAAATTAGACTTACACAGGTTGGTTGAGTTCAATCATAATTCTTGTTAAGAAAGCTCTGTTTTCAGGAAAGTACAATACAGCGCTGGGCCTTTCAAGAGCAGAAAGTCTCCATTCAGAAAAGGCAACGTTCAAGGTTCTTTGGTGAGCTTATATTCAGTTGCCCAGGCCGGTGTGGGGCGAGTTTGATGGGTGATGAGTCGTTGGGGTGGGGCGAGTTCGTAGTAGAGTTTGATTCAATGGGAGTGGGTGCGGGTTATGGACGATTCGGTGTGTGTGTGTGGGGGCTGTTGTCTTCCATCCCGTCTTTCGGCCTTGGTGATCATCTTTGGCCGAGTCCTTGGCTGTCTCCTTCTGGCACCAGCTGGTTTTTATCTCCGAGTGACCTTCCTGTAAACATTCTCCTCCATCCTTGCACATATACTGTCGTACCTCATTCTTTCACTTTTGTCATTTTGTACGAATTTATGTGAGCTTTTTGGCTGTAACATCATTAATCTATTACTGTTCCCTGACTATGCAAAGTTAGTTCTTTTGATACTCCATGTCTTTGCTCACATCATTATATTCTTAGTTTAATCATGCTTCCCACCATATCTTTTCTTTGTTAGGCAAAATATTTCCCTCTGTGCAGAGCGTTCAGTAGTAATCGAAAAGCTGGCGTCTCGCATTAGGCGACATATGACGTTTAATCAAAACACAAGATATAATCAAGTACTGTACGGTCAAGACGACTCTGGCCGTGTCCATGATTTAGAGAACAAACATCAGGCATGCATTACACAAGTGGTTCCCAAAGTGGGCGGTACCGCCCCCCTGGGGGCGGTGGAAAGATCTGGGGGGGCGGTGAGGAAGAAAGGGGCGGTAGGGGGGCGGCAGTCGATTTGTACACAACACGCCGCTCTGGCCCAGTCAGATCCGACAGCATAGACTACAAAAGCAAAAGCTCAGGTTTGTAATTTCAAGCTTGTAATGTTCAGAATTTTATCTTATAATAAAAACCGCATTCTGGCGGTCAACATCATCTTGAGTTCAAGTCAACATGAAATTGGGGACTCGCCAGAACGCGCCGTGTTGTGTTGTGTTGAGCTGGTTAGGGCAGTGGTCCCCAACCACCGGGCCGCGGACCGGTACCGGTCCGTGGGTCACTTGGTACCGGGCCGCCAAGCCGCACAGAATTTTTTTTTTTATCGACGATCAATTAATTCAGGTCAAGACACTCGTCCCGGTCACGTGACATGTTTCCCCAGTCGAGCCCGCAAAGCTAATATGTGGCGACAGGCTAACTAACCAGGCAGTGAAGCATTCAAAACTGCTTCAACACATGGAGACCAAGCATCCTGCAATAAAAGACAAACCTTAAATCACTTCGGGTGTCATTGTCTCCGATTACGTCTAGATGGGACCGGCTCGTTTCTGAGAAACAAACTCAGTGCTCCCACTAATTCAACGTATTGGTAATGATATTATTAATGTATTATTTATTTATTTATATACATGTATTATTTATTTATATAAATGCCTTGGGGGGGGGGGCGCTAGGAATTCACTGGGGAGCCAAAGGGGGCGCCAGCCTGCAAAAGTTTGGGAACCACTGCATTACACAGTTCCTTAAGGGTCATTAAGCTATTTAAGCAACATATCAAAAGACATTTATTTTGCAGTGCACAGAAATACATATTGAATCGTGAAGTTGTAGCAACCTCTGTTATTATCTTATATCAAAGAATGTCTAGTTATGTCTGCTTTATTGGTTGACTCCATGAATATACTTGTCTGCTTATATACTTTATCCAAAGAGATGTGAGCGTATCTGTTATTGTGGCTAGGCGGGTTTTGTGTCTTTTGACCCTATTCCTTCAAACTTTATCACAATATTCTAATATTCTGAGACAGTCCTGTATTCGAGAGAAAAAGCATGTTATTTTGCCTCATTCAAATCATGCAAAAACTACAGACAACAAAATACATTTGCTGGCGACCGTTAGTCGCCGTGCCGCTGCGTAACGGCTACTCGTACGACGCGAGGCACACTTAAAGGAGTGCGCCGGAGCTGTCAATCAAACGGCGCGCACAGGAAGCAAACCGCGATCGCATTTTGGGGGGAAATTTAAAATCCAACACCAAGAACAGACATGTAATCTTGAAAAGCAATTTAAAATAAAAATAGAATAGGCAACAACAGGCTGAACGGTACGGTATGCGAACGTTACATAAACATAAACGAGGAACTAACGTGCCTGATGTAACATATTAAGTTATTCAAATAACTATAGCACAAATAAAGATTTATCGAACCATCTGTGTCACTCCAAATCATTAAATCAAAGGAAATCTTCATTCTCTGTGTCACTTATAAACAACTCTGCTAACCCTGGAAGTAGAAGATGCTGCGCTTCCTCTTCTACGTCGGTTACGTCAGACTCATCGTCAGTTGCAGTTCCAATTATTCCATAGGCCTAGAGCACCCTTTTACAGTTTAGTGGGAAAATAACATGTGAAATTATATAATGTTTTAATAATTTCACACATAAGTTGCTCCTGAGTAGAAGTCGCACGCCCGGCCAAACTATGAAAAAAACTACGACTTGTAGACCAGAAAACACGGCAATAGCGAGAGGCGCGATTTTGACTTTGGCTAATTGTCATTACAACATTCAACTACCCACTGCCATTGTGTGGTGAATTCTTCCTCTAGGGCACAAGTATCAAACTCAAGGCCCGGGGGCTAGATTTGGCCCGCCACATCATTTTATGTGGCCCGCAAAGACAAATTGTGCATCAAATTCGTGTGTCATTACTAGAATTGCAAATTGTCTTCACTTTTAATAATCGCTTCTTTTTTTAAATATTTGACCAGTTTTTACTCGTCTGATTTGAAAACGGGTTATTTGTTAATTTGTTTTGAAGCTTTTACTGTATATAATTTGAGGTGCTCATACATTTATTTGGGTTGACAGTCATAATAACCCTCCGAAAGAAGCTATGACTACAATGCGGCCTGCGAAAAAAAAGAGTTTGACACCACTGGTTTAAATCTAGGGTTAGGGTTTCAAAGTAGGGTTTCACACTAGAGTTAGGGTTTCAAAGTAGGGTTCAAAGCTAGGGTTAGGGTTTCAAGCGTGGGTTTCAAACTAGGGTTAGGGGTTCAAAGCAGGGTTTTATACTAGAGTTAGGGTTTTAAAGTAGGGTTAAAGCTAGGGATAGGGCTTCAAAGTAGGGTTTCATACTAGGGTTAGGGTTTCAAAATAGGGTTTAAAGCTAGGGTTACGGTTTCAAAGTAGGGTTTAAAGCTAGGGTTAGAGTTTCAAAGTAGGGTTTAAAGCTCGGGCTTGGGTTTTAAACTAGGGTTCATACTAGAGTTAGGGTTTCAAACTAGGGTTTAAATCACAGGTGTCAAACTCAAGGCCCGGGGGCCCAGATATGGCCTGCCAATTCACTTTGTGTGGCCCCCGGAGACAAATTGTGCATCAAATTCATGTGTCATTACTAAAATTGCAAATTGTCTTCACTTTTATTAATATCTTTTTTTTTTAAATTTGACCAGTTCTTACTCGTCTGATTTGAAAACGAGTTATTTGTCAGTTTGTTTTGTAGCTTTTACTGTATATAATGTGAGGTGCTCATACATTGATTTGGGTTGACAGTCATGATGGCCCTCCGAAAGAAGCTAATACTACAATGCGGCCCGCGAAAAAAATGATTTTGACACCCCTGCGCTAGGGTGACCATGTGTGTTATATCTGCTCGTGCTCTCCTTTGCTGGCTCGGGGGCCCCAAGCAATTGCCTGGTTTGCCGAATAGGCTGCTACGCCTCTGAAAAAAACACCGCCTTCTCTCAACTCATGTGTCCGCCTGCTCTTCGTAGATTTCTCACCACTTCAACAACGTCATCCCAGATCCCGTGGTGAATTGAATTATTGGCACACTGCGCATTCTCATCTGCAGTATGAAAAGGCCTAAAGCAACCATTTTGAAACTGAGGGCCTCTTCTGGGGTATTGATTAATGCGAAGAGCTACAAGTTTGATAACCACTTCTCATATAATGTACCTTCTCAAATTAACTTTAGGAATGATATTCAACTATGAGAAGACACTGATCATGTTAATTCATTTCTCACAATATTTAGGGAACACATATGCAACACTTTATTTTTAAAAAACTAGAAAATCAGACCAAAATGGATCTTTGGCAAACTTCCATGTTAGTGTGTTGAAATGGTCCATCGGACGGAGTGAGGTTATTTGCCACTTGACTCAGATAGGAACAACTACATAAATAAACGAAAACCCACTTTCATCCATCCTCAGTCCATCCTTTTTGACCTCGTCCCTTGTCTGCAAAATGGATATCTGCTTGGGAAGGACAGACAGAAAGTTTTGTCCCAAAAATGGAATGCCCAGCTCAGCCACTTCTCATTTAGCTAATGCAGCATGATAAATGTAATTATTTGTCACTGGTTTACTCACTTCAGAGAGTAGGGTGCAAACTGAATAAATCTAATTTTGATCGCTTATATTGTTCAGGGTAGCAGGAACCTATCCTCGGTGACATTGGGCGAAAGACAGGCCACACTCTGAACTGGTCCCCAGCCAGTCACTGGGCACATATAGAGACAAACACACTCACATTCAAGATTCAAGATTCAAGAGTTTTTATTCGCCATGTTTGAGCGTGCCAAACAAGGAATTTGACTTCGGTAAATCACACCCACTGTTCAACATTTAGGTGACTAACAACACTCAGGACATGTGAAAAATGGCAAATATTCTCAAACATCCCCTGATCTTAAACTCCCAAAAGGGCAAGGAAAAACTCAAAACTCCAGCTAGGGGAAATGAGAAACCTTGAGAAGAGACCACAGATGGGAAGGTCCCTCTTCCAGGATGACCAGGCTGCAATGGATGCAGAGAGGACACATAGTACAAACAGTGTAGACAAATTCAAAAAAGGTGTGGAGAGCAGGATGTTATATCACAGTAATGACTCTGAGACTCTAAGAGTGGTGTGAGTTCATCAGAGCAACAGCCTGGGGGAAGAAGCTGTCTCTGTGTCTGCTGGTTTTGGCGTACCGAGCTCTATAACGCCGTCCGGAGGGGAGTAGTTCATGCACACCGTCACAATCTCACGGTGCCTGCACACTAGTCAGGTGTGGCACCTCTACACCAGCTTAAACTTGTACACTTTATATTGATACATACTCAAACGTGCAATGAATGCTGTTGGGATTCAAGTATTAATCAAGCATGTAAACAATTGTATAAAAATGATTAGTGTTAATAAAACTGAAAATGAAGATCTAAGTCTTAATCTCCATCCTCACTAAAAATTAAGCATTCAACCTTCCAACAGAAATCGGTAATTGATACTTTCTTTTGTTTCCCTGCGTGGGAATAAACCAACAAAAATGTGTGTGTGTGTGTGTGTGTGTGTGTGTGTGTGTGTGTGTGTGTGTGTGTGTGTGTGTGTGTGTGTGTGTGGGTGTGCCCATGGGTGTGTGTGTGTGTGTGCGTGTGTGCGTGTGCCTGCCCGTGTGTTTTAAGTGCTCTAGAGATAAAGGGAGATTGAATTGGTGAAAACTCGGCTCAAGACTTATTGACTGTAGGAACACTATTTTTAGTCTCGGATGGAGAACTAAATGTCAGCTGCAGCCAAGCATATCTATCTTTCCCTCATTTGCTAAAAGTGAGATCACTGAATATGTGTATAAAGGAAAATATGAATAGTTAAACGTCAGAAATGTCATTTTGTAACCAGAATGACCTTGAGAGCTCTCGTGCCTTGTGAAACTTGGATTGGATTATTAAAAATAAGATCATTCTTTTGCCGTGGACAAAGACTGTTGCAGAAGAATTTTGAAGAGCAGACTGCTGAATAAACCTCATTGGCTGCTCTTATTAAAACAAACAAATAATGACAGTTGGGAAAATTCATTTTTGTTGAGAGGCTAGCTGACCTAGGAGGTGAGGGTGTGACAAAAATCATCAGATGTTTTTGCACTGCTCAAAAAAATTAAAGGAACAGTTTTTTATCAGGGTATGGCATGAATTCAATTACACTTTTCTGATAAGGTTTTGGTCAGGTACACGGCAGAGGGGGTTGTTAATCAGTTTCAGCTGCATTGGTGTTGATGGGATTAACAACAGGTGCACTAGAGGGGCAACAATGAGATGGTCCCCAAAACAGGACTGGTTTTGTAGGTGGAGGCCATTTCAAGTTCCTCCCTCTTGATCTTTTTTAACTGGTTTTCCACAAGTGTTGGCTTTAGCTAGAGTCATTATCACGACTGGGAGCATGAGGCGATTTCTTAACCCTCCTGAAGTTGAGCAGATTGTCCAACTCCTCCAGGATGGCACATCCATGCGTGCTGTTGCAAGAAGATTTGATGTGTCTCCCAGTACAATCTCCAGAGCATGGAGGAGATTCCAGGAGGCAGGCAGTTACTCTCGGAGAGCTGGACAGGGCCGTAGACGGTCCTCATCCCATCAGCAGGACCGATATCTGCTGCTTTGTGCAAGGAGAAACAGGTTGAGCACTGCCCGAGCCCTACAGAATGACCTCCAGCAGGCTACTGGTGTGAATGTCTCTGTCCAAACAGTCAGAAACAGACTTCACGAGGGTGGCCTCAGGGCACGACGTCCTGTAGTGTTTCCTGTGCTCATTGCTCAGCACCGTGGAGCTCGATTGGCATTTGCCATAGAACACCAGAATTGGCAAGTCCGCCACTGGCGCCCTGTGCTTTTCACAGATGAGAGCGGGTTTACCCTGAGCACCTGCGATAGACGTGAAAGGGTCTGGAGAAGCCAAGGAGAGCGCTATACTGCCTGCAACATCATTCAGCATGACCGGTTTGGTGGTGGGTCAGTGATGGTTGGGACGTTGTCAAGCATGCATACAAGCACGTGGGGGCCACACAAGATATTGAAAATAATTTTGAGTTGCAGAAATTGAATTTAGGCAAAATGGACGAGCCTGCCACATCATTTTTTCACTTTGATTTTTGGGGTGTCCACCGTAATTTTCGGACTATAAGTCGCGTTTTTTTTCATAGTTTGGGTGGGGGGGCGACTTATACTCAGGAGCGACTTATATATGTTTTTTTTTCACAGATTTTTACTTGATCATTAACATCACTTACTTACAAGTATAGTTGACCACTTCACATGTTATTTTTAGTATAGTTGATCACTTCACATGCTTTGATATCTTTATCTTGAACATATTCAAAACATGAAAAATAGAGAGAAAAAATCAAATAAAGTAATTAACACGTTAAAGCGCCATATCCTCTGGACATGTCCTCTGTCACCAGGATGACATAAAGGACGAGAAATTTGATCGATGGATTTAATGATTTGGAGTGACACAAATGGTTTGATAATATTGTTGTTTATGTGATAGTTATTTAAAATATAGTTTATATATCGTTGTATGGGCCTGTGGAATAATTTGAACTGCGGCGCGGCACACGGCATTGTTGACAAAGGACGATCGATGGATTTAATGAATTGGAGTGACACAGATGGTTTTATAAACGTGTTATTTATGTAATAGTTTTTTTTTAAACAACTGAATGCTACGTCAGGCCCATTCTCAGCTCCTCGTTTGTGTTTGTCACGTTAGCATACCGTATTGTTTAGCCTGTTGTTGCTCATTCATGTCTGTTCTTTGTGTTGGATTTTGTCGAATAAATTGCCCCCCAAAATGCGACTTATACTCCGGAGCGACTTATATGTTTTTTTTCACATTTTCGGGCATTTTATGGCTGGTGCAACTTATACTCCGGAGCGACTTATAGTCCGAAAACTACGGTATATACTGAGCCCGCTGTAGGCTGAAAACTTTTATTTCCATGAAAAGATGTGGCATCTTATTAAACTCATTAAACTGTCCATATGTATTGATATCCAACATTTTTGTTGTCACCATTGAAATCTGATGTATTTTCAAAGTGTTCTTTTAATTTTTTTGAGCAGTCGATATGGACCTATACGGCTATTTTTCATTAACAAGATTAAATCATACTGATAACATAAATATCAAAGACGGTGATATACAGCTAAGGTATTAAGATGAGCAGAAATTACAAATGTATATGATGTTTTACATCATTCCTTTTTCATAAAGCACATCATTATAAGGTCTGGAACTTCTTTATCAGCTCCTGACATAATCCGTGCTCGTTGATTGACTATCGCTTCCTTAAATTCTATTTTGACTGTACTGGCAAATTGTTGAAATTTTCACTACACATACAACCAGTTATTTTGTGAACGAACGTAGTCTGTGTGTTAACAGGATTAAGTGATTTAAAGATGAAAAATACAAAATCCAAGCTAATTTAAAGTTAATGGCCTTTTATGTACTTTAACATAAAATAATATGTAGCAATCCATAAATTGTAGCACTTGATGTAGGGCTTTGTCAGAAATGGCCACATCAAACAAAGCTTTAAAGATTAAGATTAAAGTCCCAATGATCATCACACACACACCTGGGTGTGGTGAAATTTGTCCTCTGCATTTAACCCATCCCCGTGTGATTTTAATCCATCCCGTGGGGGAGAGGGGAGCAGTGAGCAGCAGCGGTGCCGCGCTCGGGAATCAGCTGGTAATCTAACCCCCCAATTCCAACCCTTAATGCTGAGTGCCAAGCAGGGAGGCAATTGGTCCCATTTTTATAGTCTTTGGTATGACCCGGCCGGGGTTTGAACCCACAACCTTCCAGTCTCAGGGCGGACACTCTACCACTAGGCCACTGAGCTGGTTAAATTGAATGATTGATGGTAATGGTTTTTAAAAAAAAAAGTTTTGCTCCAGGCAATCTTGTACATTAGTGTCAGACTCTAGTGGACAATGAGAAAGTGTCCTGTAAATCTGAAGGGAATAGGCTAAAGATAAGATCACAGACATTTTTCTGCAGCCTTAGATACAGATCATAACATTATATGACATGACTTTTTCATATTTTACTATTTGATACACACATAACCCCAGTTTGTCCAACACTTTCAACCAGGGGTGGGGGGGCTCTAGTGGACAATGAGAAAGTGTCCTGTAAATCTGAAGGGAATAGGCTAAAGATAAGATCACAGACATTTTTCCTGCAGCCTTAGATACAGATCATAACATTATATCACATGACTTTTTCATATTTGACTATTTGATACACACATAACCCCAGTTTATCCAACACTTTCAACCAGGGAATATCTGGGCCATTTCTCCAGGAATGTTGGAGAGTTTAAAAGAGCTGGCTTCAACCTGACATTCTAACGGAAAGGACAGAGTGATCTGAGGACACAACCGATCAAATGTTCACTTCTTGAACTTGTTTTCACAAAGAACCTGCTTCGATTATGCAAACAGTGTTGGTCAACATTGATCATTTACAATACTATACATTGCTAGGCATGATGTAGGTACAATAATCCCTCGTTTATCGCGGATAATTGGTTCCAAAAACCACCCGCGATAAGTGAAATCCGCGAAGTACGGTCACCCTCTCATTTGTACTTTTTTTTTATCTGTACATTTTGTGTGTGTCAATAAACGTATATGAACCCATTTAAGTGCATATTTTATTATTAAAACATTAAATAATTGTTTCAAACATGTAAATAATACAATAATAGTATAGATAACATACAGAAAATTTTGTATAAATATTGAAAATATAAATATTATATGTGTGTGCGTGTAACGTTAACAAGAAGTACTGGGCAGGCTAACGAGTTAGCGGAAAGACGGTAATTCGGGATCGTGCTAACACGCGAAAACGGACCTCTAAAGGAATTTAAACGAACATTTGGAGCAATACTATATTGTCCTAAAGGTTAGACACGTGATCGTTCATTTCTCTTGTTAGGAGACCCAATTACATCGTCAATGACTCCTGTACCACTGTAACCGACATATGTACATGAACGTAAAACAGGAAGTGGTATCGCCTGAAAACGGCCTTCAAAATAAATCACCCTACCTCAAATAAAATCAAAGCACGGATGAATAACATAAATAACATGGAGAATTCTTAACACATACTGTAAATATGTCTTTAGAACAACTTTTATTATTATAATTTTTTATAACAAGGTACAAATGTACATACTGTAAATATATTTTTAGAACTCATTATTATAAAAAAAATTCTATAACAAGGTACAACACTGTAAATATGTTTTTAGAACTCTTATTATTATAAAAAAAAAAATGTATGAAAAGGTACAAGCGCAATTGTCTGGGCACTCCTTGCCTTCTGCTGGCGTGTGGGCAAGTTTTGTGCCATAATTCCTCAATTTAGAAGTTTTATTTTGACTTTAAAATGTTTTTTTAATTTGGAAAAAAAATCCGCGATGTAGTGAAACCACGATAAACGAACCGCGATGTAGCGAGGGATTACTGTATATTACAGTTTGTTTGTTTTTACAACATTGGCAAAAAACTACAACATACCTACACTAGATTTACTGTGGATGCACTTGTGCCTTTGCTGTTGGCATACAATGTATATAGTCAGTATGTCTCAGTGAAGAAGCCAAATATAATTTGTGGCACCCTTCTGTGTCTGGTAGTTTTACTTTTATTTAGCTGTAACTCTGTCCTACCCCTGTTTTCTTGGGCATTTAATGATACATTTATGAGCTGAGCTAGTTGAGATGTTTATTCCAAATGATAGATTGTTTTTGTTCACTAACCACTAGACTGTTTAACAAGTGATAATCCATTTCTCTCAGTCAGTCCAGATATAATTGACCTGGATGCCAGGGCTACTCTGGGGAATTGCTGGCTCGCAGCCTTCATAGCCATGATTGAAAATGATGTCATGGATTGTTCTCTCAGTGTCTTTGTTGTCTTCTTCCTGCCTCTCTTTTAGTCTTCCACATTTCTATATCATTCGTTTCAGTTTAGAGGTCCTTTTACTCACATTACATTATTATGTGACTTCAATTTTGTCAAAACAAAGTTACTACAATGATTATTTCTGCAACAAAATAAATAAATTAGGTTCCTTTCAATTTGCACTTAGTAGGGTTGCCCGTTTCCATATTTTTGTGTTGATTTGAGTTTAATTCCTTCCTTGACCACACTGATAATTAAAACACTCACACATGGGGCGGCGTGGCTCAGTGGTGGAGCCTCTCAACTCTAAGGTTGTGGGATCGATCTTCAACACCGGTGACCACGTCGAAGTGTCCTTGAGCAAGACACTGAAACCCCAATTTGCTCCCAGTGTGGGAGTTCCCAGCACCTTGCATGGCAGCAGCCTCCCATTGGTGTATGAATAGTATGTGCGTGAATGGGTGAATGTGAGGCATTGTAAAGCGCTTTGGGCACAATGCGATGTAGATAAAAGCGCTATATACGTAAGTGCAGTCCATTTACCATGCCAAGTCATCTTTCCTCCTTAAAATGGCATTAATTGCTGTCAGCCCCCCACCCCTTAAAAAGAAGTGCAATTATTTTTAAAGAGAAACGTAGTTTTCTATAATATTACACTTTATAAAAACATACAATAATGACAAACATTCATTCTCATTCAAATCAACGCACATTTTGACAGTCTTTTGTGCGTGCTTTGGCCATGTGGTGGCAAATTTATACTTGTTATTTATGTTGCACTTAATTACCTGGATGCAGCAGCGAATCATTTTGCAGCGAGGCATGCCCTGCCTCGAACTCAAGTGCGACTCACGTGACACAACAGGGCATGTCCTGCCTACAATTATGAGATTTATGGACATGTAGTAATTCTTTGCAAAGGATAAAGTATACACGATATGACCGTGAATTAGGGGTCTACATCTCTCCAAAAGACGATTCGCTACATTTCTCGATACATGGGGTCTGAAACGAATGAAGTAACGATTTTAAAATGTAATGACTAAATTTGTTTTGTTTTGTTTTGTTTTCAAATCAAACATAAGAGTCAAATTCAAAATCATAATCGTTACCACAAAATGTCTCTTCTGTAAACTGTTTAAGACAGTCTCTTACCTAATTTGGGTTCCACTGCTGTCATCAAAATTGCTTTTTCTGACAGGATTACCAAGTCACACAGTTAATATCTGAGGGTATGTGAGTATGGATGCATGTGTGGCATCCCATTACTGTAGACTCAGATTCTGAGGCTGCAGTGGTTAGCAAACACTATAAATAGCTGTGATGATTCAGAAGTTCCAATGTTTTTTTCTCCAAGTATAATTTTATAATCTGTCTATGCAGTCAGAGCATATTAAGTATGGTCTCAGTGGACATATTTTATTCAAAACCAAAGTTGTTGCATTTTGCTGCTGTATGGAGAGGTGTGTCTTGATTGTTTTACACTAGATGGTACAATGTCAAAAGACAAGAGAATTCTTTGAACATGACAACTATGTGAAAGTGCCACAAGCAGTCACTAGAAAGTAAATTAGCACTGAGATTGCATTTAATATGAAATGACTAACAAGAATCCTCCATTATTGTCGTTCTGTATTTTCAGACTTCACTTTTGAAAGTTTTCTAATTGTGTACTGTAACATGATTACAAGTAAGATTTGACTTAAAAAATTACAAAACCATCCCTAAGATGTTTGTCCTTTAACTGTATAGTAATTACTTAGCTGTAAGGATAATTCCTATGCAAATATTTAATGTCTAAATCAGGAAAGGAAATTAATTGTGTTAAGTTGAGTGACAGCATTTGTTTTTGCTCTGAGGAGGAGTGCATCACCCAGAGGATTACCTGCTGTGCCTGCGCACATTAATCTACTGTTAGCAGCATACCCTTGTGAATGGTGGCTGTACCACAAAATATGTCTCATGGGAAGCTGAGGTTGCTGCTTCTGGCTGTTTAAACCACAAATCTCTGAAATGTCAACTGTCTCTGTTAAAAGAAAAAAGCAGACAAAGTGCTGTTTCACAACCTTAACCAGCTGAGTTGTGTATGACCTTTACAAAAGTTGTAATCAAAATTAAAAATCGCATTGCCTCTTTAAGTACAACTTTGAAGTAGACAAAACCACAAGTACAACTTTGAAGTAGACAAAACCACAAACACTTTATCTCTCACTTGCGCTATGTCTCTGCTGTATTTGATTTATTTTGACATTAGACATGTTTCTGTCCTGACAATATTAAGAGATATTGAGCTCTATGCGAGTCACATTAAAGGCCAAGGGGGATGTTAGGTTTTTTCGCTGACCGAACAAATTTCAAGAGAAGAGCAACAGCAAACAAACCACAAGTGAGACAGAATATTAAGTCTTTTCTCGCGAGGAGTGCAGTACAGATAGCTTCACAACAATCTCACTACACTAAATATCTGTATGCACTCCCGCTCTTTTTATTGGGATTTGCCCTACCCACAAATCGTGAGACAAAAGCCCCTAAAAGAGGAGGGGGAACGCATGTGGGCTTTGCCTCGTAAGGAAGAAATCACTAGGTGTTTACATACTGATAAGAACATGTGGGAAGAGGAATTTGAGTGGCCTGGATAGAGAAGAAAACCTTTGACCTCTAGTCAAAACATAGCAAGGGATGCTTTACGACATTGTGTAGAATGGGACAAGCTAGGTTATTTATTACTGGATACATACATTCCGACATAATCTTACGATCAAGATAGTTTGGAAAACCCTGACAATGATGGTCACTTGTAGGTTCATCTGAGGTGCAAGACAGCAATGAGGCATGTTGTTTAACAAAGTGGTCTTTGTTAAAAAGGAACTGTCTCGGTAGATGTCTTCTTTTTGCTGAGTTGTCAGCTGGTCCTGTCTGACCCAGCTGTAACCTCTCTCCTGACCCAGCCGTAACTTTTCTCTTCTGTGGTACATCATAAAAACAGCAAGGCCAAACAGCAAGCATATATTGCAGTAATATTGCGGTAAAGCATTGATTAGAGAACGCATGATAACATATATATATATATACATTTTTCTAACAATTCCCTCCTCTTTATCATAAGTTCTCAGAGACCATCTTATCACCTAAAAGTGGCCACTTCAAAAAGATTTTCAGCCGTAGGATCACAAGTATGAGCACAAATAAGTTTACACCAAGAAAGGATAAACGTTGCGATATTATCATTCGGAAACACCCAGATCTGGGAAGAAGTCTGTAAACCCAAGTGCAAAAATTCCATCATCATCATCGTTATCATCAACATGCTGGCGTTCAGACATTAGGCATACCCCGGCCATCTTGTCTTCCATGGGCGATATTGCTGTAGTGATGAGACGATTAAACAGAGCACGGAGACATGGAATACAACAACAACCACACAAGGTGAGTATAGCAGTAATTGAGGACACAAGGGCTTTATACTTCCCAAAAGCAGTCATCCACTTGTTGTGCTCTTTCATCCTCGTTTTGAGGGATTGCAAGCTTGCAATCGCCTTCGTCAGGCTCCCATCAGGGGCGGTGTCGTTCTGGATGAAGGTGCAGCATTGTTCTCTGAACATTGCGCAGACCCTTCCTTTCTCAGACGACAACATAACAAGAGCATTGCGGTTCTGGATTGACATTAGGGAAGGCGTGGCTAGCTGTCCGTGCACTGCCTCAAGTCCCGCTTGTGTCCGTTTGCCCAATTTCTGCATGTTGCAATGGTTGTAATTTATCATGTCGACGTTTTTGTTCATCGTACACCACCAGCAAATGGAAGACTCCCATCCTGCTACAATTTGGTCAATTAATTCTTATTAATCAGTAACTCCTCTGGGGACTCTGATTGCATCAATTTCAGTCAGATCATCGTCGACTCTCAAATTTAAAGACATTTTGTTTGTTTGTTTTTCCAGCTTTTTCCCAGATCTTGGCATGTTGATACATATACAATTTAGCTTGACTACATTCTCTGAAAGCAATGGCTTCTTTTTTCTTTTTTCAATGGATATTACTATATAGAATGCTCTGTCACACATTTCACAATCAGTAGATGTGACAGATGTCACACAATCTTTGGTCAATGGCAACGATACAACATAAAGAATCGGTCGCAAATCCATACATATGACATATTCACTTTTTGTTTCTGTCTTTGCAGCTTGTTTTGCCATTAGCAATCAATTGTTTCGTTTTTCAGCAACTCTTATAGTTACCTGAAACAAATTATCCACATTCGTTTTAGATATAATCATCCCATTCTTTAACATCTACAGCGGTTGTTGACAAAGTACACATATAAACATCATATTTTCATTGCAGTCCAGATCCGACACAGCAGATCATCCTGCAAAAGTCAAATTGATCTTTTAAATTGCTACAATGCAGCATTGTTTTTTGGGAGTGATCAATATAAGTTGTTCACTCATCTCTCCCCTACTCATTATGACTTAGTTCCCACAAATACCATATTGCTGAAGTTAACAAAATGGCAACAAAGATAGCCACCTTACATGCAATAACGTCATTGTTCCATTTTCTTGTTCCCGGCATTTCTGAGGCTTCCTTTGGGTCACTTTTTCCGATTGAACGTTACCTCAAAAGAAATTACCCTTTTGTAATTTGCTAGGACCACCTCAACTGACCTTTCTGCTATTTTAATGGCAGTTGATGTAATTATCAATATTCAATGTGGCCCTTCCCCCTTGGAAGAACACCAGTGTTTCGTTTTCAATGCTCTTAATGAGAACGTGCTTTGTTCTTTTTGCCTTTAAAATATTAATTATAAATATAAAATGTAAATGCCAAATTTGAATCATCCTTAGTATCCCACTTGGTTTTGAAACATGGTAATCTATATTGTCGCCCAAACAATTTTTCATACGGGGTTAAACCCACAGTACTTGTAATATTTATGTACAGTTTGACCAGGTGTAAACATTTTGTCCATGATCTTCCACTTTTTTCCATGCACATTTTCACACTTTATACCAGTCCTGTCATGAGAATTAATTTCCGAAATCCCATATCTCGGTATTATTTCTTTACATAACGTTTTTTTTTCCACTGTTAAGGCATTCAGTGTTTTTGTTGAAGCCAATTCAAACCATTTTGAGAATGCATCTATTATGACCAGGCATTATAACCCTGTGGATTGTGTTTAGCACATGTTAAACAAACTCCACAAAAATTTTGTTTTATAAATGTTTTGAATATGAATCAAATCCATATGTTGTATAAAGCTGAATGAACTGCCCCACTATCCCTCCTCTTGAGCCATGTGACACACACCATGGCTCAATATTGCTGCCCATTTATATAGGCTTTTTGTAGGATAGGTCAGTCTTCTGGTCATTTATAGATACCATTCTCCACTCTTGCCCCTCTTTTCGTCCATAATCGAATTTCAGTCTATGGACTTTGTCGCTGCACATCTTTAAAAACGTTTCAGTAATTTAATCTGCTTCTTGTGTGTACAAAATTTGAAGCGTCTTTTGCACTACAGCTATGCGGTTCCGTCCGCAAGCTTGTTACCTCTTGGCACCTTATCAGTCTCATGTGTGCCCTGCACACGTGCATATAGCTATTTTTCGTGGCAATTGGACTGCTTCCACAACTAGCTTAGTTGTAGTTCCTTGTAGTTTCCTTTCAATCATTCTCTCATTGTTTATCACAAGAATCTTAGCAATTTGAATGAAAATCAAAATGTATGTTTTATTTTACTCAATTGTATGATTTAGAGCAGTGGTTCCCAAACTTTTGCAGGCTGGCGCCCCCTTTGGCTCCCCAGTGAATTCCTAGCGCCCCCCCCAAGGCACATATGGAAACAAGTGTCTTGACCTGAATTAATTGATCGTCGATAAAAAAAAATTCTGTGCGGCTTGGCGGCCCGGTACCAAGTGACCCACGGACCGGTACCGGTCCGCGGCCCGGTGGTTGGGGACCACTGCCCTAACCAGCTCAACACAACACGGCGCGTTCTGGCGAGTCCCCAATTTCATGTTGACTTGAACTCAAGATGATGTTGACCGCCAGAGTGCGGTTTTTATTATAGATACAATTCTGAACATTACAAGCTTGAAATTATAAACCTGAGCTTTTGCTTTTGTAGTCTATGCTGTCGGATCTGACTGGGCCAGAGCGGCGTGTTGTGTACAAATCGACTGCCGCCCCTTTCTTCCTCGCCGCCCCCCCAGATCTTTCCACCGCCCCCAGGGGGGCGGTACCGCCCACTTTGGGAACCACTGATTTAGAGCATCCATATGTAGTAAAGTGTTGTATTACTACATATGATTTCATCTTCATTTAATTTGACACACCTTTCAAAATGCTTCTCAGTGTCCCAGTGCTCACATGCTTTGCGTGTGTAACTGGTTGTCTCAACCCGTGTTCCACATCCTAATCTTTTCTCCCTCAAGGTGTCAAACCAATTAAGATAAAAAGATAAAAACCAACAAAATAACCGCCAGTAAATTAATATAATAGTCAATTGTTGTTGTTTCTTAACTTTAACTAACTCAATCACTCTCTTATTCTCAAATGTAAAAACTTGTGTAGTCTTGACACAACCAATCGACTATTTCTTCTAAATTTAGCTTTGAAATGTTGTTATTTAATAATTTTGCTTCATCCAATTCCAGAAAGCAAGTTCTTTCCATCTCTCAAATTTTGTTTCATCAGGGCTAGGCATTAATGCAGTGTGGACCAGTTTCTGCCCACAAAAAATTGCTTGCCTTTCTTTTCTTCTTATTTTCACAAAATTGCTTTTGTTTTGCGGTGCAAATCAGATAGACTACAGTCTAGCAAATTCTTTTGTGCACCTACATTAGCCAATTTTAACACATAACACTGACAGCACACAGACAACACAAAAACAACAGAGACACAGCTCACAAACAATACCAACAAACAACGCTGCGCCAACGTCATCCTCTGTTTTGACGTTTTGGTTATACTCCTTTTCTCATCAGTGCCTATTATCCTTCATGCAAATATTGTCACATCTTTCTTAAGCATCACCCTGCTTCAAATATTCAAACATTCTCTGAGAAACTCGCACTTTCCCTGCGTCGCCCGCAGCCATAGCACCCCTCGTGCGAGGGGGGGCGCAGCATCAATGTTGATTGGTCACAGGCTGGCCATTTCCTGCAACAACCATGATGCCGGCCCACCGCCCACACGAGCATAGCAAAGGCCCACGCGCACAGCCCCGCCCCGCGACAACGCGCGAGCGCAGGCACGCTTATCAGTCTCACCCTCTCAAAGGGCAGGCCAGCTTTGCTGTTGCGCCCTTTGTCATGTTCACATTCGACATCTTTCAATGTCTTCTACACAACATTTGTTGTCATTTGTCCACACCCTCAGCTACGGCCCTCAAGCGAGGCCGCGCTGATGTCGTTTCATCATCTTCCTGCCTATGCAACAACAAGCTCTCTTTGGATTTTTCTTCACTTCCCTTATTCTTCAATTTTTCTTTCATAGAACACACATCTCACTCACACACACACTCATATACACACCCACTCATGAGGATCCTCTGCGCGCACACGCACACACACCAACACAAAAGGATGACGCACAACATACGTATAAGACCACATAGATCCCACTAAGAACACCTTTTTGCTCGTCTTACTTGTCAGATTTATTCTTTATTTTACTTCTAGAAGCTATTTGTAATTCTTTTCCATTTATTTAGCCAATTTTAACTTCAGTGTTTCTTTATCTTACTTTATCCCTTTAACACAAATATCTCCTGTATATTTAAGCTAATTTCTCTTTAATTTTGGCAGCCAGGTTCCCACTTCATTACATGGAAACCTGATTTGATTTGGTTTTGGCCTAATCATAACTGTCTTTGTTAATTTGTGCAGTCACGTGCCATGTGACCGTTTTCTCCGCAATTCCAGCATTCTATTGGAGGTTGCACAACTCCTCTCCCACGGCCTCTAAAGCCTCCTCTGTTAGACATTGCTCGCCCTCTCTGGCCTTTCTGTCCTCTGCCTGCATTTTGGTAAAAAGTGTCACTATCCTGGTCTACCAGAAAAGTGTCTTTTGAAGCTTTCATTTGTTTTCGTTTTTGTTTGTCTATTACTACTTTTTCCGCATGGAGGGCGTGATTTATGTATTTCTCCAAAGTTCCGGTGTTCATGCCCATATAATGTTTGATCACCCAGCCTTGTATTGCTGGTCTGGACCCTGCGTGGATGGCATTTTTTAATTGCTGTTGATAAGCACCTTGAGGCGCATTATCTTCCACCAGTCCACTGTGTGTTTTAAACACTTTTGTCATGCGCACTCGATACTCAACAAAGGTTTCATTATCATTTTGCTTTGTTCTCCCTATTTCTGTATAATTTGCTCTGATTTCCTTTGACCAATCCATTTCTAGCGGGCTTTTCTGCCTAGTGGCCCTGTCCATCAACCCATAAGGAGGAGGTGATTCCTCAATTTTGCGTGTGTCATGTATTTGCGGATACAACTTCGCTATGATCTTTAGTTTTGAATTTGTAGCATGTGTTTTCTCTTCCCGCTCTTGTACTTCTTCTAGTTCTCCCTCAAATTTATATTTTTTAACCCATTTATCGAAATCTTTTTTAAGTCGGTCGGGATCCTGCCTTTCAATTATTTTCCAATCTTTGCATTGTAGTTCATGTCGGGGTAGGGACTTTCGCTTACTATCTAAATTTCCCATGGTTTATTTTTCTAAATTTTGGAGTTGGTAGTTTGAATGGCACCTACAGTGTCCTAAAACCAACTTTATTCACAGGACAGTGGTTAAAAGTTCGATGTGTGGTAAGTCTCCTTTCACCTCCCCGAAGGGAGCGGAGAGTTTTTGCCTCTGCACCCACACAAAGCCACTGTTTACAATCCTGTGTGTTTATATAGAGGAGCGCTCAAATGAGATCACTCTCAGTCAAACCGTACACAAGCATACCACGCGCGATTTTTAATAACAGAGGAGTCCGCACTCCCGCTGCGGAATTTAACTAACAAAGTTAGGGGGCTCCACACCGCCCCTGCGGAATTTAACTGTTTCTGATTGCACTTGATAGGGTCTAGAATTCTCAAGGTCTTTAAGTGACTTCTTGTCACTGCTCGTTGTAAGTGACCTCGTCACTGCTCATTCATTAGGTGACCTCTTGTCACCGCTCATCCATTTCTTTTTAGTAGAATTAATATTCCTACTCACGGTCTGCTGATTCTCCTCCTCGGATAGCCTCGTCAACCCTCCCGGTGTCCAGCCGGACTGATCGAGACAGTCCCGTCAAAGGGCTTTTGTTTACCTCGGCCGAGGATTTTCGCCTGCGTCGAAGAGTCCGCTGGAACCGCCAGGTGTGTCGAGACCCCGGAACGAGCCCCCAATTACTGTTAGGTTTTTTCGCTGACCGAACAAATTTCAAGAGAAGAGCAACAGCAAACAAACCACAAGTGAGACAGAATATTAAGTCTTTTCTCGCGAGGAGTGCAGTACAGATAGCTTCACAACAATCTCACTACACTAAATATCTGTATGCACTCCCGCTCTTTTTATTGGGATTTGCCCTACCCACAAATCGTGAGACAAAAGCCCCTAAAAGAGGAGGGGGAACGCATGTGGGCTTTGCCTCGTAAGGAAGAAATCACTAGGTGTTTACATACTGATAAGAACATGTGGGAAGAGGAATTTGAGTGGCCTGGATAGAGAAGAAAACCTTTGACCTCTAGTCAAAACATAGCAAGGGATGCTTTACGACATTGTGTAGAATGGGACAAGCTAGGTTATTTATTACTGGATACATACATTCCGACATAATCTTACGATCAAGATAGTTTGGAAAACCCTGACAATGATGGTCACTTGTAGGTTCATCTGAGGTGCAAGACAGCAATGAGGCATGTTGTTTAACAAAGTGGTCTTTGTTAAAAAGGAACTGTCTCGGTAGATGTCTTCTTTTTGCTGAGTTGTCAGCTGGTCCTGTCTGACCCAGCTGTAACCTCTCTCCTGACCCAGCCGTAACTTTTCTCTTCTGTGGTACATCATAAAAACAGCAAGGCCAAACAGCAAGCATATATTGCAGTAATATTGCGGTAAAGCATTGATTAGAGAACGCATGATAACATATATATATATATACATTTTTCTAACAGGGGAACATTAAGGAGACAGGTTGAGGCGACTTCAGTAATTTACTAATGAAGTCACTGTAATGTAATGTCACCGCTTTCCAGTTATTTGCGTGAGTAATTGTAACACAAGAAGTTGGGTGCTGATGTGTGGGAACAGCATTAAAAGGTCTTTACATACAGACCGCTTGTCAGGTCAGAAAACTCAACCCTTCTGGCACAAGACTGAAGTAACTCTTTAATTTGGGATTTTTTTATTTTCTCATAAACATTTAAACCCATTATCTACTTGCAGGCATACTTAAAAATGTGTTTAGTGACTTGTCAAGTTGCAAGGTCTGGGAAAGGGACCCAGTTGCATTTGGTATGAATATTTGTTCGCTTGGGATTAACATTTACTTTTTAAACCTGACATTATTCAAAGTGACCCCAAATAAATATTCAAATGTATTGTGCAATCGGAAAGCGTAGTGTATATATATATATATATATATATATATATATATATATATATATGTATATATACACTACGCTTATATATATATATATATATATATATATATATATATATGTATATCAAAGTCAAAGTCTGTTTTATTGTCAATTTCTTCACTTGCCAAGACACACAAAGAAATCGAAATTACGTTCCCACTATCCCACGGTGACAAGACATAGTACACAACATACATACAAGCAAACAACACAAAAAAATGAAAACAAGAAGGCACAAACAATGAATAAATAAGAGTGATGAATAAATAATAAATAAACAAATAACATAATAAATAAGAGGAGAAAAAATGGAGCAAGTGTGCATACAGCAGACAGTCAGAATATAGGGCAAAAGTACAGGACGCTACGCAGAAGGGGGGAGAGAGTTCAGGATCCTAACAGCCTGGAGTATGAAGCTGTTGGTGAGTCTGGTGGTGCGGGAGCGCAGGCTCCTGTACCTCTTCCCAGAGGGCAGAAGATCAAACAAAGAGTGAGCGGGGTGACTCACATCACTCACAATCGCGGTCGCCTTGTGGGTGAGACGGGAGGTGTAAATGTCCTTCAGGAAGGGAAGTGAAGCACCAATAATCTTACCAGCCGTGTTCACTATGCGCTGCAGGGCCTTTATGTTGTATTCAGTGCAGCTACCACCCCAAACAGCGATACAACTGGAGAGGACGCTCTCAATGGTGCCACGGTAGAATGTAGTCATGACGGCCGGAGGAGCACTTGCTCGCCTGAGTTTCCGCAGGAAGTACAGGCGGCGCTGAGCTTTCTTCGCCAGTGATGCGGTGTTGGTGGACCAGGAGAGATCCTCACTGATGTGCACCCCCAGGAACCTGGTGCTGCTCACTCTCTCCACCACAGCACCGTCGATGGTCAGCGACAGGTGTTGGGTGTGACCCTTCCGGAAGTCAACAACAATCTCCTTGGTCTTGTTGACGTTCAGCAGGAGGTTGTTGTCCCTGCACCACGTGGTCAGAAGGTCAACCTCCAACCTGTATACATATATATATATATATATATATATATATATATATGTATATATAGTATATACACTGCTCAAAAAATTAAAGGAACACTTTGAAAACACATCAGATTTCAATGGTGAAATTTTTTGGGGGGATATCTATACTGATATGGACAGTTTAATGTCTCAGGAACAAAAGGATGCCACATCTTTTGATGGAAATAAAAAAATTCAGCCTACAGAGGGCTCAGTATACAGACACCCCAAAAATCAAAGTGAAAAAATGATATGGCAGGCTCGTCCTTTTTGCCTAAATTCAATTTCTGCAACTCAAAATTCGTTTCAATATCTTGTGTGGCCCCCACGAGCTTGTATGCATGCTTGACAACGTCGCGGCATGCTCCTAATGAGACGACGGATGGTGTCTTGTGAGATGTCCTCGGGAAACAAACGGGAAGAAACAGTAGACACTGACGGAGAGGAAACACGCGGACAGGGTTTAAATACATGAGGGAGCAGGTGACAGTCATTGCGGTAATGAAGGGGTGTGGCTGAGGGAAGCTGAGCGTCCTCTGGCACGGGCGTGACATCAGTGAGCTCCTGTAAAGTCTGAGGAGCAACCTGGCGGCGTATGATAAACCGAAACATTATGTCCAAGAGGTGTTCTATCGGTTTTAGATCAGGTAATTGTGACGGCCATTCAATTGTGTCAATTCCTTCATCCTCCAGATACTGTCTGCATACTCTTGCCACAATAGGCCGGGCATTGTTGTGGATCAGGAGGAACCAAGGACCTACTGCACCAGCGTAGGGTCTGACCATGCGTGCAAGGATTTCATCCCGATACCTAATGGCAGTCAGACTGCCGTTCTGTAGCCTGTAGAGGTCTGTTCGTCCCTCCATGGAAATGCCTCCCCAGACCATCACTGACCCACCACCAAACCGGTCGTGCTGAATGATGTTGCAGGCAGCATAGCGCTCTCCTTGGCTTCTCCAGACCCTTTCACGTCTATCACAGGTGCTCAGGGTAAACCTGCTCTCACCTGTGAAAAGCACAGGGCGCCAGTGGCGGACTTGCCAATTCTGGTGTTCTATGGCAAATGCCAATCGAGCTCCACGGTGCTGAGCAATGAGCACAGGAAACACTACAGGACGTCGTGCCCTGAGGCCACCCTCGTGAAGTCTGTTTCTGACTGTTTGGGCAGAGACATTCACACCAGTATCCTGCTGGAGGTCATTCTGTAGGGCTCGGGCAGTGCTCAACCTGTTCCTCCTGGCACAAAGCAGCAGATATCGGTCCTGCTGATGGAATGAGGACCGTCTACGGCCCTGTCCAGCTCTCCTAGAGTAACTGCCTGTCACTTGGAATCTCCTCCATGCTCTGGAGATTGTACTAGGAGACACATCAAATCTTCTTGCAACAGCACGCATGGATGTGCCATCCTGGAGGAGTTGGACAATCTGTGCAACTTCAGGAGGGTTAAGTAATCGCCTCATGCTCCCAGTCGTGATAATGGCTCTAGCTAAAGCCAACACTTGTGGAAAAACAGTTAAAAAAGATCAAGCGGTAGGAACTTGAAATGGCCTCCACCTGCAAAACCAGTCCTGTTTTGGGGACCATCTCGTTGTTGCCCCTCTCGTGCACCTGTTGTTAATTCCATCAACACCAATGCAGCTGAAACTGATTAACAACCCCCTCTGCCACGTACCTGACCAAAACCTTATCAGAAAAGTCTAATTGAATTCATGCCATACCCTGATAAAAAACTGTTCCTTTAATTTTTTTTAGCACTATATATATATGGCAAAAACACCCCATTATGCCTGGAACCACTCCTAACACCCCTCCATCGGAACAATTTGTCACTGTCTCTGGGGGTGGGGGCACTGGGTAGAGACATCTGTAGCAAGGGCCTCCGTCATAGTTGTATACATATATGTGTATACATATATGTACATATATATATATATATATATATATATATATATATATATATATATGCATGTGTGTGTCTGTGTGCCACAGTAATGTGTATCCCAGACCACCTGACATTGAAGCGAACCTTGATATACATACGTAATCAAGATGCTTTACATAGTAGTTAGGCTCTGAATAAATCCATGCTATTTTACTATTAATCAGATCTATAAGGAATATAGTATGTATATGTTATATACGTAGATGTATATATAAAGAGAGAGAGCGAGAGAGAGATAGAGAGAGGGGCCGTCTGTGGCATTTCTTTATACCCTGCGATCGGCTGGCAAACACTCCAGGGGGTACCCTGCTCCCGTTCAAAGCCAGCTGTTATAGGCTGCTGAGGGCCAGGGACAAAGCCTTTAGAGCGGGGGATGAGGCTGGCTTGAGGACTGCGAGGGCCGACCTGTCCCGGGGCATCAAAGAAGCGAAGAGGGCGTTCTCGTGCAAAATTACCGCCCTCTTCCTGGACAGCAGCTTCCAGTTTGCGTACCGAGCCAAACGGTCCTCTGAGGATGCCATCTGCTCTGCCCTCCACTCGGCCCTCACCCACCTGGAGGGGAGGGACTCGTATGTGAGATTGCTGTTTGTGGACTTCAGTTCTGCCTTCAACACCATTGTGCCACAACGTCTCATCAGCAAACTTGACAAGCTGGGCCTCAGTACCTGCCTCTGCAACTGGCTACTGGACTTCCTCCGTCAGAGGCCGCAGGTGGTATGTGTTGGCGACAAAATCTCCGCCAGCATCACGCTGAGCACGGGGGCCCCCCAAGGCTGCGTGCTCAGTCCGCTGCTCTTCACCCTCCTGACGCATGACTGCACTGCCACCTACAGCGACAACCGCATAGTGAAGTTTGCTGACGACAAACCAAGGGAGACGAGACCCAATACAGGCTGGAGGTTGACCTTCTGACCACGTGGTGCAGGGCCAACAACCTCCTGCTGAACGTCGACAAGACCAAGGAGATTGTTGTTGACTTCCGGAAGGGTCACACCCAACACCTGCCGCTGACCATCGACGGTGCTGTGGTGGAGAGAGTGAGCAGCGCCAGGTTCCTGGGGGTGCACATCAGTGAGGATCTCTCCTGGTCCACCAACACCGCATCACTGGCGAAGAAGGCCCAGCGCCGCCTGTACTTCCTTCGGAAACTCAGGCGAGCGGGCGCTCCTCCGGCCGTCATGACTACATTTTACCGCGGCACCATTGAGAGCGTCCTCTCCAGCTGTATTGCTGTTTGGGGTGGCAGCTGCACTGACTACAACTTGAAGGCCGTGCAGCGCATAGTGAACACGGCTGGTAAGACTATTGGTGCTTCTCTCCCCTCCTTGAAGGACATTTACACCTCCCATCTCACCCGCAAGGCGGCCGCGATTGTGAGTGATGTGAGTCACCCCGCTCACTCTCTGTTTGATCTTCTGCCCTCTGGGAGGAGGTACAGGAGCCTGCGCTCCCGCACCACCAGACTCTCCAACAGCTTCATACTCCAGGCTGTTAGGATCCTGAACTCGCTCCCCCTTTCTGCGTAGCGTCCTGTTCTTTGCGCTATGCTTACTGTCTGCATTGGGTTATTTGTTTATTATTTATTCATCGCTCATATTGTTTATTATTATTTTTTATTTATTATTTATCGTTTGTGCCTTCTTGTTTTATTTTGTGTCGTCTACTTGTATGTCTATCGTGTACTATGTCTCGTCACCGTGGGATGGAGGAAACGGAATTTCGGTTTCTTTGTGTGTCTTGACACATGAAGGGATTGACAATAAAGCTGACTTTGACTTTGACTTTATAGGCGCTACCTCATGGATGGATGGGTTGTTTGAAATTAAAGGTCATAAATACAGTATCAGGGTGGCACGGTGACGCATTGGTTCACGTCCACTGCCTGAGTGGGGGTTTCCTCCGGGTACTCTGGTTCCTCCCACATTCCAGAAACATGCATGGTAGGTAAATTGGGCACTCTAACTTGTACTTTGGTGTAATCGTGACTGCAAATGTTTGTTTGTCTATGTGTGCCAGTTCAGGATGTACACCGCCAACTGAAGTAAGCTGGGGGAAACTCCAGCATGCCCGCGACCCTTGAGAGAATAAACGGTTCAGATAATGGATGGATGGATGGATGGATGGATGGATGGATGGATGGATGGATGGATGGAATACAGTATAAGGCAAGCTGGAATCACAATTTCACTTTGATAACCACATCAAATTACAGACATAGTATCCTGCCTGTCTTTGGTATTTCAGTCTCTTTGGTGGACAAGTAAATCCATGTTTTGCTTTCTTTGTAATTAAATCTAGGGCTGATGTTCAAATACTGATTGCACATTTATGTTCAGCTATTTTTGACTTTATATTCATGCATGTGTCGGCTTGTCAAGGCTGAGGTTAAGCTTCTTAAGATCACACTGAAATTTAGATGACTGTGCAATCGTGCAAGTGTCAACAGGTCAGGGAATGGGGATTAAACTTGGGAAATGACAACAATGCAGTTAAAGGTATTCAAAACTTTAACTGTCAGTGACTGCTAGGCTAAATTGAGACTTTGGGAACTTGTAGATGAAATGTTCAAATTTCATGTCACTAATAGTAGTGACAGGCGGCACGGTGTTGCACTGGTTAGCGCGTTCGCCTCACTGTGCAGGGTTTGTGGGTTTCCACAAGTGGATTTCCAGTTCCGGCTTTCCTGTGTGGCGTTTTCATGTTCTCCCCGTCCCTGTGTGGGTTTCCTCCCACTCGTGCTGTATCTGAACACGTTCAATGAACGTTCATGAACCCATTCATAATTTGGTCTAACGTGGACAGAATGTTGCACATTTTTGCTTTGTGAATGTTTTTGTGAAGGCGCTCATTCTGGGGCTAATGAACGGTTTTGAACGACAGTTCATTTTCGTTCAAGGATGCCAGGTTTTCTTTTCTAGGATTTCAAAATAAAACACCGCTGAACCCACTGTAAATAAGCTTAAATAGGCGGGAGAAAAAGGATTTGGCAACACGGGTCACAAACAGTCGCATGGTGTGTGCGACATCAACTAAAGCGCGATGAGAGACGCTCCAGTCGATGTAAACTCATGTCGCATGTTGTGTTTGCACATTCTGGATCACTTTTGACAATGACGAAACCTTTTTTTTTTCAGTGGTACTTTTTCATAGAGTGAGAAATTTAAATAAAGCATAAGAGAGTACAGAAATGTTTGAGTTTGACACTCAATGCATGAGTGTTGATAGCTCTGGTATAGATGATGTTTCTGGAGATAATATGTGGCAGGAAAGATCAATATACTTTCTACATAGTTCTACCTAGGAATAGACAAGCAATCAAAAGTTTTGGCACACTCATGCAAGGCCTTGTTTGAATTTGAACTAAGCAGAAAATGTTGTTTTCTTAAATACACACTCGTCATAGCACATTATTAATACATCAGATATGAAAAATCTCTGACAGCTGCTACTATGTCAGCACCTGCAAATAGGCAACGCTGACAGCTGGGGTGCTGTTGTCCTTCCGTGTTGCCACGGCAAATAGTGCATCCTATTGTAAAAGTAGAAGCTTGACTGTCTAACAGCAGACAAGAAAAAGCAGAACAGATGGCAAAACACTCAACCCAAAAACAACAATGAAAAGAAATCCCTTAACCATGCACAGAAGTCACTGCAGATATTACTGAATGAAGCGCTGCCAAGCTTACACTCTTTTTCATTTTGATTTTACATTCCGCTTCTCTACAGAGGTTCCTTCAGTCTTGATCAACAAATACTTGAGTTGGAACTCCGATATCCGTGTGTACACTCCCCTCCAAAAAAAATTTCGCTCTAGATTAAGGCTTTGCTTGTGAATACTTTTTTTGTTGTAGTTAGAGGTGTAATCAACATGAATAGAGCTGTCTATTGGTAATTACCAACAACCTTCTGAAGGCAAAGAATACCAACATACTGTTTGCAGAATACTTCGTGAACAAATACGGATGGTACATATATCAGAACATAAAAAATTATATCTTATTATCCCAAACAAATTAGTCTGTGAAAGTGAGTGGAGGTAGTGTAATAACTTTGACTGGTATGGCTTCTTCTGGGACAGGCTCATTAATCCCAGTTGATTAACAAGAAGGTACGCGCAAACTGAAATCTACAGAAGCATTTTGTGTCACTTTAAAGAAATAAGCAACCAAACTGATTGGGAGAGCCTTCATAAATCGGCAAGAAATTGCTCCAAAATGCCTAACAATAGAATGTGTTCATTGTAGACAATAAGTTGAAAGTTGTGGACTGGCAAGTCAATCAGTCCATATTCATTCACCTCTTCAAGAGCCGAAGAGAATTTCCAAAACAAACATCAGCTAAGAGGCTTTGTATTTCAGATGTAGTAAATGTAAATACCTTGCCTTGAAAAGGCAAAACTGTTGCATGCATCATTTTATCTTTTGATTTTTAACCTAATTGTTATCTATATAGAGCAAATAGAACTTAACTAATCACAATGTACCAATACTTTTTGAGAGCCTTGTAATTGTTGACCTTGCCTGCCAGCGCTAACAAGTTATTTGTCAAGATTTTACGGAGGATCATCATAGAAAGTAATTTGTAATCACAAATGTGATCAGTTTTATCTTGCTAGCTTAGTCATAACCCTCTCTGAAAGATCTGGTCGTATGCCAAATAATGTTGTTGTTTTTTGCCTTTTTGGGAAAATATTAAGTTGCTAGCCCAGTCTAGAGGATCCAGAACCATCATTGTGGACTTGAAAAGTTGTTTTTTGCTATGTATGAAGTACACCTTATGGCTTTTAGACTCTGTCCTAGAGTGCTGCTGACCTGCATGTTTTATTTGTCTTACTCCTCCAACGCACCAGATTCAAATCATTCGGATCATTATCAAGCGTCTTCAGAGTTTATTGATGACGGATCATTTGAATCAGGTGTGTTGGAGGAGGGAGACATCTAAAACATGCAGCACAGCGGGACTCAAGGATCGGAGCTAATCATCCCTGCCATATGGTGGCTTTTTGACTTTAGAATGATTTGGGCAGTGTGCAGGGAAATCATGGTGTACTCAAGTGAAATGGACGTACTGCCAAGAGGGTAGACACTTGCACCTGGGGCGTGAACAAGAGAAGTGAAGCATGAGGCTGACAGGTGCTGTGGTGTCACAATTAATGCAGGTATTTGTGCTGTGTTGAAGAAAGTGAAGAGCGGGAGGGCAAAACTCTTAATTTAGCAGGTATTCCAAATTCCAGTAATGTTCTTAATGTGCATTCCAAATGTGAGAGTTGACTCAAATATAACTGTACTTTTATCAAGAGTCAGAGTGCTCCTGTCCTTTAATAGGTGCTGATGATGAGCAGGGCCATTAGTCAACGTATCAGTTTTACCAAAAAATGGAAAGACATCCATTGTTTAATTTCAGTACGGCACGACTCTAGCACACAGCAATTTCTTCTTTCCAACAGCATGTAAATGAGTATCATTACCACAACAGTGAAAAAAAAATGTCCTGGAAAATTCTGACTAAAATAAAATGATAATGCTCTGAGTTTTAGTTGACTAAAACTGAAGTATGGACGACTAAAATTAATAAAAACTAAAATGACAGCTAAAACTGAAACTGCCTCCCAAAACAACACATAGGAGACACATATCACCTTTCTTATTCATACAACAATAACAACAATAAAACAAACTTAATACATCTAATAAAAAACTCATTCAACTTTCATAAAATTGTTAATTTGTTATTATTTTAATCTTTAACTTTAACTTTTAAAGTTTACTGATCTATCTGACTATTTTGTTTTGTACTTATTAAAGTAAGCTTTACATGTTTATTTTGTGTGTTGTGTGATATTAACATTATTGCTATATTGGTATTGTTTTCACTATTTCAAGTTATTATATTGTGATTGCATTAATGGTGCGCCTTATAGTCCGGTGCGTCTTATATATGGACAAAGTTTTAAAATGGGCCATTCATTGAAGGTGCGCCTTATAGTCCGGTGCACCTTATAGTCCGGAAAATACGGTAATACCCATCACTGGTCATTACATATTTGCGCTCCTCCTTCTTAACTTTCGCTTTGACCTCTGACAATCTAAACCCAAAATGTTACTTGTGTATCCTAGAAGTGTGAGATCTTTCACTGACCTTAAAACACAATATGAAGCAAAGCAGACTTCTCTTATCTCATTGTGTATGTATTTTAGCCCTCGGGACTTTTCAATTTGAGAAATGTCTTTTAAGATTTGTCCATATCACTGATGAAAGCAAACAAAATCAATGACAGGACCAGAGCAGCATAATCCTCTCTATTCATCAATCTTTCTCTTTGATTTGCAGACAACACAAAATATCAGTTCTCTCCATCAATATTATTTGGGACAAACAAGCAACCTCTGCAGATCCGTGACTCAGTGGTTTGTGTTGTGTTTATATTTGCGGCATTTAACCATGAAGTCATTCATCTCTGCAAAGGCCACTGGCCGCAGGCCTTCACTTTATTTCAGTGACTGGATCACCTAATGATAACTTCACAGGCAAGATGACTTAAAGCAGGGGTCTCAAACTCAACTTACCTAGGGGCCGCTGGAGGTAGAGTCTGGGTGAGGCTGGGCCGCATTAAGTATTCCACAAAAAAAAGGCTTCAAGTATTCAAAAAAAAGGTCAACTGAACCAATCTTCTCAATCTTAACAAGTCAGAACATGCAGAACATGCAGAACATGAACAGTTCTTCAGAACATAGGCTTCATTTACTTCCTCCTAATCCTTGCTGCCAGAGACTTGGCAGCGCTTCCTCTCACACAGCTGAGCCACATTTGGCTTGAGGGAGGAGGCAACTGAGACCCTCAGTATGGCTTTAAGGTGCTCATCTTTAAGTCTGGACCTGAACTTTGACTTATTGAAGTTCATTGTGGAGAAGAGCTTTTCACACAAATAGGTGCTGCCAAAAAGGCACATGGTCCGCTTGAACATCCTGGAAAGCTCAGGGAAGGTGGGGGGGAGTTTTCTCAAAAATTGTCCAAGCTCTACTGTTTTTCCACTCACCTCCCTGAACTTGGCTTTGAGGTCAGTATTGCACTGAATGTTGTGCCTGATATGGTTGATGATTTTCACAACGTCAGACATCACATTGCCAAACCTCATGATCTTGCTGCAAAGGGCCTGCTTGTGGATAATGCAGTGCAGAGCAATGGCATCTTCCACACCCTCCTCTTCCAGTTTCCTTTGAACAAGCGCCACAAGTCCGTTTTTCCTCCCTGTCATTGACGGCGCTCCGTCGGTAGTTATTCCAGCCAAACGCTTCCATTGTAAGCCGGCATCCTCAATGGAATCAAACAGCTGGCGGAATATCTCCTGGGCAATGGTCTGGCCATGCATTGCAATCACTGAGAGCAACTCCTCCGTAACTTCTAAATTGTTATCAACGCCACGGACATATATTGCGAGCTGCGCCGTGTCAGTGACGTCTGTGCTCTCATCAAGAGCAAGTGAGTATGAATGGAAATGTTTAGCTTTCTCACGAAGTTGATCATAAATGTTGCCAGACATGTCAGAAATGCGCTCTGCCACTGTGTTGGCTGAAATGCTGATGTTACTAAACTGAGCCTTTTTTTCCGGGCAGACTATACTTGCAGCCTGTAACATGCACTGTTTGATGAACTCGCCGTCTTTGAATGGCTTCCCTGCTTTAGCAATCATCTCACCACGTAGCTAGCTTTGATAGCCGCTTCACTCTCTTTGCTTGCTTTTTTGAAAAAATCTTGTTGCCTCAGTAGACATGTTTTAAGTTTGCCGACCCGGTCCTCTCGCTCATCCCCCAGGTATTTTCCATACTCCTCAGCATGTTTCGTTGAGTAATGACGTCTGATGTTATACTCCTTGTGCACCGCAACTTTATCCTTGCATATTAGACACGTTGGGATGCCCCTGTGCTCAACAAAAAAATATTCCGTCTCCCACTTCTCCTGAAATTGTCTGTGCTCATCGCCAATTTTTCTCTTCACGACAGGTTTTGAAAAAGACATGACTGGGGCTGACAAAAAACGTATAGCACTAGGTGACAAGATATATTTTCCCTCCACTTGTTCATCCAAACATGTTAAAGTGACCAATTGCTAATTCGCGCTGTTGTCACGAGCCTGAGCTACGGGAGCCTACAGGTGTTAAAAAATATAAAACCTCCAGATGCATGTGAGAAAAAATGCGCGGGCCGCATTAACACAAAGATTTTATTTCAGGCAGGGGGCCACAAAACATTGTCCTGAGGGCCGCAATTGGCCCGCGGGCCGTGAGTTTGAGACCCCTGACTTAAAGAGAGAAGGAACTAAATTCTCATATCTGTCAGTTCTGTGGGCTATCTTGGTTGGCCATTTGTTTGTTTATCAGTGGAGTAATTGCAGAGGAGCATTCTTCATTTGTTGTCCAATCTTAGATGGTAAAATGAAAAATATAAAAAGGTTAAAAAAAAGCAGGGTAGCACAGTAAAGAAGAGCACATCCACTTCACAGTTCTGAGGGTGTGGGTTTGAATCCGGGCTCTGGCTATCTATCTGGAGTTTGCATGTTTTCCCTGTGCTTGTCTCACGTTTCTTCGGTTATTTATACACTCTAAAATGTCTGTAGGTGTACATGTGAGCGTGAATGGTTGTTTGTTGCGTATGCATATGTTGCATGTGATGAGTTAGCAACCAGTTCAGGATGTACCTACCTCTTGCCCAAAGTGACACTAATGTGCCTGCGGTGTGGGGGAACAGGACACTGATCACATCCTCAACATACTATGTCCTGTCATGAGACTGGCGGCTGGAGGCATTTAAACCGTGCTGAACTGTGACGAGGCGTTTAGCAACTGGCTGAGAGTTGCCTGTTACTTTTTTTGCCGATAATTCACTAAAGCAATCAAAACTGAACCACGTCTTCCTTCCTGTGTTCTGACCGACACCCGGGGGCGAAAAGAGCATAACCATCCGAGCCAACCCCTATACAGTCCTCAGGCTCCCCAACAATAGCGGTAGCAGTTTGCATTATTTTATTGCAATGTTTTTCCTGATTCGGATTTGTTTCAAGACTACAGTTACAGTTAGACTTCACTTTGATGGTTGATGCAGTTATTGCAATTTTGTTGTTTTATCACAGTAGATTGGTTTATTTACATTTCAAAAACCAGAAGCCAATCATTTACAAATGTGATGATATTAAGATGTGATAGACAGTTGTTGCATGATTTGAATGAGGCAAAATAACATGCTTTTTCTTTCGAATATATTGTTATAATCATTTGTTTCAGATTTACTGTAATTATTTTCTGTATAAAAATTAAATTTGGTGTTCAAAAAGTATTTTTTCAAACTTGAGTCTTGAAAAAGAGGGGGTCATCTTATAATCAGGATCGTCTTATATTCGGGCCAACACGGTATTTCTGATAACTTCTAAAATTAGTGAATACTGGAAATAAATGCCAACTGTTTGGAAGGCTTTGGATGGATGGATGGATGGATGGATGGGATATTATTTATATGCATAATTCAAAGCCCTTCACATCTGGTTTCAGCTGAAAGTCACAACAGACTAAATCAGGGGTGCAAACTGCAGTCCTCAGGGGCCGCATTCCAATGCTCAGTTCATCCTCACATTCTGCAGGAGCCTCATAATGATCCTGATTAATTAAATCAGCTGTGTTTAACGAGGGAAACTTGTAGGAATGCGGCTCCCGAGGACTGGGGTTTGACACCCCTGGACTAAATGCATTGCTCCTCTGTTGATTGTCACTGCTGCTGAAGTGCATTCTTCTTAAAAACAAAAATAAATGTTCTTGCTTCCAATTCCACCCACTCTGTGTGGTTGCCAGGACAGTCAACATTTTATTTATTTTTTTGCCTTTGAAAGGTTTGAAGACTAAAGACCATTTTATGTATTTCTTATCCTTTCTTAGTCGACGGTAGCTGCACTTCATGGTACATTCGGTGTTGCCTGCAGTTATTCATGACCAACAATATATTCACCCTTTTTATATTAACTAAACTTCTCAAGCATAGTTGTGGGTATTTTAGAGTGAGATATTTGGGATTTGTTACATTTTTGGGACGCAACAATTATTTAATATGCGCTTACCTAAGAAGTAGTGGCACTTGCAGTAAATGTGACTTTTGTCAACATCTGATAATTCTCACCTTTATACTGCATGGATTCTTATTGCACAAACAACATGACTTAATTGGATTGTGCTGATCAACATTTAGTGTTTGTGTTCGGCATTGAGCATGGAGTGTTTTTATTTCGGCACATGCAATCAGCAGGAGTTCAGCACAGTTTTCTAGAATCTCACATTTCCTCTTTTGTCCTCCCAAGAGGTTTTTAGTTTTTTAAAGTTTTGGAAATAGATTTTGACTCATGGTGTCTTCTGCGTAACTCGTTGCCAAACATAGCAAACTGAACGCCCTCAATGTTACCATGGAACAGTTCTCATGTCCTGGAGGCAGATCACTGGCAAGAGAGAAAAGAAAACATCAAAACTTCCACAAACTTGTCTATGGTTCTGCTTACGAGAAAGGACAAGCATGTTATGAGCCCAAGTGACTTGAGACGAGACCACCCAGGACAAATCCAGGTTAATGTGTCATGTCACGTAAGACCTCTCTGGCCTGTGTGTGGAGAAATGCAGGTAAATGTGTCAAGTCACGTAAGATCTCTCTGGCGTGTGTGTGTGTGTGTGTGCGTGCGTGCGTGCGCGCGCGCATGCGTGCGTGTGTGTATGGGTGTGGGTGTCTGTGTACTGGCAGGAATAGGTTATCATTCCAATAGACACAATCAAGGATTGAAAACAATATCAAACACAACTACCTTGCTAGGATTAAATATAAATGTTTGTATTGGATATAAACCATACAAACTAAATAAACTCAACGTAGCAATTACCACTAGCTGTTGGCTGAACGAGCAGTAAAGATGGGAGACACTAACCAGGACAAACAAAAAGTTTCATTTTAATGGATAAAAATGTGTTTTTGTACACATTCGTGCAAGGCAATGTTATCTTCCTTATTTAACATGAGTTAATTGCTCTTGTGGAAATGCCAATTTCGAGCATCACCACACCAGCAGCCATGAGAAGTTTGTTGAAAGCTATGCAGAAAAAAGCTCCCCGCATACTTGCAAGATGAATAACAAAACCATTGTAAAAATTCAGACTCTGATTGTTTTGTTTTGTTTGGTTTTGCAAAGCCAGTAGGTGTCACGTTGCAATTTTTACCTTTTAGTTTAACATCAGAAAGCAGTTGGAGAATTTCGTAAGAAGGCAATTGCAAAAGATTGATAAAAATGACAAATCAATCAAAAGGTACTTGCAATTGCATGGCTTGGTACACCTGTTAGAAGAACTTTATCACCAGGTGTTGATGAGCAGAGTTTTTCTCTGAGGCTTGATGAGTCATTTATGTGATGCTTTCTCCAGCTTTCCTCCATACATTTTTCCCTGAAATAAATGTATGTTCATTAAGTTGTCCAATTGTGTGAATGTGAGTGTTAATTGTTCTTTGTCTATATCTGTGATTGAGCAGCAAGCAAGCCAAGATTATATTCACTTCTCCCCAAAAATCTGTTGGAATCTGTTCCAGCTCCGCGGTTTGAACTTCTAGCTGCAGCTGGTCATCACAGAAGAAGATTCATATTTTTGCATTAAGTCTCTTTTTCCTTTTGATCTCCAACACTTCAGTTAGCAAATTTTTCAGTCAAATAATTTCTGTAATAACAAGGGTATGTTATTTTTCAATCGATACCTGGAAGGTTTTCATTTTTACAGTCCATAAAACTTCAGAAGCTGTTAATTGGGTAGATGCCAGTCAGAATCTTGACTACAGTCAACCACCACATACTTGGGGTTTGGCCCGCCCTCCAGATTCACACATTCACTGGTTTTATTTTTTTTAATTTTTACATAATTTTCAAATATTTTTGATATCTTAAATTTCCCTATCCCCTACCCCTCTTGTTTTTTTGTATATAGCTTCAACTGTCTATTGTAATTTCTTTGGTAATTTTTGAGGGTTTGAAAAAAAATCTCTAATACAGTTGTCTGTACTGCCGAGGTCTGAGTCGTGTTACATAAGTAGTCTATCCCATTTATTATATTCATTATCATTCGAGAGGTGAATCATATCCCATGAGAGTGACCGCTCACTAGTCAATTACATGACTGACTCACAAAAACAGAGTACATACTGTAATTACTATAAGCCATACCTGGATATAAACCACACCAGCTGAAGCTAGGGGAAACTCCTGTTTTTTTCATTTACAAGATGCACCAGACTATAAGCCACAGGTGTTTTACATGAAATGTCCTAACTTTCATATTACCTGTATTATCAAAAATATAATATAATTATATAATATAGTATTGTGATATCATAAAAATCATGAGAAATCCATATATAAGCTGAAATGGACTATAAACCGCAGGGTTCAAAGCTTGTGCAACAAATAGTGGTTTACAGTCCGGAAATTAAGGTGCTGTATTTTTCGGACTAAAAGTCGCTCCGGAGTACAAGTCGCATCAGCCATAAAATGCACAATAAAGTGGAAAAAAACAGATAAGCCGCACCGGAATTTAAGTCGCATCTTGGGGGAAATTTATTTGACGAAATCCAACACCAAGAACAGACATGAACCAGCAACAACAGGCCAAACGATACGGTATGCTAACGTGACATAAACACAAACGAGGAGCTGAGAACGGGCCTGACGTAACATTTATTCAGTTATTCAAATAACTATAACATAAATAACACGTTTATCAAACCATCTGTGTCACTCCAAATCATTAAATCCATCGATCGAATTCGTCATCCTTTCTGTAAACAACGCCGCGTGTGCGGCGCGCCGCTGACATCAGACTCGTCGTCAGTGGCAGTTCAAATTATTCCACAGGCCCATATAACAATATATAAACTATATATCAAATAACAATAATATAAACAACAATTTTATCGAACCATCCGTGTCACTCCAAATCATTAAATTCATCGGAATCTTCGTCTTGTGTCACTTAAAAAAAAAAAAAACACAGCTGTTGACACCGGAACGAGGTGCGCCGCTGACGTCAGACTAGATACTACATATATCAAATAAATGTAATATAAACAACAATTTTATCGAACCATCCGTGTCACTCCAAATCATTAAATCCATCGGAATCTTTGTCTCGTGTCACTTAAATAATAAAAAAAATAAAACACAGCTGTTGACGCCGGAACTACATGCGCCGCTGACGTCAGACTAGATATATCAAATAAATGTAATATAAACAACAATTTTAATGAACCATCCGTGTCACTCCAAATCATTAAATCCATCGGAATATTCATCCTCTGTGTCAATAAAAAAACAAACAAAATAAAACAGCTGTTGACTCCGGACCTATACGTGCGGCGCTGACGTCAGCCTCGTCCTCAGCCTCGTCGTCAGTTGCGGCTCCAATTATTCCACACTACGTATATAACTATATATATATATATATATATGTATATATATATATATATTGTAGCATTACCAAAGTACCAGGCAAGACGTGGGTTTGGTAACCGGCTCTTTATTTCACAAAACAAGAGCTCAACATGTGTGTGTGCTCCAAGTAAGTGCCCTGGATCGCCCACCCCCCCGCTGCCTTCACCGCCTCGCTAGACAATCGGAAACTAACAACATACACGTTGCTACTCTAAATAAACTATATGTCAAAAAACTACAACATAAAATCATTAAATCTCCTGACTCCGGAAGTCAGTAAATGGAACTCATTGTCAGTGAGGCTCCAATTATTCAAGATTCAAGAATTTTTATTGGCCATGTTTGAGCATGCCAAACAAGGAATTTGACTTCGGTACATCTCAGCCTCTGTTCAACATTTAGGTGACTAACAAATATTCTCAAACATCCCCTGATCTTAAACTCCCAGGAGTTTCCACAGCCATAGTGCGGCCTCATGCGGTTTAAAGTGAAAAAACTATACTAGTAAGTAAGTAATGTGTTAATGATCAAGTAAAAATGTGTGAATAATTTCAAATATAAGTCGCTCCTGAGTATAAGTCGCCCCCCCACCCAAACTATGGAAAAAAAACGCGACTTATAGTCCGAAAAATACGGTACTTAAATTCACACTGTGTAAGGTGAAAGGTAACACAAAAAATTTTGATTTTAGTGAAAAGGCAAACAGCATGAGCAAGCAAAGTTCTCAATCTGTTTTATGAGTTTAAGATCTGCTATAGATGATTGACATGTTTTTACTCAATGACCGTGCCATTAGATTTCAGTTTCCAATCTTTTGCAGTAAATTACTGTGAATGTTTTTTCCTCATCTGTGTTGATTTGTCTGTTTGGTTTTAGCCTTCTTGTTCTCTCACATAAGAGGCACAACCACACAAAAGAATGCAGAATGGAGAGATAATTGTGCTCTGGCACAGAGAGCTTGTGATTTAGTGTGATGCTGAAAGCATAAATGTATTTTTAAAGATCCTGCTCAGACGCCAGTATCATTCCTGTCTTAAATGCTTAGATTCACTGTCCCTTGACAGGCAAGCTGTTTCTGCAGTCACTTAACATCCGCTTGCTATGCCTAAAAATATTTTAAGGTTCCAACCTGACATCTGATGCCGCTATTTCCCTTGGCTGTATATACATTTGCAAACTGCACTTGCCTGCGTTATGCAGCTTCGACTGCCTATTTTATGAACTTGCATTACTCGCACATCTGCACATACAAACATAAAGATCGACTGGGTTTAGAGCAGTGGTGTCCAAACTACGGCCCGCGGGCCAACTGCAGCCCGCGGTCCAGTTTTTATTGGCCCGCAGCAAAGAAGAAGTACTGGGCAGGCTAATGAGTTAGCGGAAATATGCTAATTCGCTATCGTGCTAACACGCGCAAACGGACCTCTAAAGGAAATTAAACGAACATTTGGAGCAATACTACATTGTCCTAAAGGTTAGTTTGTAAAGAGACGGTTGCCTTGTTTAAGGATTTCAACTTAAAGAGACACTATCAGACTAAACATGCGAACACAAACGACCAGCTAACAGGGAGTGACCGCGCTGATAAAGTGAAGCAGCTCCAAGCATCACAACAGCGATTCTTCACACGGGACTGTGAGTCAAAAATAAATATTACTAAAGCAAGCTACGAAGTGGCCATGTTAAGACTGTTGATGTTATGGACCTGTAGACCTGACACAAACTATTATTTTCTGAAAGATAATGTAAATGACAAGAGCAAAATTCACTAGTTTTAAGTTTTAATAATAACAGACAACTTTGCATTACTTATAACTCCCGTTTAAAATGTTCATGAGGCAAAAGTAATTTTAAACTCAGGTAAATTTAAGGTATTTCATACAGTTTGTTCAATGTTATCTGACTCTTCAGATATGAATGAAAGGCAGAATTTGTGTTTTTAGAGTTGTTCACATCTGCCTGAGTGACTCATATTTGGTTATTTTGTCATTTGAAAAATAAAGACAATTGTGACAATGACATTTGTTTTATAACAGTGTGTATTTGCATGACATTTTTGTAGTTAAAAAATGTCCGAAAAAACTATTGGCCCCCGGGCCCCTTCACTTTATCAAATCTGGCCCTCCTTGCAAAAAGTTTGGACACCCCTGGTTTAGAGTAAAGATTGTTCCTTACATTAGTGCAGTGGTTCCCAAACTTTTGCAGGCTGGCGCCCCCTTTGGCTCCCCAGTGAATTCCTAGCGCCCCCCCCCAAGGCACATATGGAAACAAACACCTCTTTCTTGATATTTGGTTTGCTGCAATTTGAAAAGAGAAAGGTTAAACACAAATGTGTATTTCACAAATAAAACCCAATTTAGTATTTAGTAAACCAATTTATTTTTTAGCAGTTTTAACTGTTTCAGCAACATAGAATCGTAAATAAACATTCCACCAGTAACCTTCATTGTCTCACACGTAATATTAATGGGATGGATGTGCTTGGTGCAGGGACATAAGCTTCTCAACATCAGGCTGGAACTCACTAAGAAGAAGTCGTAGATCCCCGCGGTCAGTAATTTTCAGTCGGTTTCTTTGCTTGGAAAGAAGCAAGGTGACTGCACATATTAGCTTTGCGGGCTCGACTGGGGAAACATGTCACGTGACCGGGACGAGTGTCTTGACCTGAATTAATTGATCGTCGATAAAAAAAAAAATTCGTCCGGTGCCGGTCCGCGGCCCGGTGGTTGGGGACCACTGCCCTAACCAGCTCAACACAACACAACACGGCGCGTTCTGGCGAGTCCCCAATTTCATGTTGACTTGAACTCAAGATGATGTTGACCGCCAGAATGCGGTTTTTATTATAAGATAAAATTCTGAACATTACAAGCTTGAAATTACAAACCTGAGCTTTTGCTTTTGTAGTCTATGCTGTCGGATCTGACTGGGCCAGAGCGGCGTGTTGTGTACAAATCGACTGCCGCCCCCCCTACCGCCCCCCTACCGCCCCTTTCTTCCTCACCGCCCCCCCAGATCTTTCCACCGCCCCCAGGGGGGCGGTACCGCCCACTTTGGGAACCACTGCATTAGTGGTTCCCAACCACCTTAGACTAGACCACAGCAGGGCGCACGAATTAAAGAAAAAAAAAGTCACAGCAGGGCGCACAAGTTCCATCCATCCATTTTTTCGTTGTACATGTGTGACAATGACAATAAAGATCTATTCTATATTCTATTCTATTCTATACCGCTCGTCTCCACGGGGGTCACGGGCGTGCTGGAGCCTATTCCAGCAGTCATCGGGCAGTAGGCCGGGGACACCCTGAACCGGTTGCCAGCCAATCGCAGCGCACACAGAGACGAACAACCATTTGCACTCGCACTCACACCTAGGGATAATTTGGAGTGCTCAATCGGCCTACCAAGCATGGTTTTGGGATGTGGGAGGAAACCGGAGTACCCGGAGAAAACCCACGCGGGCACGGGGAGAACATGCAAACTCCACACAGGAAGGGCCGGAGATGGCATCGAACCCGCACTCTCCTAACTGTGAGGCGGACGTGCTAACCACGGCGCACAAGTTAAAGACAAAAAAAGTCACAGCATTTCCGGTTTATTTATTAGCCGAGGCTGAAACATTATTTATTATTTAAAGTCACCAAATTTGCCTCGTTACACTCGTTTTTGACTGAGTTTTGACATATATATGAGGGGGTGCATTGTCACATCACCGAGTGCGCACACTCAGAAATGCACTTGATGTTGATGTTCAAATGACCAATGTCTCGTTCAAGGTTTGGTCAAAAGTTGACAGCTGTTACTGTGACTATCCGTGCCTCACGGCAAAAGCCAGAGCCAATCACCTGTTATCCAATTTACTCCCTGCGTGTTCGTTTTTCTTTGCAATGTAAGGAAAAGACTGAGACACCGAAACAAAATTTAGACTAACACAGGTTGGTTGAGTTCAATCACAATTCTTGTTAAGAAAGCTCTGTTTTTAGGAAAGTACAATACAGCGCTGGGCCTTTCGTGCGACCATGCTCAAGAGCAGAAAGTCTCCATTCAGAAAAGGCAACGTTCAAGATTCTTTGGTCAGCTTATATTCAGTTGCACATGCCTGTGTTGGCCGAGTTTGATGGGTGATGAGACTTTAGGGTGGGGCAAGTTCGCAGGAGAGTTTGATTCCATGGGAGTGGGTGCTGGTTCGGTGAGAGCTGGTTCCGTGGGTTTGGGTGCTGATTATGGGCGATTCGATGTGTTTGGGGGCTGTTGTTTTCCTTTTCGTCTTTCGGCCTTGGCGATCATCTTTGGCTGGGTTCTTGGCTGTCTCCCTCTGGCACCTGCTGGTTTTATCTCCAAGTGACCTTCCTGTAAACATTCTCCTCCATTCTTGCACATACACTGTCGCACCTTGTCCATTCATCATCCTTCCACTTTTGTCATTTTGTACGGACTTATGTGAAGTTTTGTGTGTGACATCATCAATTCGTTAATGTTCCCTGACTATGCAAAGTTCTTAGTCACCACTTACCATGCATTTGTTTGTTTGTCACATTCTTAGTTTAATTATGCTTCTGACCGTAGTTTTCATTATTAGTCAAAACATTTTCTTTCTGTCCAGAACATTCAATAGTAATCCAAGGCTGGCGTCTAGCATTAGGCAAAATACGACGTCACATCAAGCATTAATAAAAACATAAGATATAATCAAGTACAAAACATTCTTAGACACCTTGGGCCGTGTCCGTGAATTAGAATAACATCAGGCATGCATTAAACAGTTCCTTAAGGGTCGTTATGCTATTCAGGCTAATATATCAACAAACATTTGTTATTTCAAAGTGCACAGAAATACATATCAGATCATTAAGTTATAAAAACCTGTCATTACCATATATAAAAATGTCTAGTTATGTTTTCTTTATTGGTTTGGTGTCCAGGTATAATTATATGCTTAAAATGTTTCTTTTATTGATTTAATATGTGAATATACTTGTCTGCTTATGTACTTTATTCAATGAGGTTTGAGCATATCTGGTTTTGTAGCTAGGCAGGACTTTTTGTATTTCGACCCCATTCCTTCACTCCTTTTACACTCTATTTTAACAATTGTAATCTGTCACTAATGTGTGAAATTCGAATGTTGTAATTTTAGGTTATTACAGGCTTGTTAAAATAATCAATAGAATGATCATTTTGAACCAAAATTGCAGAATTTTTATAGTTAATTTAAAACCGAAGACGATTCGCTCGGAGGAGCCAACTTCCTGTCTAGCCTCCTCTGAGGATTGCGTAATCACACGGCTGCCTATGTTGACAGGCTATGCAGTTAGACAGAACGGCTCTCTGTCTTTATGTCCCTGTTTAAGTGTTCAAACACTGTGGCTATATTAACTAATTTCCGTAGTTAAGCTGACGTATATAATATCTTGTGTTTTTTGTCATCTGTCTGTAACGTTGTGTTTCTTTAGATGAACAAAACGGCTTTGAAAATATACCTTATGGAGGCTACGAAAAAAGGTTATCCAGCCTTATGGCAGGGGGTGCTAGTGTTCCGGGATGCTTCATGCGCCGACCTGTAGAATAAGAGATCTCCAGTTCAAATTCACAGTGAACAACAGAGGAGCAGACGTCCATTTATTTCGTTTTACATTCGGTTTTTTTTTCTTTTTTTCTCATTTTTACATTTCGTTTTACAATGGAGGATTACATATCCAAACGATTTTCAACTATGGATTTTCGGTCGAAGCAGGAGGTCATCAGTAAAAGAAGAGCAACTCCGGAGTTAGACAACGGGATTTCGGAACGGGTTAGTACGCACGATCGAAAACAAGTTTTTGATTCCATGTGCTTTATTGAGTGTTTTTATGTGTGAAGACTGCTATGAGATTTTAATTAAAATAGTTCAAATTAAATAATGATCAAGCTACACTAGAGCAGCGTTCCCCAACCTTTTTTGTGACACGGTTAGGTGCCGGTCAAATTTTACCTTAACCTGAGCTGTCTCAGAAAGTACAGCCTCTGCTGGGCCTTCTTCCGGACAGACTCTATGTGGCTGGTCCATTTCAGGTCCCGAGAGATTGTGGATCCCAGGAACTTGAAGATGCCTGTGGAGAGAATAGCATTACTGTAGATAGTGAGGGGTGGAAGTGGTGAAGGGTCTCTCCTGAAGTCTACTGTCATCTCCACGGTCTTGAGCAGGTTCAGCTTCAGGAGGTTTTGGCTGCACCAGTGGACCAGCCGCTCCACCTCCTGTCTGTACGCAGTCTCGTCACTGTCCCGGATCAGTTCGATGAGAGTGGTGTCATCCGCATATTCAGGAGCTTCACAGAAGAGTCGCCTGAGGAGCAATCGTTAGTGTAGAGAGAGAGAGAGCAGTGGAGAGAGGACGCACCCCTGGGGGGCGCCAGTAGTAGTGGTCCGGGTGTTGGATGTGATTGTCCCCAGCCTCACATGCTGTCTCCTGTTGGTCAGGAAGCTGATGATCCACTGACAGGCACCGCGCACTGGATGAGCTTCTGGTAGAGGATGTCATGAGCGATGGTATTGAACGCCGAGCTGAAGTCCACAAACAGGATCCTGGCGTACGTCCCTGGGGTTTCCAGGTGGTGCAGGATGTATTGCAGTCCCATGTTGACCGCATCGCCCACCGACCTGTTTGCCCAGTAGGCAAACTGCAGGGGGTCGAGCAGGGGCCCCGTGATGTCCTTCAGGTGGTTCATCACTAACCTCTCGAAGGATTTCATGACCACAGATTTCAGGGCGACAGGTCTATAGTCATTCAAACCTGTGATGGCGGCTTCTTGGCCACCGGTACGATGATGGAGCTCTTGAAGCACGAGGGCACCTCACACAGCTCCAGGGAACGCTTGAAAATCCGTGCAAAGGTGGGTGCCATTTGTTCAGCACAGATTTTCAGGCAGGAGGGGGACACGCCGTCTGGGCCTGGTGCCTTCCTGACCTTTTGTCTCCGGAACATCTAACACATCTCCTCGCGGATCTGAAGTGCGGGCGCAGCTTCTGTAAGAGAGCGAGTAGGTGATAACGACGATGGAGATGTGGAAAGGAGGGTTGTGGGGGGAGGTGTATGTGGTGTGTATGTCGATTGTGATACTGGAGGTCCTGTTGTGTGGGTGGACCGTTCAAACCTGCAGTAAAACCTGTTTAGCTGGTTTGCAAGCCTTGGGTTCTCCACAGGACGGGGGGTTGGTTTCTTGAAGCCCGTGATACTCTGCAGACCTTTCCACACTGTTGAGGGATCAGGATTGGCAGAGAGGTGTCTCTCCAGGCTCTCCCCATAACACCTCTTGGCTTTCCTGATCTCTCGGTTCTGTGTGTTCCTGGTCTGCCTGAACAGGTCCTGGTCCCCGCTACTGTAGGCCTCCCCCTTGGCTTTGCGCAGCATCCTGAGGTTTGGTGTAAACCAAGGTTTGTCGTTGTTGTACGTGCAGAAGGTCTTAGTCTGCACACACAAGTCCTCACAAAAGCTGATGTATGATGTGACAGTATCGTGAGTTCATGCAGGTCTGAAGCTGCAGCTTAAAAAAAAAACCAATCGGTGCAGTCAAAGCAGGCTTGGAGGTCCAGCTTTGACTCCACTGTCCACTTCCTCACAGTCCTCACCACAGGCTTCGAAGTTTTTAATTTCTGCCTATAGGTTGGGATCAGATGAACAAGACAGTGGTCTGAGAGTCCCTTAGCTGCACGGGGCACAGAGCGGTATGCGTCCTTTATTACGGTGTAGAAGTGGTCATGTGTCTGTGTACCTCTGGTGGGACAACCTTATGTGCTGTCTGTATTTGGGGAGTTCGTGTGTGAGGTTCGCCCTGTTAAAATCACCCAAAACAATGATTAGTGAGTTTGGTAATTTTTTCTCCATGTCTGTTACCTGATCAGCCAGCAGTTGCGTGGCTTCGATCGCACGTGCGTGTGGTGGAATGTAAACAGCTGCCATTACGATCGAGGAGAACTCACGTGGTGAATAAACTGCCGGCAGTTTATGAAAAGTGTTTCTAGGAGAGGGCTGCAAGACTCTTTCAACACCGTGACATCAGTACACCAATGTTCATTAATATAGAAACATAGACCACCTCCCTTTGCTTTTCCCGAGAGCTCCAGGCTGCAATCGACGCGGACTAGCCTAAATCCAGGCAGCTGCACGGCATGGTCGAGGGGACGAGTTCGGAGCGCCACGATTCAGTGAAGCACAGGGCGCCGGATCCGCTAACGTCCGGGTTCCGTGGAATGAGAAACAACAGTTTGTCCATCTTTTTTGCCAGGGTGCGAACATTCGCCAGATGAATTGATGGTAGGGGAGAACGGAACCCTCTCTGCCTCAGCTTCACGAGGGCTCCGGCGCGCTTGCCACGCCGCCGTCTTCGGCATGCTAGCTTAGAGAGCTATAAATACAATACACTACAACTTTATGTACAACAGCTGCAAAGCGCTTCACATATAGCAATGGGACAACCACAAAGACAGTGAAAACAGTAAATTGTAACACAAATTAACATACAGTAGCAGAACAGTTACAAAATGGTACAGGAGCTCTGTTGCAGCCACATAGATATCAGGGAATATATTTGTCTCCACAAAACCGCTTAAAAGGACTCAAATCAATTCAGTTAATACAGTTTACACTGGTGTGCCGTGAGAGATGTTCAGCTGTGCCATGGGAAATTGTCCAACATTAATTACGGAGTGCATTGTAAACAGGATCGCCAAACCACTGGTCAGTTAGCGCAAAGCCTGGTCAGCCACTTGCTAATCGTGCATGCGTGGAAAATCGGAGAATCTTGAGATTTCATGTTGTGGCATCGGCACATACACAGTTTATGTGTGAGTTGCTGTGTGCTTTTGCTAACAGTGACATACACTATGACGGCTGTGGTGCGTTTTCGGTCCGATTGAAATCAGAGCATGTAGTTCATTGGGAGAACCTGGATTGTTTATTTTTCTCCAACATAAAATACACAGTCAAGTTGAGACACCTCGACTGTGATAGCCACTCAGCCGCTGTCAGAACAGCAGAGCGCCTTTAAAAGTGACTTTGTTCTTAATGTCGCAATATTTATAGAGCTAGTCTAAAACAGTAAACAAAGTCATATTGATTCTTTTGGATTTTGATCACAATCACTTTCAATAGTTTATTCCTTACACTGTCTAAAATCTTTTTTCAGAAACTGTCACTTTTATTTACAAAAGAAATACAATTTAAAGAATGTTTAGTATTTATTTTTATTCAATTATTCGACTCTCCATACATATATAGGAATATAACTTTACGTCTTTTGTTGTAATATAACTGATTTTAATATAGAAGCTGGTGTAAAACTTAACAGATTTTTGTTGGTGGTGTGCCTCGAGATTTTTTCCAATGAAAAGGTGTGCCGTGAATGAAAAAAGGTTGGGAAACACTGAGTTAGTATGAGAAGTCTGCAAGTCTGACAAGTCTATGACCCAGTGGTTCTTAACCTTGTTGGAGGTACCGAACCCCACCAGTTTCATATGCGCATTCACCGAACCCCTCGCTAGTGAAAATTAATTTTTTCACGTTTTTTACTGGTGCTCAAAATGAGCTGTGCATGAACATCACCTTGTTCAAAGAACAAAACCAACACAATGCATAAACTCACAACACATTACATACTGGCAAATCAAAATTTACACGATGAATCAGGTTTGTTCAGACCTACTCAGTGGAGGCTCTGTTGAACCCCTGAGACCGACTCACCGAACCCCTAGGGTTCGATCGAACCCAGAATAAGAACCACTGCTCTAACCCTAACCCAAACTCCAAACAGATGAAGAAGTTAACAATGATGGCTAACAAAACAAGAATTGAGTATGGACAACAGTACATATACGTACACACTAACACTATTTTTGTTTGTTTTTGTAGAAATGTACATGAAAATGATGTAGTCAAATGTTTAATTTCACATGAAGAAATCTTCACAATGGCATGAAAAGTGTGTGTGTGTGTGTGTGTGTATATATATACACCGTATTTTCCGCCCTATAAGGCGCACCTAAAAACCTAAATTTTTATCAAAAGTCGACAGTGCGCCTTATAGTCCGGTGCGCCTTATATATGGATCAATTGATGAATTTGTTGATCCATACTGGTTGTACACAGTGCTCTGCCAAAATGTTTCAGTACGTTTTAGTACGACTAGTAAATTACAAGGTCGCATCGCTTCCCAACATTACGGCAACTGTAGTCACGGGGCGTCACCGAATAGCTGTTGTACCCGCGAGGCTATTTCATTTCAAAATAGGCTGCTCCGTTAATGTTTCGAGTAAATTTACGGATTGATATGGAAGGGAAACATAGGTAAGCAGTACCAATGTGTTAGATCGAACTTTAGTCAGTTCCGATCATTTTATAGGAGATCGTTTGAGAAACGCGATTGTTTACACTTTGCTGAGGCTCATGGGAGATTGCGAGCTGAGGCTCGTGGGACTTTGCGGATGGCTAATGCTATAACGATAGCTGCTATACGTACCAGGCTATTTCATGTCAAAATAGGCTGCTCTGTTAATGTTTCGAGTAAATCTACGGATCGATATGGAAGGGAAACATAGGTAAGTAGTACCAATGCGTTAGATCGAACTTTAGTCAGTTCCGATCATTTTATAGGAGATCGTTTGAGAAACGCGATTGTTTACACTTTGCTGAGGCTCATGGGAGATTGCGAGCTGAGGCTCGTGGGACTTTGCGGATGGCTAGTGCTATAACGATAGCTGCTATACGTACCAGGCTATTTCATGTCAAAATAGGCTGCTCTGTTAATGTTTCGAGTAAATCTACGGATCGATATGGAAGGGAAACATAGGTAAGTAGTACCAATGCGTTAGATCGAACTTTAGTCAGTTCCGATCATTTTATAGGAGATCGTTTGAGAAACGCGATTGTTTACACTTTGCTGAGGCTCATGGGAGATTGCGAGCTGAGGCTCGTGGGACTTTGCGGATGGCTAATGCTATAACGATAGCTGCTATACGTACCAGGCTATTTCATGTCAAAATAGGCTGCTCTGTTAATGTTTCGAGTAAATCTACGGATCGATATGGAAGGGAAACATAGGTAAGTAGTACCAATGCGTTAGATCGAACTTTAGTCAGTTCCGATCATTTTATAGGAGATCGTTTGAGAAACGCGATTGTTTACACTTTGCTGAGGCTCATGGGAGATTGCGAGCTGAGGCTCGTGGGACTTTGCGGATGGCTAATGCTATAACGATAGCTGCTATACGTACCAGGCTATTTCATGTCAAAATAGGCTGCTCTGTTAATGTTTCGAGTAAATCTACGGATCGATATGGAAGGGAAACATAGGTAAGTAGTACCAATGCGTTAGATCGAACTTTAGTCAGTTCCGATCATTTTATAGGAGATCGTTTGAGAAACGCGATTGTTTACACTTTGCTGAGGCTCATGGGAGATTGCGAGCTGAGGCTCGTGGGACTTTGCGGATGGCTAATGCTATAACGATAGCTGCTATACGTACCAGGCTATTTCATGTCAAAATAGGCTGCTCTGTTAATGTTTCGAGTAAATCTACGGATCGATATGGAAGGGAAACATAGGTAAGTAGTACCAATGCGTTAGATCGAACTTTAGTCAGTTCCGATCATTTTATAGGAGATCGTTTGAGAAACGCGATTGTTTACAGAGGGCTCGTTGGTTATTGGCTAGTGGATGCATACCGCAACCCTAGTCAACCTCAGTTTGTTGCAGTATAGCTTCTATTTTATGCGCCTTATAATCCGGTGCGCTTTATATATGGACAAAGTTTTAAAATGGGCCGTTTATTGAAGGTGCGCCTTATAATCCGGTGCGCCTTTTAGGGCGGAAAATACGGTATATATATATATATATATACAGACACACATATATATATATACTTTTGCATACGACTGTACATATATACGTAGATCTGTGGAATAATTGGAGCTGCCAACTGACAACGAGGCTGACGTCAGCGGCGCACGTAGTTCCGGAATCGACAGCTGTTTTTTTTTTTGACACAGAGGATGAATATTCCGGTGGATTTAATGATTTGGAGTGACACGGATGGTTCGTTAAAATTGTTGTTTATATTACATTTATTTGATATATCTAGTCTGACGTCAGCAGCGCACGTAGTTCCGGTGTCAACAGCTGTGTTGTTGTTTTTTTTTTTAAGTGACACGGAAGACGAAGATTCTGATGAATTTATTGATTTGGAGTGACACGGGTGGTTTGATAAAATTGTTGTTTATATTACATTTATTTGATATATCTAGTCTGACGTCAGCGGCGCATGTAGTCTTTCCGGCGTCAACAGCTGTATTGTTGTTGTTGTTTTTTCAAGTGACACGGTAGACGAAGATTCTGATGGATTTATTGATTTGGAGTGACACGGATGGTTCAATAAAATTGTTGTTTATATTATTGTTATTCCATACATAGTATATACGTATATTGTTATATGGGCCTGTATAAAATGTTGAACTGCAACGCGCCGCTGACGTCGGACTTGTTTACATAAAGGAGGTCAAACTCGATCGATGGCTTTAATGATTTGTAGTGACACAGATGGTTTGATATAGGTGTTATTTATGTTATAGTTACTTGAACAACTGTTATTGTTACATCAGGCCTGTTCTCAGCTTCTTGTTTGTGTTTATGTCACATTAGCATACCGTATCGTTTAGCCTGTTGTTTCTCGTTCATGTCTGTTCTTGGTGTTGGATGTTCGCGAATAAATTTCCCCCAAAATGCGACTTATACTCCAGAGCGACTTATATATGTTTTTTTTCACTTTATTGTGCATTTTATGGCTGATGCGACGTATATTCCGGAGCGACTTTTAGTCCGAAAAATACGGTAATAACAGCCTCTAAACGCTTCCTATCGCTTCCAGTGAGAGTCTGGATTTTGGTTGAAGGTATTTTGACCATTCTTCTTTACAGAACATCTCCAATTACGGGTATTTAAGGTGGCCAGTTGCAAGTTGTTTTCTCTGCATCTTCTCTGAAGAGTGGCAACATGGAAGCATCAAAGCAACTGACAAATGACCTGAAAACAAAGATTGTTCAACGTCATAGTTTAGGGGAAGGATACAAAAAGCTAAATTTCAGCTGTCAGTTTGCACTGTGAGGAACATAGTGAGGAAATGGAAGACCACAGGCACAGTTCTAGTTAAGGCCCGGAGTGGCAGGCCAAGAAAAATCTCAGATAAGCAGAGACGAAGGATGGTGAGAACAGTCAAAGTCAACCCACAGAGCAGCTCCAAAGACCTACAACATGATCTTCATGCAGATGGTGACACTGTGCATATTTCAACTATTCAATGCACTTTGTACAAGGAGATGGTGTATGGGAGAACAATGCGGCAGAAGCCTTTTCTGAACACATGCCACAAACACAGTTGCTTGAGGTATTTTAAAGCACATTTGGACAAGCCGGCTTCAATTTGGAATAAGGTGCTGAGGACTGATGAAACTAAAATGTAGTTATTTGGACGTAACAAGGGGCGGTATGCATGGAGGAAGAAGAACACAGCATTCCATGACAAACACTTGCTACGCACAGTCAAATTTGGTGGTGGTTCCATCATGCTGTGGGGCTGTGTGGCCAGTGCAGGTATTGGCAATTTTGTTCAAGTTGAAGGTTGCATGGATTCTTGCAAACAATGTTCAAGAATCAGTGACAAAGTTGAAGTTGCGCAGGGACTGGATACCTCAACAAGACAACGACCCTAAACACTGCTCAAAATTTACTAAGGCATTCATCCAGAGGAAAAAGTACAACGTTCTGGAATGGCCATCCCCAGACCTGAATATTATTGAAAATCTGTGGTGTGATTTAAAGCAGGCTGTCCATGCTCGGAAACCATCAACCGTCGTGTGTGTGGGTGTGTGGGTGTGTGTGTGTGCGTGTGAGTGTATGAGCCATTTGCAAAAAAAAGAACACAACAATTCCATAGTTACTATAAAAAAACGGCAAATGTGTTTTTATATAAATGAATGTCTAGCTTTTTAAAACATTTTGAGCAACGTATCATGTAGGTCAGGGGTGCCCAATACGTCGATCGCGATCGACCGGTCGATCGCCAAGCCACTATTGGTCGATCGCTTGATATTAAAATGTTGTTGTTTTTTTCGCACTTGACGCGTGTACAAACAATGGCGCTAACAACACAACACAAACACGCTAGCTCGCAAGTTCCCTCCAATTGTCAGAACCCTGTTTTTTCTCTTAAACTTAAGAAAGGGTATAAAAATGAGTGGGGCAGCTGGCCATAGTAAGAAGTACCACTTTCATAGTGATACTTACTGTGCAATAACATCCTGCTCTCCACAGCTTTTTTGAATTTGTCTACACTGTTTGTACTTTGTGTCCTCTCTGCATCCATTGCAGCCTGGTCATCCTGGATAAGGGACCTTCCCATATGTGGTCTCTTCTCAAGGTTTCTCAGTTCCCCTAGCTGGAGTTTTGAGTTCTTCCTTGCCCTCTTGGGAGTTTAAGATCAGGGCATGTTTGAGAATATTTGCCATTTTTCACATGTCCTGAGTGTTGTTAGTCACCTAAATGTTGAACAGAGGCTGTGATTTACCGAAGTCAAATTCCTTGTTTGGCACGCTCAAACATGGCGAATAAAAAACTCTTGAATCTTGAATAGGGAATGGGAGTAGGACTTTTTTTTCACGATGACATATATATATATATATATATATATATATATATATATATATATATATACGTATATATATATATATGTTTTTTTTTAGTGGGTAGATCTTTGTGACTTGGTCATTTCAAAAGTAGCTCGCGAGCTGAAAAAGTTTGGGCACCCCTGATGTAGGTAAAGCGATATATAAGTCTTCCGCATTTAGTATTTAGGGTATTCCATCCATCCATCCATCTTCTTCCGCTTATCCGGGGTCGGGTCGCGGGGGCAGCAGCTTTAGGAGGGACTCCCAGACTTCCCTCTCCCCAGCCACTTCATCCAGCTCATCCCGGGGGATCCCAAGGCGTCCCCAGGCCAGCTGAGAGACATAGTCTCTCCAGCGCGTCCTGGGTCGTCCCCGGGGCCTCCTACCGGTGGGACATGCCCGGAACACCTCCCCAGGGAGGCGTCCAGGAGGCATCCTGATGAGAAGCCCGAGCCACCTCATCTGGCTCCTCTCAACGTGGAGGAGTAGCGACTCTACTCCGAGTCTCTCCCGGATGACCAAGCTTCTCACCCTATCTCTAAGGGAGAGCCCGGACATCCTGCGGAGAAAACTCATTTCGGCCGCTTGTATCCGGGATCTCGTTCTTTCGGTCACGACCAATATTTAGGGTATTATTTATTTATTTATATTCAAGCTACTTAACGTACAACCATGAACTTACTGTAACGTCACATGCTAAAATGCTTGCTATTCAAATCAAGTTGCATGAAGGCTGTTAACGCATTTGTGACAATTTGTTTCTCATGCAATAAGTGCGAAATTTATTAAAGATTAAAGATTAAAGTCCCAATGATTGTCACACACACATCTGGGTGTGGTGAAATTTGTCCTCTGCATTTAACCCATCCCCATGTGATTTTAATCCATCCCCTGGGGGAGAGGGGAGCAGTGAGCAGCAGCGGTGCCGCGCTCGGGAATCATTTGGCGATTTAACCCCCCAATTCCAACCCTTAATGCTGAGTGCCAAGCAGGGAGGCAATGGGTCCCATTTTTATAGTCTTTGGTATGACCCAGCCGGGGTTTGAACCCACAACCTTCCAGTCTCAGGGCGGACACTCTACCACTAGGCCACTGAGCTGATATTATGTATATTTGAAATTGCCCCAAATGATTTTAGACAGGAAAATAGTTTGCTGCTATACTTAATGAGAAAAAGAAACTGATTTTTTTTTTTTTAAAACAAAGCACCCCATTTGATCATTTGTCAATTAAGTGAATTTTTTTTTCTCATTTGTAGTCATAATTGCTCTTTAACCAAGCAAAGATATATTTTATCTGAATATTCAATTATTCAACAGCTATTCAGTAGGATACTTGAATATTAAAATATTCCTACACCTCCCTAGTTATACTGTCATATTTGTATTCTTTAATTAAACCCTTGCTTCAGGTCCTTGAGCTTAATCTGCAAAAAACATGCTCCTCAAAATCACAAAGTTGCTTCTCAAACCGTCATTGATTAGTCAAACCACTCCTCAAAGAAAAAAGTAATTTCAAGCCTTGAATATATAAAATGTAATGGATTATTATCGAAAGTACCTTCTAAGCAACAGGATACATGAGTGATTCATTTGGCCTGTCATCACACACACAAAAAATAAGTTTGTGTTTGTATAGTTTTCTTTACTCAGCTGGTGTTGATAGGGTGGGTTATGCATGATGGATATGTATGTGCTAGGGCCAACACATTACCACTTTTTAAGATCAATAAACCTATCAAGTGGCAGACATTCAGACAGATTAGTAGATGAGTTGGGAATACTCCATCTTCCTCTATAAAGCAGCCTAGCCTGACAAATCAACCATTTGATACCACATCGTCACATTGAACTTGCTAATCCAATATGGGTTGGCACGGCTCACTGTTGAGGTAAGCGTGTGTTTGGGAAATTGGGTTCCTCATCTGAATTTTAAATGTCCGACCCACTAGAAACAGTGCTTGGACATTAGCTCTTATTTTTCTTGAGAAAAAAAAAACATCTGCAAAGTTTCATAGAATGTTATCACAGTTGCTCCATGCTGTCAGGCGTCATTTATCAGCGATGGGAGGGTTGTTAGCCAATTTCACATCAAGTGTTTTTCTGCATGCGGACAGCGGGAGGAAATTGGTTTCAGCTTGAAAAGCCTTCCAAATATTTGGCATTTCCATCCATCCATCCATCCATCCATCCATCCATCTATCCATCGCGCTTGATCAGTTCAATCATTCACCATAATCACCTAAAACGTTATATTGAAACAGTACAGTAAAGGATAGTAATGTGTGGTATGGGAGGGTGGGTATGGTAAGGTAAGTCATAGCTTTGAGGTCCAATATAATGGATGTACTGTATGTGGTGACCAGCGATCAGCTGGGCTAGGCTCATCTGCAATGTTGTCAAAATCGAAGTCAAAGTCAAAGTCTGCTTTATTGTCAATTTCTTCACATGCCAAGACACACAAAGAAATCGAAATTACGTTCCCACTATCCCACGGTGACAAGACATAGTACACAATATACATACAAGCAAACAACACAAAAAAATAAAAACAAGAAGGCACAAACAATGAATAAATAAGAGTGATGAATAAATAATAAATAAACAAATAACATAATAAATAAGAGGAGAAAAAATGGAGCAGGTGTGCATACAGCAGACAGTCAGAATATAGCGCAAAAGTACAGGACGCTACGCAGAAGGGGGGAGAGAGTTCAGGATCCTCAGCCTGGAGTATGAAGCTGTTGGTGAGTCTGGTGGTGCAGGAGCGCAGGCTCCTGTACCTCTTCCCAGAGGGCAGAAGATCAAACAAAGAGTGAGCGGGGTGACTCACATCACTCACAATCGCGGTCGCCTTGCGGGTGAGACGGGAGGTGTAAATGTCCTTCAAGCACCAATAATCTTACCAGCCGTGTTCACTATGCGCTGCAAGGCCTTCATGTTGTATTCAGTGCAGCTACCACCCCAAACAGCGATACAACTGGAGAGGACGCTCTCAATGGTGCCACGGTAGAATGTAGTCATGACGGCCGGAGCAGCACTTGCCCGTCTGAGTTTCCGCAGGAAGTACAGGCGGCGCTGAGCTTTCTTCGCCAGTGATGCGGTGTTGGTGGACCAGGAGAGGTCCTCACTGATGTGCACCGCCAGGAATCTGGTGCTGCTCACTCTCTCCACCACAGCACCGTCGATGATCAGTGGCAGGTGTTGGGTGTGACCCTTCCGGAAGTCAACAACAATCTCCTTGTCAAAGTCACTCAACAGGTATGCACATAAACCTAATGAAAGCAAGTAAAAAAATCTTCATTCTAAGCTCTGATACTTTGCTCTTATCACTGGATATTAGCATTTGCATCATGTGTATCAATTTCACACCCACTCATTCAGATGCTGTAACGTGTACCGTATTTTCCGGACTATAGGTCGCGTTTTGTGAAACCGCGATAAACGAACCGCGATGTAGCAAGGGATTATTGTAATTTGAATTTCAAGTGACGTCAGCGGCGGTTGTTTACATAAAGGACAAAGATTCGATCACGGGATGACGAAGGGCCCCACGTACTACCGGCATCATTAGCGGCTTTGTTTGTAAGTGACACGGACGACGAAGAGTTTCAAGGATTTAATGATTTGGAGTGACACAGAAGGTTTGAAAAACTATTATGGCTTTTACGCACGCCCGGTCCTACTCTACCGAGGTCTCTTTCACCTCCGTGGATGAAAGTCGGGGGCCGGCGCTCGGCCGGGTGGCTGTCCGGGGACGGTGGATGGGGCTCGGACATGGCTTTTACGCACGCCCGGTCCTATTCTATGGCGCTCTCTTCCACCTCCGTGGCTGGAAGTGCCACCTCCAGGGATGGAAGTCCTCGCCGCCACACGCCTGGAAGTCGACGCCGGTGCTTGGGGCCGTGTGGCGGTTAACTATTTATGTTATAGTTATTTGATATATTTTATTTCGTGTAGCAACTTGTATATGTTTTTATCGCTACAGTTCAGTAGTTGTTGGCTCGTTGAACTCTTGTTTTGTTAAATAAAGAGCCGTTTACCAAACCCACGTCGTTCCTTGTACTTTGTTAACGCTACAATATAGTTACGTATATACTAGATCTGTGGAATAACAACGAGGCTGACGTCAGGGCGCACGCGCGGCGTTGTTGACAAAGGACGAGGAATTTGATCGATGGATTTAATGATTTGGAGTGACACAGATGGTTTGATAATATTATTGCTTATATAATAGTTATTTGATATATGATTTATATATCGTTATATGGGCCTGTGGAATATTTTGAAGTGCAAGCGCCGTCAGCAGCGCACACCCAGTCGGCATTGTTGACATAAAGGACGATCGATGGATTTAATGATTTGGAGTGACACAGATGGTTTGATAATATTATTGTTTATATAATAGTTATTTGATATATAATTTAAATATCGTTATATGGGCCTGTGGAATATTTTGAAGTGCAACCGCTGTCAGCAGCGCGCACCCGGCAGGCATTGTTGACATAAAGGACGATCGATGGATTTACGTAATTAATTGGAGTTAAACAGATGGTTTTATAAACGTGTTATTTATGTAATAGTTATTTGAATAACTCTGAATGTTACGTCAGGCCCGTTCTCAGCTCTTCGTTTGTGTTTATGTCACGTTAGCATACCTATCGTTTAGCCTGTTGTTGCTCGTTCATGTCTGTTCTTGGTGTTGGATTTTGTCGAATAAATTTCCCCCAAAATGTGACTTATACACCGGAGCGACTTATAAATGTTTTTTCTCACGTTATTGTGCATTTTCTGGCTAATGCGAGTTATATTCCGGAGCGACTTTTAGTCCGAAAAATACGGTATTATTATTATTATTAACAAGTTTGTGCTAAAGTAAGTGGCTTACCTTGCCAGAGTGAGGCCAATGCCGTTATCTGCAAATCTGCAAAATGAATAAGTTCAGGTTCATTTTAAGACACTCAAAAATCAACCATTCAGTTTGTACTCACTGGCAGTCATCCAGCCAGACATCCCCTCCTCTCAGCCAGGCATTATGTTTGGTGACTGCAGGGCTCGCTGGGGATGCCTTTCTTTGCTGCTCTTGATGTTACTCCCTCTAATTGGGGCCCTTTCTCTTCCATGGTCTTGATACGTTTGATCAGAGATTTGACAGAAACTGAAGCTCAAAGTAGAGCATGATTTCCTGTTAGTCAGATGACTTTTTCTGTTCTCCTATTCCCAAGAGAACCATCCTGCATTCACTAAACTAATGCAGTTTCTGTATTATGGTGTACTACATTGTCCAACAACAAATTTGATTAAAAAAAATATATTCTGGAGTTTTTTAGGCATTGAGATGTGACAGTGGTCATGTGCTTATTCTGCAAAGGACTTCTTTAGCCAGGACTCGACAAGGCAACAGTAGGAGGGACGTGTAACTCTGTAACCAAGCCACATCATAAGCAGCCAAATAAATAGCACTAGGTAGCAATATGTGCATTCACATCAGGGTTTGTTCAAGGACGCAAACGTTCATCAGACGTTTGCCAACAGTGATTGTCGCAAGGAAATCTTGAACATAGTCAGCACTCCCTTACGAAAAGAAAAGTTTTGGAAAATGTCTGTCGACCGTGTGTGACCTTGTACCATCTACAGCGCACCAGTGGAAAGGCAGAGAAAGACAATGGAGAGGTGGAAAGTATCTCCATATGCAAAAGAGATGATTGGAGCCCAGCGAAAATCAAAAGTTGAAAGGCAGGAAAGCTTGAAGCTTAGGAGCAAGCTTCAAATTAGTTTACTGTGATGTGAATGGGAAGAGAAATGTAGTAGGGGTCATCTGAAAGGACGAGTCAAAGAATTTCCTGGCGGTGAAACTAGTGTCAGATTGAGTTATGAGGTTATAGCTTGAAATTGAGGATGTTATGTTCAATGTTACACCCCACTGTTAGGATTTTAACAAGAAAAGAAAGAGACATTCTGGAAAGTGATAGATGGAGTAGTTAAATGTATCCCAGGCAGAGAGAATGGGGCAGATTTTAGTGGGCATGATGGTGACAGTAACGGGGGCTACAAAGAAGTGTTGAGCAGGTTTGGTACCCCAAGACTGGATATAGAGGGACAGATGGGGGTAGAATGCCAATTTGATGACTGAAAATTGCTGAAGTGAATATTGACTTCCAGAAGAGACAGGATGATGACTGAAGGTTGACTCACACAACCTTACCACATCTTGTGTTCGGAATTAACCAGCCACATTTGAATTCATGTTAAATTAGGGTTTGTGGCACCATTTAAAATGCCTCATATTAGCCTCAAATTAGTCCAGCTGTTCTAGTAGGACATTTAATATTATTACTATTTTATTTATTTATCCATCCATTTTCAACACTGCTTATTCTGTTCGGGGTCGCAGGGGCATGCTGGAGTCTATCCACACTGACATCAGGCGAAAGGCAGACAACATCCTGAACTGGTTGCCAGCCATTCGTAGGACACATATTGAGACGAACAACCAGTCAAACCCACATGCACTCTATTACTCAGCAGGAATCAATCCCATGCTGCCCGCACTCAAGTCAGGCGAGTGTACCAACAATGAGGATATGGATGGATATAATATTTAGTAAATAAAATAATCCATTGATTACTGATCCATTGATCAGTGTCAGTGTAGCCCCCCTCCCTCCCGAATAAGCTGTGTTGAAAATGGATGAATTCATATGATTGAAAATTAAATGTTGCGAAATGTCCTGAATATAACCTGTATTGTTGCTGTCATTAGCTATATTTCCTGAAGAGGAATCAGGGATCAGTCTATGTGTTTGTTGGTCATGGCTGACACTTAATACTAGGATTCACTGCTGATCACACTTGGATGAACCTAAGTTCCTTTACCTAACCATAACCTAATGGATCTCTTCAGTGATTTGTTTGTGAAATGGTATCATTTGAAGGAAAAACAGGTGTCCACTTGTTATTCATAGTTATAAAATATTGTACTCCATAATTTTATAGCACATTGTGATCTTAGTTTATGGTGGCTTGGTGCCACATAACACACAATACCGGCTGACCCATTGGCTCACATCCACCTGCTCACAGATGGAGAGAGCAGCCTGATTTGATCATCTGTGACATTTATTCCCTTTATGGCATTGAATTGCTGTCTACTTGCGTCGAATTGTGGGGGTATTTTAGCTGTCGCTTAACTTGTAGGCTTTGTCAAAATCCTTTTGCAAGATGCTGAACTCCCAGTTGGTCCTGGTGCTACATTATCAGGGTGTGAATTAGCCGGAATTAAATTATGAAGTAATGACTATGCAATACATCTAATTAATACAGTGTTGATTGGTGTTACATCTTAAGACAAGAAAATTAAACTTCATTGCCATGTGCTGGGGGGAATATAATCCATTTACAACTGAAACAATGAGATTGCAGTTAAAAGGGGTTGAGATTATGTTTTTCTCACAGGGCAGACATCAAGAGAAACCAGTGGTGATCCTTTCAATCACAATAAAGAATATTATTCATGAGTGAGTGTCCAATCAGGGTTAATATTCTTGTTTGTACATGAGTGACTCCTATTGACTGTATGGGTCACGCACCTGCTCTCCTCGCACCCTGGTCAGCACCCTGCTTCTGTTTACACAGGTCACAACCACACCCCCTGAGCAATCAGCGCTCAGTGCCTGTCCCTCGTTACCATTTACCACACCTGCACCTGGCTCATCCACTCCCTTATTTAAACCCCACACGCCAGTCAGTCCTTGTCAGTTCGTCCCCGTATGGCACCCGATTGGTCCTTTGCGCTTGCTTCCAGTTGCCACCCTTGTTTCTGTCCAAACTGACTGACCACATCTGAACGCCGCCTACCTCGATCGACCACCTGTCCCCAACGTCTCAACGCTGCCTGCCCCGACCAACCGCTCGTCCTCGACCACGTCTTCTCCTCCTCCTCCCACGCTGCGTCCGCTCTCCACGTCCCATTCCCTCGAAGTCAATAAACAAAGTGTGATGCAATTGGTCGTTCCGTCTGGTCTGTTACAGTATGGCCATTTTGTAGCCCAGATAAAAAGAGGGGAAATTTTGTTGTTCTAAAAATGTCAGGGGAAATAAGGATGGACAATGATTTAGTGGAATGCAGCAAAAGCTTATTAAAATCCTCAACTTTTGCTGGTTGCATGGAGACGAGACACAAATAAAAAAAAATAGAAACGGATGGGTGAATGTGCACTCAGTAGTTTTTTGTCTTATGTACAACAATTCAGCCAGTCTATGACCAGAGCTGTTGTTCATGTTACTGGCCAAGCCCCACCCTACTCTCAGAGGTATAGTATATTATTATGTGCTATTCATGGACTTAATGCTGTCCTTTAAGTGATAAATCATACACTTTTGTTTCTATAAAAGTCTTAAGTGTTGAAAAGTATCCCACCCTCTTTTAATTAAATGGGATTCAGGGTGGCAGAGTCACTATGTCTTATTCTTGAACGAGTTAATTTCAAGTGGATTACTGCTGCAAAGGAGGGGATGGATTCATGTGGTAAAAGCGAGATAAAAAGCTGATAAACCTCACAGTTGTGGAACTCTGGGTTTGAATCTTGACTGCAGCCCACACTGATATACAAGTACCGTATTTCCCGGACTATAAGGCGCACCTAAAAACCTAAGATTTTCTCAAAAGCCGACAGTGCGCCTTATAGTCCAGTGCGCCTTATATATGGATCAATTGATGAATTTGTTGATCCATACTGGTTGTACACACTGCTCTGCCAAAATGTTTCAGTACGTTTTAGTACGACTAGTAAATTACAAGGTCGCATCGCTTCCCAACATTACGGCAACTGTAGTCAGGGGGCGTCACCGAATAGCTGTTGTACCCGCGAGGCTATTTCATTTCAAAATAGGCTGCTCCGTTAATGTTTCGAGTAAATTTACGGATTGATATGGAAGGGAAACATAGGTAAGCAGTACCAATGTGTTAGATCGAACTTTAGTCAGTTCCGATCATTTTATAGGAGATCGTTTGAGAAACGCGATTGTTTACACTTTGCTGAGGCTCATGGGAGATTGCGAGCTGAGGCTCATGGGACTTTGCGGATGGCTAATGCTATAACAATAGCTGCTATACGTACCAGGCTATTTCATGTCAAAATAGGCTGCTCTGTTAATGTTTCGAGTAAATCTACGGATCGATATGGAAGGGAAACATAGAATAGAATAGATCTTTATTGTCATTGTCACATGTACAACGAAATTTAAAAAGTGCCAACCGATCCGCGCATGCGATAAAAAATATATAGAATAAATAGAATAAAAAGATAAAAAAAACAAGATAAAAACCCACAGAAGAACATACACAGACATAATCATTTACGTTTAGCTGCATTCAATGTGACTACCGCTGTAGGGTAAAAACTGTTGGCGAATCTGCTAGTCCTCGACCTAATTAATCTGTAGCGTCTGCCTGATGGCAACAGTTCGAAAAGGGAGTGGCCAGGGTGGGAAGTGTCCTTCAGAATGTTCTGTGTTTTTTTGAGACAGCGGGTTCTGTGTAGGTCTTCCAGTGTGGGGAGAGGGCAGCCAATGATCTTCTGTGCTGTGTTGATGACCCCTTGGAGCTTTTTCCTCTGAGCAGCAGTGCAGCTGGAGTACCAGACACATATACAGTACGTTAAAGTGCTTTCTATGGAGCAGCGATAGAAGGACACCAGCAGTCTCCGTGTAATGCTGTGCCTCCTCAGCACCCTTAAAAAGTAGAGTCTCTGTTGGGCCTTTTTAAGCAGCTCAGAGGTGTTCACGCCCCAGGTGAAGTCCTCCTCGATGTGGACTCCCAGGTAGCGGAAGGAGGACACCCTCTTCACACAGACCCCGTCGATGATGAGTGGTGGAATGTCCGTTTTATTTTTCCTCCTAAAATCAATGACCAGTTCTTGGGTTTTAGCCGTGTTTAGGAGCAGATTGTTCTCTCCGCACCACTCCGATAGCTGGACCACTTCGTCCCTGTAGGCAGACTCGTCCCCCTTTGAGATGAGCCCCACCACGGTTGTGTCATCCGCAAATTTCACGATGGTGTTGCTGCGGTGGGCGGGGGTGCATGCATGTGTGTAGAGCGTGTAAAGCAGTGGGCTCAGTACGCAGCCCTGTGGGGAGCCGGTACCAAGACTGAGAGGTGTGGATGTATGACGGCCCACTTTCACCCTCTGGCTGCGACCCGTCAGGAAGCTCTTAATCCACCTGCAAGTATTATGTGGAAGTCCCAGGCCCTCCAGTATGTCCACCAGTCTGTGGGGGAGGATGGTGTTAAAAGCAGAGCTAAAGTCCACGAAGAGCATCCGCACATAGCTCCCCGGCTGCTCCAGGTGGGACAGTGCAGCGTGGAGGGCTGTAGCTACTGCGTCCTCTGTGGATCTATTTGCCCTGTAGGCAAACTGGTGGGGGTCAAAACCTCTGAACAGGAGTGCTGTGATGTGACCCCGTACCAGCTTTTCAAAGCACTTCATGACCACCGGGGTGAGTGCGACTGGCCGGTAGTCATTGAGGCTGGTGATGTGGCGTTTCTTGGGCAGGGGGACTATAGTGGAGGATTTTAAACAGGATGGGACGGTGGACTCAGTAAGGGACTGGTTGAAAAATCTTTGTGAAGACTCCAGCCAGCTGATCTGCGCAGTCCTGCAGGACACGCCCAGTGACGCCGTCAGGCATAGGTAAGTAGTACCAATGCGTTAGATCAAACTTTAATCAGTTCCGATCATTTTATAGGAGATCGTTTGAGAAACGCGATTGTTTACACTTTGCTGAGGCTCATGGGAGATTGCGAGCTGAGGCTCATGGGACTTTGCGGATGGCTAATGCTATAACGATAGCTGCTATACGTACCAGGCTATTTCATGTCAAAATAGGCTGCTCTGTTAATGTTTCGAGTAAATCTACGGATCGATATGGAAGGGAAACATAGGTAAGTAGTACCAATGCGTTAGATCGAACTTTAGTCAGTTCCAATCATTTTATAGGAGATCGTTTGAGAAACGCGATTGTTTACACTTTGCTGAGGCTCATGGGAGATTGCGAGCTGAGGCTCGTAGGACTTTGCGGATGGCTAATGCTATAACGATAGCTGCTATACGTACCAGGCTATTTCATGTCAAAATAGGCTGCTCTGTTAATGTTTCGAGTAAATCTACGGATCGATATGGAAGGGAAACATAGGTAAGTAGTACCAATGCGTTAGATCGAACTTTAGTCAGTTCCGATCATTTTATAGGAGATCGTTTGAGAAACGCGATTGTTTACACTTTGCTGAGGCTCATGGGAGATTGCGAGCTGAGGCTCGTGGGACTTTGCGGATGGCTAATGCTATAACGATAGCTGCTATACGTACCAGGCTATTTCATGTTAAAATAGGCTGCTCTGTTAATGTTTCGAGTAAATCTACGGATCGATATGGAAGCGAAACATAGGTAAGTAGTACCAATGCGTTAGATCGAACTTTAGTCAGTTCCGATCATTTTATAGGAGATCGTTTGAGAAACGCGATTGTTTACAGAGGGCTCGTTGGTTATTGGCTAGTGGATGCATACCGCAACCCTAGTCAACCTCAGTTTGTTGCAGAATAGCTTCTATTTTATGCGCCTTATAATCCGGTGCGCCTTATATATGGACAAAGTTTTAAAATGGGCCGTTCATTGAAGGTGCGCCTTATAATCCGGTGCGCCTTTTAGTGCGGAAAATACGGTACTATGACACGTTTAGAAAAAAGTTAGCCAAGAACCTTGATTTTTACAACATGGGGGTGAATTGATAACCACCCTCTTGAGCAATTCAAACGATAGAATCAACTTGAAAAATGTCAAAACCCACAGCATGTTTTGGATACTCCCAGCATGGTGCGCATGATTATTCTGTTTAATTCTTATTGAAATATTAATTCAATTGCTGAGTTTTAACTAGTGCTGGCCCGTAAATTGTGTTCTTAGTTTGAAAACTTTGTTGCCGATTTGTTGCAAACGGTCCACATAGAGGTCAGTAGCAGCGTGACTACAATGAGATAATTTTCTTTTAACTTTACTACCTCCACAAGTGTGGAGGAATGACATCTGGTGACCTTTATCAGTTTTAAACCTTTGACAATAGTAGGCCATAACTAGTGTAACTTGAATGGTGCATCATGTTCTTCTTCAGCAGCCTTTCACTCCGATTTTGCTGCCAAGTCAGGAGCCATTTGGCCCTGGAAAAGAAGCATGTGAGCTCCCTCATGAGACAATAACCACAGTACCTTTGAAGAGCCTGGTAATCACTAACATACTCTGAACAGATGTGTATAGGTCATCGCAGTTCCTCCAAGAATTCAGAGAATCTAGAGTGTGCACTGGGAAAGACTTGCAGTCTATCACACACAGATGTTTCACAGCTTTTCATTCTGTATGTTAGCACCATTTATCATGCTATAAGTCAAAGTCAAAGTCAGCTTTATTGTCAATCCCTTCATATGTCAAGACACACAAAGAAACCGAAATTCCGTTTCCTCCATCCCACGGTGACGAGACATACAAGTAGGCGACACAAAACAAAAACAAGAAGGCACAAACCATAAATAATAAATAATAAATAAAATAAAACGAGCGATGAATAAATAACAGACCAACAACCCATTAAATAAGAGGGGCAAAACCGAGCCAGTGTGCATACAGCAAGAACAGGACGCTACGCTGAAAGGGGGAGCGAGTTCAGGATCCTAACAGCCTGGAGTACGAAGCTGTTGGAAAGTCTGGTGGTGCGGGAGCGCAGGCTCCTGTACCGCCTCCCAGAGGGCAGAAGTTCAAACAAAGAGTGAGCGGGGTGACTCACATCACTCACAATCTTGGTCGCCTTGCGGGTGAGATGGGAGGTGTAAATGTCCTTCAAGGAGGGGAGAGAAGCACCAATAGAGGCTTTGCAGTCACGTGGTTTTATCACGTGATTTTGTGTTATGCCGCCATCTTGGCGGTCAACTCGTCTGCTCGTTCCTACGTGTTTGTATAGATTGTTTGATTTCTGCGCTACATTTTCACAGATTTCATCCGAATTATGGCTGATTTGCTATCCAACGAAGTTGGGCATTTGGATGAAGAATCCAAGAAACGTTACAGAGAGAAGTTGAACCTTGTTGGCACAACGGATCCGTACCTTTTACCGAGAAGCATGCTAAAATCGCCTGAGCATTTTGCAACAGCCGACCTGCCTGAACTCTCATATCCAGATATTTATAATTACCTCGTCGATTTGTTTTGTAATGGCATTTCATAACTTGACATATTAAAAAACTGAATAGAGTGAAATCATTCAGATACTGTACCTGTCTGTTCAAGTTGCTACCATTTTTATTTTTTGTTTATTTTTGCATGATGCCACATCTGATTGAAAACTTAACCAATAAAAATTTTAACCTTGTGCCAATGGCTTGAAAACTTTACCAATGTAGATTTTACCTTGTGCCAAATGAAGTAACAAAAACCCTCTTGTTAAAAAATGCTACATTAAAAAAAAAAATTGTTTCACAAGGTTCATAATAATTTTTTGGGAAATTTCCTAATGCATTCACTCGAGAATTAATTGTTCAATTCCAATATGAAGTTCAATATTTACATTGATAACGTTTTCAAGCCAATCAGATGAAGCATCATGAAAAAATAAACACAAAATAAAAACGGGGGGGTGAACTGAAGAAATCATCCCATTCCCTGCCTTGCTGCTCTTGCTGCCTTTCTAAAAATGCACCCAGCATTTTCAACAATCATATTTGTATCATCCCATATTGTATTATTTCACATTTTGTGAAACAAATCAGGGGTGAATAGTTTGTTTACATACCTGATATGAAGTCCTCATTGCATATCCTTGTGTAAATCGTAGGTTTCCATCGTTCACGACGAATATCCGCGATCCATTTATCACGTTTTTTCATGTTCGCCGGAAATCTATAGAAGCTAAGATTTGGTTTATCGCCTCGTCTATTGCTACATCCAACAGCACAGCAGGTATCCGGCATTTTTAAGCTCAAATAGCAGCAGATATAACAAGAAAGCGTGTGTGAGTCGTTGACCGGCACTGAAAAGTTGACCGCCAAGATGGCCGCCAAGCTAATGTGGGTAGCTTGATGACGTCAGCTGCAAAGCCTCTATAGTCTTACTAGCCGTTTTCACTATGCGCTGCAGGGCCTTCAAGTCGTGGTCAGTGCATTATAAACATAATAAGAAGTTTCACTAGTGCTTCATTTGATACATCTTCACCTCAAAAGTGGCACAATAGGCACTCAGTCATCAAACAATGGCTAAATCAACTTTCATTCTGTCATGTCAAATGGTGAGAGTTAGTTCATCTAAAAGCTCCATTCTCGGGTACTTGTGAATGACTGTTGTAAGTCCATTCGTGTCAACAAAATAACAGCATTATAATAATAATCATTAATAGACATCACTGAACACTACATTATTTGCTTTATAGAAATTGCCCAATGCCAAAACACCCATATTTCCACTGGCCACCACATACCAAGTGATGTCTTTGCATGCAAAAGGAAGGGAACTCTTCTTGTAATTTATGTTTTAATTAGACAAAAAACACATTTATTGATATAGTGTATTTATTTATTACTTTATTTGTATTGGTATTTTATGTATGATTTATGTTTGAGCCTATGTAAAGCACTTTTGTACAGCTGTGGTTGTCAAAGTGCTCAAAAATAAAGTTGAGTTTAGTTATGCTCAGGCATCATGCGCATTGATGACTTGATTGACTTGTTATTTCACAGCTGTAGGATACATACGCCTTGCATACAAAAATATTTTACACAAAGTCTAAATACATACATAGCCTACATACTAGCAGTATGGACTTTGACTTCTGGAAATTTCCACAGACTGAACCAGTTCGAACACCAATTTTACATGTTTGAATTTATGTTGCCTTTAGATTAGGCCTGTTTGGCACATATAATGAGATAGGGGATTTGAGCTAGGCCATTGTGTCGCTGTAACCTTTCCTCCTGGCTTGGCATATTCCTTTCTATGACACTCTTGGCACATACGTATATCTAGTTGCAATCAGTTAAGACAGTAGAGTCACAATAATGTAGTCACATTGGCTAGGTGTAGTCGAAGGGAGTATAAAGAATAAAGAATCAAAAGCATTTCAGATCTTCCACATTTGCAGAATAAGGCTTTTCAAACTACAGGGATTATTACATTTTACATTATATAGTGGATCAATTATTTGACAGTGTGTCTCAAGGACTCAAACCTTTTTGTTTGATCGCGTTACCCATTTGCCTCATTTTGTCAGGTGGTAATGTGAACTCATTGAACTCAGACTGTTCAAAGTCACCCTTGTACTTCTATTCCACAAATGACGTTGTTAAATCTACTTTTACCACAATTTAAATATCTTCAACAATTGGGGCTTTGCCAAGAAAAACACAAATTCTAGTGCGACTCGGATCTGAAACCTGGAATGCTTTCTGGTGGAAATGATACAGGGTAATATGTGTATAGACATCATTTTCACAAATTATTGATCTCACATTTGATATTTTTAATATTCCAAACATTGAAGCTCAGAAAGAAAAAAAACAAGTCTAGAACATTTGCTCACCCTGGACTCCCACAGTGCATAACACTCTCTCACATTGATAATAATGACATAGATCAGTTGTTTGACTTCAGTTCAGCATTTAACTGAGTCACACTCTCAAAGATAAATCACACAACTCACAGATAGACCAGGGAATCACTGTTTCATATTATTGACTTTTCTGACCGATATGCCCCGACCGGTTCAGCTAGACCTCCACCACTCCTCTATCCTCATCCAAAACAAGGCCTTTCCATGGACTAAAATCACCGATCAGCTTTTTCCCTATCACCAGCATACGACAGCATACTAAGTCACAATAATGAAAAAATGAAATAGATAGCTAATTATTTTTTTTTTTTCAAATCTTGAACATTATAGTGTTTCTTTGCGCTCATTTTCCCTCAGTGATCTCCCCAAATGCCTGTATAGGCTAATTAAATACTACAACTAAGGTTGGGCTACGCGGCACAAAGATTCTGCCATTTATTTACTAATAGAAGTCTGCAGGTGAGCTTTTTATTCTAGCAGTTAACCCGTTCAGTGGGCAATTGGTGATGCTGAGTTATTTCTACACATCTGTATTCAGGATAAATCTACCATAATCAAAAAGCCTCCAATTTTATGAGTTAAATCATTTTTTATTTCAAAACCTTATAATGGGGTGTAATTTAGTGACCGAGCAATATGTTAGGTCAAATTGTGGCACATAATTAAAATGTAAGACAAAAGCCAAGTCACATCCCTTGAAATTTTTAGTAAAAGGTTAATCATCATAAATGCTAAAATTAAAAGAATTGTGCTGTTGTGCTGGAATCTCAGGTCAAGCTATGTCTAAATAGAGTCTAGATTTTTAAAGATGTGCATGTCATGTGAAATTCTCTTTGCATATTTTCTTTTTCAGATTTTTTTGATTACCACTCCCTGTGAACTCCACTTCATCTGCAGTCCAGTGGGAGGTCCGAAACAACCTTAAGGCCTCTGGCATGAGGTTGTTCAGTGGGAAGCCGAGAGAGATGAAGACATGTTTTGTGTTTGTTGCAGCTCTGCTGTTCCCTACCATCGAAGCATGTGAGTTGTGGAATTTTCACTACCTCAAGTATTTCTAAATAGAATAGGTGAGTTAAGGGTACATAAAAGACTACATAATCAATAGTCAAAACCATACTTCAGCAATATTCAAACAGTTATTTTTGTTATGGAGAGAATGTTGTGCTCCTTGATCCATCACCTTTCAGTGGTGGCGACGTACGTATGTGCTCCCCAATGTTCCTTGAAGATAATTTGCACAAAGCCCCTGGTAGGGTTACTCTTTACAAATAGATGAAGGGACCAAACACAGGAGACCCCATATAAATCAAAATAAAATATTTGGAACTCTGCGTCTTCGCCTAGTCACTGGTCACTAGAGCTGAAGGACGTTGAAGGACGCTGCCCATTCATTTGTACCCAGCAAATTCGCCTGTCCAAATTCACCATGGCTTATACGGTCAACAGAGGCAGAGCTTCCAGGGCTGCAAAGAACCCAGCCTTTGCAATGGCCTTTGGAGCCTGTGAATTTGGACACAGCATTTGTGTGCAGAACTTGTGATGTGCAGAAAATCTCCTCACACTCATCACACCACATCCTTGCTGTAGCCCAAATTAGAACAAATTGGTGGAAATGTCTGCATGCGAGAGATTTAGAGCGATCATTTCTCTAATTACATTTCCATAGAGTTTGATGGATGCTATCTCGCCCAGTCTTCAAACACGGACATATACATAAGGGACGCTGAAATTCACATTGACGCCCATGCACTACTCTGTGAGTGCATTAATTTCCAAATGTAGACTGACTGGTGCATCATGGACTAACAATAGGCCCCTTGTGCCTGAAGCCACAGGGGAGCCATTTTATATTGCCAATGTTACTGACGACATATTTTTTTTGATGAAAACACTGACTGCACAGGTATAGAGATTGGCAACTTAAGATGGCTTCACTCTCCCAATGGCGAGTAAACGGCATTTTTAGTCAATTCTATGTATGTCTATGTGTTCAAACTCTTGCCAGCCCAAATTTGAATGCCTCCCTGGTGAGTTGTTCAGGGCGTGTCCCATTAGGCGAAGGCCTTAAGTATGACCCGGGCATGCTGGAGAGACTGTCTCTCAGCTGGCTTGAAAACGATTTGGGATACCCCAGGAGGAGCAGCACGAAGCGACTAGGGAGAGGGAAGTCTCAATCAGAGCCGTTGTGCAAACCAGGGCTGTGGACTCGGTTCGGACTCGGGGACTCTGACTCGGTCGGACTCGGTCATTTTTGCCGGACTCGGACTCGGTGCTGATTTTGACCGAGTCCACCGAGTCCGACAATAAAAGAAAGAGGCAAGACGCAGCCAGAGAGTGTCAGGTTACAGTCAGCGCGGTAGGAGTTGGAAGAAGCAGTAAAAACTCCACCAAACTCGTCGTAATGACCCGTGATATATGTTATATCCTTACTATTTTCCAGGGTCTTAGATAGCAGGAATAGGTCGGACAACGACGTGAATGATAACTGCTTTATTCCTTACTCACAGTGCGTTCACAGGGCGTACCAGAACAACACAGAATGCCCATCCCACTTCCGGGGGTTTTCTACTACGGAATTTGAGTTAGCCCAAAATACACAACATCTCTTCCCCTCTTACAATGAACGTGCTATATGCATGAACAACATAGTCTTATGCACCTATAACTTGACATCTTCAAGATCTATCAATAACTACCATTAAACAATTATCATATATGGTCCAGACAATTATGACAATAATATTCCCATGAAACCTTAACTTTGGGTGAGGGTGGACTACCTCGAATTATACCGAATTATAGCGAAAAACCGATGTCGTACGGCGTCGTACGGCGTCAACACTATGTTGTTTTCAATAAAAACATGAAGAACTCACGTTTGCGTCAGTCAATTTTAATTTTTATAAAGGATTATTCTCATTTGATGTCTTTAAATTCATCCGCGTTCTGCCATTGAAGCGGGGTGCATTCAAAGACCAGTCGTACAGACGGAAACGTTTTGTGATCAAATCTTTCATAACGAGAATGATTTGAGTGAATTGATTTGAATGAATAATTGAGAAGAAATTTCAGTTCTGAAGGCTCCTTTTGTCCCAAGCAAAGTGACAGATGGCGGGGAGGGGGGATAAAAATTGTAAAATCAATTCACTCAAATCATTCTTGTTATGAAAGATTTGATCACAAAACGTGTGGCTTTTTCTTAAATGAACACGTTTGACATTGCTATCGTGTCAGCTTTTAATTATATTGCGCTGTCATGTTAAAGCAAATTAATAAATGCAACAATATTAATTTGCTTTGAAAATACCTGAGTAATAAAATAAAATGGATGGATGGATGAATGATGATCACAATTAAGTATAAAGTCTCCTTTGTAATATATACTCCTTGTAGCCTGTACCCAAAAAGAGGAGTTTCTTTGCATCGAGGTTTATGCAAAGAGCTCACGTAATTATATTGTTGCGTTTTGGTGAAGTGAATGAGTGTTCCGTCTGTACGACTGGTCTTTGAATGCACCCCGCTTCAATGGCAGAACGCGGATGAATTTAAAGGCATCAAATGAGAATAATCCTTTATAAAAATTAAAATTGACTGACGCAAACGTGAGTTCTTCATGTTTTTATTGAAAACAACATAGTGCTGACGCCGTACGACATGGGTTTTTCGCTTTCCAAATAAGGGGTCGTCACTAATTATTTGTGTTTAGATAAATGTCTGAGCTATAATGGTGTAATTAATGATTAAAACTTGAAAGTATCTGTTTATTGTATTCGTTTATATGTTTAATAAGAGAAAGCCATCACAAAACTATTGTAATTATTTAGATTTTGATCTAAATTAGCCTTGAATAAAGACTAAGCAGTCACATGAATTAACAGAAAAAATGGACAGCCGGACTCGGACTCAGACTCGGACTCGGACTCATGGTCAAGAGGCCGGACTCAGACTCGGACTCGGTGCAAAAATCCGACCGAGTCCACAGCCCTAGTGCAAACATTTAAAAAAAAAAATTCAATAGATAGTTCATGTTTTCATAAAGACCTACTCTTTATGACACACTCAACCATACACCCCAACATAGCACACACAATATACTCAATATGAGGGTGTGGTGAAACCTGGCAACGTCAATTAAGTCAAACTCAAAAGACAAATGAAAACCTGAACCATGAATACCACAAAACACAAGTTAAGATGGCTTCAAACACCACCAGTTGAGAATTACTGCTTTACACTCTTTTTTGTATTATCAAAGTAATTGAAATTTTAATGGGTTCCCTACAGTTACTCATTTACTCATAGTTCAAACATAATATCTACTTTGCAGAGGTCTCCCTCCCTCCTGTTTCTCTCTGTGAACAATGTAATTTTAGACACAGCTTTTCTTGATGTCTTGATACAATGGTCACGTAAAAATTGTCATCCCACATGCCCTGCAGAGGAAATGCAAGCTAGATTAGTGTTTTCCTATCAGTTACACAGTGACTAATAATTAGAATTTTTTTTAAATTGAAGGACAGCTGGTGTGTCCATAAATCACAGTCTGCCGACTGTACTAAACGACCTCATCTCGCCAATATTCTTAAGTTTACTAAGAACAGATTTAACAACAACATGCTCACAAAAAGCTGATGACAAAAGCCTGTTGTGATTACAATGATTAAAACCAAATGCATGTAGTTTTCACTATTTGAGCCTCCCCTGCATTCCTTTGAATCTTGACATAGTAAACTCTGCCAACTGATGGTTCTGCCTAATATAGCGGGTAAACATAGGTTTTGACTAGGGGTGTAACGATTCATCGATACACATCGATTAATCGATATAATGCTCTACGATTTGTTGGCATCGATGCTAAACGTAAACATCGATCTATATCGCCCGTTTTTGACCTCGGACATTAGACGCGACTTTATTTTGAAATCCAGTTCATTGTTGCTTGCTTCCTCTTTCCGGGAGCAGTGCGCGGCGTGTTGTGTTGTGAGCAGAGCAGGCACGTGAAAGGGGAGCCGACAACTACGCGGCTCCTGGGCTAGTGCTATGGCTAGTGTCCAAGAAGACGAGGAAATTCGCTCCCCTTTGGGCTTCAAGTCATTCGTTTGGAAGCACTTTGTAATTTCCTAAATAAAGAGTTTGCAGTAGCTTGTTGATTTTGCGTATGAATTGTTATAAATCAGGATATTGTTCTATATCGATCGTAGAGCACTATATCGTGATGTATCGTGAATGAATCACAGCAGGCTTTAAGATATCGGCAAATATCGTATCGTGTTTCTTTGTATCGATATGATATCGTATCGTGACAAAACCCGCGATTTACACCCCTAGTTTTGACAGCTCAATTGAGTTTTGAAATGTGATGCCACACATAACAAGGAAAAAAAATCTCAATTTATTCATACTGCTTTTATAACGTGTGGAGTATTCATGATGACCAACACAGCACACACACACATACAGTATAACGATGTCCAGCATTGTACCAAGACTGGTTTGTGAGAGGCACAGTGGTGCTGCAGGTCATCTAGACTGCCTGGAAAATACAAACAAGAGGCAAGAATTGTCGTAGAAGAAGAACTTGAGGGAGCTAGGCTGACTGTCTGCTAATTATATTGTGGTTGGAAACACAATTTTTACTGTGGTGAATGACATGACAGATATGTTACACAACCTCCTAAACCCCTCCAGCACTCCTCTATTTGTGTTTGGCAACATCTTCAGGTAACTTCCTAATTGGCTACTGTTCTGTTTTCTGTTTACAATAAAATCGGAGAGGAGAAATTTTTAGAAAACGTTCTTTTAGAGACCAGATAATCAGACAGCAATGGATGAAAAATGCTCAGATTTGACCCACGTGTGTGTGTTTATGTGTGTGTGTGCATGTGTGTGTGTTTGTGTTTGTGTGTGTGTGTGTGTGTGTGTGTGTGTGTGTGTGTGTGTGTGTGTGTGTGTGTGTGTGTGTGTGTGTGTGTGTGTGTGTGTGTGTGTGTGTGTGTGTGTGTGTGTGTGTGTGTGTATATACTCTCCTAAAAGATAGAATAATGGAATACTGGCTTCATTGTCACAACTAAACAGGCATTCTTTGCACACAGCAGATAAAAATCCATTTGCACCTTGCTTCTTATCAATACATGGTAACTCCACTGGGAAATCTATTTGACATTGGAAAGCCCAAACCAGTAAATGCCATTGATGTGTCTATTTGGCGGCAGGGAGATGGGGCAACCACTCACACTGATCACAAAATTGAAACTCAACTGGAGAGATGCAACATTTATACAGTGAGACTCAGTGGTTTCAGGCAACAGACACAAATTGTATTGTACTGACTTAAAATTAAATTACATATATTTTCCCCAATTTAGTTGAACAGTACTTCATGATTTACTGTTAGCTACTCTTCTGAGCAATATTTAACGGTCGAATCCGGAAGGAATTGTTTAAATATTGATGGACTTTTATAATGTAAGATTATGTGACATTATGCAATATAAGCTCAGTGGCCTAGTGGTAGAGTGTCCGCCCTGAGACTGGAAGGTTGTGGGTTCAAACCCCGCCGGGTCATACCAAAGACTATAAAAATGGGACCCATTGCCTCCCTGCTTGGCACTCAGCATTAAGGGTTGGAATTGGGGGGTTAGATCACCAACTGATTCCCGAGCGCGGCACCGCTGCTGCTCACTGCTCCCCTCTCCCCCAGGGGATGGATTAAAATCACATGGGGATGGGTTAAATGCAGAGGACAAATTTCACCACACCCAGGTGTGTAAGTGACGAACATTGGGACTTTAACTTTAACTTTAACTTTATATTTCTTCCTAGTAATTTATTGTATGTTTGGGCTGGAAATCTGAAAATCCAGACTGTGCACTGCGAGATTTCAGAGCAAAACCTAATAGTGCAGCTAATATAGATGAAGAAATGGCGCTATGGTATTATAACTCCTATGGTTCTGTGAATTACGGTAAATATAGCTGTTGTTCCCTCCGTCATACTCTTTCAGTGTGTCCTGACAAAGAACCAGGGCTGAAGCCATGGATGCCGGGACATAGTAAACATCATCGTGTTGTCATCAGTTATGGCAGGAAGGTCCTCCTCACAACTTCCGCGACTGTGCACTCCATTGAAATTCTTAACGGAGGTGAGGCAAACCAATCCATTTTTACCCTTTGTTTTTAATCTGTGGAGTAGCATTGTTTTCGATGCAACAGAAGTACCAAGGTCATTCTTAAATCTGCTTTAAAACAATAATGTCTGCATTGCTGCATCATCACTTTAGTTACCAACTACCGTATTGGCCCGAATATAGGACGACTCTGATTTTAAGACGACCCCCTCTTTTTCAAGACTCAAGTTTGAAAAAATACTTTTTGAACACCAAATTTAATTTTTATACAGAAAATAATTACAGTACATCTGAAACAAATGATTATAACAATATACCGTATTTTTCGGACTATAAGTCGTGTTTTTTTTTAATAGTTTGGGTGGGGGGGCAACTTATACTCAGGTGCGGCTTATATGTTTTATATATATATATTTTTTTTTTTCTTTTTTTTTTCTCGCCTTTTCACCTGCCCACTGCGTATCTCTGGAGCTCTGCTCGCACCTCTCTGTTCCCGCTCCCAATGACTACGAGCTACGCTAGCCAGCTAGCCAACCCACCACCTACCTCCCGGCTCTGAGCCTGTAGCTGCTTGCTCTTGGCTCGGCAAACGGCTTCAACCCAACTCTCTGGCCACTTGGCCGGTGTCCTCGGGGGGAGCACCCGCTCGCTGCGAGCTCGCCGGTCGTGGCTCGGCTGTGTGCCGCCATGACACACTGGGGCGTGCCGTTTGCACAGGTACAGTCGGGATTGACCAACACCACCACCCACTCCACCAACATCACGACTCGGTCCACTGCTGCTTCCATGCACTTCACTGCCTACCAACTTCTAGCTAACCAGCTACTAGCCATTTCTACCATTTTATCTGGATTATTCCCAGCTGCTGTCACGTCTCATCTCCTCCATGAATTATCACTTCTGCTACTCCGGGCTTCCATTCCACCAACTTCTCGTCCATTTGTCTACACTGCTGCTGATCTTCATCATCTCAACAATAATCAATGTCTCCCTGCTGCTGCTGCCTCAGCTGCCAGCAAGGCTGGGATCCTCCGCCGTCGCCGCTACATCCACCGTAGCTCCGGACTATCTTTTAACCGACATTTCCCTGATGGCTCACCTATCCCCTCTTTCTGGACTACCTCTCGCCCCCCTGTCACCCCCACCTCCCGTACTGTCAACCTCGACAATCTCCGCTCCCCCACCCCAGCTCCTTCATCCATCTCCCTCGCGCTGCTGAACTGTCGCTCCCTCTCCAACAAATCACTAGTTATTTTCGAACTACTATTGGACAATAATTTGGATCTGCTCCTTCTCTGTGAAACATGGCAACAGCCCCTGGACTATTTTTCTCTCAACCAAGCCACTCCGTCCAACTACAGCTACATCGCCAAACCCCGCCTCTCTGGGCGAGGAGGTGGGATTGCTGTCCTCCATAAGCGGTCCCTACCCATCACTGAATTGGACCTCAACCTCCCATCTATTTCATCCTTTGAATATCTCGCTTTTTCCCTCCCCAACTCTACTAGTGCTGTTCTTATCTACCGCCCCCCAAAGTCACATCCGTCTTTTCTTTCTGAACTCTCTGAACTCCTCACCATCGTATCCTCAGTCTCCTATCGCCTCCTACTCATCGGTGACTTCAACATCCACATCGACCAGCCAACTGCTCCACTGACATCTGACTTCATCTCCCTTCTGGACTGCTTTCATCTCACCCAGCACATCAACTTCCCCACCCACACCAAAGGCCACACGCTGGATATAGTATGCTCCTCCTTTCCACTCACATCCAACCCCCGTCCTCTCACCTTTCCACTGTCAGATCATCTCTGCATCCTCTTCTCCGCCCCTCTACCCTTGCCTCATAATTCCACAAAACGCACCATCTCCTACCGCAACATCAAGACTGTAAACCCAATCACGCTTTGCCAGCTCTTATCCTCTGCCCTTCCCTCCGACCCCACTTCTTCCTCCCCTGATGACCTTGCCACAATGCTCAACAACATCCTTTCTGACTCCCTTGATTCCCTAGCCCCCTGGAAAACTTCCTCTGTTACATTCACTAACTCTGCCCCTTGGTACACCCCGGAACTCCGCTCCATGAAACAAACTGGCCGTCAACTTGAACGCCTCTACAAAAGAACCCGCCTCACCGTCCATGCCGAAACCTTCAAACAACACATCTCCTCCTATCGTGATGCTCTTCTTGCTGCCAAATCTGCTTACTTCTCATCTCTCATTAATAACACCAACCGGAACCCCCGCATACTGTTCTCCACCGTCAACAAATTGCTCCAGCCACCGGCCACCAAGCCACCCTCCTCACCCGCCCTCTGTAACTCCTTCCTTGTCAACTTTAACAACAAAATCGCCCAAATCAACAGTTCTCTGACCGACACCATCAATAACTCCTCCTCCCCCATCTCCCCTGCTCTCCTGCCCCCCCTTCCTGACCTCCCGCCCTTCCCCTCTCTCACTGCCTTCTCCCTTGTCGACTCCTCCACCATCCTAGACATCATTACCGCATCCAAGACAACCACATGCTCTTAACCTTAACTAAGGCCTGCCTCCCTGTCCTCCTCCCTCACCTCACCACCCTTTTTAATCAGTCTCTATCCCTTGGCCCCTTTCCCACTGTCTATAAACTTGCAGCCATCCTCCCCATCCTCAAAAAGCCCACCTTGGACCCACTCAACCTCTCCAACTACCATCCCATCTCCAACCTTTCATTATTTTCCAAAACCCTTGAACGCATTGTCTCCGCCCAACTCCACACCCATCTCCAGTCCAACAACCTCTATGAACCCTTCCAGTCCGGATTCCGCCCACTTCACAGCACCGAAACAGCTCTTGTTAAAGTCACCAACGATCTCCTCATTTCTGCTCTGGTGCCCTCAACATCCTACTACTACTTGACCTTAGCGCAGCCTTTGACACTGTGAACCATTCCATCCTCCTCCAAAGGCTGCGCCAACTAGGTGTTGAGGGCACTGCACTCGACTGGCTCACCTCCTATCTCACCAACAGAAACCAGTTCATCTCTCTCTCCGGTCACACATCCATCCTCTCCCCAGTTACACAAGGGGTCCCCCAAGGCTCAGTTCTTGGCCCCCTCCTATTCATCTGTTACCTCTTTCCCCTTGGTACTGTCATCCGCAAACTCAATCTGGACTTGCACTGCTACGCTGATGACACCCAGATCTATATACGTACCACACCAACCCGTAACCCTTCCCTCACCCACTTTGAAACCTGCATCTCTACAATAAAAACATGGCTGACCCACAACTTTCTCAAACTCAACAGTGACAAAACAGAGCTCCTCCTCATAGGCACTAAATCCTCCCGTAATAAAACTGGATCCATCACACTCACCATTGACTCCTCAAACATCACTCCCTCCCCTCTGGCACGCAACCTTGGTGTTATTTTTGACCCCACACTGTCCTTCCACCCTCATGTTAGCTCAGTTGTCAAGACCTCCTACTTCCACCTCCGACGCATCGCCAAAATCCGGCACTGCCTCTCTCTCCCTGCCGCTGAATCCCTCATCCACGCCTTCATCTCATCCTGGCTTGACTACTGCAACTCCCTTCTCACTGGAATCACTGCTCACTCACTCCATAGACTTCAACTAGTCCAAAACTCTGCTGCCCGCCTCCTTACCCACACTCGGTCCCATGAACACATCACTCCTGTTCTCCACTCTCTTCACTGGCTCCCCATTAAGGAGCGTATCATCTTCAAGATACTCCTCCTCACCTTCAAAGCCCTTCACCACCTGGCTCCCACTTACCTATCCGACCTCCTTGTCCCCTACTGCCCCAACCGTCCCCTCCGATCCTCCAATACTTCACGTCTGACAGTCCCAAAATCTAAACTCAAATCCTTCGGTGACAGAGCCTTCTCCTGCACATCACTCCTCTGGAACTCTCTCCCTCAGTCTGTCTGTGACTCACCCACACTCCCCATATTTAAGTCCCGTCTAAAAACGTACCTCTTCTCTCAAGCTCATGACCTCCCCTACCCATAACTGGTTTCCTCTTCTTAATTTTATCCAATTGTTTCTTCCCCGTCCCCCTCCCCCTCCCCTCATGTATGTCTTTGCCTTGTTCCCTGTAAGCGTCTTTGGGTTTTTGAAAAGCGCTATACAAATTTAATGAATTATTATTATTATTATATGTGAAATTATTCACAAATTTTTACCTGATCATTAACACATTACTTACTTACTAGTATAGTTGATCACTTCACATGTTATTTTCACTTTAAACCGCATTATGGCTGTGGAATAATTGGAGCCTCACTGACAATGAGTTCCATTCACTGACTTCCGGAGTCAGGGGATTTAATGATTTGGAGTGACACAGATGGTTCGATAAACTTGTTATTTATGTTATAGTTATTTGACATATAGTTTATTTAGAGTAGCAACGTGTATGTTGTTAGACTTCAGTAGTTTCCGATTGTCTAGCGAGGTCGTGAAGGCAGCGGGGGGGGGGGGGGACACGGGAAGAGCGATCCAGGGCGCTTGCTTGGAGCACACACACATATGTTGAGCTCTTGTTTTCTGAAATAAAGAGCCGCTTACCAAACCCACGTCTTGCCTGGTACTTTGGTAACGCTACAATATAGTTATATACGTAGATCTGTGGAATAATTGGAGCCGCAACTGACGACGAGGCTGACGACGAGGCTGACGTCAGCGGCGCACGTAGGTCTGGAGTAAACAGCTGTTTTTTTGTTTTTGTTTTATTGACAGAGGATGAATATTCCGATGGATTTAATGATTTGGAGTGACACGGATGGTTCGTTAAAATTTTTGTTTATACTACATTTATAAGATATATCTAGTTTGACGTCAGGGGCGCACGTAGTTCCGGCGTCAACAGCTGTGTTTTTTTTTTTTTGACACAAGTGACACAAGACCAAGATTCCGATGGATTTAATGATTTGGAGTGACACGGATGGTTCAATAAAATTGTTGTTCATATTATTGTTATTTGATATATAGTTTATATATTGTTATATGAAATTAACTCCCTGGATTAAATCCGAGGTTACAAGTCTTGGTGTTATCTTAGATTCAGATCTAAGCTTCAGGTCCCACATTAACAAGGTGACCAAAACATCATTTTTCCACCTTAGAAATATAGCCAAAGTAAGAGCGTTCATAAATCAAAATGATGCTGAGAAACTGATTCATGCCTTTATTTCAAGCCGGCTTGACTACTGTAATGCACTCTTTACTGGTCTCCCGAAAAAAACCACTGATAGACTTCAGCTCATCCAAAACGCTGCAGCTCGCCTATTAACCAGGACCAAGAAGAGAGAGCACATTAGACCAGTTCTAGCTGCTCTGCACTGGCTTCCTGTAACATTTAGAATTGATTTTAAAATCCTTCTCCTTCTATACAAAGCCCTCAACGGGCAGGGACCAAGCTACATTGCAAACTCTCTTGTTAGCTATATACCTCCAAGAACCCTGCGATCATCTGCTGCTGGTTTATTGGAGGCTCCCAGCAACAGCAGAAAGAAGATCGGTGATGCAGCCTTTGTTAATTACGCCCCCAAACTATGGAACACACTGCCAATAGGTATCAGGGAGGCCAGGTCGCTAGATATTTTCAAAACAAAACTTAAAACTCATTTCTTTACCCGAGCATTTAACTAATTACGTTTTGTAAATTTCATTTTAAGCCTAATTTTATCTTTATCTTTATTTTATTTTTTACCTTTTCTTAAAGATATATTCTTTATTTTATTAAAGCGTGCTCCTATTTTAAACTCACTTTATTAATTGTGTATGCATACATTAATGTTTTGTTTTTATGTATTCATGTTTTTCTTTCATTGTTGTAAAGCGCTTTGAGCTGCATTTCTTGTATGAAAGGTGCTATACAAATAAAATGTATTATTATTATTATTATTATTATATGGGCCTGTGGAATAATTTGAACTGCAACTGACAACGAGTCCGACGTTTACAGAAAGGACGACGAATTCGATCGATGGATTTAATGATTTGGAGTGACACAGATGGTTTGATAAACGTGCTATTTATTTTATAGTTATTTGAATAACTGTTAATGTTACGTCAGGCCCATTCTCAGCTCCTCGTTTGTGTTTATGTCACGTTAGCATACCGTATCGTTTAGCCTGTTGTTGCTGGTTCATGTCTGTTCTTGGTGCTGGATTTTTTCAAATAAATTTCCCCCAAAATGCGACTTAAACTCCGGTGGGACTTATACAGTGCCTTGCGAAAGTATTCGGCCCCCTTGAACCTTTTAACATTTCGCCACATTTCAGGCTTCAAACATAAAGATATAACATTTTAATTTTTTGTCAAGAATCGACAACAAGTGGGACACAATCGTGAAGTGGAACGAAATTTATTGGATAATTTAAACTTTTTTAACAAATAAAAAACTGAAAAGTGGGGCGTGCAATATTATTCGGCCCCTTTACTTTCAGTGCAGCAAACTCACTCCAGAAGTTCAGTGAGGATCTTTGAATGATCCAATGTTGTCCTAAATGACTGATGATGATAAATAGAATGCACCTGTGTGTAATCAAGTCTCCGTATAAATGCACCTGCTCTTTGATAGTCTCAGGGTTCTGTTTAAAGCGCAGAGAGAACCATGAAGGCAAAGGAACACACCAGGCAGGTCCGAGATACTGTTGTGGAGAAGTTTAAAGCTGGATTTGGATACAAAAAGATTTCCCAAGCTTTAAACATCTCAAGGAGCACTGTGCAAGCAATTATATTGAAATGGAAGGAGTATCAGACCACTGCAAATCTACCAAGACCCGGCCGTCCCTCCAAACTTTCATCTCAAACAAGGAGAAGACTGATCAGAGATGCAGCCAAGAGGCCCATGATCACTCTGGATGAACTGCAGATAACTACAGCTGAGGTAGGAGAGTCTGTCCATAGGACAACAGTCAGTCGTGCACTGCACAAATCTGGCCTTTATGGAAGAGTGGCAAGAAGAAAGCCATTTCTCAAAGATATCCATAAAAAGTCTCGTTTAAAGTTTGCCACAAGCCACCTGGGAGACACACCAAACATGTGGAAGAAGGTGCTCTGGTCAGATGAAACCAAAATCGAACTTTTTGGCCACAATGCAAAACGATATGTTTGGCGTAAAAGCAACACATCTCATCACCCTGAACACACCATCCCCACTGTCAAACATGGTGGTGGCAGCATCATGGTTTGGGCCTGCTTTTCTTCAGCAGGGACAGGGAAGATGGCTAAAATTGATGGGAAGATGGATGGAGCCAAATACAGGACCATTCTGGAAGAAAACCTGTTGGAGTCTGCAAAAGACCTGAGACTGGGACGGAGATTTATCTTCCAACAGGACAATGATCCAAAACATAGAGCCAAATCTACAATGGAATGGTTCACAAATAGACGTATCCAGGTGTTAGAATGGCCAAGTCAAAGTCCAGAATCCAATCGAGAATCTGTGGAAAGAGCTGAAGACTGCTGTTCACAAACGCTCTCCATCCAACCTCACTGAGCTCGAGCTGTTTTGCAAGGAAGAATGGGCAAGAATTCCAGTCTCTCGATGTGCAAAACTGATAGAGACATACCCCAAGCGACTTGCAGCTGTAATTGCAGCAAAAGGTGGCGCTACAAAGTATTAGCGCAAGGGGGCCGAATAATATTGCACGCCCCACTTTTCAGTATTTTATTTGTTAAAAAAGTTTAAATTATCCAATAAATTTCGTTCCACTTCACGATTGTGTCCCACTTGTTGATTCTTGACAAAAAATTAAAATTTTATATCTTTATGTTTGAAGCCTGAAATGTGGCGAAATGTTGAAAGGTTCAAGGGGGCCGAATACTTTCGCAAGGCACTGTATGTTTTTTTCCTCTTTATTGTGCATTTTATGGCTGATGCGACTTGTACTCCGGAGCGACTTTTAGTCCGAAAAATACGATATTCAAGAGAAAAAGCATGTTATTTTGCCTCATTCAAATCATGCAAAAACTGTCTATCACATCTTAATATCTGAACATTTAAATATGTAAACTAAAGTGCAATCACATTTGTAAATGAATGGCTTCTGGTTTTTGAAATGTAAAAAAACAATCTACTGTGATAAAACAACTAAATTGCAATAACTGCATTAACCATCAAAGTAAAGTCTAACTGTAACTGTAGTCTTGAAACAAATCTGAATCAGGAAAAACATTGCAATAAAATAATGCAAACTGCTACCGCTATTTTATTCTTCGTGACAGGGGTTCGCTTTGGCCTGGGGAGTTAAGTTCAGCATTCGCTTTGAAGATATCTGGTGCCATCTAGCGTTGTGAATAGGTATAATGTCTAGACCCCGGATGTAAGACAACCCCCACTTTTTCAGTCTTATTTCAATGCAAAAAAGACCGTCTTATATTCGGGCCAATACGGTAATTTGGATTCTATGTGAATGTTAGTTTTCATTTTTGTGGGACGTGTTGTGAACTGAACAAAATAAATCCTGTTAGAGGAACCTCGGCCAGTTGCCCTCAATTGAATACGACGTGACTAGTCATAACCATGCATGACTGAGAAATGTTGCTTCTTATCGCTGATCCTCTGACTTTTCTCCTATAAATGGTGATTAGTATGCTCATAAACTTGCACCTCCTGGGATTACTTTAAAGAGTTTTGTACCATGGTAAATCGCTTGATTTAAGATTTAAGCAGCTTCCTAATAGGTGCCTCAGAGTCAAAGAACTTTAAAGGTAAAAACATGCTTTGCTATTATGTAATCCATAAAATGTGTTATAGGCCAAGGTCTTCTCAATGATCAAAGAATCTAACGTAGTAAAAGCAAGAGCTAATGTGGTAAAATAGATGCATGTGTGCTCACAGCCTGTACTGATGGTCATAAATGGTGTCTGAGGGCAATAGAGCTGCAAAGAAAATCCAAGGTTTAAATACTGTTTTCCCCTCTCCCTCTTGTCTCTTCTTTACTTGTGTCCCTCACATGTTTAGGGAAATTAGTGATTGCTGACACCAACCGGCCCATTCTTCTTCGGACAAAACACATTCTAATTGGAAATAAGGGGGAACTGCACATTGGAAGTCCAGACTGTCCTTACAAGGGCAACCTTACCATTTCTCTGTTTGGAAGGTAGGCTTAAGTCAAGAATTAATTAAATATTTAATTAATCAATCAATCAATCAAGGCATGGTGTCACGACTCGCCCCTCCTGTGTGCTCATGTCCATGGTTTCTGTCTGTGTGCTCGCCCCTCCCCTCCTGTGTGCTCATGATTAGTGTGATCATTCTCACCTGCCTCTTGTTACCTGTCTTGTATTTAAGTCCTGTCTGTGTGTCACTCCCTGGCGGATCATTGCTTGTCTGTTGCTTGTCTGTTGTTGCGTGTTGTGTGTTAGTGTCACGATGTCTTTTTGGTTCCTGTTGCTGACGTCATGTCCTGCTGTCTTCCTGTTTCACGGCCCGGTCAGTCACTCAAGTTATTGTTTTGTTCAGTCGTGTCAGTTTGCGTTTTGAGTTCTCCAATAAACCCTGGTCCAAGCTGCACTTGGTCGCCCTGCTCCATTTCCACACTCCGAATCCTGACAGAATGATCCGACCAATTCAGCGACCAGCGCTTGGACCAACCGTTGCCGGCTCCCGCAACTGCTGCATGGTCGCCACAGAGCTGGGCTCCAGCGGCGCAAGACGCACGACCGCCCCCCGACCAAGTTCCGACGGCGCAGATGCTGTGGCCGCCACCAGTTCCGGCGGCGCGGATCCAGCGGCCGTTACCCAGTCGGCCTTCGGCGGCGTGTGACGAGTGGCCACCACCCGACCCAGTTCCAGCGACGCAAGATGCACAGCTGCCCCTCAACCCAGATCCAACGGCGCAGATGCTGCGGCCGCCACCAGTTCCGGCGGCGCGGATCGAGCGGCCGTCACCCAGTGGCCTTCAGCAGCGCATGACGCACGGTCGCCCCCCGACCCAGTCCCGATGGCGCGGATGCTGCGGCCGCCACCAGTTCAGGCGGCGTGGATCCAGCGGCCGTCACCCAGTTGGCCTTCGGCGGCGTGTGACGTGCGGCCACCACCCTGACCCAGTTCCGACGGTGTGGATGCTGCGGCTGCCACCAGTTCCGGCGGCGCGGATCCAGCGGCCGTCACCCACTCTGCTTTCAGCGGCGCAAGACGCACGGCCGACGCACGGCCGACCCAGTTCCGACGGCGCGGATGCTGCCGCCGTCACCAGTTCCGGCGGCGCAGATCCAGAGGCCGTCACCCAGTCGGTCTTCGGCGGCGTGTGAAGTGCGGCTGCCTCCCCGTTCCCTCCCGCCCCTTGTTGGACAGTTTTTTTTTTTTTTTCTTTTTTGGGACGTCGGGAGCCGTCCCTTGTGGGGGGGTTCTGTCACGACTCGCCCCTCCTGTGTGCTCATGTCCGTGGTTTCTGTCTGTGTGCTCGCCCCTCCCCTCCTGTGTGCTCAGTGTGATCATTCTCACCTGCCTCTTGTTACCTGTCTTGTATTTAAGTCCTGTCTGTGTGTCACTCCCTGGCGGATCATTGCTTGTCTGTTGTTGTGTGTTAGTGTCACGATGTCTTTTTGGTTCCTGTTGCTGACGTCATGTCCTGCTGTCTTCCTGTTTCACGGCCCGGTCAGTCACTCAAGTTATTGTTTTGTTAAGTCGTGTCAGTTTGCGTTTTGAGTTCTCCAATAAACCCTGGTCCAAGTTGCACTTGGTCGCCCTGCTCCATTTCCACCATCCGCTCGTGACACATGGTCCATTAAAATATTAATACAAGATATTACAAGGTAAAAGAACAAAAATATTGAAGAAGGAAAAAATAAATATTGCAAAAACAATGAAAAATGCAACATAGGGAATGGTATCTCACAGTACTCAAACTAGAATTCATATATACAGTATGTATATGCAACATGTTTATACCCAATAGAAAAGATTGATTGGTGAATGAATGACAAAAATCATTGTCAATTTCACCCATTAACTGATGTTGAGGCTTTTATTTAAGTCTTCCAGTTTTGTAAGTCTTTGGAAATAAATGTTTGCAGTAAGATAAAGTTGAAAAACAGAAGCCAGGTTGAGGTGTTAATTAATTAATCCTAAAATGAATAGACAACGTTTTTGACGGTCAATTAGTCATTTAAAGACATTATTTAAGTTCAAATTGTTCAAATCGTCTGATATCAACTTCACAAAAGGAAATATTCTGGGGTTTCTGTAGTCCTCCATAAAAAACGATTGTCCTCCATAAAAACTGATTGTATTTCCGTCCGTCCATCCATCCATCCATCCATCTATCCATCCCTTCCATCTATCCATCCATCACATCCATTTGCTTTGATTTTGCTTTGAAAAACAACTTTCCAAATTTTCCGTCAGTAAGTAAAAGTTTAATCTTTTACAAAAATACTCACTGATAGCAGTTATTACGAATAACCTGCAAGATAAACCTGAAAAAGCCTCAGAAGTGTATATCAAACTTTTGTGTTGTAACCCTTCACAATAATCAGTAGCCAATTAGTACAGTAGCTCTGTTTCAAAAGCGTTGGTGAGTACATAATTCCCGCTCATGGGATATTGCTTTATTATTGTTTATTTGGTTTTGTTTCATCAATAAACATTCCCAAATAAAGAACAACATTCCGTTAATGAGCAGTAATCAGAAAAAATGCAGAATCAGTCTTTATCAGAATATTCTATTCAGCAATGGAATCATCAATAAAAATGTCCATTCTAAAAAATATTGATAGTGACAACCCTGAACCAGGCTGACCCATTTCCCAATGCATTATTTGATTTGAATATCTGTATTTCCACTACCACATGGAATTGTTCAGTCTTACCAATGACAAGCTTTTACGAAACTGTAATGCAGTAGTATTAACTTATGCTCTCCAAGAGCTGTCATATACCTGTCGTATATTTGTTAATTTTCAAAATGACTTCTCTGCACTGCTGTTCTCAGGTCAGATGATACTGATCAGGAGCACAGCTATTTTGGCCGCAAATATATTGGCGTAGGTACCGGAGGGACTTTGGAGATCCATGGGGCGAAAAAGCTTTCATGGACTTTCTTGAACAAAACCATCTATCCTGGAGAAAGCCTCCAAAATCACTACCTGTTGGAGAAAAGCTGGGGGAACCGAGGAATTATTGTCCATGTAATTAACCCCAAGAAAGGAGAGGTACTGAGTAATGACAGGTGGGCGGGCACTCAAAGCTGAAGTGTGTGTGTGTGTGTGTGTGTGTGTGTGTGTGTGTGTGTGTGTGTGTGTGTGTGTGTGTGTGTGTGTGTGTGTGTGTGCGTGCGTGTGTGTGTGCGTCTGTGTGTGTGTATGTGTGTATGTGCGTGTGTGTTTGTGTGTGCCGTTACCTGCTGATTAGGACGTGTCTATAGACACTGTTCGTCACCGGTCAGCCCACGCTGATTCTTCTGCTTTGACACACACACACCTGCTACCTGATTCTCGTTTGCCTGATTAACAGATTACAAGATTTACCTTACTGTCATTCCCACAGGTTTGACACATATCGCAGTAAGGATGAGAGCAATCGCCTTGCAAAGTATTTGGATGGTGTGGATACAGGACTCATTGTAGCCATGGTGGTCAATGATGAGGGTTCCAACAACATGGAGGACTCCGCCAAAAAGAGCATCTTCAAGCTTGGCAGTCAGCATATCAACAGTTTGGGATTCAGGTATCTTTTATCTACACACTGTGTTTTGTGTTCCTCAAAGCACATTACTTACGCAATATTACTACACGAATGCATTCACGGTAACTAATAGGGCTGCACGATTTCAAAATCACAACATTAAAAAAAACTTGGGGAAACCCCCCCCCACACAATATACTGTGTTTAGTAATAATAATATTTATAGTAATGTAATAGTTTGTGTTATGGTATTTGTAGTTCACTGTGTTTGTCCGAAAAGGGTGAAAAGTGTGCTGCTTTAAATACTGTAAAATGAAGACAAACGACTCCGTGAGTCGTCACCTTATCGTGGTGGAGGGGTTTGCGTGCCCCTATGATCCTAGGAGCCATGTTGTCTGGGGCTTCATGCCCCTGGTAGGGTCACCCATGGCAAACGGGTCCTAGGTGAGGGGCCAGACAAAGCACGGCTCACATTAGCCCCTTATGATGATAAAAACAAATGGATCTCGTTTTCCCTCGCCCGGACGCGGGTCACCGAGGCCCCCCTCTGGAGCCAGGCCTGGAGGCGGGGCTCGAAGGCGAGCATCTGGCCTTCACCCATGGGGCCCGGCCGGGCACAGCCCGAAAAGGAAACGTGGGTCCCCCTTCCCATGGGCTCACCACCTGTGGGAGGGGCCAAAGGGGTCGGGTGCAGTGTGAGCTGGGCGGCGGCCAAAGGCAGGGACCTTGGCGGTCTGATCCCCGGCTGCAGAAGCTGGCTCTTGGGACATGGAATGTCACCTTTCTGGCTGGAAAGGAGCCCGAGCTGGTGTGCGAGGCAGAAAAGTTCCGACTAGATATAGTCGGACTTGCCTCCTCGCACAGTTTGGGTTCCGGTACAAGCCCTCTCGAGAGGGGCTGGACTCTCCACTCTGGAGTTGCCCACGGTGAGAGGCGTCGAGCAGGTGTGGGTATACTTATTGCCCCCCGGCTGGGCGCCTGTACATTGGGGTTCACCCCGGTGAACGAGAGGGTAGCCTCCCTCCGCCTTCGGGTGGGGGGACGGGTCCTGACTGTTGTTTGTGTCTATGCACCAAACAGCAGCACAGAGTACCCACCCTTCTTGGAGTCCCTGGAGGAAGTGCTGGAGAGCGCTCCTTCTGGGGACTCCATCGTTCTACTGGGTGACTTCAGTGCTCACGTGGGCAATGACAGTGAGACCTGGAAGGGCGTGATTGGGAGGAACCAAACGTCGAGCTCGTCGAGCTCGAGCTGGCAGGCTTAGGACCGGCGGACGGGCAGTCATCCCGACCGTCGAAAACCGAGGCCTGTCAGTGCTTCAACTCAATGTCGAGGGCCTAACAACCGCCAAACTCGAAGTCCTGCGTCACCTGGCTGATTCCAACGAGGCAGCGGTTCTGCTCCTGCAGGAGACACACTGCACATCCGACAACATCCTCAAGATTCCTGGGTTCCATCTTGCTGGGTCCATCTACAGCAAGCAACACGGTGTGGCAACGTTCGTCAGGACTGAATTAAGCTGGTCAGCCAGCAGCCAATCCCCACCAGGCTCTAACATCGAGTGGCTGGTTACAAAAATCCAGGAAACATCATTCGTCAACGTATACAAACCCCCACCATCGGAGCTGTCCGTGACATCACTCCCATCAATAACTGCACCTGCCATCTATGCAGGTGACTTCAACTGTCAGCACACAGACTGGGGTCACAACCACACAACACCTAATGGAGTGGCGCTGAGTGAATGGGCCTCCAACACTGATGCTCTGCTGCTGTACGACCCCAAGGAGCCTCCAACGTTCTTCTCTGCACGCTGGAACACCTCCACCAACCCGGACCTGGCCTTCGCCATCTGCCACAGTAACAACCCGAAACCGGAGAGACGCATCCTGGATAGGTTTCCCCGATCACATCACCGGCCATCCATCATTAAAGTCCCAGAACTGGTGGAACCGGTACCAGGGAAACCCGTCAAGCGATGGAACTTCCGAAAGGCCAACTGGGAGTCGTATGCTGAGGAGACTGAAAGAAGGTCAGCTGGCCTGCCAGACCCAGACACAGCCGATCTGGATGCGGCCTATGCAGCCTACTGCCAGGTCCTCCTGGGTGCGGCAAAGAAGACCATCCCACGGGGCTATAACAGGAACTACATCCCGGGTTGGGACAAGGAATGCAGCCGCCTTCTGTGTGATCACCAGAGGGCTAGCTCCAGAGAAGAGGTGGACATGACTGCAGCAGCACTGCTCCAGAAGCTGGATATCACCCGTAGGGCTAGATGGACAGAAGTCGTCGAATCAATCGACTTCACCCATTCTAGTCGCAAGGCGTGGCAGACCACCGACCAGCTCACAGGCAGAAATACAACACCCCACAGCTGCCCAGTCACAGCAAATGCCATTGCATCCCATCTCCTGAAGAACGGCCGCTTCCCGGATGCTGACAAAGTTTTTGCCCGACTGATATCGTGTGAGGTGTCTGGCCTCTCGGGAGCGGCCAGTGTCGATTCCAACCTCTCGGGAGAATTCACAGCAGAGGAACTCAGTGAGGCCTTGAGCAAGCTCAAGCCAGGCAAATCCCCTGGCCGTGACAACATCCACCCAGAGTTTGTCATCCACCAGAGCACAACAACATCTGGTTGGCTCTGTGCTTTCTTTACATCATGCTACCGGAGATTAAAGCTCCCAAAGACTTGGCGCCGTGCCTCTGTCATAGCTCTGCCGAAGCCAAATAAACCTGCAGAAGATCCTAAGTCATACAGACCAATCTCGCTGCTCTGTGTCCCATTTAAGATCTTGGAGAAGATGATCCATAGCCGCATCAAGCCAGTGGTGGACTCACAGCTCCCACGGGAACAAGCTGGTTTCCGTCATGGAAGATCAACAGCAGACCAGGTAACACTCCTCTGTCAGGACATCGAGGACAGCTTCCAGGACAGTGAGAAAGCTGGGGTAGTGTACCTGGATCTGACGGCTGCATATGACACCGTGTGGCACCGGGGACTCCACCTGAAGCTGCTGAGGACAATACCAGACCGGCACATGGTGAAGTTCATCATGGAGACAATTTCCAACCGCAGCTTCATCCTCCAGACCAGCAGTGGCCAGTGCAGTAGGCTCAGAAGACTGAGGAACGGGGTACCGCAGGGGTCTGTCCTCTCGCCGATGCTGTTCAATGTTTACACCCACGACCTACCTGATACAGCATCGAGAAAGTATGGCTACGCAGACGACCTTGCCATCATGCTGAGCCGACCAACGTGGAAGGCGATGGAAGAGGGTCTTAATGAAGACATGGGCACACTGGTAGCATACCTTCGGAGGTGGCGTCTACAGCTCAGCGTCGGAAAGACGGTCGCAGCGGCATACCACCTTAGCACCAGAGAAGCCAGGAGGGAACTTGAGGTGCGCGTTGACAACAAATGTCTGGAGGTCCAGCAAGCCCCGAAGTACCTTGGAGTGCGTCTGGATCGGACATTATCCTTCAAACAACACCTGGAAGAAGTCAAGGCCAAGGTGACATCCAGAGCCGCGCTGATCCGCCGCCTCGCTGGAACAACCTGAGGAGCCTCCGCTAAGACGCTGCGAATATCCACTCAAGCCCTGGTCTTCTCTGCAGCAGAATACTGCAGCCCAGTCTGGAGCAGAAGCCCGCATGCGAGAAAGGTCGACGTGGCTATTAATACCTCCCTCCGGATAATAACTGGATGCTTGAAACCTACTCCTGTGTCCCTCTTGCCGGTCCTCGCGGGAATAGCACCGGCCGGCCTCCGACGGGAGGCTGCCACCCTCGCCCTGGCCAGGAAGGCACAAAAATATGACTGGCACATCTTGCACAACACCACAATAACACCAGCACTTCCAAGCAGACTCAAGTCCCGCCACCCTTACAACAAGGCAGCACAAGAGATGCTCAACTCCACCTCTGAGGACATCTCCAGAGATGCATGGTTGGCAGCAGCTTGGAAGCAGGAGTGGGAGTCGGCCGGACCCTCCCGAGTCCATCGCTACATTTGGGACCCAGGAGATGGCGCCATCGGAGGAGACGACCTACCACGCCGACAATGGACCACGCTGAACCGCCTACGGACTGGGGTCGGTCGCTTTGGGTCATCAATGAAGACGTGGGGCTTGGCGGACAGTGCGGCATGCGAGTGTGGTGACCCTGAGCAGACCGCCGACCATATAATCAACATCGGCCCCTTATATGGACCACCCTCGGAAGCCAGCCTCTTCGACCTAGGGCCAGAGATGCGGGCATGGCTACGCGACACCGAGTTGGACATCTGACGTTACACGAAAGAAGGGAGGAACGGCCCCCCCGATCTGAACCCGAGCGGTGTTCTATTATTGGACTTCTGTGCTCGACACGGATTTTCTATAATGAACACCATGTTCAAACATAAGGGTGTCCATGTGTGCACTTGGCACCAGGACACACTAGGCCGCAGTTCGATGATCGACTTTGTAGTCGTGTCATCGGATTTGCGGCCGCATGTTTTGGACACTCGGGCGAAGAGAGGGGCGGAGCTGTCAACTGATCACCACCTGGTGGTGGGTTGGCTCCGATGGTGGGGGAAGATGCCGGTTCGACCTGGCAGACCCAAACGCTCTGTGAGGGTCTGCTGGGAACGTCTGGCAGAATCCCCTGTCAGGAAGAGCTTCAACTCCCACCTCCGGCAGAGCTTTTCCCACGTCCCGGGGGAGGCGGGGGACATTGAGTCCGAGTGGACCTTGTTCCGCGCCTCCATTGTTGAGGCGGCCGACCGGAGCTGTGGCCGTAAGGTCATTGGTGCCTGTCGTGGCGGCAATCCCCGAACCCGCTGGTGGACACCGGCGGTAAGGGATGCCGTCAAGCTGAAGAAGGAGTCCTATCGGGCCGTTTTGGCCTGCGGGACTCCGGAGGCAGCTGGTACACTCCTCAGCCTCCCTGGTAAGGTCTATTCAGGGGTGCTGGAGAGGAGGGTCCGTCGGGAGGTCGAACCTCGGATTCAGGAGGAACAGTGTGGCTTTCGTCCTGGCCGTGGAACAGTGGACCAGCTCTTCACCCTCAGCAGGATCCTCGAGGGTGCATGGGAGTTCGCCCAACCAGTCCACATGTGTTTTGTGGACTTGGAGAAGGCGTTCGACCGTGTCCCTCGGGAGGTTCTGTGGGGGGTGCTTGGGGAGTACGGGGTACCGAGCCAACTGATAAGGGCGGTTCGGTCCCTGTATCACCGATGCCAGAGTTTGGTCCGCATTTCCGGCAGTAAGTCGGATTTGTTCCCAGTGAGGGTTGGACTCCGCCAAGGCTGCCCTTTGTCACCGATTCTGTTCATAATTTTTATGGACAGAATTTCTAGGCGCAGCCGAGGCGTTGAGGGTGTCCGGTTTGGGGACCTCAGCATCGCATCTCTGCTTTTTGCAGACGACGTGGTGCTGTTGGCTTCTTCAGGCCGTGATCTCCAGCTCTCACTGGAGCGGTTCGCAGCCGAGTGTGAAGTGGTCGGGATGAGGGTCAGCACCTCCAAATCCGAGTCCATGGTCCTCGATCGGAAAAGGGTGGAATGCCCTCTCCGGATCGGGGATGAGATCCTGCCCCAAGCGGAGGAGTTTAAGTATCTTGGGGTCTTGTTCACGAGTGAGGGGAGGATGGAGCGCGAGATCGACAGGCGGATCGGTGCAGCGTCGGCAGTAATGCGGACTCTGTACCGGTCCGTTGTGGTAAAGAGAGAGCTGAGCCAAAAGGCAAAGCTCTCAATTTACCGGTCGATTTACGCTCCTACCCTCACCTATGGTCACGAGCTATGGGTCGTGACCGAAAGAACGAGATCCCGGATACAAGCGGCCGAAATGAGTTTTCTCCACAGGATGTCCGGGCTCTCCCTGAGAGATAGGGTGAGAAGTTCGGTCATCCGGGAGAGACTCGGAGTAGAGTCGCTACTCCTCCACGTTGAGAGGAGCCAGATGAGGTGGCTCGGGCATCTCATCAGGATGCCTCCTGGACGCCTCCCTGGGGAGGGGTTCCGGGCATGTCCCACCGGTAGGAGACCCCGGGGACGACCCAGGACGCGCTGGAGAGACTATGTCTCTCGGCTGGCCTGGGAACGCCTTGGGATCCCCCGGGAGGAGCTGGATGAAGTGGCTGGGGAGAGGGAAGTCTGGGAGTCCCTCCTGAAGCTGCTGCCCCCGCGACCCGACCCCGGATAAGCGGAAGAAGATGGATGGATGGATGGATGGATGAAAATGAAGACAACAATATTGTGTCAATTTTAAATATTGCTGTGTCGCGATATGGCTGCTATTGTTGCATCCTCATTTTGCTGCCCTTGTAACTAACCCGAGGCGTATTCCAGAAAGCGGGTTATGTGAAAACTCTGAGCAAGTTAACCCTGAAATGAGGGAAACTCTGAGTTATCCATTCCAGAAAGAGAGGTAACTTAAACTCTGGGTCAGTTACTGCGGTAACTTACTCTGTGAACATAACCTGCTCACCGGCAGGTTTACCACAAGAGACCCAGAGTTTCTACCTGTCTCCCTTCATACAAAGAAAGCGGTTAATCATGGATTGGCCGTTCATTCAAAATCCGATCGATATCAAAGCCATAATAATTCGAAACGCTTTATGTCGCGAGAGAATTTTCTGACCCAGATTAGACCGGATTGTTGTACATGTGTGACAATGACAATAAAGATCTATTCTATTCTATTCTATTCTAGACGTTTTTTCATTTCTAGAATAATATCTTTTCGAACGCTACCGCTTTTCTTTGAACAGTATAATTTATCTCAATAACCTTCTTCCACCATTGAATGGCTTGTGGTACACCCACCTGACTTGTGTGCAGGCACCACAAGTTTGAGTCTCACATATGGCACTGTGGGCATGTGACTTTTTTTTTATTTTTAAAAAAAAACCTTCTCCGGCCATATATCTCCAACCTCACACACTGCGGACGAGCACTCACATCAGAGCAACCTTAATGCATAGTACTATGTTTTTTTTTGCAAATGGCATTTTCTTTATAATATTGGGGATGCAGAGCATTGCTTTTTCCTGTTAGCTGAGAAGAACTCAATTTTTGTTTTAAAATAGTATTTTATTGAGTGTTGGTGTAGGCTACAGCGTCACATTTTAAATGACTTCAATAGGTATGAAACATAAATGTGTTTGTGTCAAGTGTTAATCCACAAAGTGTAGAATGAACTGAAAGGATATTGGAAAACATTTTATTTGTGGGTTTTATTATTTGAAGTAGCCACTAAATTAATATTTTAGTTTAAATTAATATTGACTTTGTTTAATAGCCCAAGTCCATATAAAATAATTAAATTAAAATCAAAGTGAGGTGCAATCACAGCCTAGCAAAACATGCCTTACCTTCTTGACTAATGTTTTTCATGTGTTTCATTTTGAGCTGCTTCCAAGTCCTTTTTTCTCCTGTTGGATTGCACCTAAATGAAAATCAGATTTCATTCCTATTTAAATTCATAACTATAGGCTACGCTGCGCTCTTATGGTTAAATGGTACATCAACGGAATAGTACGTTCAAACCAGTGACGTGCGGTGAGGTTCATGACTGGGGAAGCACTGACGAAGCATCCCGGGATCACTAGCACCCCCTGCCATAAGGCTGGAGAACCTTTTTTCGTAGCCTCCGTAAGATCTCTTTTCAAAGCCGTTTTGTTCATCTAAAGAAACACGACGTTACAGATGACAAAAAACACAAGATATTATATACACCAGCTTTACTACGGAAATTAATTAATATAGCCACAGTGTTTGAACACTTAAACAGCAACATAAAGACAGAGAGCAGTTCAGTCTAACTCAGGGGTGGGCAAACTACGGCCCGCGGGCCACATCAGGCCCACGGGACCGTTTAATCCGGCCCGCCAACCCTGAATAAATTGTATTAAACCTTTTTTTTGGTCATTTTGCATGCAATGACTGCATTTCCCCAGTAGATGGAGAACCGCTCGCCTGCGCATTTACTACCGGAAGCCGTGTCAGAAAGCTCGGTGCACACTCACAAGTGCGTGTACGTACTCAGTAGTACGGACATGGAGCACTCGCGCTCTATTTGTATCAGTCCCGAATTTAGAGCGTGGGCTGTGACGACAGCATTCTTGTAATTCGCGCGCTGAGCTTTCAGATACAGTTTTACGCTAAAGCCACCCACAAACCATCCCCTGGAATCCTTCTATTAAAATGAGTCGCCCAAGGAAAAGCAAGGTGGACACAGTGCCGAGTGTTTAAAAAAGAGTGGCCAATTTGGCTCGACGTACGCGACGTGACGTTCAGCCACATCAACATCAACCCGTCACAGATCGAGGTAAACGGACCAACACCTCGGATCTCTCCTAAGAATTGCCACAACAATATTTACTCCAGACGATGACGCACTAGCAAAAAAGGGAGACCAACAACACTGTTCCCACTGAAAATGAAGGGGAGGCTCTCAAGTTTGTTGTAAAAAAATGCATTTTGAATATGATTTGTACACATAGCAGGGATTGAAACTAGCGACCATTCTCATTTTCAAACAATGCAGGATGCTCAAGGACATTGATGCACCACCTGTTTGCGACTAATCTTAACCTGTAAAGTTCTTAAGGCTTACTTTAAGGAAGTGTTTCCCGTTTCCTCACCTCTGTTACCAGGTGTTTGAGTTAAAACTCTGCTCTGATGTTCAGATACCCCTCACCGTGTTGCCGTTTTGATTACCGTATTTTCCGCCCTAAAAGGCGCACCTAAAAACCTAAAATTTTCTCAAAAGCCGACAGTGCGCCTTATAGGCCAGTGCGCCTTATATATGGATCAATTGATGAATTTGTTGATCCATACTGGTTGTACACAGTGCTCTGCCAAAATGTTTCAGTACGTTTTAGTACGACTAGTAAATTACAAGGTCGCATCGCTTCCCAACATTACGGCAACTGTAGTCAGGGGGCGTCACCGAATAGCTGTTGTACCCGCGAGGCTATTTCATTTCAAAATAGGCTGCTCTGTTAATGTTTCGAGTAAATCTACGGATCGATATGGAAGGGAAACATAGGTAAGTAGTACCAATGCGTTAGATCGAACTTTAGTCAGTTCCGATCATTTTATAGGAGATCGTTTGAGAAACGCGATTGTTTACACTTTGCTGAGGCTCATGGGAGATTGCGAGCTGAGGCTCGTGAGACTTTGCGGATGGCTAATGCTATTGCGATAGCTGCTATACGTACCAGGCTATTTCATGTCAAAATAGGCTGCTCTGTTAATGTTTCGAGTAAATCTACGGATCGATATGGAAGGGAAACATAGGTAAGGAGTACCAATGCGTTAGATCGAACTTTAGTCAGTTCTGATCATTTTATAGGAGATCGTTTGAGAAATGCGATTGTTTACACTTTGCTGAGGCTCATGGGAGATTGCGAGCTGAGGCTCGTGAGACTTTGCGGATGGCTAATGCTATTGCGATAGCTGCTATACGTACCAGGCTATTTCATGTCAAAATAGGCTGCTCTGTTAATGTTTCGAGTAAATCTACGGATCGATATGGAAGGGAAACATAGGTAAGTAGTACCAATGCGTGCGCCTTATAACCCGGTGCGCCTTTTAGGGCGGAAAATACGGTACTTTATTTGGATGTATGCTTTCACCGATTCTTCGATATATTTGGTCAGAATGTTTGCCGTTTGATGTGATCTCATAAAATAAACATCTTTCATTAATCTGACCTGCAGGCACTGAAGTGATGGAGACTGTTATTCATAATAACAGTGTCGTATTTTATGAGAATCACTGATAGCAGTTTTTTAGTGAATTATTATTATTATTTTTTTTAATGCTGTTAATAAATGCATTTGTTTTCAAAAAACTTGTTTGGAATATCCATGCTTTACTACCTACTAAAGGCCAAAACTTTTATGCAATGACCTTTACAGGTCGCTTATATTACTTCACACAAACACTACGTCCATCTGCTCCTGGTTCGGCCCTCCGGTCCAAATTTAGAACCCAGTTCGGCCCGCGAGTCAAAAAGTTTGCCCCCCCCTGGTCTAACTGCATAGCCTGTCAACATAGGCAGCCTTGTGATTACGCAATCCTCAGAGGAGGCTAGACAGGACGTTGGCTCCTCCGAGCGAATTGTCTTCGGTTTTAAAATAACTATAAAAATTCAGCGATTTTGGTTCAAAATTATACAAAATGATTGAGATTAAAAGTAAAATGACTTTGTAATAAAAACAATTTAATTTGTTTTTCCCCTTTTCATAATGGCAGGGGAGGTGTAGCCTCCCTTGCCTCCTCTGACCGCGCACGTCCCTGGTTCAAACTGACGCATTGACTCGGGCGTCAATTTCCTCCCATGGCGTCTCTCTCTTCTTCGCTGCTGCAGCCGTCTTAGATTTGCGAAGAAAAATACGTTCGTACTCGCCGTAGGCTTGCATAAGGACCTCCAACTCCATTATGGTAAAATAAGGTGATCTGTTTTTCCTCAGTTGTCATGGTGACTCATAGTATCGGGGCTCCATTGATAATGGCTTTTTATAGTGGTTGTGCACGCGCGTAACGCCAGGTTAACATACTCGGAGTTGATTGAACTAACCGATCAGCATTTCTGGAACCGAATACTCAGTCTCCCATCTCAGAGTAAGTCAACTCAGAGTTCAGGGATAGACTCAGAGTATGTTGAAGCTGCTTTCTGGAATACCCCCCAGCTCACAAGTGTCTTCTTGTTGACACTTAAGATGCTGGAATTCAAAACAGCAATTTTCATTCCAGATAGCCAGCAACCCCATCAAGTAATTAGCTACTTCAGATGGTCCAAAATTAGAGATTGTCTTCAGCATCATGTCACTGTTGACAGTTGTGTCCCTCAAATGATTCCCTGCAATTGAATCGGAACCTTATGTCTTTCCATGACATGTAACAAAGATACAATCTAGGCTGTGTTTACACACACGCAAACCAAAAACAAATAAACAAATAAACACTATTAATGCACCACAAAAAAGGTATTAATAAAATCTTCATATGTGGAAGAATTTTAGGCTGTCAAGCACAAGCCTATGCAACAAGTGATGGTGAATTAGGGAACATTTCAGACATGTGGATTGATAGTAAAAGAATGTGACCTTTGCTAATGTAAATTTGGAAAACTTTCCCAACAATTAAGTTTTGTGTGTGGACTTGTAGAGTGTGGACATGATCTAAATCTCAATAGATCATCTCAATAGTGATGAAGGACTGGTGTTTTATTTCAATTGCTATAAACATAAGCACAGTTTTTCTGACAGTAGATTTTAGCAAGGGTAAGACTGTACTTGCACACTTACACTCCCATTGCGTTAAAAAAAAGCTTTTTGAATGCAAAAATGCTTTTATTATCAGCCAAGGTCTCATAAAACACGCTGCTAAATATACAAGGGGAGCATGAAGATGCTTTAAAAAAACAGGAGAATGTTAGAGTTTGAATTTGCTTTCTCAATTTGCACTCTGCCCCATGCCTGTGGAGTCATTAAATAGGAGTGATGGCAAGACAACACCGGGATGGTTCCTGCCTAATGACTTTTGTCTCCTTTCCTCCCCACACTTCTGCCAAACAGGCTGAAACAGGTGCCATCAGGAGATAGGCTGTGCATTTTTTAGCACATCCAGACACTTTTTAATAAGCCTGCATTTATGAGACATCATACAGTTTATTGGCATGTTTACCACTGCTGCCATGGCGGTAAAGACACGTGTTCGTATGAACATTTACATTGGTAAAGAACAAATTTGAATCAAAGATGGTTGATGATTGATGATTTAAAAGAATATCTTTACTTTTTTCTAGCACATCTGTTTTTTTTGCGATATTTCTTTTTTTTTTCACTGGTAAAAGCGTGTCCTGGGTCGTCCTCTGGGTCCTGCCGGTGGGACATGCCCGGAACACCTCACCAGGGAGGCGTGCAGGAGGCATCCTAGTCAAATGCCCCAGCCACCTCATCTGGCTCCTCTCAAGGAGGAGAGAGTGGTTCGACTCTGAGCCCCTCTCTGATGACCGAGCTTCTCACAAGTGCCCAGACACCCTGCACTTGTAAATGGGATTGCATTCTTTTGGTCACGACGCACAGCTCATGACTATAGGTTCTACATGCATTTATATTTTCATTTTCTCTAATAAATTATTAGGTTTACAGTAACCCCTCGCTACATTGCGGTTCATTTATCGCGGCTTCAGTACATCGCAGATTTTTTTTCAAAATTAAAAAAAAAATCAAAAATTCAAAATAAAACTTCTAAATTGAGGAATTATGGCATGAACGTTGCCCACACGCCAGCAGAACGCAGGGAGTGCCCACTCAATTGCAGTACATACACTCGTACCTTTTTATAAAAAAGTTGTTATAATAATAAGAGTTCTAAAAACATATTAACAGTGTTGTACCTTGTTATAAAAATGTGTTATAATAATAAGAGTTCTAAAAACATATTTACAGTATGTATACTTTAGCCAAATCTACATATGTTACACACACGCGCACGCACGCACACACACACACACACACACACACACACACACACACACACACACACACACACACACACACACACACACACACACACACACACACACACACACGTCATATTTATATTTGTATTTAAACATTATTTTATGTACCGTAAGTCTATAAGTCGCGTTTTTTTTCATAGTTTGGGTGGGGGCGACTTATACTGAGGAGTGACTTACATGTGAATTTTTTCACAAATTTTCAAAATTCAAAAAAAAAAAAAAAGTTAAACTGCGATAAATGAACCGCGATGTAGCATTACTGTAATTTGAATTTCAAGTGACGTCAGCAGCGCGGTGCGGTGCGGTGGTTTACATAAAGGACAAAGATTCGATCACGGGATGACGAAGGGCCCCACGTATTACCGGCATCATTAGCGGCTTTGTTTGTAAGTGACACGGAGGACGAAGAGTTTGAAGGTTTTAATGATTTGAAGTGACACAAAAGGTTTGAAAAACTATTATGGGTTTTACGCACGCCCGGTCCTACTCTACGGAGCTCTCTTTCACCTCCGTAGATGGAAGTCGGGGGCCGGCGCTCGGCCTTGTGGCTGTACGGGGACGTTGGATGGGGCTCGGACATGGCTTTTACGCACGCCCGGTCCTATTCTATGGAGCTCTCTTCCACCTCCGTGGCTAGAAGTGCCACCTCCGGGGATGGAAGTCCACGCCGCCACACACCTGGAAGTCGACGCCGGTGCTTGGGGCCGTGTGGTGGTGAACTATTTATTTTATAGTTATTTGATATATTTTATTTCGTAAAGCAACTTGTATATGTTTTTATCGTTACGGTTCAGTACTTGTTGGCTCGTTGAACTCTTGTTTTGTTAAATAAAGAGCCGTTTACCAAACCCATGTCTTTCCTTGTACTATGTTAACGCTATAATATAGTTATATACTAGATCTGTGGAATAACGACGAGGCAGACGTCAGGGCGCACGCGCGGCGTTGTTGACAAAGGACGAGGAATTTGATCGATGGATTTAATGATTTGGAGTGACACAGATGGTTTGATAATATTGTTGTTTATATGATAGTTATTTGATATATACTTTATATATCGTTATATGGGTCTGTGGAATATTTAGAATATTTAGACGTCAGCGGCGCGGCGCATACGCGGCATCGTTTCCATAAAGGACGATCGATGGATTTAATGAATTGGAGTGACACAGATGGTTTTATAAACGTGTTATTTCTGTAATAGTTATTTGAATAACTCTATGTTACGTCAGGCCCGTTCTCAGCTCTTCGTTTGTGTTTATGTCACGTTAGCATACCTATCGTTTAGCCTGTTGTTGCTCGTTCATGTCTGTTCTTGGTGTTGGATTTTGTCGAATAAATTTCCCCCAAAATACGACTTGTATTCCGGAGCGACTTATATATGTTTTTTTTTCACGTTATTGTGCATTTTATGGCTCATGCGACCTATATTCCGGAGCGACTTTTAGTCCGAAAATTACGGTATGTCATTTACACTACATATTAATATAGTATTTACATGTTTGAAACTATTATTTGATGTTCTAATGATAACATATGCACTTATATGGTTTAATATACACTTAATGATACACAAAAAAGGTCTGTATGTTAAAAAAAAGGGTGACACTACGCGGATTTTCACATATCGCGGGTGGTCTTGGAACCAGTTATCCACGATAAACGAGGGATTACTGTACTGTACTTCACTTAAAAAATGTAGTCTGAATAGGAACCGCACCAAATGAAAAAATTTCAGCCCGCTTTTGTTCCGGACGAAACAAGTGGATTAAAGCAGTGTTTCCCAACCTTTTTTCATTCACAGCACACCTTTTCATTGGAAAAAATCTCGAGGCACACCACCAACAAAACCAGCTTCTATATTAATATCAGTTATATTACAACGAAAGACGTAAAGTCCTATCCCTATATACGTACGTGTATGTATGAAGAGTCAAATAATTGAATAAAAATAAATACTAAATATTCTTTTGATTGTATTTTTTTTTAAATAAAAGTGAGTTTTTTAAAAAATGTTTTAGACAGTGTAAGGAATAAACTATTGAAAGTGATTGTGATTAAATCCAAAAGAATCAACATGACTTTGTTGAATGTTTTAGACTAGCGCTATAAATATTACGACAATAAGAACAATGTCACTTCTAAAGACGCTCTGCTGTTCTGACAGTATCTGAGTGGCTAGCACAGTCGAGGTGTCTCGACTTGACTGTGTATTTTTTGTTGGTGAAAAATTAACAATCGAGGTTCTCTGATTTCCATCGGACCTCAAACGCACCACAACCGTCATAGTGTATGTCACTGTTAGCAAAAGCACACAGCAACTCACACATAAACTGAATATGTGCCGATGCAATACAATCAGACCAACACAAAATGAAATCTCAAGATTCTCCGATTCTCCACGCATGCACGATTAGCAAGTGGCTGACCAGGCCTTGCGCGAACTGACCAACGGTTTGGCGATCCTGTTTACAATGCGCTCCGTAATTAATATTGGACAATCCCACGGCACAGCTGAACATCTCTCACGGCACACCAGTGTCCCGCGGCACAGTGGTTGGGAAACACTGGACTAAAGGACTTTTCTGGTCTGAATACATACTAAGGTACCCGCCTAAATAGTCATTGTTTGAATTATATATTAAGTAAAATGTTCCATAGGTTCTATTTATATTTCTCAAACCCACAGCCTTCAAAACTTCAAAACAATTTACAACCAATGAATTTCATTCACGAGTTTTTTTTCCCCACTAAAACTGTTGAGTGCTTTCAATTTTCATGAAAATGTCCCTCATATTTTCATTAAAACAGTATATACTTAGAGACACCTTCATGGACTCACATACATGCACAAAGCTTATCTTGTTTCATCCAGAGATCACACTGAAATAGCTCATTTAATTAAGGTAACTGTGCATATGTGCGTGTGTCTTTGTCTTTGTAAGTTTTTTACAGTTAATCGTTGCTATCCTTTTTCTTTCATCCACAGACATCCATGGTCTTTTATAGTTGTGAAAGGAAACCCATCTTCTGCTGTAGAAGATCATGCTCTCTATCAAGGTGAGAATCTTTTTTTCAATCTATGCTGTCCAGTCAGCTTGTTCTGCTCCAGCGTTCACAGGACAAAACAAAATTATTACATTTTATTATGTTGATTAAAATTGTGGAAAATTGTGAATAACCCGCAGACAGAAATATTTTGTATTTTTACAAGGCTAACGTATTATGCATATTTTGTGTGTTTGTTAAAAGGGACCAAAGCCTCTTCAGAAGCCCGAAGTTCTCGCGTTTTTCATATGAGCTATGCAGAGCATTTTACTGTAACAGCCAGCAGCCAGTGGGTACAAGGTACAACCTGCTCACACTTTTACATGATATTTTGACCTGGACGGAAAGAGAGAGAGAGAGAGAGAGAGAGAGAAAGAGAGAGAGAGAGAGAGAGAGAGAGAGAGAGAGCAAGAGCGAGAGAGAGGTCTGAGTTAAAATGTGCAAATTTTGGTGTCTGTTGACAGACTGTCCAAGCAACACACAGAACAATCATTCGCACTCGCACTCAGATCTACGGACAATTTGGAGTGTTCAATGGGCCTATCATGCATGTTTTGGGGATGTGGGAGTGCCCCCATGCAAGCTCAGGGAGAACATGCAAACTCCACACAGGAACGGTGGAGCCAGAATCGAATCCATAAACTTTGCACTGTGAGGCTGACCTGCTAACCAGTTGAAAACCTGCCGGCCTTATTGAATTTATTTTCCATCCTAACTTTTACAGACTCCTAATAATCACAGGAGTAGTCCATCTCTTAGTTTTCCTCTCAAGCTTCTCTTTTGAGTCAATAACCCTCTCTAAATTTTAGAGAGTTTAAATGATGTGATATTAGATGCAACACCCGAAGAATTAAACATTCATGCTTGTGTAGGCAAAATATTGCACTTTTAGTGAGTTTAAACTATGTGATATTAGATGCAACACCTCAAGAACTAAACATTAATGCTCGAGTAGGCAAAATATAGCACTTGGTTAATGATCTCACTTGGATTCTTCAACATCTCCTGTAATTAATCAGCCATTGTATTATCATCACAGCATCTTGTTCTCATCAATAGTCTGCCCCAATGCAATGCTGGTGTTATCGACTTTGCTGTTACCATCGCTTCATATCTGATTCCAATTAGGTGCTTCTCATCTTCCACCCGATTGAAACTTTATGAAAGTAACTCCCCCCAGGCAAGTTCAATATGTGTGCACCAAAGTAGTGGCTGCGTCACATATGTTTGAAGATTAATGTGTAGTCTGACTCCGTTTCAGTCTTAAAATGCAGCCCATAGGCAATAATTAAGCCTGTGAAAGATCGGACAGTGCAGCCAAATGCAAAGTGAAGCAGAATTTATTGTGGAGGGAAAGGGGAACCGTGGAGGGCTGGAGCGGCGAACAGGCGAGGCTGTGCTCGTCGGGTGTGGGGAGTCGGATGGTGAGCCAGGGGAAGGAGCTGGCGGCTGGACTTCTCACTGGCGAGGACTGGACGTGGCTGACGGGTGATCTCCGAGGAGACCAACTGCGGACTGACAAGGTAGCATTGGACAGACAGGACAAGGACCGAATCGTAAAGAGACGGGGAGTCAAGCTTACAAGGACCGGTGTGCACTGAGACATCACGAGACAAGCTGACACGAGCTGTAGCGCTGGCCGCGCTAAAATAGTGCTCCCAATGAGCATGCAACAGGTGAGAATGATCATGGTGATTGGTGGGGCGTGGCTGGATGACACCGGCGAGTGACAGAACCCCCCCAAAAGGGACGGCTCCCGACGTCCCCAGGAACAGCCCCCCACACACACACACCGAACGGGTGGACGCGGGGAATCAATACTCTGTAGACGCATCCGACTCGTCAGCCAATGTCGAAGCGGTAGATGCGAGTGCAGGAGGCGTCGAGGCCAGAGCGCAGCGGACCCTCCACACTGGCCACCTCCCTCCGACACGGACGCCCTCGCCGAGGACCCGGCTGGTCCGAATGCAGGTGGTGGAACTCCGCGACGAGTGAGGGGTTGAGGATCCAGCGGCTCGGCACCCAGGAGCGGTACAAATCATCGTACCCCTCCCAATCCACGGGGTATTGGATCCCGTGGCCACGACGCCGTGACCGGAGCAAGGAACGGACGGTGTAAGCCGGCTCTCCCTTGACGAGCCGGGGCGGCGGAGCAGACGCCGCGGCCAAGGGCCTCACCCGAGAAACGTGGAACGTGGGATGGACCTTCATGGAGCCAGGAAGGCACAGACAAACAGCAGACGGGTTGATTACCTTGCTTATGGGGAAGGGACCAAGGAAGCGGGGCGCCAGCCTGCGGGATTCTGTGCGTAGCGGCAAATCCCGCGTCGAGATCCACACTCGCTGTTCCACGCTGTACGACGGAGCTGGCGTCCGATGCTTATTGGCCTGGCGAGCGTAGCCGGAGACAGAGCGGACACAGCCGAGGGCCGACGGGCACGCCGCGCTCTGCTCCTGGTGGGCGAACAAGGGCGGTTGATAACCAAACACACAATGAGAGAGCGACAGACCTGTGGCCGAGCTGGGAAGGGCATTGTGGGCATACTCCACCGAGGGAAGGGGTTTGGCTCACCCGCGCTGATCTCCAGTGGCCATGCACCGGAGAGCCTTGCCTATCTCCTGGTTCAAACGTTCGGCTTGCCTTTTCGACTGCAGATGGAACCCTGAGGAGAGGCTGGCCGTGGCGCCGAGGAGCCGGCAGAACTCCGCCCAGAAGTCAGAATGGTCTTACACAATGTCCTGAGGGGTGCCGTGGTGCCGAACAACCTCCTGCAGCAGAATGGACGCTGTTTGCTTTGCCGACGGGAGTTTGGGCAGGGGAATAAAGTTGGCCATTTTACTGAAACGGTCCACGACCGTGAGGACCGCCGTGGTCCCCTCCGAGGGCGGAAGCCCGTGACAGGTGAGACCAGGGTCGCCGGGGAACGGGCAGAGGCTGGAGCAACCCGGCCGGGGGCCGATTAGATGACCCGGACGTAATCACGCGTGTCCTCCCTCCAGGCGGGCCACCAGAACCGCTGATCCACCGCAAACCTCGTGCGGGCAGTCCCGGGATGGCAGGCGAGGCGGGAGTCGTGCACCCATTGAAGGACGGATGACCGCAGGTTCTCGGGGACAAACAGGCGACCCTCCTGGCAGTTGGTGGGACCAGGTTGATCGCGCGCCGCAGCCTCCACCTGACGCTCAATCTCCCACGACAGGGCCGCCACCCGAACAGAGCTCAGAAGGATAGTGGGAATAGGCCCCTCCACCTCCTCCCCTCCAGGGAAAATGCGCGACAAGGCGTTCGCTTTTGCGTTGCGGGAAGCCGGTCTGTAAGAGAGTGAGAATTCAAACCGGTCAAAAAAGAGGGCCCACCGAGCTTGCCTAACATTCAGCCTCTTGGCCAATCTCAGGTATTCCACGTTCCGGTGGCGCCTTCCGGCCAGTGCCTCCACTCCTCCAGAGCCAGCTTGACCGCCAGGAGTTCCTGATTGCCGATGTCATAATTTCGTTCTGCGGACGACAGGCAGTGAGAAAAAGAAGCGCATGGGTGGAGTCGATCATCCTCGTGGCGGGGAGGCGAGGCTAGTAAGAGCTAAGAATTGTTGTAACCGCTTGCGTGTTTCGGGAACTGGTCAAGACGTGACTGCCCTCACCTTTCGCACCACGTAGCCGAGAAACTTGACAGAAGACGTGTGGAATTTGCATTTCTCCGCCTTTACGTACAGGGAGTTTTCAAGGCGACGGCGCAGCACCGCCCGGACATGTTTGATGTGTTCACAGAGACATGAGGAGAAGATGAGGATGTCATCCAGGTAAACAAACACAAACTTATTTAACATGTCTCGCAGAACGTCGTTAATCAGGGATTGGAAGACTGCTGGGGCATTGGTGAGCCCAAACGGCACCATCAGGTATGTATAGTGCCCACAGGGGCCGTCTTCCATTCGTCTCCCTCCCGGATGCGTACCAGGCAGGGACGTGCGGTCAGAGGAGGCAACGCCTCCCCTGCCATCATGACAAGGGGAAAAACAAATTCAATTGTTTTTACTATAAAGTCATTTTCCTTTTAATTTAAATAATTTTGTATAATTTTGAACCAAAATCACTGAATTTTTATAGTTATTTTAAAACCGTAGATGATTCGCTCGGAGGAGCCAACTTCCTGTCTAGCCTCCTCAGAGGATTGCGTAATCACACGGCTGCCTATGTTGACAGGCTATGCAGTTAGACTGAACTGCACTCTGTCTTTATGTCGCTGTTTAAGTGTTCAAACACTGGCTATATTAACTAATTTCCATAGTTAAGCTGGTGTATATAATATCTTGTGTTTTTTGTCATCCATCTGTAACGTCGTGTTTCTTTAGATGAACAAAACGGCTTTGAAAAGAGATCTTACGGAGGCTACGAAAAAAGGTTCTCCAGCCTTATGGCAGGGGGTGCTAGTGATCCCGGGATGCTTCATGCGCCTACCTGTAGAATAAGAGATCTCCAGTTAAAATTTACCGTGAACAACTGAGGAGCAGTCGTCCATTTGTTTCGTTTTACATTCGTTTTGTTTTGTTTTTTCCCGTTTTTACATTTCGTTTTACAATGGAGGATTACATATCTAAACGATTTTCAACGATGGACTTTCGGTCGAAGCAGGAGGTCATCAGTAAAGGAAGAGCAACTCCGGAGTTAAAAGGTTTGATTCAGACAACGGGACTTAGGAGCATGTCTTTTCAAACGGAGTGGTACGCACGATCGAAAACAAGTTTTTTATTCCATGTGCTTTATTGAGAGTTTTTATGTGTGCTGCTGATATGAGATTTTAATTAAAATAGTTCAAATTAAATAATGAATAAGCCACACTAGAGCAGCGTTCCCCAACCTTTTTTGTGACACGGTTAGGTGCCGGAAAAATTTTACCGGGGGGGGGTGATGTCAGTGCCTCCCCAGTCATGAACCTCACTGCACGTCACTGGTACCAGGTGATAAGCGTTGCGAAGGTCCAGCTTCGTGAATATGGTGGCACCTTGCAGGCTCTCGAAGGCGGAGGAGAGGAGAGGCAGGGGATAGTGGTTCTTCACGGTGATCTCGTTGATTCCCCGGTTTTCAATGCACGGGCGGAGCGTCCCGTCCTTCTTCCCCACGAAGGGTGAGGAGGATGGCTGAATGATACTGGCAGCCAGGGAGTCCTGGATGTACTCCTCCATGGCCTTGCACTCAGGAGCAGACAAGGAGTACATGCGACCCTTGGGAGGTGAGTTGCCAGGTAGCAGGTCGATCGCGCAATCGTACGATCGGTGTGAGGGAAGAGAAGTCGCCTTGGCTTTGCTTAAAGCGTCCTTGGGTTCATGGTACAGTGCCGGAACATTGGAAATGTCCGAGTTAGGGCCGGGAATGGGCCTTTCGAGCGGGTCGGCAGCTGCTCTTAGGCATAAGTGATGGCATCGCTCGCTCCACTGCCGAACGCCTCCCACCTCCCAGTCCAGCACCGGGTTGTGCAGCCGCAGCCAGGGAAGCCCCAAGATGAGCCACTGCTCTGGGAGGGACAGGAGAAAAAAATGAATAGTCAAATGGTGATTGCCTGAGAGAAGTAACCTGACTGGCTCCATGATGGAAGTCACCTCGCCGATCAGCCGACCGTAGATGGCATGAGTGGGGAGTGAAGGGCTCAGGGGCAGGAACTTGATTCCCCACTGATGGGCCAAACTGATGTCCATGATGTTACCTTCCGCCCCTGAATCCACCAAGGCCACCACGTTGGATGCGCGCCTGTAGCGTGAAGGAACTGGGACTGGGAGAGCAGGTGTTATTCGAGCTCACGCGGATCCCCCAACGCCGCGTGAGCTCTGGCCTTTTAACGGACATCTGACTGCCCGATGGCCACCCTCCCCACAGTACAGGCACAGCCCTTGCGTGAGCCGTCGACGGTGTTCCTCTGCGGGAAGGTGGGCTCGCCCCAATTCCATCGGCTCGGCGGGCGGGGCGGTCGATGGAAGCTGAACGGGTGGACGAGGGTGGCCGCGCGAGCTTCGCGGCGCTCGTCGCTCCTGCTCGCGTCGCCAGGTCCGGATCTGCCGGTCCACGTGAGCCACCAAGTCCATCGCTCCTTCCAGGGTTCGGGGACGCTCGGGACCAGTTCAAATGACCTCACTGGCCATGGCAAAGTCCTAACCGCGCTCGGCGGCAACTCTGGAACATAACCGCAATCGGCAGCAACTCTGGGGACATGACCCGCAATCGGCGGCAACTCTGGGGACATGAACCGCAATCGGCAGCAACTCTGGGGACATGAACCGCAATCGGCAGCAACTCTGGGGACATGAACCGCAATCGGCGACAACTCTGGGGACATGAACCGCAATTGGCGGCAACTCGGGGACATGGACCGCAGTCGGCGGCAACTCAGGGACATGAACCGCAATCGGCGGCAACTCGGGGACATGAACCGCAATCGGCGGCATACAAAAAGTCAGAGCCGCAATCGGCGGCGTTTGGAAGTCACCACGCGCCATGGGAGTGGGGCCAGGGACAATCGCGAGTCCGGCGCAGCTGGCTTGAATTCTGGCGACGCCCACGGGTCCTGCGACGCTGGGGTGAGGCCCGATGGCGGCTGCGTGTCTGATGCCGCCGGGAGGCTCGCCGATGGCGGCCGCGGAGCCGGTGTCGCTGGAGCGAAGTCCGACGGCGGCCGTGGAGCCGCTGGCGCCAGAAGCACTCCGATGACGGCCGAGGGTTTGGCGTCGCGGGAGCGAAGTCCGATGGCGGCCACGGAGCCCATGACACTGGAACAAGCTCAGGCGACGGACGTGGATCGGGCGTCGCTGACGGGAGCTGTTGGTGGAGGGAGGTCCAAGCACTGGTCGCAGTGATGGTCGGATCATTCTGTCATGAATCGGATGGAGCAGGGCGACCAAATGCAGCTTGGACCAGGGTTTATTGGAAAACTCAAAGACAGACTATAAGAAGCTCGACTAGGGACAAGACTAACTGAACAAAAAGACAAGGTAAAGACAGGAACGGCGACGAGACAAGAGACGAGAAGACATTAATGATCCGACAACGGAGTGAGGGGCAGACAGGACTTAAATACAAAACATGAAACACGAGGCAGGTGACTGTGGTTACATTGATTGAGGTTACACAGGAGGGGAGGGGCAACGCGAACAGAAACCATGGTAACAAAGACACAATACAACAACCGAGGATGAGTCGTGACACGGGCAGGCAAATAAATCACAGCTCTGCTGTTATTCAGATGCACACATTTTCAGTGATATTTAAGATGGTATACTCACAAATGGATGTTGACAAGAATTAGAAATAAATCTGACATTCAATCCTACTTTGTGTGTGTGTGTGTGTGTGTGTGTGTGTGTGTGTGTGTGTGTGTGTGTGTGTGTGTGTGTGTGTGTGTGTGTGTGTGTGTGTGTGTGTGTGTGTGTGTGTGTGTGTGTGTGCGTGCGCGTGTGTGCGTGCGTGCGTGCGTGCGTGTGTGTGTGTGTGTCATAGAGGCTGAGTGGACAGAATGGTTTGACAGGGATGATGAAAGAGGATCCGGTGACTGGGAGAAGCTGTCAGATCTGCGTGAGGCCTATCCGGACCGTCTGTGTAACAGTCCGCTGGACATTGAGGTAAATCGCGTACATGTGAATATTTTGTTCGACACCGCAATAACTGACTTGGATAAAATTAAAGTAAAGGATTAAAGTAAGCCATTTTAAACTTTTGGGCATTTGAAGGTTGTAAAGAAAATAAGTGAATGTCACTCTTTGGCACTATGGTATGGTGTGGATCGTTTGATATACGTATGCCTGCCACCATTTTCTCATCTGTTATGACTGACGATGGACAGAGCCTCTGATGGACGCGATGATGTAAGCACTTTTAACATAAAGCGGACGGATGGTCGATTGCATTATGACTTGTCAATCGTACACTTGTCTGATGTAAGGTAAGGGTAAAATTTTGTACTTTAGCCCCTCTGCAGTAAGGCAGTATGTAGGGGAGACAAGAATTGATTTAAGCCGGTACGGAAAGAAGATTCGTTCCGAGTCTAGCCGCTGTTCAGGTAACTATCTATTGTTAGATTAATTCTGTCATTTCCGGACGCCAGTCCCTTTTGAAGCAACAGGATCCTGAGTAATTCCTTTTCGAGACCCGGGATCAAATAGATCGCAGCCGTTTCAGCGGCTCTTCTTTCCTATAATGATTGGGGCTTTTGTTAACCGCTCGGAATAGATTTAGCTGTCTTTGTTAAGACCGCAGGAACTCGTTTATTTACACTAGCGTGCACCCACACTAGCTGAGCTCAAGTTAAAGGTTTCGAACCAGATTCTGACATTCCCTGATGTCAAGGATTAAAGCTGTCTTCATTTAAAAAAAGAACTGAACGGTTTAAAGTATGACTATGACAGAGAAACAAAAGAGATTTAAAGCATAAAAGATCAAAATAATCATTAATCGAAATGAAATGATTATAAAGTAGAAATTTAATGAATAAGCAAGAAAAAGAATTACAAGTTTCAATTGTTCGAACAACTAACAATGATTTCTACTCACCCTTCAATTTGAAGATAGTATAAATTCATCCTAAGAGACCTTGGGTTAATCTCAGAAAGGATGAAAACTATATTTTTCTAATTGGCGTCCTCGACCCACGGCAGTAGCCTGCAGGGGCAAACCCCTGACGGGGAGAGCCCACCGGGCGAGAGAGAGCCCTGTCTTTGTCCGAACGAAGCTTTTATACCAGTTCAGTTCGTGGGTACTATGCCTGCTTGGTCACGTACCATTTTTTTTCCATGACATCATACATTGGCCTCAGATGACCCAAATGCTTCCAGAATAGACTGCACCTGCATCTCGGATTCAACCAGATGAGGTGACCATGTTCTCAGGGATGTAACAATTTTCTCAGGAATGCCTCATCCTCCCCTCCGTGAGTCGTCACCTTATCGTGGTGGAGGGGTTCGCGTGCCCCTATGATCCTAGGAGCCATGTTGTCTGGGGCTTCATGCCCCTGGTAGGGTCACCCATGGCAAACGGGTCCTAGGTGAGGGGCCAGACAAAGCACGGCTCAAAAAGCCCCTTATGATGAAAAAGATATATGGACACAGATTTCCCTCGCCCGGACGCGGGTCACCCGGGCCCCCCTCCGGAGCCAGGCCTGGAGGCGGGGCTCGAAGGCGAGCGTCTGGTGGCCGGGCCTTCGCCCATGGGGCCCGGCCGGGCACAGCCCGAAAAGGAAATGTGGGTCCCCCTTCCCATGGGCTCACCACCTGTGGGAGGGGCCAAAGGGGTCGGGTGCAGTGCAAGCTGGGCGGCGGCCAAAGGCAGGGACCTTGGCGGTCTGATCCCCGGCTGCAGAAGCTGGCTCTTGGGACATGGAATGTCACCTCTCTGGCTGGAAAGGAGCCCGAGCTGGTGTGCGAGGCAGAAAAGTTCCGACTAGATATAGTCGGACTTGCCTCCACGCACAGTTTGGGTTCCGGTTCAAGCCCTCTCGAGAGGGGCTGGACTCTCTTCCACTCTGGAGTTGCCCACGGTGAGAGGCGTCGAGCAGGTGTGGGTATACTTATTGCCCCCCGGCTGGGCGCCTGCACATTGGGGTTCACCCCGGTGAACGAGAGGGTAGCCTCCCTCCGCCTTCGGGTGGGGGGACGGGTCCTGACTGTTGTTTGTGTCTATGCACCAAACGGCAGCTCAGAGTACCCACCCTTCTTGGGGTCCCTGGAGGAAGTGCTGGAGAGCGCTCCTTCTGGGGACTCCATCGTTCTACTGGGTGACTTCAATGCTCACGTGGGCAATGACAGTGAGACCTGGAAGGGCGTGATTGGGAGGAACGGCCCCCCGATCTGAACCCGAGCGGTGTTCTATTATTGGACTTCTGTGCTCGACACGGATTTTCTATAATGAACACCATGTTCAAACATAAGGGTGTCCATGTGTGCACTTGGCACCAGGACACCCTAGGCCGCAGTTCGATGATCGACTTTGTAGTCGTGTCATCGGATTTGCGGCCGCATGTTTTGGACACTCGGGCGAAGAGAGGGGCGGAGCTGTCAACTGATCACCACCTGGTGGTGGGTTGGCTCCGATGGTGGGGGAAGATGCCGGTCCGACCTGGCAGACCCAAACGCTCTGTGAGGGTCTGCTGGGAACGTCTGGCGGAATCCCCTGTCAGGAAGAGCTTCAACTGACCTGACTTGTTTAGACCTCAACTGGATGAACGTGACCTCGGGTCACGCTCATGTGTGGGATCTCAGTCTTCCACTACTTAGTATCACCATTAACCCTTTCCGCCTCCTTGTCTTCGCTCACATTTATACATTTATGTTTAAATGGAACATCAATATTACATACATGTTTGATACTGATTAAACATCGTGACAATAATAACACATACTTTCACAATAGTCAATTTAACACATAATCATAACTATGATCGTGGATTCTCCGAGTTAGCAGATTCTCCTAGTCTCCTAGTCAAGCATCTTCAAAACGTATTTTGACAAGCTGGTGACCTCTAGGTCAAGCTCAAGCGTCGGATTTGCAGTCTTCCACCCACGGTATCACTGTCAACCCCTTACTCAACTTTTAATACATTCATGTGTAAATGAAACATCAGTGTTATGATGCTGCTCAAGTTGCTACTAACTATACAATATTGCAAAGCAGAATAAAATAAAGTATATTGCAGCTTACTCTAACTGTGATTAACATGTCTCATTCTCATTACCTAACGATGAGCATGTTAGAAAATTAAAATATTCAAGCAGTTTCAAAGTATATTATAGCAAAACAAAATAATATAACATAATCCAAAATTGTGTGTTGCTGTGCTTCAGAACAAGTCTTCATCTAATAGATGACTTTTTAAACTATTAATTTACTATGTTAGGTCTATCTGACTTTGGCACCATCTTCTGGTGAAATTTGGAATGGAGGTTGACTGATTCAACCAACAAATTCCCCTATTCCAATTTAATAATAGTTAATTTGGAAGAACTAACTTTTAAGCAACCCTTACTCAGGCCCCCTTCCTCAGGTCTTCTATGTCAAGCTTTGAAATTTGGAATTTCATCTTAGCCAATTCGTCTGGGCCAAATCCAATACACACTCGCGCACCATCGTTTACCTATCCACCATGTAACTCGACAGACTAGTGACGATGATGAAGAGTTGCCCAGGCCAATGACGAAGGGCAGACAGGAAAAATTTGGTAAATTACCCATCTCTGTAAATGAATAAATAAATAACTAAATCCGACATCTCAATGTCTATTGAGAAAGCAGGTGAGGCAGGCACGGTCAAGCACACAGACCAGGTTTACACAAATGATTACGAAATCAAACCAACTTTGATATGTGAAGAAACAACCAATTATAGTATAATCTATCTTGATAAAAATCTGGGGTTTATTTAGAGGTTTATTTATATATTTATTCATGCACACATGTATTTATTTACACATTTGTTTGTTTGTTTGTTTGTTTGTTTGTTTGTTTGATTTAAATGTAGTATTGCACTCAATCCGCCAGGATGTAGTCTGCTAAGATTGAGAGAATTCCAATTACAATTTTCTTAATAGTATTCATTGTATTCATAGTTCATGTTTGGTGAAGGTCTGCTCTCTATTTTATGGCTTTCTATTTATAATCAGCATGGAAAACAAACAATAACACAAATCTATTTTTTTCACTGTACTGAACATCAATAAAGAGCCCTAACACCACGTTAACTCCTAATCAGGGACTCAATGCCAAATAATGTATCTATTTTGATTGAGGTTTTCCCTGTTGGTTAGCTGATCAGTTAAAAACTCTTCAGAATGTGTTAATTACTATAGATATTTTATCACCAACTGGCAAATGTAACATTTTTCAGGTAGGATATTTGGACAATTGCATAAAATACAAAGGCTTAGGGTTTTACATTGTTATAATTCTGTAATACTGCTGTTTTTGTATTCTTTCTTTCCAGGCTGAAACAAATGATGGCATACCCTCTAACCAGACAGGGGACGTGATCCACAAAAATAACAAAGATTATGGCTTTGTCTGCCGCAATAAAGACCAAGCTCATGGCCTCTGTCACAACTACAGAGTTCGCTTTCTGTGTGGAAAACTTGGTAATTGTATTTTTATTTTTTCATCAGAATGTATCTCAGGTTATTCGTATGAAACATAGGCGTTTCTTTACTTTTTGCTGGTGTTTGATGTGACAGACGTGTCTCTGCTTTGAGGACAAGCAACGCATGATAATTTAGTATATGCTTTACATTGTTACATTACATTACATTACCGTATTTTCCGCCCTAAAAGGCGCACCGGATTATAAGGCGCACCTTCAATGAACGGCCCATTTTAAAACTTTGTCCATATATAAGACGCACCGGATTATAAGGCGCATAAAATAGAAGCTATACTGCAACAAACTGAGGTTGACTAGGGTTGCGGTATGCATCCACTAGCCAATAACCAACGAGCCCTCTGTAAATCGCGTTTCTCAAACGATCTCCTATAAAATGATCGGAACTGACTAAAGTTCGATCTAACGCATTGGTACTACTTACCTATGTTTCCCTTCCATATCGATCCGTAGATTTACTCGAAACATTAACAGAGCAGCCTATTTTCACATGAAATAGCCTGGTACGTATAGCAGCTATCGTTATAGCATTAGCCATCCGCAAAGTCCCACGAGCCTCAGCTCGCAATCTCCCATGACCCTCAGCAAAGTGTAAACAATCGCGTTTCTCAAACGATCTCCTATAAAATGATCGGAACTGACTAAAGTTCGATCTAACGCATTGGTACTACTTACCTATGTTTCCCTTCCATATCGATCCGTAGATTTACTCGAAACATTAACAGAGCAGCCTATTTTGACATGAAATAGCCTGGTACGTATAGCAGCTATCGTTATAGCATTAGCCATCCGCAAAGTCCCACGAGCCTCAGCTCGCAATCTCCCATGAGCCTCAGCAAAGTGTAAACAATCGCGTTTCTCAAACGATCTCCTATAAAATGATCGGAACTGACTAAAGTTCGATCTAACGCATTGGTACTACTTACCTATGTTTCCCTTCCATAGCGATCCGTAGATTTACGCGAAACATTAACAGAGCAGCCTATTTTGACATGAAATAGCCTGGTACGTATAGCAGCTATCGTTATAGCATTAGCCATCCGCAAAGTCCCACGAGCCTCAGCTCGCAATCTCCCATGACCCTCAGCAAAGTGTAAACAATCGCGTTTCTCAAACGATCTCCTATAAAATGATCGGAACTGATTAAAGTTCGATCTAACGCATTGGTACTACTTACCTATGTTTCCCTTCCATATCGATCCGTAGATTTACTCGAAACATTAACAGAGCAGCCTATTTTGACATGAAATAGCCTGGTACGTATAGCAGCTATCGTTATAGCATTAGCCATCCGCAAAGTCCCACGAGCCTCAGCTCGCAATCTCCCATGAGCCTCAGCAAAGTGTAAACAATCGCGTTTCTCAAACAATCTCCTATAAAATGATCGGAACTGACTAAAGTTCGATCTAACACATTGGTACTGCTTACCTATGTTTCCCTTCCATATCAATCCGTAAATTTACTCGAAACATTAACGGAGCAGCCTATTTTGAAATGAAATAGCCTCGCGGGTACAACAGCTATTCGGTGACGCCCCCTGACTACAGTTACCGTAATGTTGGGAAGCGATGCGACCTTGTAATTTACTAGTCGTACTAAAACGTACTGAAACATTTTGGCAGAACACTGTGTACAACCAGTATGGATCAACAAATTCATCACTTGATCCATATATAAGGCGCACTGGACTATAAGGCGCACTGTCGACTTTTGATAAAAATTTAGGTTTTTAGGTGCGCCTTATAGGGCGGAAAATACGGTATATATATACACACACACACACACACACACTTTTCATGCCATTGTCGGCTTTTGAGAAAATTTTAGGTTTTTAGGTGCACCTTTTAGGGCGGAAAATACGGTACATTACATTACAGTAACATGGTGATGAGACCTAGGGCCCTATTTTGGTGGACTGGCGTAAAGTCGGGCGTAACTCCATTTTCGTGACAGCCCAAGTCTAGTCTGGTGTGTTTCCTTGGTGTACGGTTGTTGTGCTCATATGGGTGTGCATTGTCATTTTCATGCAAGGGCAATCGTTCAGTTCATGAAAACAACATGGGACAATCCCTCTGAAACATTAATTGAACAGAACTTCGAAAAATGTCCCAAATATGAAAATGTAGAATGCATGGCAGCCTCAGTTGCACCCTCCATTGCAGTTATAAGGCAATTCGGTGAGCCAACGACACAGACTTTAAGCTCAGTAGTTAGTGCTCTGTCCAGGTACAATCAAGTTGGGTGTTTTTTTTGGGGGGGTGGGGTTCTGCAGTGTCATGCACGGCGTACTCAGGTTTTCACTTCGACCGCCCTGATTTTCATGCAAAAGTCTACTTGCATCCCCCAATGGGGCACAAAGTTGTAAAAGCCCCCTTACACCCAGTTCTGCCAGCACAAAGTCTGACAAAATACCAAAAGAAAGAAAACTCCATCCATGTGCACATTTAGACGGATCTTTACACTAGACTTGTGCCCATTACAAATAGGGTCCGAGGTCTCCGCTTTCTGTAGAATACATTGTTAGCTGTCAACTGTCATTGTCCATTTCTCGAGTTGTAATTCTTATTCTCCAATCCTGCAGTCCGTCCTCAGGCCTCAATTTCAATCGACATGTTGTCCAACAGCACAATTTTGGAGCTTGCAGACCAGCCTATGGGTTGGCAACCTGGGGACCATGTTGTGGTGGCCAGCACAGACTACTCAATGCATCAGACTGAAGGGTTTGAACTAATTCCTTGCCCTACTTGTACACTTAACCAAGTCAAGGTTCGAGGTGAGGAATGTGACTCACAGCACGATCACACATCTTAAAACATTTCAATTCTTCTGAAAATACTGAATTAATATTCTTAGTATTAATATTAATTAATATTCTTAGTATTAATATGACTTGCAGTGCTTGACTTGTTTTATTTGATCGAGCTTCAAGCTCCATTTGTGAATCATTGACAAGGATGTTATTGTCATAAACCATGGAAGGTAAGGCAGAAAGTTTCTGTCGCTCAAGAGAAAAATTATGAGGCTGGTATTTGCCAAACCGCATGTTGACAAGTCAAGAGGCTTCTGGGAGAAAGTCCCATAGATAGACGAGAAAAAATTCTTGTTCACTTCAGTTTATGGAGCTATATTTACATTATTAACCCATTCCTGCTTAAGGCCTGTCCACTGACTACAGGGATGATCAGTATTCTGATCAAATTAGGTCTATAAATAGTAATGGTGAAATGGTAAAATAGTGATTCCAAACGGTAGCTGATAACAACAACCGTTTAGCAAGATACCTGCAAAATGCCATATTCTGCATATTTTACTAAGGTATAGCTGTGGAACTGGAGGAACTTTGCAGGTTTGCGTGTTTTTAGTTCAATGCAGGTCACATTTGAACAACTTGGAGTACTGTGTTGGAGTCTGGGAAAGGTGTGTGAACTGACTCAGCTCCAAGGGAAAGTCATAGCTCGTATCCTGTAGGCATGTGTGTTTCTTAATGGGCCTTTTCATGCTGACTTAAACATTAAATATATGTACCGTATTGGCCCGAATTTAAGACAACCTTGATTATAAGACGAGCCCTCTTTTTCAAGACTCAAGTTTGAAAAAGTGTGTGTGTGCGTGTGCGTGTGCGTGTGTGTGCGTTTGTGCGTGTGTGTGGTTCTGCAACTGTCAACGCTCAACTTCTGACATCACACAACCCTAGTAGACGGCACACATTACATAACTAACTGCGCGTAACGGTTCCGCTATACTAAATAACCATAAATGAAATAGTCTCGGCAACACACCAAACATAAGTCATCGAGACAACAAAATACATTTGCTGGCGATCGTTAGTCGCCGTGCCGCTGTAACGACTGTTGTAATGCGTGTACGCTGCTCGTACGATGCCAGGCCAACTTAAAGGAGCGCGCCGGAGGTGTCAATCAAACGGCGCGCACACGAAGCAAACCACGATCGGACAAACGGCACAACAGTGGACAGTAGTAACAATGAAATGTATATACCGTTTTTTTCCATGTATAATGCGCAAAATTTAACTAATTTATTGTCCTAAAATCTTGGGTGCGTATTATACATGGATACAACAATTTTTGAAGAAAATCTCCCTCGAAATAAAACTTGAAATCACCTTTCTTCTTGTTTGTTGTCAATCGCGCATCGCATTCAGCCATCCTGCCAACACACTTAGTCAGTAAAATTCATAATTGACGACACATCGTTTGATGCGATGCTGCAATCCTTGATGGTGTGTTATTGTCAAATATTGTTTGTTTTTTAATCTCCATCGCAAACCGGATATCATACGGAGGCCGCCATTACAGATGCGCAGAACGGATGCGCAAGACACGTCAGCTATATAAAGAGCGAGAGTTCAGTTCTCTACCTAAATGCGTATTACAGGTAATATTTTATTTCACAACACTTTGCCTTGTTCCTTTCTTCTCTGCTGTTCACTTCAAACACGCTCCATGCGAACACAATGCTCTCGTATCAGACGCTTGCTCGATCACCTGCTCGTTTGCTGTCACAATGTACTCTACACAAATCCGAAACATTTCTCCGCTATCGAGTTTGCTAGCGCATGCGCAGTGATACTGACCGGCAGAATAACATCCGGTTGTTCCCAAAGATGATCTTTTTTCTGAAATAATTTTACGTTTACGGACTTAAGTAGGAGTCAAAATTTGGGTGCGTATTATACATGGGTACAGGCTTTTTTTCCAGCATCGACATGCCATTTATAGGGTGCGTATTATACATGGAAAAAACTGTACTCACTTTGTGTCAAAGACGCACACGATCAAAGCAACATACCGTAATTTTCGGACTATAAGTCGCACCGGAGTATAAGTCGCACCAGCCATAAAATGCCCAAAAAAGTGAAAAAAAACCATATATAAGTCGCTCCGGAGTATAAGTCGCATTTTGGGGGGCAATTTATTCGACAAAATCCAACACCAAGAACAGTCATGAACGAGCAACAACAGGCTAAACGATAGCTATGCTAACGTGACATAAACACAAACTAAGAGCTGAGAACGGCCCTGACATAAAATTCAGAGTTATTCAAAAAACTATTACATAAATAACACGTTAATAAAACCATCTGCGTCACTCCAATTCATTAAATCCATCAATCGTCCTTTGTCAACAATGCGTGCGCGCCGCTGACGGCTCTTGCACTTAAAAATATTCCACAGGCCCATATAATGATATATAAATTATATATCAAATAACTATTATATAAGCAATAATGTTATCAAACCATCTGTGCACTCTAAATCATTAAATCCATCGATCAAATTCCTCGTCCTTTGTCAACATCGCCGCGCGTGCGCCCTGACGTCAGCCTCGTCGTTATTCCACAGATCTACTATATAACTATATTGTAGCGTTAACAAAGTTCAAGGAAAGACGTGGGTTTGGTAAACGGCTCTTTATTTAACAAAACAAACTTACAGGCGTGTGGCGGCGTGGACGTCCAGCCACGAAAGGGGACGAGAGCTCCATACGATAGGACCGGGCGTGCGTAGAAGCCATGACCGAGCCCCATGCACCGTCCTCGGACAGCCACCCGGCTGAGCGCCGGCCCTCGACTTCCATCCACGGAGCTGAAAGGCAGCTCGGTAGAGTAGGACCGGGCGTGCGTAAAAGCATTGTCCGAGCACCATCCACCGTCCCTGGACAGCCACCCGGCCGAGCGCCGGCGCCCGACTTCAATCCACGAAAGTGAAAGAAAGCTGGACGAGTCGATCTTTGTCCTTTATGCAAACAACCGTCGCGCTGCTGACGCGCGACGTCGCGTCGCGCTGCTGTCGCGCGTCACTCGTCCAGCTTACTTTCACTTTCGTGGATTGAAGTCGGGCGCCGGCGCTCGGCCGGGTGTCTAGACCCCTAATGTAAGACGACCCCTACTTTTTCAGTCTTATTTCAATGCAAAAAACATCGTCATATATTCGGGCCGATACGGTATATGTCAACAGAAGACCCAAGCATAGAACATTTTTGTCTGCACAAACAATTTCATGTATTTTGTTTCCTGTTTATGCTCAGTTATTAATGTGTTCTCATACTGTTTTAGAACAATATTTCAGGCCTGATCTGTCAGCTGATTAAAATGGCTTTTTAAAGATACAGCACATACCAGCGTCAGAAATACCAACGGTTAATGTATACACTTGCTTGTATTTCCTGACATCCATATCCTAAACAACTGTGGACTGTGGCTTTTCATGTCCCTGTGGGTGCGGGGGTATTCTAGCAAGTACTGTTGGTTATGTTTGTGAAAACTTGGAAGAAGTCAACCCTGAGATGAGAAGTTAGAATTACCGTAATTTCCGCACTATTAGGCTCACTTAAAAACTTAAAATTTACTCAAAAAAACACAGTGCGCCTTATAATGCCTTATATATGGATCAATTGATGAATTTGTTGATCCATACTGGTTGTACACAGCGCTCTGCCAAGTACATCAGTACATTTTAGTACGACTAGTAAATTACAAGGTCGCATCGCTTCCCAGCATTACGGCAACCATGGTAAGGGGGCGTCACTGAATAGCTGTTGTACCCGCGAGGCTATTTCATTTCAAACTAGGCTGTTCCGTTAATGTTTTCGAGTACGTTTACGGATCAATATTCAATGGAATCATAAATAAGCAGCCCCAATGTGTTAAATCAGTCTTTAGTTGGTTCCGATCACTTTTATGGGGGAGAGTTTGAGAAACGTGATTATTTACAGGGGGCTGCCATGACACTTTGCTGAGGCTCATGGGAGTCTGCGAGCTGAGGCTCATGGGAGTTTGCGGGTGGCTAATGCAATAATGATAGCTGCTATACGCACAAGGCTATTTCATTTCAAAATAGGCTCCTCCATTAATGTTTCGAGTAAATTTACGGATCGATACGGAAGGGAAACATAAGTAAGCAGTACCAATGTGTTAGATCGAACTTTAGTCAGTTCCGATCATTTTATAGGAGATAGTTTGAGAAACGCGATTGTTTACAGAGGGCTTATTGGCTAGTGGATGCATACCGCAACCCTAGTCAACCTCAGTTTGTTGCAGTATAGCTTCTATTTTATGCACCTTTTAATCAGGTGCACCCTATATATGAAATAATTTCTAGAATAAAAAATTCAATGAAGGTGCGCCTTATAATCCAGGTGCGAAAAATACGGTAGTTGAAATAAATGATTGGTGATTTTTCATATCATCTGATCATCAATGAATATCTTATTTCTCACAATTAGTATTGGTATATTTATTTACAATGCTTTTAAATTGCCAGATTTATAAAAAATAATTTAGATGAATAAATAAACAAATGAATAAAATTAAACACAGAAAAAAATCAAAATCAAAATATGTGGTTGTACTACTTCTTGTCAAGGAATACAGTGAAGTGCAAAGAATTAAATTGAATACAATTAAAACATTTAGGAACTTTTGATCACTACCGTTTAACCAGCAAGACAAGTTTGTCGTCTTGATCTAGGATTTATCCACATAATGAACATACATTACTTAGTAGAAGAATGAGCTATAAAGGAAAAAACTGACGTAATTCGGTGCATGTTAAGATGTAAATAAAGTCAATCAAAACAAGAAATGCAAGAGTGGAGAATACTACACACTAACCAAACCCGTATATGCAGTACAGGCGCAACCAGTGACCTGTGGTGATCGGCACAAATCAAAGTTAGATACTAATGCTAATGTAAATGCCAGTGACCCACATTCTATCACTTCGGTTATCACCAAGCTATTATCTTGTCACAAAAGCACAGAAGCTGCAACTACCATCACAAGTAGCAGCCCAGCTCAGCTCTGCAAATTTGCTTTTGACAATGTTCCCATCTAATAAAATGCATCTGTACTGAAGATAAATCACATGTTGCTCATTTCTCTACACTAAAGCATATGCTATCATTATAAAAAAAAACACATTTTGGATTTTTGTGACATCTTGGAACGTGGCAACCGTTTGTCCATACAAGCTTTAATCTACCTTTTATCTACCTATTATTCATATACATGGTAATAACGGAAAAGAAAAGAAGCTTCAAATTTGCTTCATGACCCAGATCATTTTTTGACTACTACAGGTGGCACTGTTTAAATAAAGAGGTTTAAGAAAAGGCAAGTCACTGTCTTTCAGCCCAATTTTGTGTGCTATCTAGGGGAGTCGAAAAATACAACAACCGTTTTATGAAGAAAATCTGAATCTATATTTTGACTGTTTAAGGCACTCAGTTCCCAGAATTCAAAGTGGCTCAATACATGTAATTAATAAGGTTTTAAGAATACGAATGTGTTTCGTGTGTGGTTGTGTTACTACAACCTGGATGTGTCATATGTAATGCAGTTTTTATGACTTTAGATTGTGTGTAATAGTGACACCTACATTCATTCCTGCTAAGCAAAAATGTTAGTCTTTTGCGGGTGATGGATTTGGTCCACAGTTTGGGAAGCGCGCTATCCGCGCCTCACGGCAAAAGCCATAGCCAATCACCTGTTATCCAATTTACTCACTGCGTGCTCGTTTTATTTCTTCAGTTTTAGGAAAAGGCTAAGACACTGAAGCAGAAATTAGAATTACACAGGTTGGGGCCGAACCAGGAGCAGATGGATTTAATGTTTCTGTGAAGTATTATAAATAACATGTAAAGGTCATTGCATAAAAGGTTTTGGCCTTTAGTAGGTAGTAAAGCATGGATATTCGAAAAAAAGCTTTTTGAAAACAAATGCATTTAATGACAGCATTAAACAAAATATTTCACCCAAAGACTGTGTCACTTAGAAACAAAGCCGCTAATGATGCTGGTAGTACGTGGGGCCCTTCGTCATCTTCGTCATCCCGTGATCAATCTTTGTCCTTTATGTAAACAACCGCCACGCCGCGTCGCACTGCTGACGTCACTTGAAATTCAAATTACAGTAATCCCTTGCTACATCGCGGTTCGTTTATCGCGGTTTCACTTTTTTTTTTTTTTTGGGAAAAGTTTTGAAAAAAAACACATAAGTCGCTCCTTATTATAAGTCGCCCCCCCACCCAAACTATGAAAAAAAACGCGATTTATAGTCCGAAAATTACGGTATTTTAATTAAGACCAACGAATTTTTCAATGTACTAATGTAAACTTTTTAATAATGTTTTTAACGTCGTCAAAAGAGGCATATCTGGCTCACAAGCCAGATCTGGCTCGTGAGCCATAGGTTCCCGACCCCTGCTCTAATGTATGCAAAGGTTGTACCCTGTCTTTTGCCTGAAGTCAGCTGGAATAGGCTCCAGCTCACCCAAGACCCCAATGTCAATAAGTAGTGAAAGAAAACAAATGGATAAATAAATAAATAAATAAATAAATAAATAATGAATAATTTGTGGTTGCACATAGTCTACAAAATTTTAATCAGGGATGGGAGAGTGCCTATATATGAGGCTAGTTTCAAAGTATTGGGTACTCGTGACGGTGGCCGATACTGTTATTGGCTGGCTTCTTGCGGCTGTTTCCAAATGAAGAACTGTAATTACTGTAATTTGAATTTCAAGTGACGTCAGCAGCGCGACGCGGCGTGGCGCGGCGGTTGTTTACATAAAGGACAAAGATTGATCACGGGATGACGAAGATGACGAAGGGCCCCACGTACTACCGGCATCATTAGCGGCTTTGTTTCTAAGTGACACGGCGGACGAAGAGTTTGAAGGTTTTAAGGATTTGGAGTGACAGAAGGTTTGAAAAACTATTATGGCTTTTACGCACGCCCGGTCGTATTCTATGGAGCTCTCTTTCACCTCCGTGGAGGGAAGTCTGGGGCCGGCGCTCGGCCGGGTGGCTGTCCGGGGACGGTGGATGGGGCTCGGTCATGGCTTTTACGCACGCCCGGTCCTATTCTATGGAGCTCTCTTCCACTTCCGTGGCTGGAAGTCCACGCCGCCACACGCCTGGCAGTTTGTTTGGTTAGATAAAGAGCCGTTTACCAAACTCACGTCTTTCCTTGTACTTTGTTAACGCTACACTATAGTTATATACTAGATCTGTGGAATAACGACGAGGCTGACGTCAGGGCGCACGCGCGGCGTTGTTGACAAAGGACGAGGAATTTGATCGATGGATTTAATGATTTAGAGTGCACAGATGGTTTGATAATACTATTGCTTATATAATAGTTATTTGATATCTAATTTATATATCGTTATATGGGCCTGTGGAATATTTTGAAGTGCAAGCGCCGTCAGCTGCGCGCACCCATTGTTGACAAAGGACGATCGATGGATTTAATGATTTGGAGTGACACAGATGGTTTGATAACATTATTGCTTATATAATAGTTATTTGATATATAATTTATATATCGTTATATGGGCCTGTGGAATATTTTGAAGTGCAAGCGCCGTCAACGGCGCGCACGCATTGTTGACAAGGGACGATCGATGGATTTAATGATGGAGTGACACAGATGGTTTTATTAACGTGTTATTTATGTAATAGTTTTTTGAATAACTCTGAATTTTACGTCAGGGCCGTTCTCAGCTCTTCGTTTGTGTTTATGTCACGTTAGCATACCTATCGTTTAGCCTGTTGTTGCTCGTTCATGACTGTTCTTGGTGTTGGATTTTGTCTAATAAATTGCCCCCCAAAATGCGACTTGTACTCCGGAGCGACTTATATATGTTTTTTTTCACTTTTTTGGGCATTTTATGGCTGATGTGACTTGTACTCCGGAGCGACTTATAGTCCGAAAATTACGGTACATGCATTTAATTGTATTTAAGCTATCGTTTTTTTTAAATGGCATGGCTCTCACGGGAAACTATTTTTAAAAAAATGGGCATTTATGGCTCTGTCCGCCAAAAAGGTTCCCGACCCCTGCATTAGAGCATAACAAATGTTCATGGCAGTGAATGTTTAAGTTTTATGCTTCGAGTAAAAAAAAAAAAAAAAAGAATGCAAAAGCGTGAAAGTTTGGGTGACATTTGTTCTACCTGTGTGCGGCATAACTCTGGATTTAAATGACTTAACAACTATTGATGTCTCCTCAGGCAGCACATTGGTGGGGTGGTGGATTATGTCCTCTGCAGTTATAGAAGACCAGTTTTTTATGCATGTGTGTATGTGTTCACAGGCAAAGCCCAATTTATTCACATGGGTGAAGAGGTGGATGGGGTGGATATGAGAGCTGAGGTTGGCCTGCTGAGTCGTAATATCCTAGTCCGTGGTGAGATGGAGCCCAGCTGTTATGGCAATGAAGCCTGCAAATTCTTTGACTTTGACACCTTTGGAGGACATTTGAAGGTACACTATACTTTCTAACATTTTTAATGAACGGATAAATGTTGAGTATAACATTTTGTTTTGTCTTGTCAGTACATAGTACATAAATCATTTCTACTCGCATAGATGTCAAACTTAAATCATGTCATTGACGCTATTTAACCTACTGTATGTTATACATTAAAGCACAGGTGTCAAACTCAAGGCCTGGGGGCCAGATACGGCCCACCACATCATTTCATGTGGCCCGCAAAGACAAATTGTGCATCAAATTCGTATGTCATTACTAGAATTTTAAATTGTCTTCACTTTTAATATCTTTTTTCTTTTTTAATATTTGACCAGTTTTTACTCGTCTGATTTGATAACGAGTTATTTGTCAGTTTGTTTAGTAGCTTTTACTGTATATAATATGAGGTGCTCATACATTTATTTAGGTTGACATAATGGCCCTCCGAAAGAATAGGGAGTTGGGGTGATGATTTTGAAGGCATGGAACCATTCAATGGATAGACTGTTAAATTTGTCACGTCTTCTTCCTCTAAACTTCAATCATGTAATCCACCAAACACTAAAAATTAGTTAATAATAAAAGAGTAAAATGGGCTGTTTGACATTGTTAGAAAAATGGTGGTAACTTTTTCATGGGTTCAACCCACATAGTAGTAAGTTCTGCTGCTCATCCTACAAATGCATGTTCCTTACAAATGTGGCACCATTTGAAAGGGTAATAAACTGGCTTTTCAATAGGGTAAAACTTCTGACTGAAAGGTATTGTTAAACCAAGAAATAATGAAACAATCATATGTATGTTGCATTTGTCCTTCCATGTTGCAAAAACATGCTAATAAAAGGTCCCTCAATTCAACATATTTCCTTGGTACTAAGATGGCACAAGACGGTGTTATATTTTTATTAGGCAATGCTTTGGTGCCATCTTGTATCAGGGCATTTAGAAAGAGCATAAACATGGACAATAGGTGAGTTTTTCAGAGAATATCAGAAAAAAAATAATGAAAAGCTGAATTTGATGAACCTAAAAAGAGCCAGATTGATATGTGAATCACTCAAGTTCTCCACAGTATCAATAGGGGACTGCTGAACTGTGATATGCTCAAGATAGGTAGGACAAACAGTACAATACTCAAAACTTTTAAGGCGATGTGAAAACTTCTGCATGCCTACCAAACCTTTGTTTTAACCAATCACAACAACGGATGATAATCACCAGCATCTTTACCATCTAAAAATGAACAAAGCGCCAGCGCTGTTCTTTCAAAAAGGAAACTGTGTGTAATTCCGCGGAAACATAATTAATTGCAACGTCCACGCTTCCACTGGTGTCGCCATGTTTGGTTTGTTCATTTCCCGCCTCATCTTGGAGAGAATTAACTAGCTTGGAGCAAAACTGTCACGGTGTGGGCAATTGTTTTGACCCACATGCAGAACGAACTCAGAGAGACCAAAGTGATCATTAAGGATTTATTGAGATACGGTCGGTAGTTGAGCCGGGTTCCAAAACAGGAGTGGCCGGGCTAGTTCCTTGATGAGGGAGGGCGTGAAGCGTTGCCAGAGAGGAGTGGGTCTTAGCGGAGATCTGCGAGTGGGGTCCAGGAGCGGAGAGCCAGGAGTCGTGGCGTAGGCGAGCAGGGTAGGGAACATGGTTTCAACAGCTGTAGAGGTGACCAACATCGTCTAACACTCAGGCGATGAGTTGTTGATAGCAAGCTCCTTAAGAGCCTCCCCTTGACAAGCCTGATCAGTGGCACCTGTGGATCCTCAGCTACCCTGCTGACGGATGCCACCTGTGGACAGAAAGGAAACCCCCCGGACCCTGACAAAAACAAATTCTCTGGCGTTTGTTAACTCACAAATACCACGAGAATTCAGCTTGCAGGCAAGGTTATAATTTGTTAGCAAATCATGGATATGTAGAAAACACTTGATGTCAGCAAACCAACTGTTAGCATATTAACATTTAAGCTATTCTCTCTTAAAATTGTTCCTGGCTTCAGGGCGCAATGTAAAATCCTTATCAATCTGACCTATTGCTGTCTCTATTCGGGTTGCAACATGTAGTAGTATTGCTAGCTTAACAACTGTTGGCCGATTAGCATTTGAGCTACGGTCTTTCAAAAACTGAGCCCACGGTTTAAAATTGTTTTCCAAAACAAGTAGCCTATGACTTACAATAAATGTTTTACAAAAGCTGGTTACAGACTTGCAACAGATAGCAGGATCATTTAAAAATCCCCCCAGATTTTAGACTTCTCTTTTCCCCAAGAACTAAATACTACTGAAACTCCAAAGTAAAACTAACTCAACTGTTATTATAATTATTAATTTAATAGTATTTAACATTAAAAGAAAATGTGCTTGTTGGTGGTAGTGTGTAGTATTAAACTGAATAGTTGACTATATGAAGCGTTGATTTTAACATGCTGCATTTGAAAATTTTACTTTAATTCAAGTATGCACCTGTCATGTGATTGCACACATGGACACCTCGCAAAGAATGTGGTGTGTGACTCCCAGAAATAAAAGAAATGTTAGCCTGTCAAGTAATAAATCTTTATAGAACACACATGACAGCATCTTACATAGATGACAAGTCACTAAAATGATACTTACTTGGCTTGATAGATATAGAGTGAAACTGACTGGACTGACTGGGTTTCATAAAAAAAGATAAGAAAATGGCTGCAGCAAGGATGGACACGAGCCCCTGAGTCAGATACTTCCAAAATCAGTCTGATTGTATACAATTATGTATTAATTCACAATAATGGTTTCCTGCAAAGCATTAAGATTTTTTAAGATTAAAGTCCCAATGATCGTCACACACACACCTGGGTGTGGTGAAATTTGTCCTCTGCATTTAACCCATCCCCGTGTGATTTTAATCCATCCCCTGGGGGAGAGGGGAGCAGTGAGCAGCAGCGGTGCCGCGCTCGGGAATCAGTTGGTGATCTAACCCCCCAATTCCAACCCTTAATGCTGAGTGCCAAGCAGGGAGGCAATGGGTCCCATTTTTATAGTCTTTGGTATGACCCGGCCGGGGTTTGAACCCACAACCTTCCAGTCTCAGGGCGGACACTCTACCACTAGTCCACTGAGCTGGTTATTGCAAAGCATTACCTCCATTCATTTAAAAGAAAGAAATGGTATATATGTGTGTCAAGAATTGTTAGAGTAGTATGAATTCCAACAATACTTAAAGTTATCTGAATGTGATTGGATAAATGACTTTTGGGGTGGGTGGGTGCCTTCAAGAGAGAATCTGTGTGTGTGTCTGTGTGAGTAAAACTGGTGTTTGCAGGGCAATTTTTTTAAATTTTCTTTTACAGAGTGAGTTGAGATAAATAACAATGGCATGATCGATTCGTCGACGTCAGCTCAATTGTCACCTTAAAGTTAACTGTGAAACAATCACAAAACAATCATAAGTCGTTCAACCAATAGTGTGTAGTAAAAAATAATAAGGGTAGTAATACAAATTTAAATATTTACTCAGGTTCAATACATCTTTATTTCTTCATGGAAGGAAAACAGTTAAAAAATTACTAAGCCAATTTATCAATACTGTAAAATAGCTTTATGGGTAAACAATTAGTTTTTCAATCACACATTTCCAAAAACGTGCAAAAAAGAAAAACCCTAGCTATGCGTGCAGTGTGGAATAAAAAATTCAGTGGCGACATTGATAGACAAGCAAAGACACGAGAGTGCCTTCACAAGGACACGAGAGAAGTGCCTTCAAGTCTCAGCCCCAGGGTGAATGACAATCATATCCTATTATGCCGTTCCATTATATTCCATCCTGTCAGTTATTGCTCATGTAGCTGTGTATGCAGTACTTCTAGTAAAGCACAAATAGGAATGCTCAACAAGATTAGAGTGAAGCCCTTGAAAGTAAAAGGCCACTCTTGACATTTGTGCTTTTACTTTCTCCAAACCTCCCATCTCTACAAATGTCTGCAAAGTTGTTCCATTCCAAAGTTGTGATCTGTCAAGTAGAGCTACTGTGAATTGGCCTTTATTGTGGTTATATTGGCGGAAATTTATTGGTCCAGATGTTATAGTGAGCTTTCTTTCATTGTCTTACAGAACTCTGCTGGCTGACTTTCATTCTCTCCTTTTGTTCCCTTTTCCACTGCTTACGTATTTCTTTGCTCAGAAACTTGCCTATTTAACTTTGCTCGAACTGCTTTGTAGAAATCAGAGAGAGAGTCAGAGTCAGCTTTATTGTCAATTCCTTCATGCTAAGACACACAAAGAAACCGAAATTTCGTTTCCCCTATCCCACGGTAACGAGACACAGTACACGATTAACATACAAGTAAACAACGGGGGAGAGAGTTCAGGACCCCAAAAGCCTGGAGATCACAAACTTCGCCAGTGGCGAGCAGTGCTAGCATCCCACAACAGAGTCCCGGCACCATTCGTCACGGATGTAGACGCACAGTCCACCTCCTCGCGATGTTCCCCCTCGTACAATGGCCTGGTCCGCCCGACAGCACGCCAGCCGCTCCAGATGCACAGCAGTTACGCACTGTCCGGTCCGTAGAACTCAGCAGGCATGTTGATGTCCAGCGATCGAACGTTCGCCAGAAGAATGGAAGGCACGGCCGGGCGAGCTGGGTTGGCCGCCAGCCTGGCCCGGACGCCCAACCGGGGGAGGAATAGCAGGCGAGTCCGGCGACGCTACAGGACGGAGCAGACCGAGCGCCTTTAATGTCCCCGCTTCAAAGTCCAGATCGCCACAAAACTCGCTTTCGCCGAAGTCGAGCAGAACCAGCCCGCCGCACTTGTAGCACAACCCGGTACGACGAGACGAACACACAAAACTGTCGGACAAACCCACATTAAACGACAAAACAAAACACCGTTCGAGTGCACGGGCCGCCATCTTACTATGCTATACTATGCTAAATCCTCATATAGTTATGTTTGTATTATTGCCAATTTTTCATTTGATATTTTCTGTTGTGTTGTTATTCTAGGTCAGGGGTGGACAAACATTTTGACTTGCGGGTCGAATTGGGTTCTAAATTTTGACTGGGGGGCCGAACCAGGAGCAGATGGATGTAGTGTTTCTGTGAAGTATTATAAATGACATGTAAAGGTCATTGCATAAAAGGTTTTGGCCTTTAGTAGGTAGTAAAGCATGGATATTCGAAAAAAAGCTTTTTGAAAACAAATGCATTCAATGACAGCATTAAACAAAATATTTCACCCAAAGACTACTATCAGCGATTCTCATTAAATACGACACTGTTATTATGAATAACAGTTTCCATCACTTCAGCGGCTGCAGGTCAGATTTATGAAAGATGTTTATCTTATGAGGCGAAATCACATAAAACGGCAAACATTCTGACCAAATACATCATCTTGAAGAATCACTGAAAGAATACAACTAAATAAAGTAATAAAGAATCAAAACGGCAACATGGTGACGGATATCTGAAAATCAGAGCAGAGCTTTAACTCACAAACACCTGGTGACAGAGGTGAGGAAACGGGAAAAACTTCCTTAAAGTCGGCCTTAAAACCTTTAAAAGTTAAGATTAGTCGCAAGCAGGTGGTGCATCAATGTCCTTGAGCCTCCTGCATTGTTTGAAAATGAGAATGGTCGCTAGTTTCAATCCCTGCTATTTGTACAAATTATTTTCAAAATGCATTTTTTATTTTACAACAAACTAGAGAAACTCCCCTTCATTTTCAGTAGGAACAATGTTGTTGGTCTCCCTTTTTTTGCTAGTGCATCTGTTGGATTTTGTCCAAAATTTAGGGAGCGCGCTATCTGCGCCTCACGGCAAAAGCCATTGCCAATCACCTGTTATCCAATTTAATCACTGCGTGCTCGTTTGATTTCTTCAGATTTAGGAAAATGCTAAGACACTGAAGCAGAAATTAGACTTACACAGGTTGGTTGAGTTCAATCACAATTCTTGTTAAGAAAGCTCTGTTTTCAGGAAAGTACAATACAGCGCTGGGCCTTTCGTGCGACCATGCTCAAGAGCAGAAAGTCTCCATTCAGAAAAGGCAACGTTCAAGGTTCTTTGGTCAGTTTATATTCAGTTGCACATGCCAGTGTGGGCCGAGTTTGATGGGTGATGAGTCAGGGGGTGTGGCAAGTTCGCAGGAGATTTTGATTCCATGGGAGTGGGTGCTGGTTCGGTGAGAGCTGGTTCCGTGGGGGTGGGTGCTGATTATGGGCGATTCGGTGTGTGTGGGGGCTGTTGTCTTCCATCCCATCTTTCAGCCTTGGCGATCGCCTTTGGACGTGTTCTTGGTTGTTTTTCCTCCTGCCGCTCTTCCTCTCGCAGCTCTACCGGTTTTATCTCCAAGTGCCCTTCCTGTAAACCATTCTTGCACATACATCCACTTCGCCCACTGTCGCACACTGCCTATTCATCATTCTTTCAATTTTGTCATTTTCTATGGAATTATGTGAGCTTTTGGCTGTGACATCATCAATTTATTAATGTTCCCTGAGTATGCAAAGTTTGTACTCACCACTTACCATGTTTTTGTTTGTTCGTTCTTTTGATACTCCATGTACTTGCGTTGCGTGCTCATTTGATTTCTTCAGATTTAGGAAAATGCTGAGACACTGAAGCAGAAATTAGACTTACGCAGGTTGGTTGATTTCAATCACAATTCTTGTTAAGAAAGCTCTGTTTTCAGGAAAGTACACTACAGCGCTGGGCCTTTCGTGCGACCATGCTCAAGAGCAGAAAGTCTCCATTCAGGCAACGTTCAAGGTTCTTTGGTCAGCTTATATCCAGTTGCACATGCCAGTGTAGGCCGAGTTTGATGGGTGATGAGTCAGGGGGTGTGGCAAGTTCGCAGGAGATTTTGATTCCATGGGAGTGGGTGCTGGTTCGGTGAGAGCTGGTTCCGTGGGGGTGGGTGCTGATTATGGGCGATTCGGTGTGTGTGGGGGCTGTTGTCTTCCATCTTGTCTTTCGGCCTTGGCGATCACCTTTGGACGTGTTCTTGGTTGTTTTTCCTCCTGCCGCACCTCTACCGGTTTTATCTCCAAGTGTCCTTCCTGTAAACCCTTCTTGCACATACATCCACTCCGCCCACTGTCGCACACTGCCTAGTCATCATTCTTTCAATTTTGTCATTTTGTACGGAATTATGTGAGCTTTTGGCTGTGACATCATCAATTTATTAATGTTCCCTGACTATGCAAAGTTTGTACTCACCTCTTACCATGTTTTTGTTTGTTCGTTCTTTTGATACTCCATGTACTTGCTTACGTCATCATATTCTTAGTTTAATCATGCTTTCAACCATATCTTTTCTTTGTTAGGCAAAATATTTCCCTCTGTCCAGAACGTTCAGTAGTAATCGAAAACTGGCGTCTAGCATTAGTCAAAACATAAGATACAATCAAGTACTGAACATTTTTAGATGACTTTGGCAGTGTCCTGTCACGAATCGGAGTGGAAATGGAGCAGGGCGACCAAGTGCAGCTTGGACCAGGGTTTATTGGCGGAACTCAAAATACAGACTCGGTAAACTGACATAACTCTAACAAAACCAACAACAGGACTGACCGAAAAAGACGTGAAACAAAAAGACCGGGTGACACTACCAATGACAGCAACAAGACAACAGGAACCAAAAAGACATCATGACATTAACAATGATCCGACAGGGAGTGACACACAGACAGGACTTAAATACAAGACGGGTAACAAGAGGCAGGTGAGAATGATCACACTGATCATGGGCACACAGGAGGGGAGGGGCAAGCACACAGACACACTGACAGAAACTATGGACATGATCGGGGACGAGTCGTGACATGTCCGTGATTTAGAAAATCATTAGGCATGCATTAAACAGTTCTTTAAGGGTCATTAAGCTATTCAGGCAATATATCAAAAAACATTTGTTACTTCAAAGTGCTCAGAAATATATATCAGATCATAAAGTTATAAAAACCTTTGTCATTACCACCTATCAAAAATGTCTAGTTATGTTCTCTTTATTGATTTGGTGTGTAGGTATAATTGTATGCTTAAAATGTTTCTTTTATTGCTTTAATATGTGAATATACTTGTCTGCTTATGTACTTTATTCAATGAGGTTTGAGCATATCTGTTTTTGTAGCTAGGCAGGACTTTTTGTATTTCGAACCCATTCCTTCACATCATAGTCTGAGTAAGATTTGTTGCGGCAATTCTTAGGATAGAGCCAAGGTGTTGGTCCGTTAACCTAGATCTGTGACGGGGCTTTGTTGATGTTCACGTGGCTGAACGTCTGCTCACACACGTCGGTAGAGCCAAATTGTCCACTCTTTTTTAAACACTCGGTCGGCACTCAGTGTCCGCCTTTCTTCTCCTTGGGCCACTCATTTTAATGGAAGGATTCCAGGGGCAGGTTTGTGTGCGCATGGCTTTAGCGTAAAACTGTATCTGAAAGATCAGCGTGCGAATTACGAGAATGCTGACGTCACAGCCCACACTCGAAATTCGGCACTGATAGAAATAGAGCGCGGAGTGCACCGGGTCCGTACTACTGAGTACGTACACGCACTTGTGAGTGTGCTCTGAGCTTTCTGACACGGCTTCCGGGAGTAAATGCACGGGCGGGCGTTTCCCCATCTACTGGGGAAACACAGTCATTGCAGGGAAAATGACGAACAAAATGTTTCATCATACAATTTATTCAGGTTTGGCGGGCCGGATTAAACGACCCCGTGGGCCGGATGTGGCCCGCGGGCCGTAGTTTGCCCATGTCTGTTCTAGGTGATATATTTTTGCAAAGTGCTTTGTGATGGAAAACGCTGTTGTGAAATCGCTATAGAAATAAAGATGTATTGCATATCTTAAGACTGACTAATCCCCTCTGCTATCATTAGGTAGAGCGAGGTTTCAAGGCCACACACATATCAGGTGTGGAGCTGCAACACATGGGCCAACAAACAGTGGGACACTACCCAGTCCATTTCCATATGAATGGTGAAGTGGATGAGAGGGGAGGTTACAACCCCCCCACCTATGTCAGTGATTTGTCAATCCACCACACGTTCTCTCGTTGCGTAACCATCCACAGCTCCAATGGACTTCTGGTGAGTTCAGCTTTTGTTTATGAACAGTAAAGTGCTTATATATTATATAGGATAGGAATAGATAGGAATTATTTGCCACTCACTTAACGCATGTTCGCTGTCTGATGGTCACTAACAGATGTGCAGGTTGGATATCCAATTATAAGCATCGACTTGCATTCTTGAACCGGAAAAAAATATTTATCCGTGCTTTGTTTTGCTCAATTCCTTAATTCCTTAAAAACGTCTGGGGAAACCCAGTGAGCTAGATCAAAGTTGTCTGGAAAAAGGTTCCGTTCAATTTAAAATTTGTAATTCCCGCTCAAAAATTGTAAAACGTCAAGACCTGAATCAATTTTAAGTAAGCTGCGTTCAAGCACGTCAAGACAGCCTCATCATTTTCATAGCAGTCGGTCTGAAGCATTTTTAATCAGTGTTTCAGTTGCCTGAGGATGATACAATTCTAAAGAATCTGTGTTGAGGGCTTACCTGATCAGCATCTTCTCACGCTCCTCTGGTTCTCCGCCTACTGCTTCTCTATCCATCTGGGCTGCGGCCTCCTGCACACACGTAGCCAAAACAGCCCATCCTAGGTCCTTGGTCCTAAAATTCTCATGTGTTTAGTCTTTTGAAAGTCATGTTGACTGTGAACAACATGTTTACTGCTAGTGTCACGTAAAGTTCAGAGTACATGCACGTTCATGTTTATCAATGTCAGTTATCTGGATGTATGCAAGTAAAACTGATCGAGTATATGAATATATGCATTTTCAGGAACAGGGAATTTGACCCTACCGCTTCACTACCCAACTATGAACGGTGTCAGATTTATTGCACATGAATTGTTTTGTCTTATACATAATTTAGTCTTCCAAGAGAGAAAAGCAAATAAAAAGAGGAAGTAATATGATAGACAGTTTATTCAGTTACAGTTATAAACACTTGTGCTCTAAATATTCTCCTTTGCAGGTAAAAGACGTGGTGGGCTATGACACGCTGGGCCACTGTTTCTTTACAGAGGATGGTCCTGAGGAGAGAAACACATTTGATCACTGTCTGGGCCTCATGGTCCGAGCGGGCACTCTACTGCCTTCAGACAGAGACAGCAAAATGTGTCGTGATATCACTGATGGAGCATACCCTGGATATGTAGCCAACCCACGGCAAGACTGTAGGTAAGACTGCAATGGCAGGACCCGTGTTTAGTCCATTAAGAGGGTACATCTCTACTACCTTGTGACTTGTGTGCCTCAAAAGCATTTGATACTGACAAAAAATGGGCCCAAAACTAGACAAACTATACAATCTGCTGAACATCAGCTGAAAAAGAATGTTAACTCATCATATGCAGCTGCAGGGGTTAGGAGCAAACTGAGCTATGTTTGTAGACACCAGCTCAGTGGCCTAGTGGTAGAGTGTCCGCCCTGAGACTGGAAGGTTGTGGGTTCAAACCCCGGCCGGGTCATACCAAAGACTATAAAAATGGGACCCATTGCCTCCCTGCTTGGCACTCAGCATTAAGGGTTGGAATTGGGGGGTTAGATCACCAACTGATTCCCGAGCGCGGGACCGCTGCTGCTCACTGCTCCCCTCTCCCTCAGGGGATGGATTAAAATCACACGGGGATGGGTTAAATGCAGAGGACAAATTTCACCACACCCAGGTGTGTGTGTGACGATCATTGGGACTTTAACTTTAACTTAACTTAAATACTGATACCCTCTAATATGTTAGAATGTTGTTAATTTATTGGGTCCAGTAGTGTTGGTTGGGTTTTCATTTTCATTTAGTCTGACAAAGCACGAATGCACTTGTGGTTTGTATACCGCGCCATGTACGGTATACCTATTATGCAATCTTATCTTGCAGAGCTTAACAAATTGGTCCCTATTTTCGTAGACATGTACCCGTGCACTTGGTGTAAAAACATTCATTGCCGGGTCAATTTTGGTTCAACGTGTTTCCGAAATTGGTAGACTGCACCAAGAGCTTAGACTCGCAGAATATATTTTGTCAAAATATTACTTTTTTTTTTATTACAAATGCTAAAACACATAGGCAACATCTAGCTAGCAAAAACAAATATTTTTTGCACTGGGGCTAGTCCAGGGGTGGGCAAACTACGGCCCGCGGGCCACATCCGGCCCACGGGGCCGTTTAATCCGGCCCGCCAAACCTGAATAAATTGTATTATTAATCTTTTTGGGGTCATTTTCCCTGCAATTACTATGTTTCCCCAGTAGATGGGGAAGCGCCCGCCCGCGCATTTACTCCCGGGAGCCGTGTCAGAAAGCTCGGTGCACACTCACAAGTGCGTGTGCGTGCGTAGTACGTAGCTCAGTAGTACGTAGTAATTTCATCTATCAGTGCCGAATTTCGAATGTAGGCTGTGACGTCAATATTCTCGTAATTCGCGCGCTGAGTTTTCAGATACAGTTTTACGCTAATGCCACCCACAAACCTTCCCCTGGAATCCTTCCATTAAAATGAGTGGCCCGAAGAAAAGAAAGGTGGACAGTGAGTGCCGAATGTTAAAAAAGAGTGGACAATTTGGCTCGACCTACGTGTGTGAGAAGACGTTCAGCCACATGAACGTCAACAAAGCCCGTCACAGATCTAGGTTAACGGACCGACACCTCGGCTCCATCCTAAAAATTACCACAACAAATTTTACTCCAGACTATGATGCACTAGCCAAAAAGGGAAACCAACAATACTATTGATTTCTTTATTACTTTATTTAGATGTATTCTTTCACTGATTCTTCAAGATGATGTATTTGGTCAGAATGTTTGCCGTTGGATGTGATTTCGCCTCATTAGATAAACATATTTCATAAATCTGACCTGCAGGCGCTGAAGTGATGGAAAATGTTATTCATCATAACAGTGTCGTAGTTAATAAGAATCACTGATAGTAGTTTTTTGGTGAAATATTTTTTTAATGCTGTTAATAAATGCATTTGTTTTCAAAAAGCTTTTTTTTAATATCCATGCTTTAGTATCTACTAAAAGTAAAAACCTTTTATGCAATGACCTTTACATGTCATTTATATTACTTCACACAAACACTACATCCATCTGCTCCTGGTTCGGCCCCCCGGTCAAAATTTAGAACCCAATTCGGCCCGCAAGTCAAAAAGTTTGCCCACCCCTGGGCTAGTCAATATTCCACAAAAACCATCATGAGTAAAAAAAAACATCAATAATAACAACAATGTCAATATCAACACATCATGAAAAAAACATCCCAATATACTGATTTAGCCAAACTAAGTGTCCCTTTTATTTTGCCAGTGGCTGATTGGCAGTTGTGTTCTGTCAATAGACATGCAGCACGCTCCTTTCCTTTTCTGGTCACATCCACGTTTCCCATGCTGTCATGGGTTCTTAGCGGAGTGGCATCCTGATGCGTGACATACACTGCAGTTCTCAAAACAGCATTGATGGAGCCACTAGGGTTGAAAGAGTTATCATTTTGGGACCGAAATCTCGATTTCAGATAATGCCATTGCATCATCTTCAAAGCTGCATTTTCTTAAAGGGCTCTTATCCCCCACGCTCAGCAATCAGCTTCATGCTACTGTGGACAGGTCACACTGGACTGGTAAAAAAAAAAAAAAAAAAAGCACAAGGCTTTATACTGGCTCCCAGTCAGCTATAAAATGGATTTTAAAATTCTGGTACTAATCTAGAAATCACTGAATGGTTTAGGTCCTGAATACATAAAAGAAATACTGATTGTATATAAACCTAATGGGGCTCTGATGTCTGCAGTTAGTGGAGCTGCATGGTGAAGTTGCATTTAGTTGCTATACGGCATGCAAATATAATAAGCTTGTAGCGATAATGTGGGTCACTCGCAAGTGTGTAAGAAATTAAAAGCTTTTCAGGAGTAATACCTGCATTTATCCCGATTGACTCGATGTCTCAAATTGTTTTAGAGGGTTAAAGAAAGGAAAAAATAAATATTTAAATATGAAAGGGGGGGCTATAGTTATTTTACAAAAATAGAGGTAAATACTCTCACCCAAACACACAGATTATTCACGCTTGACTTCCGTGTAGGGACAATGTTTAATCATTACTGCTCATCGTGTTGTTTGTGCATGAAATGTGCTATATAAATAAAGTGTCTACTGCTAGGTCGTGCATACAGTTTTAAAAGTGTAGTTTTGTTTTTTTAGACAGCAAACTACACCTTTAAGGCAAAGGTGAAAAAAAAAGTTTTATAATATGCCTTTTGATCATAATTAAAAGAGAATATCAAAAATTTTAAATTAAAACAAGGTATTATTTCAACACCTAACAGGGAAATGATTCTTTAACTGCTGAAATCAATTCTTCTCTCAAGACGGTGTGGACTCATTTGACTTTGACTGTTATTAGTTCAACCCCCCCCCCCACACACACACAGACATACGCACGCACACACACGCGTGCGCACCCACACACACACACAGTGTCAGGCTGTCCACTCTGTCTGCTTGAAAGGAGATTTGGGATGGCTTTTTCCTTCCCTCCTCTTTTTAGGACATAAACACATATTACAACTTATTGACATCTACCAGGTCAGATGAGGATGTTGCAAAACGTAAAGTCAATTCATTTCACTTGTAATGAATACATTTATTTTTCTTGAATACCCATTCCTCACTGTCTTATTCTATATATTTTTTTTTTAGTGCAACTTCAACTTTCTGGATTGCCAACCCAAACAACAACATTATCAACTGTGCTGCTGCAGGCTCAGAGGTGAGCTTTATTTTTATCCTAAGCCCTCTCAACCACTTCTCTCCCCATCCCCAGCTTCTCTAGACGCTAGATCATGCATCATGTCAGATCAGATTAATAACTGTACGCAATTTAGGAACTACCTGGTGCAAACAAGCACCTCGTTGCTGACCCCTGCAGTGGTTTTATGACTTTATTATGCCTGTACGACTTTTTGTGTACTATGATTGTGTACCATAGGAAACAGGATTCTGGTTTATCTTCCACCATGTACCAACTGGACCATCTGAGGGGCTGTACTCACCTGGAAAAACAGAACACACGCCTATGGGGCAGTTTATCAACAACAGAGCTCATTCCAACTACCGGGTGAGTCTGGAAATATATAATTTAATCAAATCCATTCTTTCATAACATTTATATTATTACATTATTGTAATTGTAGCGCCATTCATAATATCTCATTGAATTCTTTAATGATTATGACGTGTATTGGGTCGTTACGAATATCAGACATGCAGCTATGATACTTACAAGCCACGTGTCATTTTTTATCGGGGCTTAACAAAGACACAATCACGGTTAAGGCTATATGCATTGATGTCAATGCCAGTGGCCACCTGCCTGAATCTGTCACGGCCAGGAATGGAGCAGGGGGACCAAATGCAGCTTGGACCAGGGTTTATTGAGGGAAAGGGGTGTTGGAGGAGAGGATGAGGAAAAACAAACAAACAAACAAACAAACAAACAAACAGGAACCGGCAAACTAACATAACTCACTGAAGCAGAGGAACAGACAGACCAACTTGCACAGATGAACAGACAAAGTTACAGAGACGAGCAGAAACTAACAGACAGAGACTGTGATTACATTGATTGTGAGTAGACACAGGAGGGGAGGGGCGAGTACACAGAGACGCGAACAGAAACCATGACAGCATAGACACATAATAGAACGACCGGAGACGAGTCGTGACAGAATCGTACACTGGCCAACAGCACATCTCAGGGTAGTCTTCCAACCATTGTTCCATTTTCTGAACTGGTTATTGTTTTGATCCCATTTTAAATCTATCAACTCATCCCATTTGCCAGTTAGATTAATAGAGTATCTATCTATCTATCTATCTATCTATCTATCTATCTATCTATCTATCTATCTATCTATCTATCTATCTATCTATCTATCTATCTATCTATCTATCTATCTATCTATCTATCTATCTATCTAGTATCTACCTAGCTACCTACCTACCTACCTACCTACCTACCTACGTACCTACCTACCTACCTACGTACCTACCTACCTACCTACCTACCTACCTACCTACCTAGCTGTCTCTCTATCTCTCTCTCTCTGTCTCTGTTATCTGAACCACTTGTCATCAGTGTTGCGGGTGCGTTGGAGCCTATCCCAGCTGCATTCAGACAGTAGACTGGGTACATCCTGAATTTGTCGCCAGGCAATCGCTGGGCACTCATAGACAAACAACCATTCACACGCACAATGACATGTATGAGCAATTTCATCATAATATTTATAGCATATTTCATGCAAAATTGCACTTCACATAATTTAAAGTACAACATTTAAAAGCAGTGAGAAATATATTATTTGCTGGTCATGATGTAGAGTTGTTATCATACGTCCTTTGTACTGATCGCTTTTGTCACTTTAAATTTGGCTCACCTTAATGGTAGCGTAGGTCATGTCATCCTGTAGGTAGTTTGTAAGAGAAAACGTCACGTGAAAAAGGAAATGTTCTGGAGCCAGTGCAGTTTGCACTTTCATCACTGCTCATTAGGGGTGTAACGATTCATCGATACACATCGATTAATCGATATAATGCTCTACGATTTATTGGCATCGAGGCTAAACGTAAACATCGATTTATATCGCCGTGTTTGACCTCGGACATTAGACGCGACTTTATTTTGAAATCCAGTTCATTGTTGCTTGCTTCCTCTTTCCGGGAGCAGTACGCGGCGTGTCGTGTTGTGAGCAGAGCAGGCACGTGAAAGGGGAGCCGACAACTACGCGGCTCCTGGGCTGGTGCTATGGCTAGTGTCCAAGAAGACGAGGAAATTCGCTCCCCTTTGGGCTTCAAGTCATTCGTTTGGAAGCACTTTGGATTCCAAAGAAAAGATGGCTCAACGGACAATTAAAATTATTGGAAATAAATAATTCAGTAATGCACTTTAAAGTGTAAGAATATTAATTTTTCTTTACTTATATGAGAAAAAATATAGGAATTTGATCAAGTTCAGTGTTAAAATAAGCACTTTGTATACTACAATACTCTTCTAATTTCCTAAATAAAGAGTTTGCAGTACCTTGTTGATTTTGCGTATGAATTGTTATAAATCAGGATATTGTTCTGTATTTTTTATTTAGAAAAAAAATAAATAAATAAAAATATCGATCGTGGAGCACTATATCGTGATGTATCGTGAATGAATCACAGCAGGCTTTAAGATATCGGCAAATATCGTATCGTGATTCTTTGTATCGATATCGTATCGTGACAAAACCCGCGATTTACACCCCTACTGCTCATATGTACAATGCAGAAGATGCTATTGCCCTAAACAATTTCCACTATCCAAAACATAATGTCATGTATTTGTACGTATGTAGCTGTGAATTATAATTCCTCAAAGACAAAAAACAAAGACATTCAAATTAATCTGTGAATTTTTTTTCCATGTGTATTTCTACAAGTAGATGCTGTGGGTACATTGTAATTTATTTTTCTTGAAGAAAAAAAAAGAAAAGAAAGGAAATGTGGTGATTAAGTTTGAAAAGAAATATCCTGGTTGGTTTATATTACAACATTTGTTATAATATAATAAAATATTATAATATAATATAATATAATATAATATAATATACGAGTGCTATGTGGTTGCAAATATGAAAGTTTCCAGCTGCTTAATGTGATCAAGTAATGCTAGGTCAGATGTGTGCTCAATACTGGAAATAATTTATTTTGTTTCAGGCCGGATTTATTCTAGATAATGGAGTCAAGACAACTCAGGCAAATGACAAGGACAAAAGACCTTTACTGTCACTGGTTGGAGCTAGGTAAGAATTTGTGACCATCTTTTCGATTAGTTTTCCAAATCTTTATCCATACTCAGAGATTTTGTTAGTATACATACAATATGTTATCTGTAGGTGGTTGGCACATCTGCCTCACACTCATGAGGTTCTATGTTTGCATCTTCCTGCTTTCTTCCCATATTCCACAAACAAAAATTCAAAACCCCTGTTCCACTGTGCGAAGGCAGCCAATGTTGCGTTCACGTCAGAATTTGTCAGGGTGCGTTCAAGGTCGGAAATGTTCTCAAAACATTCGCCGGACTTTCTTAAAGATTTCTAGTTATTTAATACAGGCAAATATCTGCTGAACGTCTGCCGAACATTTCGACCTTGAATGAACCCTGACGAGAATGCAAAATTTGCTGCCTTCGAAAATATTCGAAATTGTTGACGGAAAAAAAAACACTGTCTTTATGGTCAGATTGAAGTTTAATCATGTAGTTTTTCAGATCTCATAGCAAAAGGGCAGTGTGGAATTTTTGTTGATTTCCCATCCAAACTGCTGTAACTAGGCTTTTACCAGAAGTAAATATTTTTGTTTTTAATTAATGTAAAACTACTCAAACCCTCTTCTAATTTGCAGAAGTGTGACAAAGCTTAAATTAAACCAGGTTCATCGTATCAGTTCTTTTAAATGGCGGCAGTGTAGTTTCATAGAAAAATGTGTTCAAACACCTGCACATCTATAAACATGACAGACACAAGCGGAAAAAGTTGAATTTCTGACTAGAAATATTCAGTACATTTTTCAAGAACTTTATATTTTTTTGTTCATCATACAATATAATTATTAACAATTAAACACACATTTTAAATTCAACCAATGGTACTATGGTTTTGTGCCCCCAAGGTATGGGCCCCACCAGGATGCTGACCCGTTTAAACCCAGAGTCCCAGCTCACATTCACCATTTTGTAGCCTATAAGAACCAGGACCACGGAGCCTGGCTGAGAGGAGGGGATGTCTGGCTGGATGACTGCCAGTGAGTACAAACCGAATGGTTGATTTTTGAGTGTCTTAAAATGTAACTGAACTTATTCATTTTGCAGATTTGCAGATAACGGCATTGGCCTCACTCTGGCAAGGTAAGCCACTTACTTTAGCACAAACTTGTTAATAATAATAATACCGTATTTTTCGGACTAAATGTCGCTCCGGAATATACGTAGGTCGCATTAGCCAGAAAATGCACAATAACGTGAAAAAAAACATTTATAAGTCGCTCCGGAGTATAAGTCGCATTTTGGGGGAATTTATCCGACAAAATCCAACACCAAGAACAGACATGAACGAGCAACAACGGGCTAAACGATAGGTATGCTAACGTGACATAAACACAAGCAAAGAGCTGAGAACGGGCCTGACGTAACATTCAGAGTTATTCAAAAAACTATTACATAAATAACACGTTTATAAAACCATATGTGTCACTCCAATTCATTAAATCCATCGATCGTCCTTTATAACAACAATGGGTGCGCGCCGCTGACGGCGCTTGCACTTCAAAATATTCCACAGGCCCATATAACGATATACGTATAAATTATATATCAAATAACTATTATATAAGCAATAATATTATCAAACCATCTGTGTCACTCCAAATCATTAAATCCATCGATCAAATTCCTCGTCCTTTGTCAACAACGCCGCACGTGCGCCCTGACGTCAGCCTCGTCGTTATTCCACAGATCTAGTATATAACTATATTGTAGCGTTAACAAAGTACAAGGAAAGACGTGGGTTTGGTAAACGGCTCTTTATTTAACAAAACAAGAGTTCAACGAGCCAACAACTACTGAACTGTAACGATAAAAACATATACAAGTTGGTACACGAAATAAAATATATCAAATAACTATAACATACGTAAATAGTTAACCACCACACGGCCCCAAGCACCGGCGTCGACTTCCAGGCGTGTGGCGGCGTGGACTTCCATCCCTGGAGGTGGCACTTCCAGCCACGGAGGTGGAAGAGAGCTCCATAGAATAGGACCGGGCATGCGTAAAAGCCATGTCCGAGCCCCATCCACCGTCCCCGGACAGCCACCCGGCCGAGCACCGGCCCCCGACTTCCATCCACGGAGGTGAAAGAGAGCTCCGTACAGTAGGACCGGGCGTGCGTAAAAGCCATGTCCGAGCCCCATCCACCGTCCCCGGACAGCCAACCGGCCAAGCGCCAGCCCCCGACTTCCATCCACGGAGGTGAAAGAGAGCTCCGTAGAGTAGGACCGGGCGTGCGTAAAATCCATAATAGTTTTTCAAACCTTCTGTGTCACTCCAAATCATTGTATCCTTCAAACTCTTCGTCCTCCATGTCACTTACAAACAAAGCCTTTAATGATACCGGTAGTACGTGGGGCCCTTCGTCATCTTCATCATCCCGTGATCGAATCTTTGTCCTTTATGTAAACAACCGCCGCGCCGCACTGACGACGTCACTTGAAATTCAAATTACAGTAATCCCTTGCTACATCGCAGTTTGTTTATCGCGGTTTCACTTTTTTTTTTTTTTTTGAAAATTTATGAAAAAATTCACATATAAGTCGCTCCTCAGTATAAGTCGCCCCCCCACCCAAACTATGAAAAAAACGCGATTTATAGTCCGGAAAATACGGTAATAATAATAATTATTATTATTATTGTTATTATCTATCCATCCATTTTCTGAACCGTGGGGAACGGGGGTCGCGGGTGTGCTGGAGCCTTTCCCAGCCGTCATTATTATTATTATTATTATTATTATTATGAATGGATTGGTGGATGGATGGATGGACGGATGGGCGGGCGGACGCACAGATGGATCGATGGACTACCAGTTCAGAGTGTAGCGCCCTAGCACTCAAAGACTGCTGGGAAAGGCTCCAGGATGCCCGCAATCGTCTTGAGAATAAGCGCTTCAAAAGATGAATGAATGATTTAATTTGTTAATTTTCATTTAGTCAGTGGATTTACACCTCTATTACGCCTTCAGTCTCAATCCTTGTTACACTTAATAGATTTTAAAATGCAAAATGAAGAACAAATACCAGGCTGCAAGGTGAGAGGACCGTGCTCCTAACCAATAAATGAATAAATAAACACTGTATCAGATACAGTGTTCTGATATTGCCATTGTATTTTGCAACTGTGATGAAAAGGTGTTTTATTTTAACAAATAAATGTAGCTCTCTCAAATGGAGAAACAACTTGTCATTATTGACATTTAAATGTTCAACTGAATGTTTTTTTTAGCAGTCTTGGCACCCTTTTCACTTAAATGTTGTAGTTGTGTGTCTCGGTCTGAACCCTAAGGGCACAAAGTAAAAAAAGAGTCCTGTAAGTAGAAAAGGGACAAAGAAGAACACAAAGTCTGGTGAATATTAACAAGTGGGACTATGGATGCAATGTTACCAAATGTAAAATACATTGAAAAAGATTTTAAATCTGCAAGCAGTGACAGGACAACTGAAGTGATACTTTAAAAAATATTCAATTATTTAAATTTTTGATGGTAATGACAAAACATTAATGTCAGTTTGTGACGCCTGTAGGGTAGGATAAAGAATTATTCATACCTGTATGTGTGGCGGCACGGTGGTCAACTGGTTAGCACATCCACCTAACAGTGCAGAGGTTGTGGGTTAGACTTCCAGTGTGGCGTTTGCATGTTCTCCTTTTGCCTGCGTGGGTTTTCTCCAGGTACTCCGGTTTCCTCCCACACCCCAAAAACATGCAGGGTCACTTGATCATTCCGATAAGTCCATTGTGTGAGTGCGAGTGGTTGTTCGTCTCTGTGTGCCCTGCAATTGGCTGGCGACCAGTTCGGGATGGCCCCCACCTACTGACCAAAGTCATCATGCTCGCGATCCTTGTGAGCAAAAGTGGTCCAGAAGATGGATGTATTTATTTATTTAATTTTGGCACTTTCAGTCGTCCATGGTTCTTGCTGTATCCCCTGTAAGGAAGAGTCCCTCATGAATAAAATTTATTTTGTATTTTTATACGTGTATTCATATTTCATTATTATATATTTTTTTTATTGTTCTTATTAGAATTGGTAGAAAGTACAAGTTAAGGAGTTTAGGAGAGTGTGATGAGCTGCCGAGTCACTGGCACATACAATATCAATAAGACAATAATAAATCAAAAGTGCCTCTAATTGTTGGAGTTAACGTTTATCATCTGTGTGTGCAGTGGAGGAACGTTTCCAGATGATGATGGTTCTCGTCAGCAGGTGAAGAATTCTCTGTTTGTGGGGGAAAGTGACAATCATGGAATGCAACTCCTTGATAACAGTATCTGGGGCTTAGGGGGTGCTGACCTCACTGGCAGGACCCTCCCGCGAGGCATGTAAGTGAAAGTGAACATAGAAAAACTCTTTATCCCATCGTCTATTTTAGATCCACAAACAATAAAGTGGATTCAAGATATATTCTGCTATATCGGAAAACAAATTAACCATGAGTTTGTTTCTGTGCAGTGATTTCCCTATCCGGGGCATGCAGATCTACGATGGGCCCATCAACGTGCAAAACTGTACGTTTCGTAAATACGCAGCTCTGGAGGGACGCCACAGCAGTGCTTTTGGGTTTAGGCTCAACAACTCATGGCAGAGTTGCCCCAACAATAACGTGACAGACATCAAATTTGACCATGTACCTGTGAGTTAAGAGTTGTGCGTTAAATCCTTGAAGCATTGTTTGTACATTTTGAGGGAACTACATTTTAAAACATGCAAGACTTACACTTCTACCATCTATAAAGCCGATGCCGTTTTATCTTTAAGGAAAATAAGACATTTTGGTAGAAAAGTTGTCAATCATAAATTAAAATATAGAATGACACAAGTACTTTTGGGTGATACTTGGGAAAACACACTAATAATGTACCGTATTTTCCACACCATAAGGTGCTTCGGGTTAAAAGGCGCATACTCAATTGCGGGGTCTATTTCGTATTTAATCCACACATAGGGCGCACCGCATTATAGGGCGCATGCATGCCATGACTTACGGTAAACAAAAAAACGTCACGAGAGCAAGACAGTGAGTTCGGTTGTACTTTATTCTACTGTTTAACCATGTACTGTACTGTACTCACAATATTGTTAATCGATATTCATACGCAAATCTGTCCAAGTCCTCATCTTCTGTATCCAAATTAAACAGTTGGGCAAGTTCGCCCTTAAACATGCCAACTTCCTTCAACTTTACTTATATAGCACATCTTACAACAGCTGCAGCTGTAACAAAATGCTTCATAAGATAAGATAAGATAAGAGGAACTTTATTAATCTCACGTGTGAGAAACTGCATGTAACAACAGCTCGATTTACAAGAAGGTACAAGTTGGGGGATAAAGGTGCAAAAAGAGACTTCAGGACCGTAGTCTTCCGGCATAATAAATAGAATACAATATAAAAGAAAAATATGGAAAATAACAGCAATTGTAGTAAAACTAAAAATATGAGCTATGAATATTTACAAAAAGAAGATAAAATAGTGGTAAAGTGTCGTAAAGTGTATGAAGTGTATGAAGTTTAGCAATGCTAATAACAAAGAGAAATAGTGCACGGGTTATAGAAGTGAAATAGATCTATGCATTGTGTGGCAGAGAATATTGCACATTGGGCTTAAATTGCACATTGGGGTTAAGAATTGCACGTTACGGGGAAAGTATTGCACAGAAGGATGTGTTTACAGGTTGTCATTGTACAGCCTGATTGCGGTGGGGATGAAGGAGCTGCGATAGCGTTCCTTCTTACACGGGGGGAGTCTGAGTCTCTGACTGAAGGAGCTGCTCAAGTTCTCCAAAGTCAGATGCAGTGGGTGAGAGGGGTTGTTCCTGATGGATGCTAGCCTGGCTAGCACCCTCCTCTCGCCCACCTCCTCAACAGTGTCAAGAGGGCAGCCCACCACAGAGCTGGCCCTCTTAACCAGTTTGTTGAGCCTCTTCCTATCCCTCTCTGTGCTGCTCGGAGCCCAACAGACCACAGCGTAGAGGATGGCAGAGGCTACCACTGAGTCATAAAAGGTTTTTAGCAGAGGCCTGCTCACTCCAAAGGAGCTGAGTCTCCTCAGGAGGTGGAGGCGACTCTGTCCTTTCTTGTAGACGGCGTTCATGTGATCAGTCCAGTTCAGTTTATTGTTGAGGTGAACACCCAGGTACCTGAAACTGTCCACGACCTCAATGTCCCGACCCTGGATGTTCACCGGTGAGTGGGGAGGTGCTCCTCTCCTAAAGTCAATCACCAGCTCCTTCGTCTTACTGGTGTTCAAGCACAGGTGATTGTGCTCACACCAGTCCACAAAGGCGCTGATGGCCGACAGGTACTCCAGCTCGCCCCCCTTAGACATACAGCCAACAATAGCTGAGTCATCGGAGAACTTCTGGAGATAGCAGATATCAGTGTTATACGTGAAGTCCGAGGTGTACAGTGTGAAAAGGAATGGGGACAGGACTGTGCCCTGAGGTGCTCCAGTGCTGCAGACTACCACCTCTGATCGGCAGCCATGCAGTTGCACGTACTGGGGCCGGTTAGTGAGGTAGTCAATGGTCCAGTCAGTGAGGTGATGGTCCACTCCAGTGTCTAGCATCTTCACTCGTAGCAGGGCCGGCGAGATGGTATTGAAGGCACTGGAGAAGTCAAAGAACATGACCCTCACAGCGCTGCCGGCGGACTCCAGGTGGGTGAGCGTCCGCTGCAGCAGGTAGATGACGGCGTCTTCTACCCCAATGCCGATCTTGTAGGCAAACTGCAGCGGATCCAGAGTGGGGCTCACCACGGAGCGGAGGTGGCTGAGGACCAGGCGTTCCATCACCTTCATGATGTGGGAAGTGAGGGCGATGGGTCTGAAGTGGGCCGGTTCCTTGGCGCGCGGTGTTTTGGGAACTGGGACGATGGAGGATGTCTTCCATGCACTGGGCACCTTCGCCAGGCTGAGGCTCAGGTTGAGGAGGTGGCACAGAACATGGCAGAGATCATCAGCACATGTCCGTAGCAGCCTGGGGGAGATGCCATCCGGTCCCGGGGCCTTTCTCTGTTTCAGCTTCCCCAGCTCTCTCCTCACCTGAGCAGGAGTGAAGGAGAGGGGAGGGGGCTGAGATGAGGTTGAAGGCCGTGGTGAGTCATTGAGAGAGATGAGTGATTGTCCATGTGGTGGGCGGGAGGGTGTTAAGTGGCCATGAAGCAGGGGGGAGTGGGTTGATTGTCCATGAGGCAGGCGGGGGGGTGGATCCAGGTATCCAGGCAGGTATCATATATAGATATACGGTATAGAATTTGTTTTTTGCTAAAAATTGCTCTTTCCCTCACGTAGATCACATCACGTGTGTTTTTTGGGGAGCCTGGTCCATGGTTTAATAAGATGCAGATGGATGGGGACAAGACCACTATTTTCCATGACATTGACGGCTCAGTGAGTGAGTATCCCGGAGCTTACCTGGTTAAGGAAGACAACTGGCTGCTCCGTCACCCTGAGTGCATTGATGTGCCTGACTGGAGGGCTGCCATCTGCAGTGGGCACTATGCACAGGTAAGTCATCAACATAGAAACATACTGTTCTTACAACATACAAACACAGCTATTGATTGTATATTGTGGTTCAATTGTTGGTGTCCCAATTTCACAGATTTATGTGTAAACATATCTAATTTTCTTTTGGAAAAGTTCACCGTCACGGAAATCGTTGGTATATGGCAATCATTTTGTACTCCCGGCTTGATGGGCCCATTGTGACCTGCATGTGCCAAGCTAGAAATAGAACGCGCTCCCCGATGCACGTTCCGGCCACAGCGCAGGAAAGCAGCTAAAACACTCACAAGGCAAAGCAAGGCCAAGGTGTTTGCAATGTTTTTATGTTTGAATACAAAGTCAAAGTCAAAGTCAGCTTTATTGTCAATCCTTCATATGTCAAGACACACAAAGAAACCGAAATTCCGTTTCCTCTATCCCACGGTGACGAGACATACAAGTAGACGACACAAAATAAAAACAAGAAGGCACAAATAATAATAAATAATAAATAATAAATAAATAAAACGAGCGATGAATAAATAATAAACCAACAACCCAATAAACGTTAATACGTTCAGTGTTAGTGTTTACATTAATTGCGGGTGGGTCTGGAACGCAACCCCTGCAAAGAAAGAGGATCACTGTATTTTTTTTAATTGTATTAGCATTTCTGTCTTTCCAAGATAATTAAATCCACCATTAACATGCATTCCTTGACTTACATTCACAAGCTACAAATTAGTTATGTCTGCACAGTCTAATTAAAGCCACTACATATGTTGTGTCAAAACTCTGCCTTTTTAATGATAACTACAACCGTGTTCAGTTGACTGCAGACCTCTACCAAGGCCAAACAATCCCAATTTACGTATATCAGCACTAGTTCATTGCACTGTTTGTGCATGTGTATGACAGTGCTTTTTTATTTCCTAGATTAATTCGTTAGTCCCAGTTACAATATTTGCTGTCCAACGATAGCAATGTTTAAGTTTATTTTGCCCAGCTGTACGTACTTAACTTTAGATCTTCAATTTACAGTAATTACATTAACATTCTTGGGAAAAAATGTTGCCATGTTCCATGTTCGTGTTCATAGCTACGTAAATATTCAAAAATGCATTTTCTGTATTGACAGCAAACACTTTGGCATTGAAAAAGATGGAAGCATCATGAAAATCGTTCAGAAATTAGCAAGTTATCGCTTATTTTCAACACACATAACATTTCCTTTGATGGAAATGCCACGAGTGTTGCTGAGCTGGCTACTGTCGTATAACGGCAGTTGACGGACGTGCGCTTTTGTAACAAGTTAAAAGCTTAACGATCATTGATGTGATAGCAATCAAAATCACATTTTTGTGAATTCGTTTTTTATTTCCTAAAAAATGGCTTTTACGCACGCCCGGTCCTATTCTATGGAGCTCTCTTCCATCTCCGTGGCTGGAAGTGCCACCTCCGGGGATGGAAGTCCACGCCGTCACACGCCTGTTAGTCGACGGCGGTGCTTGGGGCCGTGTGGTGGTGAACTATTTATGTTATAGTTATTTGATATATTTTATTTCGTGTAGCAACTTGTATGTTTTTATCGTTACAGTTCAGTAGTCGTTGGCTCGTTGAACTCTTGTTTTTTTAAATAAAGAGCCGTTTACCAAACCCACGTCTTTCCTTGTACTTTGTTAACGCTACAATATAGTTATATACTAGATCTGTGGAATAACGACGATGCTTACGTCAGGGCGCACGCGCGGCGTTGTTGACAAAGAACGAGGAATTTGATCGATGGATTTAATGATTTGGAGTGACACAGATGGTTTGATAATATTATTGCTTATATAATAGTTATTTGATATATAATTTATATGTCAATTTACTTTATAAGTAAATTTTATGTCAACGTCCAGGCATTGTTGACATAAAGAACGATCGATGGATTTAATGATTTGGAGTGACACAGATGGTTTGATCATATTATTGCTTATATAATAGTTATTTGATATATGATTTATGTATCGTTATATGGGCCTGTGGAATATTTTGAAGTGCAAGCGCCGTCAGCGGCGCGCACCCATTGTTGTTATAAAGGATGATCAATGGATTTAATGAATTGGAGTGACACAGATGGTTTTATAAACGTGTTATTTATGTAATAGTTTTTTGAATAACTCTGAATGTTACGTCAGGCCCGTTCTCAGCTCTTCGTTTGTGTTTATGTCACGTTAGCATACCTATCGTTTAGCCTGTTGTTGCTCGTTCATGCCTGTTATTGGTGTTGGATTTTGTCGAATAAATTTCCCCCAAAATGCGACTTATACTCCGGAGCGACTTATATATGGGTTTTTTTTCACGTTATTGTGCATTTTATGGCTAATGCCACCTATATTCCGGAGCGACTTTTAGTCCGAAAAAATCAGTACTATCCAATTTAGAATGTCATTCTTGTTTTTTTTTCACTTTATAAGTAACAAAATTTGTTATATCCAATTTAGAATGTCAAACTTGTTTTTTTCACTTCATAAGTAACAAAATAGAAGTGTAATTATGTAAATCCTTGGTTGAAATCTGGGCGGGACTAGATAAGCAGAATTGCTTCATCCCATTTCAGCAAGTCATGTAATAACAGTGGATGAATTGTACTGAATGGTGACAATGTACAAGCCGAAATAAACAAACAAACATGGACATAAATATTTATATTTAAACCTTTCCAGTTTACTAAATAATACACCAAATACCCAAAAAATTAAGACTTAGATCAGCCTAACAACGCAATGTTTATTTCCTACAGCTCTACGTCCAGACACGTAATCCTGCCAATCTGAACATGCACATAGTAAGAGATGAATACCCTGACCGACCCCTAACTTTAGAGGGTGCGTTGGGAAAGAGGAAGCACTACCAGCAGTTCCAACCAGTTGTCACTTTGGCAAAGGGGTATACCATCCATTGGGACCAAGCCGCACCTGCTGAGGTCACCATCTGGCTTATTAACTTCAACAAGTAAGTGAACATAGTCATGGTTTATAGTAGCAAGATGAAAACGCAGACACAGTGGAACACAAAAAACAGAGATTATGTTGCACTCAAACTGCTTGATTACAAATGTGGATCGTTGAGTGACAATTTTTTAGAGAGGTTCAGTGGCGAACACACATACAGCACAGGTATGTATATGTACATTAATGCTGAATAAAGATTGCACTCAAATTCTGCTTTTATTGTATGACACCCCAGTGTTGGGCAGTAACAACAGTTCAGGTAGTTGAACTACATACCTCAGTAGCATCGTCGTAGAGTCAAAGTCAAAGTCTGCTTTATTGACAATTTCTTCACATGCCGAGACATACAAAGAGATCGAAATTTCGTTTCCTACGATCCCACGGTGACAAGACATATTACACATTCAAGTAAGCAATACAAAAAGTAAAAATAAAAAGGCACATACAATGAGTCACTGTTTTCCAAAGATGATGGCTAAGCTCTGACCAGTAGAAAACTGGGACTCGTTAAAGACAACTTCTGATTAATGTAAAAGATATTTTAATTCTACTAATCTCAGACATTTAGTCAACTTTCCCACCAGGTCTCATCCCAAAAGTCCAGATAAATCTATCTTGATTGACTTGATCTTAAGTAACATGATCCATAGATTTTCTTCCTTCAATGTCGATTGTATTGACCTAAGTGATCATCATCATCATATAGAAGCACTAGGATTCCAAAATGCAAGCCCCGTATTGTTTTCAGAAAGAATTTTAAACATTTTAATGAGCAAGTCTTTCATCATGATTTGTGGGTGGTAAACTGGGAATATATACTAAATCTAATTCTAGACGTAGAGCAATCCTGGACTTTTTTCAAGACATTTTCCTGCAAGTTATAAATAAACATGCAGCTTTGAAGAGATCCATCCATCCATTATCCGTACCGCTTGTCCCCTTGGGGGTCGCGAGTGTGCTGGAGCCTATCCCAGCAGTCATCAGGCAGTCGGCAGGGGCAGACACCCTGTACTGGTTGCCAGCCAATCGCAGAGCACACAGAGACGAACAACCAGTCGCACACGCGCTTATAGGCAATTTGGAGTGCTCAATCGGCCTACCAAGCATGTTTTTGGGATGTGAGAGAAAACCGGAGTTCCCGGGTAAAACTCACGGGGAGAACATGCAAACTCCACACAGGGAAAGCCGAAGGTGGAATCGAACCCACAACCTTCCGAACTTGGAGGTGGATGATTATTGTTATTATATTATCATTATCATTATTCAAATTGAGGCAGCATGGTGGTGCATTGGTTAGCACGTTCACTTCCCAGTTTCAGAGGTGCAGGATTTCATTCCTGCTCTGGCCTTCCTGTGTGGAGTTTGCATGTTCTCCCCTGCTACTCATGTACTACTACAACTACTCCTACTCCTACCCCTATTCCTACTCCTACCCCTATTCCTACTCCTCCGACTACTACTACTACTACTACTACTACTACTACTACTCTTAACATAAAACTCATTCCTCAACAAATTATTGATCATACATTGTTCTCAATGTTAATTCGAATATTTTAATGAATATCAGAGAAGCAGCTATACACGCAGAATATTCCTTTATGTGGTAAATATAAGGCAAAAAATGTTGAAACCTGGCAAAGAATCTTTGGACTGATATGCCAATGAAAGAAATCCACAACCCAGAGTTGCCAAGTATATATGTACTTCAGTACAATATCATTTTATCAATATATTTTTTTATAAATTTTTTGAAATACAAAAATCACATCGCTCTCACCACAAATGTTAACGCAGAGGCTCCTGCCAATTTGTGTATGCTAACTTTTCCACTCATACATACCTACACTGAAAAAAAATACTTGTGTATAGCAACGAGACACAGCAAAGCAGACATAGTCTTATAAAGTCCAATTCCCACCCGTCCTGTTTTCTCCAGAATTTGTCTTAACCAGTCTCTTCTGGGATACAATTTGTCCCCGTCTCTTGGAGAAAATGTAAAAACCAAAAATTGATTTCCTTTGTTGTGTAGTTTAGAAATGTCCCCTGTGCTTTTGTGGTTATTTAAAATTGTCTCGATCTGTTTGTCGATGCATACATCACGCGGACGTGCGCCGGTGCTAAAAGCGACTCACATAAGGCAAGCAGGGAGGGAAATTTAATGGGAAATGTTCATTTTCATTTTGTTTTACAATAGATATTCCTTTCATTATTTGTTTGAATTTTCAAACTGAGAGAAATTTAGGGACAAAAACATGCTCAGATAAGCGTGACACGTGAACATTTGACCGCGGCCACTGTATGTGCATGGCAACATATCATAGCTGAAATGTGGTTAGGGAAGACAAAAAACAACTGGACGTGTGTGTTTGCCGCCATAAATGTTTTAGGTGCACAATGATTTGCATCTCAATAATACATTTGTGTGCATTTTAAAGGGGCATCCTGCATAAATAGAGGGGGCATAGAAAGGCCCAAGTCCATCTTTACAGTTAAAAAGCAAGTTAACTCAACGCGTTAGAATTCTGCACCTTCGAGCTGGCAGTGCGAGTTCCTCAAGTTAGGTGGTTGTCGTAGGAGTAGAAATGCCACCAGTTACATACAGGACTGTCTCAGAAAATTAGAATATTGTGATAAAGTTCTTTATCTTCTGTAATGCAATTAAAAAAACAAAAATGTCATACATTCTGGATTCATTACAACCCAACTGAAATATTGCAAGCCTTTTATTATTTTAATATTGCTGATTATGGCATACAGCTTAAGAAAACTCAAATATCCCATCTCAAAATAATAGAATATCATGAAAAGGTATACTAGTAGGGTATTCAACTAATCACTTGAATGGTCTAATTAACTCGAAACACCTGCAAGGGTTTCCTGAGCCTTGAAAAACACTCAGCTTGGTTCAGTAAACTAAATCACAAGTATGGGGAAGACTGCTGATCTGACTGCTGTCCAGAGGACCATCATTGACACGCTCCATTAGGAGGGTAAGACACAAAAAGAAATTTCTCAAAGAGCAAGCTGTTCACAGAGTGCCGTTTCAAAGCACATCTACAAAAAGTCTGTTGGAAGGGGGAAATGTGGCAGGAAACGCTGCACAACCAAGAGAGATGACCGCAGCCTTAACAGCATTGTGAAGAAGAGTTGCTTCCATAATTTGGGGGAGGTTCAAAGACAGTGGACTGAAGCTGGAGTCTTGGTATCAAAAGCCACTGTTCACGGACGTGTCCGGGAAATGGGCTACAATAGCCTTATTCCCATGGTCAAGTCACTTCTGAACTCAAGACAACAGAAGAAGCGTCTGACTTGGGCTATGGAAAAGAACTGGACAGTTCCAGAGTGGTCCAAAGTCCTCCTTTCAGACGATAGCAAGTTTTGTATTTCATTTAGAAGTCAAGGTGCCAGAGTCTGGAGAAAGGCTGGAGAGAAGCAAAATCCAAGTTCCTTGAAATCCAGTGTGAAGTTCCCACAGTAAGCGATGGTTTGGGGAGCCATGTCAGCTGCTGGTGTTGGTCCACTGTGTTTCATCAAGTCCAGAGTAAATGCAGATTTTAGAGCACTACATGATTCCGTCTGCTGAAGAGCTCTATGGAGATGATGATTTCATTTTCCAGCATGATCTGGCACCTGCCCACAGTGCCAAAACCACCAGTAAATGGTGTACTGACCATGGCATTACTGTCCTCGATTGGCCTGCCAATTCCCCTGACCTGAACCCCATAGATAATTTGTGGGGTATTGTGAAGAAGAAGCTGAAAGACACCAGACTCAACAATGCAAATGAGCTAAAGGCCGCTATTGAAGCATCCTGGGCATCCATAACACCTCAGCAATGCCACAGGCTGATTGCCAACCAAGTACTGAGTGCATCAATGGACATTTTCAAATGTTTGATTTTGTTTTGCTGTTTTAAATCTTGTTTTTATACTTGGTCTGAGGAAATATTCTTATTTTTTGAGATAGGATTTTTGAGTTTTCTTAAGCTGTAAGCCATACTCAGCAATATTAAAATTATAAAAGGCTTGCAATATTTCAGTTGATTTGTAATGAATCCAGAATGTATGACATTTTTGTTTTTTTAATTGCATTACAGAAAATAAAGAACTTTATCACGAAAAATCTAATTTTCTGAGACAGTCCTGTATGTCCATAGCTGATCGTGAAATAAAATCCAAATGAAAATTTGCTTGCTTATGTTTGAAGCAAATGTTTACAACCCCCCCCCTCCTCAAAAAATCACCATTCTATCCCAGGCATCCAACTGTGCTTAGCATGCCCCTGAATTCGCACTGAATAAGGTCCTGTCAGTAAGCCGTACAGAAAGTAATCATCACACTCTAATTGAGTAAGCAGATAGTAGGTATATAAATTTTGTAAGCACCAGACTAATATTGCATTTTAAGCAATTAGCATGGATTTAAAGCCTATGAACGTATATATACTCAGACTTCAGAATCTTTATTATCCCCCGGGGTGGCAATTTGTTTCGCAACAACAGAACAACACAGAGTCACCATTCATTTATCAACATCACACAATATGGGCAGGTGATGCGTTCAATTACACAATCATAATCATTACATTGTGCAGCATCCAGACACCTATACCTCAGGGGCAGGCTCACAATACCTGTTTCAAGAAGTCTATAGTGGTTGGCACAAAGGTGTTCCTATACGTATTTGTTCTGAGCCTAGATAACAAGTACCGGCGGCCAGACGGCAGGAGCCTGTAGTGGAAGGCCAGCAGGTGGGCTATTCTGTCAAACCCTGGTTGGACAGAATAGCCCTAGCTTACCTAGTGGCCCTGGCTCTATACAGCCCAGAAAGCTCCATGAAACCCGTCCCAGCAATACTTAGACATTGTGTCTTAATAGGTTTGTGAGAGGACGGAGATTCACTTACTATGATGAGCCGTTTTAAGATTAAGATTTTATCAGCGTTTAATCTACAAAACTCTGGTCAATTAGTATGACAGGCAGCAAAACTTATTGTTTGTAATACTTCGGGTACTCGCAAAAATGGGCAAGTCTGTCTTGGTGGTCTATTATTGGCACCTGTTGCTCATCTGACGCTGCACCATTGATAGCAATGAAAATGACAATGGCACCATCTGCAGGTGTGTAGCAGGTCACGCAGCATGCCATTGACTTTTGTCTTTGTCAAAAGTCAATGGCATGCTGCGTGACCTGAATAGTTCTGGGTTGTAATCTGATAGATGGTGGCCATCTAGTAAACTATTTAAATGGCTGTGTCACCAAAAAAAATCAAACTTTACAAGTTTAATGCTTAATTTTGAGAAACATGTGTTACATAACAACTAAGTATTGTAGTCCAACTATTCCAACAAAGTTTTTATTAGAGTATTAAATACCCGCAAAACACTAATCCTTTGGACTTCTTGATATCATTTTTTACTACAGAAATGACTGGATCAACGTGGGTGTGTGCTACCCTCAAGGCACTACCTTTGTTGTCATCTCAGACATTCACAATCGCCTGACCAAACAGACCCGGAAGACAGGAGTCTTCATGAGAACAATGCAGAAGGAGAAGATCAACCACTCACATCTGACCAGGAGCTATTACTACTGGGAGGAAGACACAGGGTCAGACACACAAAAATACACAAGTGTCTTACAAATGTGTTATTTGTTATGGATTTGTACAAATGTGACTCTTCATAAATATTGCGAGTTACGTGCGAATATGCATTTTCAGATTATGATTATCATATTTTGATACAGGCGGCTCGGTGGAACACTGTTAGCACGTCCGCCTCATAGTTAGGAGGGTGCAAGTTCGACTCCAGCTCTCCCTGTGTGGAGTTTGCATGTTCTCCCCGTGCCCACGTGGGTTTTTTCCGGGCACTCCGGTTTCCTCCCACATCCCAAAAACATGCTTGGTAGGCCGGTTGAGCACTACAAATTGTCCCTAGCTGTGAGTGCGAATGGTTGTTCGTCTCTGTGTGCCCTGCGATTGGCTGACAACCAGTTCAGGGTGTCCCCCACCTACTGCCTGATGACTGCTGGGATAGGCTCCAGCATGCCTGCAACCCGCATGGGGACAAGCGGTATAGAAAATAGATGGATGGATGGATGGATGGATGGATGGATGGATGGATGGATGGATGGATGGATGGATGGATGGATGGATGGATGGATATTTTTATACATATGTCCACATCAATTTGGGTGATAATCAAGCACCTTTTTTTTTACGAGGCAACATATGGACAGGCAACCTCACAACATGAAGTAGGTAGATATATATTGCGAGTTTTGTTCTAATATTTTAGAGAATAATTATCACATGCCTACACTTGCTCACACAAATTTTGGTGATAATTGGTCAGAGTTTTTGGACGTTGAGTTGTCACATTTTCCACCGTACCCCCTACTGCCGCCCCCCTTTGGCGACGTCATACACTAATTTTATCAGGTGTGTTGCAGTAGGAAGCCATATAAAACATGCAAAGCACCAGATCCCGCAGAGTGGAATATGTGACCTCTGATGTAGTCCATTACCATTTTTGATTGCAGCTTTGTGCTGTACGATTCTCAATTTGAGATTGTACTTTGTCCAACATCGATAATACCACATGGACATTTCAACAAATAAACATCATCTGTAGACATACTATAATTTATTAATTGGTTTTTTTATATTCTGTCGCACGCATGGACGCAAATCACTCCGCGCATTTGGGGTTTGTTGTTAAAATAATAAATTTACTGAAACACACACAACAGCGGCAGTTACAGTCAAGACCCGGCGAAACTCCCACTCACTGTCAACTACTTCCGGGTACTGAGGACCCCCGTAGTTGTCCCAGGTGCCTTATTAAAATCCCCAAATACTCGCCACTGATACAATACAGTACTATTTGCATATAATGGCATATAACGTGTTCGAAAACATATTGAAAAATTAATAAAAAAAATAATTAACATGGCGGGTGAGTATGAATGTCCATTCAAATGTCCCAAAAACCACCATGGGCCCCACAATTCTTTGCCTGTTCTGTGGGTGAGTAAATACTTTAATGGTATGTATTTGAGCACAATATGTACAGTAGATCTACCCCATCTATAATTACCATTGACCTCTCGGGGCAATCAATTTTTACTTGCAAGCTTAGGTTCCTCAATGGCAACAGGGAAGACACCACAGTAATAAGGTTCTTGCTTCTCCTAATTACCCCCTCTGTCATAACTTGTCTGAGGAACTGTCCATAAAGGATGTTATCATCATCATTGGTTTAAAGTCCGCTTTCCAGGCGCCGCTGGGTTGGACTGGATTCTCAATATGGCTTTCTTCCACCGGGGACGGTCCATGGCCATCTCGTGGTTGAGAGTCCTATACTGAGAAAATTTTGGGAGCAAAACTTTTTACAGCCGGATGCCCTTCCTGACACCAACCCAGGGGAAATTGATTTTCTGTAGGGGTTGACTCCCTTAGCCCATTCCTCTCCCGAGGAGCCCACTGGGCAGTGGTACTATTTAACCCATAGTTGGGGGCTGGTTCGTGGGCACCAGGGCGTGTCCACACACCGGTGGGCCTGCGTGCCGCACGTCTAGGGGCCAAACCTCCTCCGAGTCCCTTGTAGTTTAGCCTGGGTCCGTGTTGTACCCAGTTACCATGTGTCGCCGCGTGGAGGCACTACATAGGGCTTGCTGTTAGAGAGGCTATGTACTGGCAGGGAGAGACTTACGCACTCGGCTCTCCCGTTCGCATACTGCTAGCCAGCGGTGAGGGTTGACAGTGAGAAGTGACATGCACTGGGCACTCCACCAACACTCCACCAACACACTAGACGCATCATAACAACCCGACTTGGTCTTATGAAGTCAGACACACATGTTATCTTTGAGTGATTTGGAGTGGTGGCTTTCTGCACGTAAAATAATGTTCCCATCAGTTTGTATATGATCAATAGTAGTGTTTGATGTTTTTTTGTTCATTGACAGAAATAAGTAAATCTATTAAATGTTTCATATCTGTGTTGTGTTCCACAGTAGATTTCAGGAAAGGCTATTTATTATTAGGATAATGTCTGAACCGAAATAATGAGTCTTCTGAACCTATGAACAAACAAAGAATGTCATCAATGTATCTCTTTAATATGATAGTGTTTAAATTAGTTGCTAGGACTACAAATGTAGAGGTTTGCATAATTGAACGCAAAGGGAGAACTTAAGTGTCCTAATCTACCTCTTGATAACATCATATCTGCAATATAACTATGTGTGTATAGACATCGACATTTTGTACTGATAGATGGATACATCGACATTTTGTACTGATAGATACATCGACATTTTGTACTGATGGATGGATAGATAGATAGATAGATAGATAGATAGATAGATAGATAGATAGATAGATAGATAGATAGATAGATAGATAGATAGATAGATAGATAGATAGATAGATAGAAAGTTAAAGTCCCAATGATCGTCACACACACATCTAGGTGTGGTGAAATTTGTCCTCTGCATTTAACCCATCCCGTGTGATTTTGATCCATCCCCTGGGGGAGAGGGGAGCAGTGAGCAGCAGCGGTGCCGCGCTCGGGAATCATTTGGTGATCTGACGCCCCAATTCCAACCCTTAATGCTGAGTGCCAAGCAGGGAGGCAATGGGTCCCATTTTTATAGTCTTTGGTATTGTCAGACTTGGAGCAGGGAGAGGACTCGGATGCAGAGTGCCAACAAAAGGTGTTTATTCTCTCAGGCTGAAAACAGCACAAAAAACAAAAGGCGCCTCAAAATGAGGGACAAAAAGGCTGGAGACAGCAAAAACCAAAAGCGCCTCAAAACGAGGGAAAAAGGCTGGAGACAGCAAAACAAAAGCGCCTCAAAACGAGGGAAATACGATGGCAAAAACCTAACTAAAAAAAAACACAGAGCTCAGGCTGGACAAAAGGTATCTTCTAACTATGATCTCTAAGGGGATTTCTGTGACTTACGTGATCGCTAGTGTTCAAGACGGGACAAGACGCACAGGCACAAGACAAGGAGAAGACGCAGGCTATATACACACACACAGAAGGGGGAGGACACAGGTGCACACAATTGGGATCAGGGAAGTCAAGTGGCCTGACGCGCAGAGGAAGGACCCACGAACTGAAACGAGAGGAGAGTTACCAAAACAAAACAGGAAGTGACAATACGAAGAACAGGACAAGACAAAAACAACCCACAAAACACGAAAGCATGACATAACCCCCCCCTCTAGGGCCGGATCCCAGACGGGCCAGGAGCATCAGGGTGGCACCCATTGCCGCTCCTCTGGCCCATAACCCTCCCAGTCCACCAGGAACTGCCAGCCCCGCCCCCACCTGCGCACCGCCAACAGCTCCTTGACTGTGTAAGCCGGCCCACCCCCCACTGTCCGCGGAGCCGGAGGCGGCGCGGGACCCGGCACCAACCCACTGTCCTTGGCTGGTTTGACCCTCCCGACGTGGAAGGTGGGATGAACGGCAAGGGACCTGGGCAGGCGGAGTCGCACAGCGGCTGGGCTAACGACCTTGGAGATGGGGAACGGACCCACAAAACGGGGGGCCAGCTTCCTGGAGCCCACCTGGAGGGGAAGGTCCTGTGTGGACAGCCAGACCCGTTGGCCCCGCCGGTAGACGGGCGCCGGTCGTCGCCTCCGGTCGGCCATCCTCTTGACCCTATCACCTTGGCGGACCAGCGTGGCTCGTGCCGCCGCCCAGATGCAACGACAGGGACTCACCACGGCGCGCGCCGAGGTAACGGACACCTCCGGCTCACTGTCGGGGAAGACCGGGGGCTGGTAGCCAAAAACGCACATGAAGGGGGACATCCCGGTAGCCGTGGTAGGCAGGGAGTTATGGGCGTATTCCACCCACGTGAGGTTCTTGCTCCACGAGGAGGGGTTTTGGGCCACTAGGCAGCGGAGGCCTGTTTCCAGCTGCTGGTTTATGCGCTCTGCTTGGCCATTCGCCTCCGGGTGATAGCCCGAAGTGAGGCTCACGGTGGCTCCTATGAGCTTGCAAAACTCCTTCCAAAATCTGGATACAAATTGGGGACCCCTATCAGAAACGACGTCTCGCGGGAATCCGTGAATTCTGAAGATGTGGTTCATCATGACTTCTGCCGTTCGCTTCGCCGAAGGCAACTTGGGCAGGGCAATGAAGTGAGCCATTTTGGAAAATCGGTCCACTACGGTGAGTATAGTCGTCTTCCCCTTTGACGCAGGGAGCCCCGTGACAAAGTCCACCGAGATTTCGGCCCATGGACGAGAAGGAATGGGGAGGGGTTGCAGCAGACCCACCCGGGCGCCGGGGGTGTTCTTGTTCCGAGCACAGACGGAGCATGCTGCGACGTATTCCCTGACGTCTGCCCCCATGGATGGCCACCAGAATCGCTGTTGTATCACATACAGGGTTCTTCGCATGCCTGGATGACAGGCGAGCCCGGAGGTGTGTGCCCAGTGGACAACCTGGGAACGCAGCCTGGGGCGAATAAACAGTCGATTGTCGGGGCATCCCCTAGGGGGTGGTTCGTCGCCGTTTGCCTGCTTCATCAGGCCTTCTATGGGCCAAGTAACTGCTCCCACCACACAGTGTAGAATGGGTTCAGGCTCCTTGGGCACCGGGTCTGGACTGTAGATGCGTGATAACGCGTCAGGGTTAGTGTTCTTGGCCCCCGGTCTGTAAGACAAAGTGAAATTGAACCGATTAAAAAAGAGGGACCAACGAGCCTGGCGTGAATTCAGTCGTTGAGCCTTCTTGATGTATTGTAAGTTCTTGTGGTCAGTCCAAACCAGGAAAGGTTGCTGGGATCCCTCCAGCCAGTGTCTCCATTCTTCGAGGGCCAGTTTGACCGCCAACAACTCTCGATCTCCCACATCATAATTCTGCTCGGTGGACGTCAGCCGTCGGGACAGGAACGCGCACGGATGAAGCTTGTTGTCGGCCTGGGCTCTCTGCGACAAGATGGCGCCGATTCCCCGACTGGAGGCGTCAACCTCCACCACAAACTGACGAGATGGGTCGGGCAGCATGAGGATCGGGGCGGAGCTGAATCGCCTCTTCAACTCCTGGAAGGCCGCTTCCGCCTTCGCCGTCCAACAGAACGGAACCTTTGGGGAAGTTAGAGCATGCAGTGGAGCCGCTGTGGCGCTGAAGCCTCTGATGAACCGCCTATGAAAGTTAGCAAAGCCGAGAAATTGCTGCACTTTTTTGCGGCTATCAGGAGTAGGCCATTTGCCGGGTCCATCTGCACTTTGCCAGGGGCTATGATGAACCCAAGGAAAGATACAGTACTGGCGTGGAACTCGCTCTTTTCGGCTTTTACGTAAAGCTGGTGATCGAGGAGGCGTTGCAAAACCGTCCTAACATGAGACACATGGGTCTCCAAATCCGGTGAATAGATTAGAATGTCGTCCAAATACACATAAACAAAACGATCCAAAAAGTCTCTCAGTACATCGTTAATCATGGCCTGGAAAACAGCGGGTGCATTGGTGAGGCCAAACGGCATCACTAGGTACTCAAAGTGTCCTCTGGGAGTGTTAAATCCCATCTTCCATTCATCGCCCTCCCGAATGCGCACGAGGTGGTACGCGTTGCGCAAATCTAACTTGGTGAACACCCGAGCCTGCTGCAATTGATCGAATACGGCTGACGTGAGTGGAAGGGGATACCGATTCTTAATTGTGATCTGATTGAGGGGACTGTAGTCTATGCAGGGGCGTAGGGTACCATCTTTTTTGCCCACAAAAAATAAACCGGCCCCCGCAGGGGATGACGATGGTCTGATCAAACCCGCTTTAAGTGACGCGTCAATATAGTCAGTTAGAGCCTGCTTTTCGGGTGCCGAAAGGGAATAAAGCCTCCCCTTGGGTATTGTAGCGCTGGGCAAAAGATCTATGGCGCAGTCGTACGGACAGTGGGGCGGTAGAGAGGTAGCCTTGACTTTGCTGAATACCTCCGCGAGTTGATGATAACACACGGGAACTCCAGTCAGATCTGGGGTTTCTGGGTCTGGGGCAGGAGAAACAGAGACGGGGTTAGAACCACGTGTAGGGTTTATCGGGGGGTTAGGTTCAATACATGACTCTTGGCAATGGGGTCCCCATCCCCTTATCTCCCCGGACTCCCAGTCCATGGTTGGGTTGTGGCGTTTTAGCCACGGATACCCGAGGATAAGAGGATTCATGGGGGAGTTTACAACATGCAATCTTACTTTCTCATGATGATTACCGAAAGACAACGAGAGGGGTTTGGTTACATGGGTTATATCAAAAAGTGCTTGTCCATTGAGCGTCTTGGCCTTCACTGTCGTATCTAGCAGCTCGGTCGTTACCCCTAATCTCCGAGCAAACGCCCAGTCAATCAAACTCTCATCAGCCCCGGAGTCTATTAACACCCCAAGTTTAGTGTCCTTTCCTAGGCAGGTAATTGTGCCGGTGGGTAGGACCCGACCCTTCTGCTGGGTTAACGGAAAAGGTGCTCACCGTCAGGTTCTTCCTCACCGGGCAGGAGAGGAGGATATGTCCTTGCTCACCGCAGTAGTAGCATCTACCTTCCTGGCGTCGGCGCTGCCTTTCCTCCTCGTTCCACTTAGCCCTGCCCAACTGCATAGGTTCAGTCCCAGGCGGTAGCAGAGCCGTGTTCGGCCTGTGGCGGTGTGTCTCGAGGGGTGACGGCCCAACCACTGACACGGGAGGGAAGGCGGTTGCACTCCTGCTTGCGCGCTGCTTCTTCCAGTCCTGCAGTCGGTTGTCCGTGCGGATGGCCAGCGCGATGAGAGCGTCGAGGTCAGTGGGAAGGTCGAGGGGGATGAGTTGGTCCTGTATGGGTCCGGAAAGGCCCCTGAGAAAAACATCATACAGGGCCGTCGAGTTCCACCCGCATTCCGCGGCCAGAGTGCGGAAGCGGATCGCGTAGTCGCTGACAGTCTCTCGACCCTGGGTCAGCTGGCACAGCTCCCGCGCCGTCTCTCGGTCTGAGGAAACCGGATCGAACACCGTGCGCAGGGCCTCGATGACGGCGGAGAGGGAATGACAGGTGGCGGAATCCCTAGCCCATTCTGCGGTCGCCCACGCCCGGGCCCTTCCCGTCAGGTACGAGACCATATAAGCCACCCGGGAGCGTTCCGTGGGGAAGTCGCCTGGGGACCGCTCAAACTGCATTTCGCATTCGGTGATAAAGGCTCTGCTAAGCCTGGGTTCACCGGAGTATTGTTCCGGAGGGGCCAGTCTGACGCCCATCGCCATGGGAGCGGGAGCAAGGCGATCCACAGGGGAAGCAGCTGGTGGACTGGGCGTCGCTGCTGGTACCGCGGTCAGAAGCGAGAGGACTTCTTGCATCTGCCTGCTCGGTGTTCCCACCTGGGCGGCCACCACCCCTCGGAAGTCTTCTTGAGTCTTCACGAGCCCTTGGACTCCAACACCCAGAGCCTCCACTTGCTTCTGGTGTTGGGCGAGCTGCGACGCCTGGGAGCGTACTGCGGCGACCAGCTGCTCCGACTCTGCCGAGTCCATGACTCGCCAGTGCATACTGTCAGACTTGGAGCAGGGAGAGGACTCGGATGCAGAGTGCCAACAAAAGGTTTTTATTCTCTCAGGCTGAAGACAGCACAAAAAACAAAAGGCGCCTCAAAATGAGGGACAAAAAGGCTGGAGACAGCAAAAAACAAAAGCGCCTCAAAACGAGGGGAAAAGGCTGGAGACAGCAAAACAAAAGCGCCTCAAAACGAGGGAAATACGATGGCACAAACCTAACTAAAAAAAAACACAGAGCTCAGGCTGGACAAAAGGTATCTTCTAAGGGGATTTCTGTGACTTACGTTATCGCTAGTGTTCAAGACGGGACAAGACGCACTGGCACAAGACAAGGGGAAGACGCAGGCTATATACACACACAGAAGGGGGAGGACACAGGTGCAGACAATTAGGGCCAACGACACAGGTGCACACAATTGGGATCAGGGAAGTCAAGTGGCCTGACACGCAGAGGAAGGACCCACGAACTGAAACGAGAGGAGAGTTACCAAAACAAAACAGGAAGTGACAATACGAAGAACAGGACAAGACAAAAACAACCCACAAAACACGATAGCATGACAGGTATGACCCGGCCAGGGTTTGAATCCACAACCTTCCAGTCTCAGGGCGGACACTCTACCACTAGGCCACTGTGTGTGTGTGCGTGTGTGTGTGTGCGTGTGTGTGTATGTGTGTGTATGTGTGCGTGTGTGTGCGTGTGTGTGTGTGTGTGTGTGTGTGTGTGTGTGTGTGTGTGTGTGCGTGCGTGCGTGCGTGTGTGTGTGTGTGTGTGTGTGTGTATGTATATATATATATATATATATCACAATTACAGACAGAGCATTTTTTTTAATCATGTCAATACTTCCAAACTAACTGTGGTGGTTCTGTGTTTTGATATGATGTGTTTTCCAGGCTGCTCTTCTTGAAGGTTCAGGCTCATAATGACAAGGAGCAATTTGCCTTTTGCTCCCTCAAGGGATGCGAGAGGGTAAAGATAACAGCAGTCATCCCTAAAGGGAGTCCACCCAGCAATTGCATGGCACAGGCCTATCCAAAACATGCTGAGCTGCCTGTCGTAGATGTGCCAATGCCCAGGAAGATCCCAAATGACAGACTGGTGAGAAATGGGAAAGAATCAATTTCATACTCAAATAATATTGAAATGCTCAATTTGTGGTGGACATTATACAAATATTTTGGAAAGTTTGATAATGAACATGTTGGCTTGCTGAATGTGGTTCAACAGTCTTCGGTTTATGTTCATCTGAACTGATTTTGTCATCTGAAAAATCATCTAAAATTAAAAATTGTGGGCAAGCATACAAGTGCTTTTAATGTTCAAAGTGAAGACTCCAATTAGAAATCATAAAAATAGATAGATGATGATGAGAGAGAGAGAGAGAGAGAGAGAGAGAGAGAGAGAGAGAGAGAGAGAGAGAGAGAGAGAGAGAGAGAGAGAGAGAGAGAGAGAGAGAGAGAGAGAGAGAGCGAGAGAAAGAAATACTTTATTTTTGAAAGTATATGGGCTTAGCCTTAGAACCTGCATCACCAGCAAGGGGTAAACATGCACTAACTATTAGGAACCAACACTGACATTAATACTTGATCTTGATTGAAGTAGTGATTTTATAAAATAATTTATAAATAAAAAAATAATTTATACAAAACTAAACTGTATATCTATTTATTTGTTGTCTTATTGTGGCAACTCGGTCTCTCTCAAATGTCAAAATTGTCATTATATTTATTTTTGTTTTTTTCAGCACTCACCAGAGCACTTACTGGATTGTCTCATTATATTTATTTTTGTTTGTTTCAGCACTCACCAGAGCACTTACTGGAAGTCAAACTAGAGTCCTATAATACTCGGTTTTTCCACATTAAGGAGGACTTTGCCTTTACGGAGGTAATTTTTTTTTTCTTTGCGTTGGCGATTTCCCTCACTGCTCTGACTTAAGATTTGCATACACTGCAAAATGTTACAAATGTTAGTTTCGAATTATAATTCAGTACAAAGTACATGGTCATATTTTGGGATTTGGGCTGTGGGACCAAGGTATTATGTTCAAATTTGTGAACACATTTTGTTTTACTACTATTCCCTGAGTTTCAATTTTGATCAATTGCACTTTCATTCGTGGAGCTTGGTAAACCAGACCCAATGTGACCGTAAGTCACAGGTTGAATTAAACTCATGAGAATAATCACATTCAAATAAAGCTTATAAATGAAAACATGCAATTCAATCCAGTATCAGGTGTTGATGGCACTGGAAGCATTTATTTCAAAGGAAGACAGATTTTTTTTCCCCCTCTTTGCTGATTGGTTCCTTCAAATTGTTTGTTTGCTCAGGTGTCCCACCTCAGAAATGCACATCAGGCGACACCAAACCACCTAACTATTTTCCATTCATTGCGCAGATTAGTGCAAATGATACATAATCTGGGTCCTCCGAGGACCTTTTCTGAATTGGGCCCTGTTTTCTTGACTAGGTATAAAAGCCAACGGAACGCTAATGATTGAGGTAGAGAAATTAGTACTAAACCTTAATATCAGTTCATATGTATGTTTAAGTTTTCAAGCGGGTAAGTAGCTCACATTCGCCTCATGTAACCCTGAATTACTAACTGCTCAGACTTTTTCCTTTTTTCTTCCTTGTTTAAAATACCTTCTATTTTTATAATACGTACATTGTATATTTACAAACATTGCTTTAAGCGTCTGATTAAATGATGCTGAACAGTGTGTAGTAGCACTTTAAAAAGTTATGTGAATGACTGGCAATGACAGGTGAATGGCCGGAAATTGTACCAACCAGAAGATGGCGTGCAGCTAACCGTAATAGATGGGCAGGATGGCAAGGTGATAGAGAGCAAAGGCTTCAGGAACTCAATCCTTCAGGGTGTGCCTGCGCAGATAAACAACTACATCAGTGGACTGAAAGATGGGTAAGAGCAGGCTTTACAATGTAACCAGCAACAAAATACAGAAATCTTTGATTCATGATGAACTGAATGCAGTAAAAATATCCAACTAAAATGATTACTTTCCTTACACAAGTTTGTGAAACGTGATTAATTGGAGTGACCTGAACCACGGTTTCTTTATTATTGTTATTATGTCCCATTCTTTCTCCAGTTCTGTTGTTCTCCTGACATCAAAAGGCCGTCTGATAACAAGAGGTCCATGGACCAAAGTATTGGAGCGACTTGGAGCGTACTCAGGAAAGCCATTGAAGGGTAATTTCTGACAACAAAATATGATTTGTTTTTCAATTAAATGTGTAGTGTTAACCTTAATGTTAACTAAAATAGTAGTCTGCTAATTTACAATGAGTGATGCAGTTTCAGGACATAAAATAAATGCCAAACTCGGGCATCCATACATCCATCTCTGACAATATTTGGAAAGCACAGAGCATTTGTTTAAATACTAGATGATGAATAGACATCATAATTCAAGTTAAGTATATTTTATTTATAATGCGCCAATTCCGAACATGTTCCAAGATGGCGGCGCCCCAGTCGGCCGCGGCCGCTACGCGTCTCAGCAATCGACGAGGATATTCACAAAATATGTCGCCTAGGACACTACAAACAACACAAAGTTTAGTTCATCCATCCAGTAGAGTAGTGTACGATCGCCAGCGCCTGCTGGAGGTACGGTCATCGAGTGTTTTCGGACTCGTAGCCACAACTGCTGTCTCCAGCTGCTTAAATTGGCTCCAGCACCGAAGACAAGAAGAACTTAATATTCAGCTTTGCTCTCGCTATAGCATGAGTGGGATTAGAGCATCATCAGCAGGCTGCAGGATTTAACTACTTCGGGTGACCGAATTGTTTTGATAACTGAACTTTATAGAGCCTAACTTTTTCGAACTTTACGCTATGCCGCCCTCCAAAAAAAATGAGGGTTACGATGAACTTAAATCATCCATTGACCTGATACGGCAAGACATTACCACACTTTTAGAGCAGCAAGCCACCCTGCTCCAGCTAACGTCTGAGCTAACGGAGCTTAAGAACTTATCGAAGGAGAAAGACGAGAAAATCCTGTCGCTTGAACGGAGAGTAGATGCACTGGAGCAGTACTCCCGACAAGAAGACCTCATAATCACGGGTCTAAAAACATCTCACCGCTCCTACGCCAGGGCGGCGGGTCCTTCGGATCCCTCGACAGATGACTCTCCATCGGACGAGCTGTCAACGCTCGAAAATCAGGTAGTACAGTTTTTCGAGAGTAAGCACATGGAACTCCAGAAAGGAAACATTGCCGCTTGTCACACACTCCCAAGAAACCGAAAACGACCACTGGATCCTCCGAAAATTATCATTCGGTTCGCAAATAGGAAACATAAAGTGGATCTTTTGAAGCAAGGGAGGAAGCTACAAGGAACGGGTGTTTACCTAAATGAGCACCTCACTAAGAAGAATGCTGAAATAGCCTGGAACGCACGCAAACTGAAGAAGGAAAACAAGATTCTCGCAACGTGGGTCAGGAACTGTAAAATATGGATTAAAACAAACGGAGCAACACCAGAAGATGTCAAAACTCTCGTTGTGAGTGAACTGGAGGAACTGAAGAAATGTGGCCTGGTGGTGGGGGAACCAAACATTTACAATGGCTGAACTAATGACCATTAACTGGTACCTATGGACCCTCCGGACGAAAATAATGGATTACAGCGAAGTACAACAAGGCAAACAGAGACTGGCAGGGAGGACATCCATCTCAGGTAGACAGTTCCCCTACACTTTTCATGCCATCCAGTGACATTCTCACAAATGCAGGAATTTCTGTCCCACCGAATCTTGACTCTTTACTATTTAATTCATTTGACCTAGAGAATGCTAATGCTGGTATCTATGAGTCCTTCCTTAACCCAGATACAAATTACACTCCCTTAAAATCTGTTGAAATGTCATGTGAATATTTTTCTGAAGATATGTTTAACAAACTGTGCAATACTCCTCCTGGCCACTGCCAAACAAATGTATTCTCCACTGTCCACTTCAATGTACGGAGTATCTCTAAAAATTATGATGGTCTAAAAACCTATTTATCAACCTTAACACATTCTTTTTCAGTAATAGCTCTTACTGAAACTTGGATGGTTGATAATACATCTAGCTATCCTCTCTCTCACTACACTCCTATACATTCCTGTAGACCAAACAAGCAAGGTGGAGGAGTCTCACCGTATGTGATTGATAACTTAAATTTCTCTCCCAGAAAGGATTTAAGTGTCAATTTTGACATGACTGTAGTAGAATCTGTGTTTATAGAACTCTCCTCTTGCTCACTTATAAACAACAAAAATGTGATAATTGGATGTATATATAGACCACCAGACTCTGATAAAATCACCTTCAATGAAGCCCTCGACTCTACTCTAGAAATTATAAACAAAGAAAACAAATTATGTGTCTTACTTGGTGACTATAATATTAATTTGCTTGAATCTAAGCAGTCACATACAGCAGACTTCCTTAATACATTATATTCCAGAAACTTTTTCCCTCTTATCAACAAACCCTCCAGGATCACAAGCTCAACGGCCACTCTCATAGACAATATCCTATTTAATTCTCTAGACTACAAGATAACATCTGGCCTTTTGATCTGTGATGTATCCGACCATCTACCTGTCTTCCATCTCATCCACAATGATAGTAGTCCTGAAATCAAAGATCATATTGGAGATCAAATGAAATTCCGCAAATTTACTGAGAAAAACATGGTATCTTTTATATCTATCATCAGCTCTGTGTCATGGGATGAGGTTATCCTGTTGCAAGATGTCAACAAAGCCTATCACTCCCTTCTAACAATACTCACAAATGCATTAGAGTTCTCCTTTCCTTTAACTTCTAGTCGTAAAAATAACTCTAAGGGGAAACCATGGATAACGGATGAACTAAAAAAATCTTCACGTAAAAAAAATAAACTATATAGAAAATCTATTGCAAATCCCATCCCTATAAATATAGAAACATACAAGAAATATAAAAACAGATTTACAGCTTTACTAAGGAAAACCAAACAAACTTACTATGCTGATAAATTTACACAAGCCTCCGGTGACATCAAAACAACGTGGAATCTTATCAACCATTTATTACATCGCAAGAAATCAAAAACATCTACCCCAAGTGAGATGCTGGGGAAGAATAGAGCTCATTCAAACCCAATAGATATTTCTAATGGTTTCAATGATTTCTTTGTAAATGTTGGCGCTACCTTGGCATCTAGCTTCTCAACCTCTGATACAAGCCCCTGTTGCCTTATTAAAGGGCAGTTTCCTTCACTCTCCATTCTTGACCCTCCTAGTGTTGAGGAAGTTTACAACATCGTCATGAGCTTGAAAAACTCGGCCCCTGGCCATGATGAGATCAGAAGCATACTTATTAAGAAAATCATTCATTCAATAATAATTCCACTAACACACATTTTCTCCTTATCTTTAAAATTTGGCATTGTACCCCAAGAATTAAAAATTGCTAAAGTCATTCCTATCTTCAAAGCTGGTGAGACTAATGAATATGGTAATTATCGACCTATATCCGTACTTCCTTGCTTCTCCAAGATTCTAGAAAAACTGGTTTACTCAAGATTGGCAAAGCACCTAAAAACAAACAATATTCTCTATAAACATCAATACGGTTTCCGCAAAAAGTTTTCTACTGAGCATGCACTGCTTCAGCTTGCCAACCACATCTCAACGGCTCTTGACAATAAGAAATTCGCTCTTGGTGTCTTTCTAGATTTAAGCAAAGCATTTGATACTGTCGACCATAAGATCCTCATCGCTAAGCTAGAGAGATATGGAGTGAACGATTCTGCCCTGAAATGGTTCACAAACTATCTCGCCAACAGAGAACAATATGTATATATAAATGGTTGTTCTTCCAACTGTTCTAAAATACTATTTGGGGTCCCGCAGGGCTCAATATTGGGTCCTCTATTATTTTTGGTGTACATAAATGATTTTTCCATGTCTTGTTCAAATTTTCTTCCTTTGTTATTTGCGGATGATACCAATCTCATTGCCACCCACGAGGATTTTAATTTCCTCATTGCACGTGTGAATACTGAGTTGCACGCTGTTACAAAATGGTTCAAAATAAATAAGTTGTCACTCAATATAAACAAATGTAACTTCATGATCTTCTGCAATATAAATAAATCTTACCCCAAAGAACAGGCCAAAATTTACATAAATAATAACGAAATCCATCAAGTTACTAGCACTAAATTCCTAGGAGTTATAGTAGATAAACACTTAAACTGGTCTGAACACATTGATTTGGTTTGCAAAAGATCCATGAAAACGCTAGGTATCTTACGAAAAGTTTGTCCCTTGGTCCATCCGTCTGCTCATCTCACTCTGTATTATAGTTTCCTCTTTCCTTTACTCAATTACTGCAACATAGTCTGGGCAGCTACATATCCAACATACCTCAGCAAATTACTCATCATACAAAAGAAGTTCCTAAAAATGATCTCTTTTTCAAATAGATATGAACCATCGGCACCATTGTTTAGAAACTATTCATTACTGCCAATTGATAAAGTAAATATTCATCAAACCTGTCTACTCACCCATAAATATATATACAGGAAACACTGTCTTCCAGCCACTTTTCATAATTTCTTCGCATTTGTATCGGAATTACATTCTTATCCTACAAGACAGGGGGACAATCTCCACCCACCGTCCTGTCGAACATCACGCCATCAATACAATATCCATTTTAGAGGGCCCTCACTCTGGAATGAGCTACCAATCCATATTCGATCCATATCTTCACAGGTTGCTTTTAGAAAGCACCTGAAACACCACCTTCTCCTCTCATGATCCTACCAGTCCAAAATTACTCCACCGCACTCAGCTGATCCATACTAAGAACATCAACTTAAACCACTATTTATACCCTGATTCTTCCTTGTTTTGTTATTTTCTGTTTGCAGTTCTTCTGCTTCCGCTCAGCTATTTTCTTACCTGGTGTTTTTTGATTGTTTCAACATCACTAAAGTGTCAAATTTTGTTTCTCTTGTTTCTCATTTTGTATAGTGTATTTGTTTATGTATGTATACGTTCACTTTCGTATATATGCATATATAAATATGACGATTTAATATTTAGCTAGTTATGCTTGTGTTTATTCATTGATGTTTATTCATTTATATATATATATATATATATATATATATTATTATTATTTTTTTTTCTTTCTTAAACACTTGAATAATATTTGATGTCACAGCACTTTGTTTGTTGTGCACTTTGATTATACAGGAGTGGAGCTCCTTACAAGCCCTAGGCTTCGTCTCCCTCCCTGCACTGTTATTTGTTATAATAATATGTGCTAAACAATAAACTAAACTAAACTAAACTACCCTGGTCTGTTTGCGTAGCCTCGGAGTGCTTAGGGCGCTAGCCCCAGGAGCTCACGACGCAGCGGGCTCGCCGGGCAGCACACGCCGGAGGAGGAGTAAGCGTAGGCGGTGTGACCGGCGGCGAAAGCGCGGCTGTCGAGGTGGGCTAACGGCTAAGCTGAGAGCTAACCCCTACAAACCGCCGCTTCCATCCATCTTCCTCTCCAACGTCCGCTCACTGGATAATAAAATGGACCATCTAAAACTGGAACTCTCTTCAAAGAGGGAAGTTAGAAACTGCTGCGCTCTCATCCTGACGGAGACATGGCTGAACTCATCAATGCCGGACAACGCCGTTAGCCTGGAGGGGCTCGCTACATTCCGCGCCGACAGAAACAGCGAGCTAAGCGGTAAATCCCGAGGAGGTGGGCTGTGTGTCTACATCAACAACAACTGGTGCAAAAATGCTAGATCTGTCGCCAGCTTCTGCTCTTCGGACATCGAGCTTTTGACGGTTAACTGCAGACCCTTCTACCTGCCCAGAGAGTTTACTGTTGTTAGCATCACGGCTGTGTACGTGCCTCCTAGCGCTAACACTAAAGAGGCCATGAGGGTTCTCTATCGGACAATCAGTGAGCTGCAATCCACGCACACAGAGGGGGTTTTCATCATTGCTGGGGACTTCAACCAGGCTAGCATGAAGACTATTCTCCCTCATTTTTACCAACACGTGGATTTTCCAACTCGGGGAGAGAACACTCTGGACTTGGTTTACACAAATATAAAGGATGCATTCAGAGCAGCCCCCCGCCCCCACCTCGGCTCTTCAGACCACCTATCTGTTATGCTAACCCCTGCATACAGGCCCCTGCTGATCAGAGCAAAACCCACAGTGAAGCAGGTGAGGGTGTGGTCTGAGGGGGCCATGGAGGCACTCCAGGACTGCTTTGAGTGCTCTGACTGGGACATGTTCAAATCAGCAGCAACATATGACAATCAGATCAACATTGATGAGTACGCCATGACTGTGTCAGCCTACATCAACAAATGCTCCGAGGACGTCAGCACCACTAAGAACATCATCACCCGAGCCAACCAACGACCCTGGATGACTGAGGATGTACGTCATATGCTACGAGCACGGAACTCAGCCTTCAAGTCTGGCGACAAGGAGGCACTGAGGACAGCGAGAGCCAACTTGAACCGTGCCATCAGGCTAGCGAAGCGAAGCCACAGTCGGAAAATTCAGGATTTTTTCCATGACGCCAATAACACCAGGAGTATGTGGCAAGGCATACGGGCGATCACGGACTACAACTCACCCTCCCCCCCGGTGGGTGAGGTTGATGCTGACTTCCTAAATGGTCTAAATAACTTCTTTGGGCGTTTTGAGGCACTAAACAGCACTCCGGCAGTTAAAACTGTTCCCCACCAGGAAGAGGAGGTCCTCTGCCTTGACTCAGCCAACGTGTGGAAGACTCTGAGAAGAGTCAACCCACGTAAGGCCCCAGGCCCCGACAACATACCTGGGCGGGTGTTCGAGGAATGTGCAGGCCAGCTGGCTGGTGTCATCACGGACATTTTTAACATCTCGCTGGACCAAGCCAAAGTGCCAGTGTGCTTCAAGGCTGCCTCCATCATTCCGGTGCCGAAGAAACCTCAAATCACCTCATGGAATGACTACAGACCTGTGGCACTGACTCCCATCATGATGAAGTGCTTCGAGAGGCTGCTCAAAGATCACATCGTCTCCAGACTCCCCCCAACATTCGATCCGTTCCAGTTTGCCTACCGGCAGAACCGCTCCACTGAGGATGCCATCTCCTCCGTTCTTCACCTGAGCCTGGCTCACCTGGAGGAGAGGAACACCCACGTGCGGTTGCTGTTCCTGGACTTCAGCTCAGCGTTTAACACCATCATTCCACAACATCTGGTGGAAAAACTGGAACACCTGGGCTTCAGCACCCCCCTTCGGAACTGGCTGCTAGACTTCCTCACCAACAGACCTCAGTCAGTCCGGGTCGGACAGAACACCTCAGATGTCATCACCCTCAGCACAGGCTCCCCTCAGGGCTGCGTCCTGAGCCCCCTGCTGTTCACCCTGATGACACACGACTGCGCCCCCAGGTTCACCACCAATCACATCGTGAAGTTTGCAGACGACACAACGGTGGTGGGCCTCATCAGGGACAACAACGACCTGGACTACAGAGAGGAGGTGGAGCAGTTGGTGGGCTGGTGCAGAGAAAATAGCCTGATCCTGAATGTGGAGAAGACGAAGGAGATCATCGTCGACTTCAGGAAGAACCAGCCTCACCACGCTCCACTGATCATCAACAGCTCAGCTGTGGAGGTGGTCAGCAGCACTAAATTCCTGGGAGTCCACATCACAGACGACCTCACCTGGACTGTGAACACCACAACACTGGTCAAGAGGGCACAGAAGCGCTTGTACTTCCTGCGGAGGATGAGGAGAGCCCACCTGCCCCCACCCATCATGAGGACGTTCTACCGAAGCACCATAGAGAGCATTCTGACAAGCTGTCTCTCGGTGTGGTGTGGAGGTTGCAGCGCCTCCGATTGGAAGAACCTGAGGAGAGTGGTGAGGACAGCAGAGAGGATCATCGGTGCTCCTCTTCCCTCCATTCAGGACTTGTCATCCCAGCGCTGCGTGTCCCGAGCCCGAAATATTATCAGTGACCCATCACACCCCCACCATGGACTGTTCTCCCTGCTGCCCTCTGGGAAGAGGTTTCGCAGCATCCGCTGCAGGTCCACCAGGTTCTGCAATAGTTTTTTCCCTGCTGTCGTCAGACTGTTGAACATTCAAACGTAGCATTCCTCTGCACACTTGTAAATACTGCTTTTGTCTCCTGCACTGTTCACATACTTTATCACTGCTGCACTTTGTACTTTATAATTATCTTATTCCATATTTTTTATATAGAATGTCACTTTTTTTTTTTAACCAGCCGAAATACCTCTACATTGCTGAAAGCCGTATGCAACGAAATTTAGTTTTTGTACACACCTAGTGTTGACAAAATGACAATAAAGTTCTGTCTAAGTCTAAGTCTAAGTCTCATGTTATCTCAAGGGATTCCTCACACATTAAAGGTAAACATGTCGCACCAAAATGGTGGCATTTTGCCTCTCAAAATTTGAGACTGTGAAACTGCAATTTTCATCTACTCGCACCCAAGCAACCAGTAATTTACTGATTAAAACAAAAAAAAACTATTCCTGAATATATTTTGTTGCTGACAAACCTGCACTCCACATTTCAGTAATATAGTGTAAATAAGTGGGATGAATATTTACACTTTGATATTTACTCTTGCCCTATGACACAAATCTTCTACTTGCGCCCCTAAAATGTCAGGTTACAAAGTTAGTCTCAAGCCCTGCAGAGGCAAAGGAAAAGTTTCCCTCTAAGGTATAACCTATGAACTGAGACTTGCTATGTGCTACAATCATTTGTGGTTTTGGACTGGGAGAGGATACTAAAATAACCAGACCCACTCAACAGCTTTGGGCACGCAAGCCAGAGTCAACACAAACCCAGAAGAAGCTTGCTTAGAAGCAACAATCTTCACATCAGGTCCTCACACCCTCTTCAATGTTTTCCTCCTGTAGATAAGTTGGCGTTTGTAGGCTTCAAGGGCTCATTCTACCCTGACTGGATTCGATTGGAAGTGGACCCCGACAGAGCCAAGGTCCATCAGGTCCTGCCAATCCCTGTGGTCCACAAGATGAAGCTATGAGTGACAGGCAGAACGGGAAGAACAAAGAGCCTATGTGGCTGCAATATCATGAAAACAAAACAAAAAAATACACACATACTCAGACGATGCACTATATATTGACTTTAGACTTTTGTGGTCCAGGTCCAAGTGGTGTGTTTTTGAAGAGGAATTGTCTGCTTGGCTGTGTTGAGAATGGGAAGCATTGTCCAGGAGGACTATGAGACCACCTCATTACTAGACGGCTTAAACTCGACGTAGAATTGTGATGCAGAATTATGTCCGACTCTTCGTACATTAACGGGAAATTTGAGACGCTGCACTTCTGTCACGAGCACATTAATCATTACTATAGTCCTGCTGGCATTTTGCATAACATGCCCCTGAGGAGTTATTGTCAGAAGACGCATGCGAGTACAAGGTGAAAGCCCTTTTGCTGTGTGAGAAAGCTAAGAAGCTCGTCAGATGATGGTCTGTTGGCCACGCTTGTCAGATATTTTAAGTGTCTAAAACTGCAGAGTTCAGTTGAAAGCTGAAGCTTGGACAACAACTAAGTTTATTTTTGTCAAGCTAAATATTACCTATGGAAAAAGACAAATTTATGCGCATGTACTTTACATTTAAAAGCTCTCATCTGCTGGGTTTGCTTCTTGGTCGCTGACATTTCCTCTTTGTTACAACTGTGTGTTGGATTTCTATGATGTCATCCAGCGACCTCTTCAACATCAATATTACAAGCAAGATTTTGTCCAAACAAAATGAAATGTGTATCATCTGCATCCTTCCATGAAAGTGTGGCTATCGGTAATCTGTGAAACAAGGGTCCTAAATGTCCATGTTATTAAACTCAATTACTCAACAAAAAGAAAACTATAGTCATTGTTAGCATCCAATGCAGGGTTGTGTAATAGTAGCTTGTATATGTGATACATTGCTCTGTATTTTTAGTGTTGAACCAGCAAAAGGCCCATAACTAAAGGATCCACTAAATGTCAAACGATGGAGTTTTGGTAAATGTAATTTTCTTATTTAAAAGTCCTGCAGAAACATTTGTTCCAATCTGGACCCTCCCTTTGCCGAAATAGCTGGTCTTTTTTCGGAGGGTGTAGGAGTAATTCAGTGTTTTGTATGTTTGATTTGTTTTTAAAATTCCACAGATATGGCATATATTTTATACTTATTTATTGTACAGACTCCACCAATCCAAATCTGCAATGAACATTATCTGAGTTGTAACGTTGTTTCTGTCCTCTGTGTACATGTCAAGGTAATAGATAAATTTTTCAACCTCCTGCAAACTTGCATATGCATTGTTCACTAAACAAAATGAATGTGTTGTATGCGATTGGAGCCTGACGTTAATGTTTGTCTTTTGAGACTTTTGTACATAAATAAATAATGCTGATGAGAGATTGACTGGTATCTTTTTTTTCACAGTGGCAAGAACAAAGAACCAATTGAAACATTTCAAAACTGGCATCCTGCAAAGTTACAGGACAGCACTGAACTTTTTATGTGTTGTGACATGGTGAAAATACTCCAAAGATGAAGAATCGCACCACACTTCATGCACCGTTTTTTTCTTTTTTTTAAGTCTCCTGTCACTTAGCCTGTTTTCAGGGGTTCGTCTTGTCTCCTGACAATGAGTGACATTTCAGCCTGCCCTCGCTTCTGTGGAACCGATGGAGAGTACAACGTACAATGTAAGTCTTACATAATAGGGTGTTGAGGCAAGCGACTCCGATTTAAGAAGTGTAGAGTGTGTGGGGGGGCATCACTTCCTACACTACTCTTAACACATTTATTAATTCTTTTGACAAAACTGCATCTGGTGCATGCTACAGACATACCACCAAACACCGCTACCCGCAACCCCCACCATGTCAACAACTTCATTGAGCAAATAAGTTTGTGCCAATTACCAAAAGCTGTAACATTAATGCTAAACTGTGTGTTCAATAGAACTCAATGCAGCTCTTCTTACTTTTTGGTTTAGATGGGTTTGCGTTTTAGACAGCGTGGTCCAGCCTTGGATTAACTGACAAATTGTGAGGTAAGAAGCAGATGTAAGATTAGTTTGATTATTTAGTTGTACGCTTGATGGGTGGGCAGGCATTTTGCAAACCAAACTATTTGGGTGAGACAACGTCTTTAAAATATGTACACAAGCACTTAGAAAGTAATTTTTACATAACACGTCAGTAATTTATCCGCAACCATTACAAATAACTTCTGTACCTGTCGCCATTTTGCCTCATTAGTTTATCAAATTTTTTAAAGGCTCAGTACAAAGACAATAAATAGTGTTTTACAGATCAGATGTTCAAATTCTGTGGATCAGTTCATCCTCACGTTCTATAGGTGCCTGATAATGAGCCTGATCAATTGAATCAAGTGTGTTTAACGAGGGAAATTTTGAAAACATGCAGGAATGCGGCCCCGGAGGATTGGAGTTTGACATCTGTGATGTGGATGAACCTAACTTTCCACACTGTCATCTTGTGTAACCATCTGCCTTGCAAGGTGAAGTTAAACCTTAAACTAAAGGCAAATTAAAAAAAATTTGACTATATTTTCCATCTCATCAAACAGTTGAACTTTGTATTTACAAAGATTTGTTTCCAAATATTAGGCGTCAATACACGACCGAATCATGGAACCATTCTTCTAGGGCACAATCTTCAATAATGGCCTGAGTCATTTTCTTATTTCGCACAAAACACACCAAAAAAAAAATGGTGACAAATACTGACTGTATTTTATGTATTTATGATTTCATTTCAGGGATTTACTAGAAATCAGCCATCATAAGGACTGATATTTTGATCAAGACAGAGGGGGCACTATAAAAGCATCGACCATTAATGGTGTTTTTAAGGAAGAATATCAATCCATTCATTTTCTACACACAGTGTTTAGTTGAATCTGGGTAGGAGACACGATACTGCTAGATTCATGGTTCACGTTTCTCGAAATGTATATGTAGCTACTAGTGACGTGCGGTGAGGTTCATGACTGGGGAGGCACTGACCGCACGTCCCTAGTAGCTACCGTGCTTGGATTGATGGAGGGACGTATTTAACTTCTGTGAAAGTACAGCGATCCCTCGTTTTTCGTGGGAGATGCATTCCAGAACCACCAGCAAAAAACAAAATTCCGCTAAGTAGAAACAATAATCTAAACACCACTGTGTTGAAACAACGTCTTGTTGGCCGCTAGAGGGCATGGGTGTATTGTGAGTTAATTAGAACTTCTAAGTGTTCCCTCTAAACTGCGCAGCTGCGCAATTGCGCACTGGTCGCGCAGTCTCTGCGCACAAGAAACTCCATGCTGCGCACAAAATAAAATTCAGCATAAACTGATTGATTAATATCTAATGTTAGACGTAATCTAATCTGATTAAGTGGACGAATGATTTTCTTTCTGTGCCTTTTTGTAGTGTAAATCAGTAATTGACAGGAGTCCAGCCAATGATATGATATGGTTCACTTACGCTACATAGCCAATCGTAGGATTGACAGTGCCTGAACATGTCTTACCCATCCATGCCGCGCAGGTTAGCTAGCTAACGACACTGCGGCGGAGTCAAGCGATGCAAATGCTAAATTAGCTAATCATGGCAAAACGAATGAACAGCGACACATCCACTCGCCAAGCCAAAATAAATAAGCGATGCGGCAGTTCTTTTAAGATTGAATGGCTGTCGAAGTGTCTGCAACGACAAGAGGACACGGTGAAACTGAGTGCGATTTTCTCTTTTTCGAATGAGAAAGGTCTCCTCTGCAAAACCTGCAGTGAAGCCAAAGTGGCGGGCGAGTTTACGGAGGGAGAAATATGGAAGGAATGGAAGTTGGACTACCTCAAGCGTCACATTCAGCAGAAATGTCATTTGAAAGCTGTTGGAATTGTACAAAGACTCAAGATGGGACAGGGGATCAGTACATTATCGCGAGAGAGCGCAAAAGACCGAGAGAGAAAGAACGAGCTGTCACACAAAACAAAATCCGACCCCAAGCAAGTTAAAGTTCCCATTGACAATAATTTATTTATTTATTTATTTATTTATTTATTTATTTAATGATGATGATGATGATGATAGAACTTTATTCATCCCACAGTGGGGAAATTTACTTGTCACAGCAGCGCATAAGAGTGCAAGAATACAAGTGCCAAATTCAAAAAAGGATAAATAACAGACAAGGACAAAGACAAGTGCGGCTAGTAGCGGTGGAGACGAAACACAATTTTATCAGGTGCCACGCATGTTGTAGAGTCTGACAGCAGAGGGAATGAAGGACCTGCGGAACCGTTCCTTCCTACACCGTGGGTGTAATAGTCTGCTGCTAAAGGAGCTGCTCAGGGACCGCACAATGTCATGGCAGGGGTGAGAGGTGTTGTCCATGATGGATTTCAGCTTAATTAACGTCCTCCTCTCACCTCCAACCTCAATGGAGTCCAGGGGTCAGCCCAGGACAGAGCTCGCTCTCCTAACCATCTTATTTAGTCTCCCCCTGTCCCGGTCCGTACTGCCCCCACCCCAGCAGACCACAGCGTAGAGGATGGCTGAGGCCACCCCAGAGTCATAGAATGTCCTGAGGAGAGCCCTGCACACACCGAAGGACCTCCGTCTCCTCAGCAGGTGGAGCCGACTCTGGCCCTTCTTGTACAGGGTGTGATCAGTCCAGTCCAGTTTGTTGTTAAGGCGAACACCTAGGAATTTGCAGTTCTCCACTGCCTCAATGTCTGATCCCTGGATGTTCACCGGAGTTAAGTGGGGTGCTGTCCTCCCAAAGCTTACAATCATCTCATTCGTCTTGCTGGTTTTCAGCTGAAGCTGGTTGAGCTCACACCAGCTGACAAAGTCCTTGATGACCGTCCTGTATTCCAGATCGTTCCCCTCCGAAACATATCCAACAATGGCTGTGTCGTCGGACAACTTCTGGATGTGACAGTGTGCGGTGTCGTGGGTAAAGTCCTAAGTGTACAGGGTGAAAAGGAAAGGAGAGAGCACCGTACCCTGGGGGACACCTGTGCTGTAGCACACCACGTCAGACTCACAGCAATGTAACCTCACATACTGCGGCCTGTCGGTGAGGAAGTCTGTTGTCCATGCAGCCAGGCGCTGGTCCACACCCGCCTTCTCCATCTTCACCCTGAGCAGTGACGGCTGGATGGTGTTAAAAGCGCTGGAGAAATCGCAGAACATGATCCCGATGTCCTCCAGGTGAAGCAGTGTTTTGTGCAGTAAATAAATCACTGCATCGTCCACCCCAACACCAATATTTCAAGATTCAAGAGTTTTTTATTCGCCATGTTTGAGCGTGACAAACAAGGAATTTGACTTCGGTAAATCACAGCCTCTGTTCAACATTTAGGTGACTAACAACACTCAGGACATGTGAAAAATGGCAAATATTCTCAAACATCCCCTGATCTTAAACTCCCAAGAGGGCAAGGAAGAACTCAAAACTCCAGCTAGGGGAACTGAGAAACCTTGAGAAGAGACCACAGATGGGAAGGTCCCTTATCCAGGATGACTAGGCTGCAATGGATGCAGAGAGGACACAAAGTACAAACAGTGTAGACAAATTCAAAAAAGGTGTGGAGAGCAGGATGTTATTGCACAGTAATGACTCTGAGACTCTAAGAGTGGTGTGAGTTCATCAGAGCAACAGCCTGGGGGAAGAAGCTGTCTCTGTGTCTGCTGGTTTTGGCGTACCAAGCTCTATAACGCCGTCCGGAGGGGAGTAATTCAAACAGACTGCAACCTGGGTGAGAAGGGTCTGTAGAGATGTTCCTTGCACGTTTCCTGGTCCTGGAGAGGTACAAGTCTTGGATAGATGGGAGGTTGATCCAATTATCTTTTCTGCAGTCCTGATTGTCCGTTGCAGTCTGTGCTTGTCTTGTTTGGAGGCCGATCCAAACCAGACAGTGATGGAGGTGCAGAGGACAGACTGGATGATGGCAGTGTAGAAGGTCTTCAGAAGCTCTCGCGGCAGGTTGAACTTCTTGAGCTGTCTCAGGAAGTACAGCCTCTGCTGGGCCTTCTTCCGGACAGAGTCTATGTGGCCGGTCCATTTCAGGTCCCGAGAGATTGTGGTTCCCAGGCACTTGACGGTGTCCGTGGAGAGAATAGTATTACTGCGGATAGTGAGGGGTAAAGGTGGTGAAGGGTCTCGCCTGAAGTCCACTGTCATCTCCACGGTCTTGAGCGGGTTCAGCTCCAGGTGGTTTTGGCTGCACCAGTGGACCAGCCGCTCGACCTCCTGTCTGTACGCAGTCTCATCACCGTCCTGGATCAGTCCGATGAGAGTGGTGTCGTCAGCATACTTCAGGAGCTTCACAGGAGACTCACCTGAGGAGAAATCGTTGGTGTAGAGCAGGGGTGGGCAAACCTTTTGACTTGCGGGCCGAATTGGGTTCTAAATTTTGACCGGGGGGCCGAACCAGGAGCAGATGGATGTAGTGTTTGTGTGAAGTAATATAAATGACATGTAAAGGTCATTGCCTAAAAGGTTTTTAGACTTAGACTTAGACAAACTTTATTGTCATTTTGTAAACACTGGGTGCACACAAAACGAAATTACGTTGCATACGGCTTCCAACAATGTGGTGATATTGCGGCTGAATAAAAAGTGACATTCTATATAAAAATATGAAATAAGATAAGTATAAAGTGCAGCAGTGATAAAGTATGTAAACAGTGCAGGAAACAAAACAGTATTTACAAAGTGTGCAGAGGAATGCTAAGTTGAATGTTCAACAGTCTGACGACAGCAGGGAAAAAACTATTGCAGAACCTGGTGGACCTGCAGCAGATGCTGCGAAACCTCTTCCCAGAGGGCAGCAGGGAGAACAGTCCATGGTGGGGGTGTGATGGGTCACTGATAATATTTCGGGCTCGGGACACGCAGCGCTGGGATGACAAGTCCTGAATGGAGGGAAGAGGAGCCCCGATGATCCTCTCTGCTGTCCTCACCACTCTCCTCACGTTCTTCCAATCGGAGGCGCTGCAACCTCCACACCACACCGAGAGACAGCTTGTCAGAATGCTCTCTATGGTGCTTCGGTAGAACGTCCTCATGATGGGTGGGGGCAGGTGGGCTCTCCTCATCCTCCGCAGGAAGTGCAAGCGCTTCTGTGCCCTCTTGACCAGTGTCGTGGTGTTCACAGTCCAGGTGAGGTCGTCTGTGATGTGGACCCCCAAGAATTTAGTGCTGCTGACCACCTCCACAGCTGAGCTGTTGATGATCAATGGAGCGTGGTGAGGCTGGTTCTTCCTGAAGTCGACGATGATCTCCTTCGTCTTCTCCACATTCAGGATCAGGCTATTGTCTCTGCACCAGCCCACCAACTGCTCCACCTCCTCTCTGTAGTCCAGGTCGTTGTTGTCACTGATGAGGCCCACCACCGTTGTGTCGTCTGCAAACTTCACGATGTGATTGGTGGTGAACCTGGGGACGCAGTCGTGTGTCATCAGGGTGAACAGCAGGGGGCTCAGGACGCAGCCCTGAGAGGAGCCTGTGCTGAGGGTGATGACATCTGAGGTGTTCTGTCCGACCCGGACTGACTGAGGTCTGTTGGTGAGGAAGTCTAGCAGCCAGTTTCGAAGGGGGGTGTTCCAGTTTTCCCACCAGATGCTGTGGAATGATGGTGTTAAACGCTGAGCTGAAGTCCAGGAACAGCAACCGCACGTGGGTGTTCCTCTCCTCCAGGTGAGCCAGGCTCAGGTGAAGAACGGAGGAGATGGCATCCTCAGTAGAGCGGTTCTGCCGGTAGGCAAACTGGAACGGGTCGAATGTTGGGGGGAGTCTGGAGACGATGTGTTCTTTGAGCAGCCTTTCGAAGCACTTCATCATGATGGGAGTCAGTGCCACCGGTCTGTAGTCGTTCAATGAGGTGATTTGAGGTTTCTTCGGCACCGGAATGATGGAGGCAGCCTTGAAGCATACTGGCACTGTGGCTTGGTCCAGCGAGATGTTAAAAATGTCTGTGATGACACCAGCCAGCTGACCTGCACATTCCTTGAACACCCGCCCAGGTATGTTGTCGGGGCCTGGGGCCTTACGTGGGTTGACTCTTCTCAGAGTCTTCCACACGTCGGCTGAGTCAAGGCAGAGTGCCTCCTCTTCCTGATGGGGAACAGATTTAACTGCAGGAGTGCTGTTTAGTGCCTCAAACCGCCCAAAGAAGTTATTTAGACCATTTAGGAAGTCAGCATCAACCTCACCCACCGGGGGGGAGGGTAAGTTGTAGTCAGTGATCGCCCGTATGCCTTGCCACATACTCCTGGTGTTATTGGCGTCGTGGAAAAAATCCTGAATTTTTCGACTGTGGCTTCGCTTCGCTAACCTGATGGCACGGTTCAAGGTGGCTCTCGCTGTCCTCAGTGCCTCCTTGTCGCCAGACTTGAAGGCTGAGTTCCGTGCTCGTAGCGTATGACGTACCTCCTCTTTACTTTTAGTAGATACTAAAGCATGGATATTAAAAAAAGCTTTTTGAAAACAAATGCATTTATTAACAGCATTAAAAAAATATTTCACCAAAAAACTACTATCAGTGATTCTTATTAAATACGACACTGTTATGATGAATAACATTTTCCATCACTTCAGCGCCTGCAGGTCAGATTTATGAAATATGTTTATCCAATGAGGCGAAATCACATCCAACGGCAAACATTCTGACCAAATACATCATCTTGAAGAATTAGTGAAAGAATACATCTAAATAAAGTAATAAAGAAATCAATAATATTGTTGGTTTCCCTTTTTTGCTAGTGCATCATAGTCTGGAGTAAAATTTGTTGTGGTAATTCTTAGGATAGAGCCGAGGTGTCGGTCCGTTAACCTAGATCTGTGACGGGCTTTGTTGACGTTCATGTGGCTGAACGTCTTCTCACACACGTAGTAGGTCGAGCCAAATTGTCCAGTCTTTTTTAACATTCGGCGCTCAGTGTCCACCTTTCTTTTCTTCGGGCCACTCATTTTAATGGAAGGATTCCAGGGGAAGGTTTGTGGGTGGCATTAGCGTAAAACTGTATCTGAAAACTCAGCGCGCGAATTACGAGAATATTGACGTCACAGCCTACACTCGAAATTCGGCACTGATAGATGAAATTACTACGTACTACTGAGTACGCACACGCACTTGTGAGTGTGCACCGAGCTTTCTGACACGGCTCCCGGGAGTAAATGCGCGGACATTATACTCTTTCATCACAGCAACATCTTCATTACAAATCAAACAGACACACTTTCTGTTGATTTTTTTTGAAGAAATACTCATTTTCCCAACGTGTTTGAAATATTCTACACTCACTTGCTATTTTGCGTTTCTTCGGTGCAGCCATTTCTGGGGACTCGCGGTAAAAGTTTTTCTTCGCTTGATTTCATTTGTGTGCCGGGCTCCATCTAGTGTTGAAACTGAGAGGTGCAACAGAGTTGAGCTCAAGCTTCTTGTGCGGGCCATATTCAATTATGTTTTCAGAATTTGCTGCGGGCCAATAAAAACTGGACCGGGGCCGCAGTTGGCCCGCGGGCCGTAGTTTGGACACCCCTGGTGTAGAGAGAGAAGAGCAGTGGGGAGAGAACGCACCCCTGAGGGGCTCCAGTATTGGTTGTCCGGGTGTCAGATGTGATGCCCCCCAGCCTCACACGCTGTCTCCTGTTGGTCAGGAAGCTGGTGATCCACTGACAGGTGGAGGCAGGCACCGCAAGCTGGATGAGCTTCTGTTGGAGGATGTCAGGAGCGATGGTGTTGAACGCCGAGCTGAAGTCCACGAACAGGATCCTGGCGTACGTTCCTGGGGAGTCCAGGTGGTGCAGGATGTAGTGCAGTCCCATGTTGACCGCATCATCCACCGACCTGTTTGCCCGGTAGGCAAACTGGAGGGGGTCAAGCAGGGGGCCCGTGACATCCTTCAGGTGGTTCAGCACTAACCTCTCGAAAGATTTCATGACCACAGATGTCAGTGCGACAGGTCTATAGTCATTCAAACCTGTGATGGCGGGCTTCTTGGCCACTGGAACGATGGTGGAGCTCTTGAAGCACGAGGGCACCTCACACAGCTCCAGAGAACGGTTGAAGATCCGTGCAAAGGTGGGCGCCAGCTGCTCAGCGCAGACTTTCAAGCAGGAAGGTGACACGCCGTCTGGGCCCGGTGCCTTCCTGGTCTTTTGTCTCCGGAACATCTGGCGCACTTCCTCCTCGCGGATCTGGAGTGCGGGCGCGGCCTCTGCAAGAGAGAGAGTGGGTGACAACGTTGATAGAGGTGTGGACAGAGCAGTTGTGGGGAGAGGTGAGTATGTAGATTGTGCTGCAGGAAGTCCCGTTGTGTGGGAGGACCGATCAAACCTGCAGTAGAACCTGTTTAGCTGGTTAGCAAGCCTTGGGCTCTCCACAGGACAGGGGGTTCGTTTCTTGAAGCCCGTGATGCTCTGCAGACCTTTCCACACTGTTGAGGGATCAGGATTGGCAGAGAGGTGTCTCTTCAGGTTCTCCCCGTAACACCTCCTGGCTTTCCTGACCTCTCGGTTCAGTGTGTTTCTGATCTGCTTGAACAGGTCGCGGTCGCCGCTCCTGTAGGCCTCCTCCTTGACTTTGCGGAGCCTCCTGAGGTTCAGTGTAAACCAAGGTTTGTCGTTGTTGTACGTGCAGAAGGTCTTAGTCTGCACACACAGATCCTCACAAAAACTGATGCATGATGTGACAGTGTCAGTGACTTCATGCAAGTCTGAAGTTGCAGCTTCGAAAACTCCCCAATCGGTGCAGTCAAAGCAGGCTTGGAGGTCCTGCCTTGACTCCACTGTCCACTTCCTCACAGTCTTCACCACAGGCTTAGAAGTTTTTAGTTTCTGCCTGTAGGCCGGGATCAGATGAACTAGACAGTGGTCCGAGAGTCCTAAAGCTGCACGAGCCGCAGAGTGGTATGCATCCTTAATCACGGTGTAGCAGTGGTCCAGAGTCTGTGCCCCTCTGGTGGGACACGTTACGTGCTGTCTGTATCTGGGGAGTTCGTGTGCGAGGTTCGCCCTGTTAAGATCAGCCAGAACAATGATTAGTGAATTTGGTAGAGGTTTCTCCATGTCTGTTACCTGCTCGCCACTGGCGAAGTTTGTGATCTCCAGGCTGTTGGGGTCCTGAACTCTCTCCCCCGTTGTTTACTTGTATGTTAATCGTGTACTGTGTCTCGTCACCGTGGGATAGGGGAAACGAAATTTCGATTCCTTTGTGTGTCTTGGCATGAAGGAATTGACAATAAAGCTGACTCTGACTCTGATCTGCGTAGCTTCACTCGCACGTGCGTGTGGTGGAATGTAAACAGCCGCCATGACGATCGAGGAGAACTCCCGTGGTGAATAGAACGGCCGGCAGTTTATGAGAAGTGTTTCTAGGAGAGGGCTGCAAAACTCTTTCAACACCGTGACATCAGTACACCAACGTTCATTAATGTAGAAACAGAGACCACCTCCCTTTGATTTTCCGGAGAGCTCCGCGCTGCGATCTGCACGCGTGAGCCGAAACCCCGCTAGCTCCACGGCGTGGTGGGGGGTTCGTTCGCTGAGCCACGTTTCAACAAAGCACAGCGCGGCGGATCTGCTGAAGTCCGTGTTCCTTGAAGTGAGGAGCAGCAGTTCGTCCATCTTGTTCGCCAGGGAGCAGACATTCGCCAGATGAATTGACGGTAGGGCAGAACGGAACCCTCTCTGCCTCAGCTTTACGAGGGCTCCGGCTCATTTTCCGCGCCGCCGTCGTTGCGCTAGCTTGTATAGCACCGTCGCTCCGGCTAGAATCTCCAACAAACAGTCTGAATCAGAGAGAACAGGAGAGAAAATACCAGAAGAAGACTGTCCGATTTTTAACAGCGCTTCTCTGGTAAAAGTGATCCGGGATGGACAGCAGAGGACACAGAAAACACACAAAATAAGACAAAGAAACAGAGAGCGACTCACCGTGGCTGCCATCCACGGCGCCATCATATGACGTCAGGCCGGTAAGCAAACTGCAGGGGGTCCAGCTGGGTTCCCACCAGTGAACGCAGGTGACCCAGGATGAACCTCTCCATAGTCTTCATCAGGTGGGAAGTCAAGGCAATAGGCCTGAAGTGGTTAGGCTCCTTGGGGAGCGGCACCTTCGGTACGGGGACCATGCAGGAGATCTTCCACAGGGCTGGAACTTTGTTCAGGCACAGGTTGAACAGGTGTCATGCTCCTGCGTCACCTGACACTCGGCCACGCCCCAATCAGCTGAATCACCCACACCTGTCAGTCTCTCTATTTAAACCCTGTCATCCAGTCACTCCTTTGTCAGTTCGTTCCTGTATGGTACCCATTCGCTCTCTGTGCTTATGCCTATCAGCCTGTGCCTTTTTCTCTGTTGCCAACCGCATCCGTAAACTGACCGACCACGCTCCGATCGCCGCCTGCCGACTACTTGCTCGCCCCGACCACAACTACACGCTGCGCTCTTCTACACAGCCACACCAGCCAGGTCGCGAGTCCAGCGTTCTACTTCCCCTTTCTCCCTTTTCAATAAAGGATGGTGCTGCATTTGGTCGCCCTGTCTCTGTTCCTGACAACAGGTACATGACCATGCCACTCAGCTGGTCTGCACAGTCCCTGAGCAGTCTCGGATAGATGCCGTCTGGGCTGGGGCCTTCCCTGCCTTGAGCTTTCTGAGGTGACTCCTCACCTGAAGAACTGTAAAGGAGAGGGGGTGTTGGAAGACTGGGGTGATGGAGTGAAGACTGAAGAGTGACTTCAGGGGGGTGAGAGGGGGTTGGTGAGCTGGCGGGGGGGCTGGAGTGTTGAAGGTGGCAGGCTGAGGTGCGGCGGGGGGGAGCAGGCCGGGGAAGGAGAGGGGTGAAGGGGCGGGGGGGAGGCGGAATCAAATCTGTTGAAGAACAGATTGTGTTCATCCGCCCAGTCCTTGTCCCCATCAGCTGGTTTCCGATCAACCCATTTACCATGGCCCGAGATGGATTGCAGACCCCTCCAGATGTTCCTGGCGTTGTTAAGCTCCATTTGCTTCTCCAGCCTCCTCCCGTAGTTCTCCTTCCCTATCCTGATCTTCAGCCAGAGTTCCTTCTGGACTCTACGCAGCTCCACCACATCCCCCGAACCAAAGGCTCTCTTCTTCTCATTAAGCAGAGCCTTTATCTCGGAGGACACCCAGGGTTTGTTGTTGGGAAAACACCGGCCCAACTTGGAGGGCACAGTGGTCTCCACACAGAAATTAATGTAGTCCGTAATGCAGTGGGTCACGCTGTCGATGTCACTGCCATGGGGGCTACAGAGAGCTTCCCAGTCTGTATTCTCAAAGCAGTCTCTGAGCCTGGCAGTAGATTCCTCAGACCACAACATCACAGGCCTCCTCTCAGGTGGACGCTGTTTCACCACCGGGGTGTAGTCTGCGACCAGATGGACGAGGTTGTGATCCGAGCGACCAAGTGGGGGGAGGGGGGGATGAGGTGTATGCATCCTTGACATTAGCATACAACAGGTCCAAAGTTCTATTGTTTCTGGTGTGGCAATTGACAAATTGCGTAAAGGTGGGGAGGGAAGAGGCCAGGGAAGCATGATTGAAGTCCCCTGAGATGAGGAGGAGGGATTGGGGATGCTGAGTTTGAAGCTTAGAAATGATAGAGTGGATCAGGTTCATAGCGGTAGCAGCGACAGCTGAGGGAGGGATGTACACAGTTATAGCAACAACATGTGAAAACTCCCTCGGCAGGTAGTATGGTCGCATGCTAACCACCAACAGCTCCAAGTCACTGGAGCAAAGCTGCTCTTTAACACTGACGTGTCCGGGATGGCACCATCTATCGTTCTCAAACACAGCGAGTCGCCCTCCTCTCCTCTTACCGCTCTCCGTAGCTCTCCTGTCAGCCCGCACCACTTGAAATCCGTCCAGGGAGAAGTGTGAGTCGGGCGAGAGATCGTTCAGCCATGTCTCCGTGAAGCACATGAGCATATTGATTGATTGATTGATTGATTGATTGATTGATTGATTGATTGATTTAATCTGGTGTTGCACTCAGTGGTCCACAGTGTGCACAGGCAGCTTGTATGTTTGCACGGACACTTGAAAAATTAGAGAGAACACTGAGAAGTATGGTTTTACCTGCAAGGCAATGCAAAGTGTCCACCTTCAGAATTAACACACTATATTAACCCCGAGGGGTGTTGAGCTTCGCGCCGTTGTACTGCGTGTGACTCGAAGAAAGAGCGTTGGAGACAAAAACAGCTTTTCTCTCAGGCTCTTCTTAGCCGCTTTTTATTAGGAACTATATACATACGCTCTCTCGAAGGTTCTTTTTCAACACACTCTCAACTCTGTACGGCGCACTTGCGCCCCTCAATGTCAAACCGATCACTGCATCTGAGTACACAAACACAACTTAACAGGTGTTGTAGCTTTATGCTCTGATGAACTATTGTAGTGTTGTTGCTTATAGTAGGTTGCTTATTGATTGCTTAAACAATAACACACGGAGGCAAGGATGCAGTACGAGCCGATCTTTACTGGGTGCTCACTCGCCCCTCCCACCTCACACACAGGCCTGACCACACAATCACTGAACCTCCAGTACTGACAGACAAACACAGTCGAGCACTGAGTGCTCGATGCAATCTACCACATCCCTCTTTTCCAACTGAGAAGTAGCTTATCTATCAGTTACCTTAACTCTTTGGTATCAACACTGATCAAAATTTCAATGTGCATGTTTCAATTATAAACAAAGCATGTTTCAATAAACCAAATGGCTTTCAACAATCTTTTCTGTTAAGCTTATTGTTTGGCGAATCATGTTGACCTTTCCTTTTTTCTTTCTCTTCGAACCTATAACATTTTATAACATTTCAAGATAAACACAAATCATCCACCCTTTATTTTCCCCATCTTTTTTTTTTTTTTAACACTGAGTAATAACATCACTTTATGTCAATCAGTGTACCTGGCAGGGCGCCTCACTGCTCTGCCACTCCTGGTATAGCATGTGGGTGTGCTGTCCACAGACACAGGACAAGGGTTGTGTGGTACCGGGTCCAGTGGTGGTGAGTCCACTGTTGTAGTAGTCTGAGAATGTTGAAACTCAAGAGTCCAAATGTTCATCAGGATGAGAGTCTCTGAACAGGCTTGGGAGTATCTTTCTCAGATGTCGCCTGTTCCTCCTTTGTGTCCTCCCTGCCGGTGTCTGTACAGTGTAGGAGCGTGGTTCATCTCGCAGCCTGATGACAACCGCAGGCTCCCAGCCACGTTGTGTCTGCATGTGTAACGTGTCTCCTGGGGTCAACACTGGCAGTAGCTTTGCACGGTGGTCGTAGTGTTGCTTTTGTCGGGACTGCAAGTCCTGCAACCTTTTGAGTATATGCTGTGGGGCTGACTGTTTCAGCACAGCACTGGAACATGGGAGTGTGCTGCGCAGGACTCTACCCATCAACATTTGTGCAGGTGTCATGTTCAGTCCTGTCACCGGTGTGTTTCTCAGCGACAGCAACACTAAATGTGGGTCAGTGCCGGTCTGCCCTGCTTTCTTCAGTGTGTGTTTTACTGTCTTTATGGCCCGCTCTGCCATTCCATTTGAAGAGGGAAAACCCAGGCTGGAGTGTGTGAGCTTGAACTCCCACAAAGCTGCAAATGACTGCATCTCATAGCTGGCAAATGGGACATGATCACTCACTATCTCCTTAGGAGTCCCATGTCTGGCAAAGACAGACTTCATCTTGAATCACTGTGCGAGCTGTTTTATCAGTCAGGTTGAGCACTTCTGGATATTTTGTCAGGTAATCTACCAACAACAGGTACGACTGACCATGCAGCTCGAAGATGTCAGCTCCAACTTTCATCCATGGCAGTTCAGGAACCTGGTGTGGAATGAGTGGCTCAGCCTGGTGTTTGGGCTGCACACATTTTTCCACCATTGTCTCTATGTCTTGTGCCATGCCAGGCCAGTAAAGGACTTTTCTTGCTTTAACTTTAGTACGCTGCACGCCTTGGTGTGCAAGGTGCAGCTTCTCCAAAATTACTCTCCTGAAGCTCTCGGGTATTATGATTTTGTCTCCGACCATTACAATGTCATTCACTATGCTGATATTGTCCTTCATTGGCCAGTAACTGTGTAGTTTACTGTCCAGACTTTTCTTTTTCATGGGCCAGCCTTTCAAGTGTTTATCACATACAGCTTGTAACACGCCATCTGCTGCCGTTGCTGTTTTCAGTTGGCCAAGTGTTTCCTCACTCAGTGCATCTGTGTCTTCCAAGGCGTACACAACTCTCTCGTCACAAGGGTTCTCATTGAGATTGTCACTGTCATTGCTCGCAGTGGTGCGTGAGAGCGTGTCCGCGATGTACATATGATTGCCTGGTGTGTATGTCACATTTAAATCATACCTCTGCAGTTGTAGAAGCATTCCTTGCAGCCGTGCTGGTGCTTTGCTCAGTGGTTTGCACATGATGACCTCCAAAGGTTTGTGATCAGACTGCACTGTTACTGTTCTGCCGTAGACATACTGGTGAAATCTTTTAGCAGCAAACACTATGGCAAGTAACTCTTTCTCGATTTGTGCATATATTCTTTCGGTGTCCGTGAGCGCTCTTGATGCATAGCACACCGGGTGGCCATCCTGCAGCAGACAGGCTCCCAGTCCATCATTTGAGGAATCTGCTTGTAGAGTCAGCAGCTGCTTGTGATCGTAGTACCTCAGCACAGGCGCTTGTGTGAGGGTAGATTTCAGCGTCTGTAGTGCTGCGCTGTGGTGTGGGCATCACTGCCATGCTACATCGTTCTTTAGCAGCTGTCTGAGGGGTGCTGTGAGTGAGTACTGTACTGCGCCAGGAATTTTGTCATTCCCAGCAGGCGTTGGAGACTTTGTTTGTCGTCTGGGGTTGGCATGTCGACAATCGCTTTGATCTTGGTGTCATCAGCTCTCTGTCAAAGTCAAAGTCAAAGTCTGCTTTATTGTCAATTTCTTCACATGCCAAGACACACAAGACAAGACACCAGCTCATTGGCCTAGTGGTAGAGTGTCCGCCCTGAGACTGGAAGGTTGTGGGTTCAAACCCCAGCCGAGTCATACCAAAGACTATAAAAATGGGACCCATTGCCTCCCTGCTTGGCACTCAGCATTAAGAGTTGGAATTGGGGGGTTAGATCACCAAATGATTCCCGAGCGCGGCACCGCTGCTGCTCACTGCTCCCCTCTCCCCCAGGGGATGGATTAAGATCACACGGGGATGGGTTAAATGCAGAGGACAAATTTCGCCACACCCAGATGTGTGTGTGACGATCATTGGGACTTTAACTTTAACTTTAACAAAGAAATCGAAATAACGTTCCCACTATCCCACGGTGACAATATACAAACAAGTAAACAACACAAAAAAATAAAAACAAGAAGGCACAAACAATGAATAAATAAGAGTGATGAACAAATAATAAATAAACAAATAACACAATAAATAAGAGGAGCAAAAATGGAGCAAGTGTGCATACAGCAGACAGTCAGAATATAGCGCAAAAGTACAGGACGCTACGCAGAAGGGGGGAGAGAGTTCAGGATCCTAACACCCTGGAGAATGAAGCTGTTTGTGAGTCTGGTGGTGCGGGAGTGCAGGCTCCTGTACCTCTTCCCAGAGGGCAGAAGATCGAACAAAGGGTGAGCGGGGTGACTCACATCACTCACAATCGTGGTCGCCTTGCGGGTGAGATGGGAGGTGTAAATGTCCTTCAGGGAGGGGAGTGAAGCACCAATAATCTTCCCAGCCGTGTTCACTATGCGCTGCAGGGCCTTCATGTTGTATTCAGTGCAGCTACCACCCCAGACAGCGATACGACTGGAGAGGACGCTCTCAATGGTGCCACGGTAGAATGTAGCCATGACGGCCGGAGGAGCACTTGCTCGCCTGAGTTTCCGCAGGAAGTACAGGCAGCGCTGAGCTTTCTTTGCCAGTGATGCGGTGTTGGCGGACCAGGAGAGGTCCTCACTGATGTGCACCCCCAGGAATCTGGTGCTGCTCACTCTCTCCACCACAGCACCGTCGATGGTCAGCGGCAGGTGTTGGGTGCGACCCTTCCGGAAGTCAACAACAATCTCCTTGGTCTTGTTGACGTTCCGCAGGAGGTTGTTGCCCCTGCACCACGCGGTCAGAAGGTCAACCTCCAACCTGGACTGAGTCTCGTCGCCCTTGGTGATGAGACCCACCAGAGTCGTGTCGTCAGCAAACTTCACTATGCGGTTGTCGCTGTACGAACACGTAGGAACGAGCTGACCGGTTGACCGCCAAGATGGCGGCATAACACAAAATCACGTGATAAAATCACGTGACTGCAAAGCCTCTATAGGTTGTCATCGTTTCTGTGTCTGTGTGCTCGCCCCTCCCCTACTGTGTGCCCATGATCAGTGTGATCATACTCACCTGCCTCTTGTTAACTGTGTTGTATTTAAGTTCTGTTTGTGTGCCACTCGATGTCGGAGCATTGTGGACAATGCATGTGTCACTGCCACGAGGTTGTTTGGTTCCTGTCTTTTGAGTTTGCTGCAATAAACCCTGGTCCAAGCTGCATTTGGTCATCCTGCTCCATTTCTACACTCCGTTCGTGACAGAATGCTCCGACCACTACAGCGACCAGCGCTTGGACCTCCCTCTACCATCAGCTCCCACTGCGACGCCCGATCCACGTCCATCGCCCGAGCAGGTTCCAGCGCGATCGGCTCCGCTGTCGCCATCGGACTTCGCTGCCGCGATGACGGACACGCGGCCGCCATCGGAGTTCCTCCCAGCGCCATCGGCTGCGAGAGTCATCGGACTTCGCTGCCGCGACGCCGGACACGCGGCCGCCATCGGAGTGCCTCCCGGCGCCATCGGCTGCGAGAGTCATCGGACTTCGCTGCCGCGACGCCGGACACGCGGCCGCCATCGGAGTGCCTCCCGGCGCCATCGGCTGCGAGAGTCATCGGACTTCGCTGCCGCAACGCCGGACACGCGGCCGCCATCGGAGGGCCTCCCGGCGTCATCAGACTCGCGGTCGCCATCGGGCTCCACCCCAGCGTTGCAGGGCCCTTTGACGTCGCCCGACTTCAAGCCAGCTGCACCGGACGCGCGATCGTCCCACTGCTGCGGCGCGTGGTGGCTCTTGCTGCTGCCACAGCTCCGCCTTACGAATGCCGCTGATCGCGGTCCGGACTTTCGAGTGCCGCTGATTGCGGCGAGGACTTTATTTTTTTTTTGCCGCCCGAGTGTGGGTTTTGCGTGAGTTGCCGCCCGATTGCGGTTCGGTTCCCCTAGTCGCCGCCCGAGCGCGGTTCTGTCCCTGAGTTGCCGCCGTTTGCGGTTCCGTTTCCCCGAGTTGCTGCCTATTGCGCGTCAGGCCCCCAGTGTGTGCCGCGAGTGTGGCCCTGGGCCCCTGACCGCCGCTGCGTGCAGTTCTGTTCCCCAAGTTGCTGCTGACTGCGCGTCAGGCCCCCAGTGTGTGCCGCGATTGTGGCCCTGGGCCCCTGGACGCCGCAGAGTGCGGTTCTGTTCCCCAAGTTGCTGCTGACTGGGCGTCAGGCCCCCAGTGTGTGCCGCGATTGTGGCCCTGGGCCCCTGGACGCCGCAGAGTGCGGTTCTGTGCCCCAAATCGCTGCCCGAGTGCGGTTCTGTGCCCCAAGTCTCCGCCCGAGTGCGGTTCTGTGCCCCAAGTCGCCGCCGTTTGCGGTTCTGTTTCCCCGAGTTGCTGCCGATTGCGCGTCAGGCCCCCAGTGTGTGCCGCGAGTGTGGCCCTGGGCCCCTGGCCGCCGCTGCATGCAGTTCTGTTCCCCAAGTCGCCGCCCGAGTGCGGTTCTGTGCCCCAAGTCGCCGCCCGAGTGCGGTTCTGTGCCCCAAGTCGCCGTCGTGCGCGGTCCAGGCTATTTTAGAGACCAGTAGGGTCGTCTGGACTGGTGCGCTGCCCCCCCCACCCCCCCCCCGCGTGCCGCCGTGGGGGGTTGGGTTTTTGGGACGTCGGGAGCCGTCCCTTGTGGGGGGGTTCTGTCATGCCTCGACCCCAGTTTTGCTGTGTATAGGTTGTCATCGTTTCTGTGTCTGTGTGCTCGCCCCTCCCCTCCTGTGTGCCCATGATCAGTGTGATCATACTCACCTGCCTCTTGTTAACTGTGTTGTATTTAAGTTCTGTTTGTGTGCCACTCTATGTCGGAGCATTGTGGACAATGCATGTGTCACTGCCACGAGGTTGTTTGGTTCCTGTCTTTTGAGTTTGCTGCAATAAACCCTGGTCCAAGCTGCATTTGGTCGTCCTGCTCCATTTCTACACTCCGTTCGTGACAGTTTCAGTTCTGAAGGCTCCTTTTGTCCCAAGCAAAGTGACAGGTGGTGGGGAAGGGGGATACAAATTGTAACAGGAACTCTTTAAAAATGTCAACCCGTGAGAATTTGTGCCCTCCTCCCATTTTGAGAACGGTGAGTCATGGACATCTTCCTGGGGGTCTGTTCAGGTAGTGTGGCAAATTTGAACAGGTTGCCTCATTCCTAGCCCAAATTACAGGGTGGGTACAAATCCTCACAGTGGCCCTGTGAGAATTTGTGACCCCCTCCCACTTTGAGAAGGGTGAGTCCTGGACATCAACTGCCTTCTTTTCTGTCTTCCTGGGGGTCTGTTCAGGTAGTGTGGCAAATTTGAACAGGTTGCTTCCTTCCTAGCCCAAATTACAGGGGGAACAAATTCTCACAGCGGCCCTGTGAGAATAAGTACCCCCCCATTTAGAACGGTGTATATGTGTGTTTGATTAATGAGGTGCACTTTGATTTCCATGTTTGAAAAGCTAAACCAATACATATTTTAGGAGAGGGTTTTATTACAAATGTTCCTTTTAACTGTTGTATGACTGAGTACTCATAGTGAAGAAATTACTGAATGCATTGTGCAGTACTAATTTAATAACGGAGAAGAAAAAATAAATAAATGCTAACTTAAAAACAGATACCTTTATAATATTGGATAGTAAATAATTGATTAAATAAATAAACAAATAAATCATTTTGTTGTCCTTATTTTGGTCAAACAAGTTTGTCTTGAATTCAAACTTGTCACCGAAGCACCCATTTTATGCTACTTACAATTCAGTTAAGTTTTACATAGGGAAGTACTATAGCACCGCTTCTTTGTTTTCACAGATGATTTATCTAACTTGTGCTTTTTTTCTGGGGAACTATTTTGCTTTACTTTTGTTTATTTCTTAATAACGTTAATAAATCAAAGTCAAAGTCAGCTTTATTGTCAATCCCTTCATATGTCAAGACACACAAAGAAACCGAAATTCCGTTTCCTCCATCCCACGGTGACGAGACATACAAGTAGGCGACACAAAACAAAAACAAGAAGGCACAAACCATAAATAAGAAATAATAAATAATAAATAAAATAAAGTGAGCGATGAATAAATAACAGACCAATAACCCATTAAATAAGAGGTGCAAAACCAAGCCAGTGTGCATACAGCAGACAGCAAGAACAGGACGCTACGCTGAAAGGGGGAGCGAGTTCAGGATCCTAACAGCCTGGAGTACGAAGCTGTTGGAAAGTCTGGTGGTACGGGAGCGCAGGCTCCTGTACCGCCTCCCAGAGGGCAGAAGTTCAAACAAAGAGTGAGCGGGGTGACTTACATCACTCACAATCTTGGTCGCCTTGCGGGTGAGATGGGAGGTGTAAATGTCCTTCAAGGAGGGGAGAGAAGCACCAATAGTCTTACTAGCCGTTTTCACTATGCGCTGCAGGGCCTTCAAGTCGTGGTCAGTGCAGCTGCCACCCCAGACAGCAATACAGCTGGAGAGGACGCTCTCAATGGTGCCGCGGTAAAAAGTAGTCATGACGGCCGGAGGAGCCCCCGCTCGCCTGAGTTTCCGAAGGAAGTACAGGCGGCGCTGGGCCTTCTTCGCCAGCGATGCGGTGTTGGTGGACCAGGAGAGATCCTCACTGATGTGCACCCCCAGGAACCTGGCGCTGCTCACTCTCTCCACCACAGCACCGTCGATGGTCAGCGGCAGGTGTTGGGCGTGACCCTTCCGGAAGTCAACAACAATCTCCTTGGTCTTGTCGACGTTCAGCAGGAGGTTGTTGTCCCTGCACCACGTGGTCAGAAGGTCAACCTCCAGCCTGTATTGAGTCTCGTCTCCCTTGGTGATGAGACCCACCAGAGTCGTGTCGTCAGCAAACTTCACTATGCGGTTGCCGCTGCAGGTGGCAGCGCAGTCATGCGTCAGGAGGGTGAAGAGCAGCGGACTGAGCACGCAGCCTTGGGGGGCCCCTGTGCTCAGCGTGATGCTGGCGGAGATCTTGTCGCCAACACGTACCACCTGTGGCCTCTGACAGAGGAAGTCCAGTAGCCAGTTGCAGAGGCAGGTACTGAGGCCCAGCTTGTCAAGTTTGCTGATGAGACGCTGCGGCACAATGGTGTTGAAGGCAGAACTGAAGTCCACAAACAGCAACCTCACATACGAGTCCCTCCCCTCCAGGTGGGTGAGGGCCGAGTGGAGGGCAGAGCAGATGGCATCCTCAGAGGACCGTTTGGCTCGGTACGCAAACTGGAAGGGGTCAATGGTGGGGGGGAGAACTGACCGGATGTGCTCCAAGACAAGCCGCTCAAAGCACTTCATGATGATGGGCGTAAGTGCCACGCGGCGGTAGTCATTGAAGCAGGACGGAGCAGGTTTCTTCGGCACAGGTACGATGGTGGCAGCTTTGAAACACGACGGGACGATGGCCTGCTGCAGGGAAGTGTTAAAGATGTCCGTGAAGACACCCGTCAGCTCACCAGCGCAGTCCTTCAGCGCTCGACCCGGGATGTTGTCCGGGCCCGCCGCCTTACGGATGTCGATAGCGGTAATAAAGTTATTATTTTTTTATGTATGTTATATGATGAAGAAATGTTAGAATTCAAGTTTGAATTCAAGACAAACTTGTTTGACCAAAATAAGGACAACAAAATTGATAAAGTGCCATGATAAAGCTATCACTGCACAAATCATTCATCTATTTTTTCTTCTCCGTTATTATGTTAGTACTGCACAATGCATTCAATAATTTCTTCACTATGAGTACTCAGTCATACAACTGTTAAAAGGAACATTCATAATAAAACCCTCTCCTAATATATGTATTGGTTTAGCTTTTCAAACATGTAAATGGGTTTCCTGTCTGCCTGCTGAAAAGTTTGGCTCCTGGCACTTCCACCTGTTTTTTTTAACTATAACTCTATACTATGGATTTTAATGTTTTTAGTTTAAAGGACTATTGAACAATCCAGTAACTAGCAAAGAGCATATTCAAACAACATTGGTGGATGATTTCTGTGATTCCTGATATTTGGTGGATTCACTCTTCCTCGGCCTACACACCTGCTGTGCTGAACCAGCCTGAACCAGAGACAAAGGCAGTCTGACTGAGAATACCCAGTTCATCTCATCCCGAACCAGCGGATAAACATGTCCCGGGGCAACAGAAACAACATCAGGAGTGATGGAGATTTTGTCACCGCAGAGGAATTGGAAGAGATGAGGGATCAGCAGAAGGAGTTCTATGTGGAAATGCTCAACAGACAAGAAGCAACCTTCATGAACTTCACCAAGATGATCATGGAATCTACAACTACTAGAATCGACGGACTCATGAAAGAGCTTCAGGAGGTAAAATCTAGTCTTCAGTTTTCTCAAGGCCAAAGTGATGACCTGAGAGAGATTGAGAAGAAAGTTGGCTCTGTTGGAATTTTGGTCCACAATTTAGGGAGCGCGCTATCTGCGCCTCACGGCAAAAGCCATTGCCAATCACCTGTTATCCAATTTACTCACTGCGTGCTCGTTTGATTTCTTCAGATTTAGGAAAATGCTAAGACACTGAAGCAGAAATTAGACTTACACAGGTTGGTTGAGTTCAATCACAATTCTTGTTAAGAAAGCTCTGTTTTCAGGAAAGTACAATACAGCGCTGGGCCTTTCGTGCGACCATGCTCAAGAGCAGAAAGTCTCCATTCAGAAAAGGCAACGTTCAAGGTTCTTTGGTCAGCTTATATTCAGTTGCACATGCCAGTGTGGGACCGGGTTTGATGGGTGATGAGTCAGGGGGTGTGGCAAGTTCGCAGGAGATTTTGATTCCATGGGAGTGGGTGCTGGTTCGGTGAGAGCTGGTTCCGTGGGGGTGGGTGCTGATTATGGGCGATTCGGTGTGTGTGGGGGCTGTTGTCTTCCATCCCGTCTTTCGGCCTTGGCGATCGCCTTTGGCCGGGTCCTTGGTTGTTTTTCCTTCCTGTAAACCATTCTTGCACATACATCCACTTCGCCCACTGTCGCACACCGCCTATTCATCATTCTTTCAATTTTGTCATTTTGTACGGAATTATGTGAGCTTTTAATAAATCATCAATTTATTAATGTTCCCTGACTATGCAAAGTTTGTACTCACCACTTACCATGTTTTTGTTTGTTTGTTCTTTTGATACTCCATGTAGTTGCTTACGTCATCATATTCTTAGTTTAATCATGCTTCCAACCATATCTTTTCTTTGTTAGGCAAAATATTTCCCTCTGTCCAGAACATTCAGTAGTAATCGAAAACTGGCGTCTAGCATTAGTCAAAACACAAGATATACCGTAAATTCCGGACTATAAGCCGCACCGGACTATAAACCGCACCAGCTAAAATTGGGGGATATTTTAGTTTTTTTCTTATATAAGCCGCACCGGACTATAAGCCGCACGTGCACACGCGTTTTTTACAAAGAAAGACCGTTCACAGAAAGCCTTTTTAAAGTTTTAATAACATACTTTAGCATGTCTTTCTAAACATTGCCTGTGACGCATCAGTAGTACCGCAGCAACACGGAAGTGTGCACGCAAGTTATTAACAAAGAAAGACTGGACACAGAAAGCTTTTTTAAAGTTTTAATAACATACCTTAACATTTCTTTCCAAACACTGCCCGTGACGCGGCAGTAATACCGCAGCAACACGGAAGTAACACAAGACTAATAGGGCTGGATTAAAAAAAACATACCCGGTAAAAGTCACTGAGACGCGGCGGTAACACAGCAGCAACACGGTAGTACAGCACCAACAGGGCTCGTTAAAAAACATACCAGTAAAAGTAAAAAAAGAGCTTCATAGTCTACATCTTCCTCCTGTGCACTGAAACCATCGAAGTCTTCCTCCTCAGCGTCCGATTGGAATAGCGTTAGATATCCTTCGCCTCACACTTTCTCAGTCTCTCTTTCGTCGTCGCTTTTATGCATTTCTTCGAGTGTGATGAGGGTCTGTTCATGCTAATTTTATTCATGCACGAAGCGCTAAATTACATTAAACTAGCGAGCGACACGTGTAGCTCCAGAGTAGACGGGACCACGAAATAAAGAAAAGGGTGATGCAACACAATGTCATCAACATCGACTGCCTTTAGCTTAAAAGCGGCATCATATGCATTTCTTTTGTCCCCCATAATGACGGTTTGTGTATAAAAGCTTCCTTTCAGTAATGTCCGTCTTGACAAACTAGCACGTCTTCTTCGGCGCATTATCTCTTCTTCGTCTGTCTCGCTCTTGCTTCCTGCTAGAGCGCTCCCTGGAGGCCGTAAAAATCCATAAATACGCCGCGCCGCCATTTAAGCTCTATTTCCCTCTTTGACAGCCAAATCGATTGCTTTTAACTTAAAAGCTGCATCAAATGCATTTCTTCGTGTGTTTTCCATGATGAGGGTGTGTGCGTGATGCGCGAAATGTTCAAAACACAAACTAGCACGTCTTCTTCGGCGCATTATCTCGTCTTCGTCTGTCTCGCTCTTGCTTCCTGCTAGAGCGCCCCCTGGAGGCCGTAAAAATCCATAAATACGCCGCGCCGCCATTTAAGCCTCGGGGTTCAAAGTAACCTTCTGAATAAAATGCCTTAAAAGTTCACGTCCATTACAACTTGTTTTTGGTGAGCAAAATGTCAGAAGAATTTAATTTAAATGCTGATTGATTGGGTTTTAATACAATGCAGATGGTCCAAACAGCGCCACTGCTTTGTGTAATCTCTGAGTCACATGGCAGAGTAAGAGAAAGGGTTTAGAGCCCTTTGACGCAGGTCACCTAGCGTGCATTCCTACTAAAGCTCATAATAGTCACAAGCAACACAGCCAGAATAAGCAGCAGCCATAGTAGTGTTTCAAAATAGTATTTTTGTTGTTGTTTTTTTCTTCAAGATACCGCAGTGTATAAAAGTGATCAAGTCATCACAGAAATCACGAAAAAAATCCTTATATAAGCCGCACCTGACTATAAGCTGCAGTGTTCAAAATTTTGGAAAAAAGTCGCGGCTTATAGTCCGGAATTTACGGTAGTCAAGTACTGAACATTTTTAGACGACTTTGGCAGTGTCCATGATTTAGAAAATCATCAGGCATGCATTAAACGGTTTCTTAAGGGTCATTAAGCTATTCAGGCAATATATAAAAAAACATTTGTTATTTCAAAGTGCTCAGAAATATATATCAGATCATTAAGTTGTAAAAACCTTTGTCATTACCACCTACCAAAAATGTCTAGTTATGTCTTCTTTATTGATTTGGTGTGTAGGTATAATTATATGCTTAAAATTTTTCTTTTATTGCTTTAATATGTGAATATACTTGTCTGCTTATATACTTTATTCAATGAGGTTTGAGCATATCTGTTTTTGTAGCTAGGCAGGACTTTTTGTATTTCGAACCCATTCCTTCAGCTCTCTTGAAACACAGCTGCAGGCTATGCCTTCTCAGTCTACGAACTATGAAAACAATGACATCATTTCCAAAATTGACTATATAGAAAATCAGAGTCGACGAAACAATGTCATTATTGATGGTCTACAACTCCGATGTGTCCTGGGCAGACAGTGAGCAGAAGGTCAGAGAGTTCTTCTGTACCAAACTGAAAATTGACTCTAAATCTATTGAAATTGAAAGAGCCCACCGTACTGGATCTGTGAAACAGAACACTGGAAAACCAAGGCCAATGGTTGTGGAATTCTTACGATACAAAGACAAAGAACTCATCATGACCAAAGCGAGAGCCCATCTTAAGAACACTTCAATTTACGTAAATGAGGACTTTTCTGATCTATTAAGGAAGAAGAGATCTGACCTCATTCCTGCAATGAAACAAGCCAGGGAAAATGGAAACTATGCTGTCATCAATTATGACCGGCTGGTAATCAAATCAATTCAACGTAATGGTGAGTTTTATTTGTATCTTTTATACTTGTTTTTATGCCAGTTGTATCATTTTATTTCATCGTATGTATATATTTATTATAAATGTATTATTTATTTATATACATGTATTGTTTATTTATATAAAGGCCGGTCCGTGAAAATATTTCTGACACGTAACTGGTCCGTGGCGCAAAAAAGGTTGGGGACCACTGTTCTACACGATTCCTTGGCATTATGATTGATGGATCATTGTCCTGGAAATCTCATATCATGACTATTTCTACAAAAATGGCCAAGAGCATTGGTATTGTACTTAAAACCCGTCATCTAATCAGCTCCGAGGTAGCCAGATGATAGCATGATGATAGCATGATGGGGCAACGAGGAAAAAGCTGTGTCAATCGTCTCGTCGAAATCTCATCAGAACCCCCGAGGGCTCCCGACACCTACCCCTCTTTTCCAGAGGCCCACGCGGTCCCTGAAACAAACAAGCAAACAAACAAACCTAACACCCCAGGACTAATAAATCATTCCCCTCATTTCTCGTCGTGCTGACAGTGTTGCTAGATCCCCCCAGTTACAATGTAAATTCTACCCGTTCCTGGTAGTCTTTCCTGCCGCAGATGTCACTGTCTCATCATGTCATCTCTCTGAAGTCCTGTCAATCATGTCACTTCAATCGCTCTTTCCCCGTCCAAATACTATTTTCCACCCCCAAATTCCTTCAGTTTAAAGATGCGTAGCATTCTCAAACTGGTACCACTCACAACACTGTTGTTCCCTTGATCTGTACATTTATGTATCCGTGTCTTATGTTCGAGCCACCTCACTGTTCAAATCAGTCATCATTCTGAAACAACGCTCATGTAATCTTTCCAAAATGGTACAACTACTCAAGTCCTTTCAATATTCGTTATGCAAACTAATCGTCCTAAAATGTATAATTAAACATTTGCCCTGTAATAGCAGCTGTAATGCAGTCACACGTTCAGAAATTTCCCCTATTCCTTGTTTCTGGCCCCGTCTTCCTCCGACATTCAATGACCTTCCAAACTTTCGTTGTGTATTGTGCCACTGTCCATTCCCTAATCGCTGTATGATTGGTCTTTTGTGCTTTGTCATTGAAAAACCTTATACCTTATTGTCACTTACACTTCCAATGTAATGCATTGACCACAAACTATTGACCTCCTGTAACCCCTAATTTAATCCCAATCAACAAATACTCCTCCCTTCTCACTTATTTTCTTGTAATCAATTACTAACGGGTTCAATTTCTTTAACGCGTCAGTCTCTATGTCTATTTGAGTATTGGAACTCTTCTACAAATGTAATTTGTAGGGGTGTAACGATTCATCGATACAAATCGATGAATCGATATAATGCTCTACGATTTATTGGCATCGATGCTAAACGTAAACATCGATTTATATCGCCGTGTTTGACCTCGGACATTAGACGCGACTTTATTTTGAAATCCAGTTCATTGTTGCTTGCTTCCTCTTTCCGGGAGCAGTACGCGGCGTGTGTTGTGAGCAGAGCAGGCACGTGAAAGGGGAGCCGACAACTACGCGGCTCCTGGGCTGGTGCTATGGCTAGTGTCCAAGAAGACGAGGAAATTCGCTCCCCTTTGGGCTTCAAGTCATTCGTTTGGAAGCACTTTGGATTCCAAAGAAAAGATGGCTCAACGGACAATTAAAATTATTGTAAATAAATAGTTCAGTAATGCACTTTAAAGTTAATGGTATTACAAAAAAAGAAAGAATATTCATTTTTCTTTACTTATATGAGAAAAAATATAGGAATTTGATCAAGTTCAGTGTTAAAATAAGCACTTTGTATACTACAATACTCTTGTAATTTCCTAAATAAAGAGTTTGCAGTACCTTGTTGATTTTGCGTATGAATTGTTATATATCAGGATATTGTTCTATATTTTTTATTTAAAAAAATAAAAATATCGATCGTGGAGCACTATATCGTGATGTATCGTGAATGAATCACAGCAGGCTTTAAGATATCGGCAAATATCGTATCGAGATTCTTTGTATCGATATGATATCGTATCGTGACAAAACCCGCGATTTACACCCCTAGTAATTTCTCATCTCTCTCATAATTTCCAGATGGCCTAGTGGGGCGCTAGCCGCCCCTGACAGGGTCCGTCATCATTTACGAGTTACCCCCCTTTCATCACTTCCTTCCTCTATCTCGTGACACAAAGGTCCCTGTCCCAGGCCACCTTTGTGGCATCCTGCCGTAAATTATTGGTGTCGTGGCTTAACTTTCTACTTAAAAAACTCTTGAATCTTGAATCTTGAAGACACACACAAATACACATATATCAGTATTGTAATGGTTAGTGCAAGCATGCCCCTCTCCCACTTATTGGCAAACTGTTAACCATTAGTACTTTTGCAGTTTCAAAAATACCCATTCAATGTGGTTCATGCATTATTTGCCAAGCGGCATTTGGTCATCCACCATTTGTGTTGGTTCCACACGATTTCGACCTATTCCGGGGGACCCAGCCCTGCCTCACTAAATTCCTCAGCGCGCAGCCCGAGCGAACGAGAGGGGCCGTCGCACCAATGTTGACCACGCGGGCTGGCCAGGCCCACGCTATCACTACGCCGGCCCCTCCCCGCGCGAACCCAGCACCCCCGCCCCACAGGCACGCACCCCGGAGCGAGCGCGGGCACCCTCGTCGGTCCCCTCCCGCTCAAAAATTCTCCATTTCTACCTTCCTCCACGCACACACACCCATGCCAACGCACACACACACGCAAACGCACAAGCACACACACATGGGGATCCCCTGAGCACACACAAAAGAACGACAACAGACTGACATAGATATCTCACAGAGATTAGCACAAACACATAGGAAACAGCACAAAAAGGGAAATCTGACCCCCGTTTCAAGTCTTTCCAACCGCTTCTATGCGATTTGGTTGTTATAGCGGCTGTTTCCCGTGCGCATGCGCACTTACAAACATGCCCTGTGCACTTCTTGTCTGTTTCTCTAAAACCGCTTTGTTTTCCCCCCATATACTGCAGATTTTTAACTTTAGTGTGCACACAAATTACTTTTCTTACGTGGTATACCAATATTAAACCCCCTGAGGCCTCTTCTTCCACGTTGTCCAATTTCTACCGGCTGCGCACTTCTCCTATCTGCCAATTGCGGTCTGCTGCAAGCCGTAAATTTCAGACTTTGACAGGCGTGCATGCTATCACAGTGCGTCTCAACAATCGGGATCGAACAGTGTCGACTTGGGTACAACCGCAGCGCACCAGTTCACCCCGGTAAGTTGCCCAAAGAGTATCTCTAAGAGGCTTAAGCGCCAGCCGTCCACCGGGGAAACTTTGCAAACTCGCACACACTCCTAATCTGATCAGTGCCCAAATAACGTGGTCTCCGCGCTTCATTCTCTTCGGCACTCCTAGGTCCCAGACCTGGCCGGTATTTCTCCCACATTCGTTCACACAGCTACGGATGCCAAGGCTGCGCACTTCTCCTATTTGCCAAACGCGGTCTGCAGCAAGCCTCCCATTTTTGTGCGACCTTGACAGAGACAAATGCCGCCACCGAACACCTTAACAATCGCACTCGGCCCGTACAGCCATTGGGTGCAATCTCAACATCCCAGCACGTCCCGGGAATTTTGCCTCCGGGGTCTAGGTGGCGCACGTCTCTTGTCGCAAGCAGTGTTCAATCGTATCTGTGCTTCCGCCCCATTCACACAGGTAAAATTTGCATCCTCATCCGGATCTGTCGCCAAAATAAAGTCCACGTTTTATGGGACTTTTCTATTATTCTTCTCTCGTGACAGCTGATCAGAGATGTCCCAGACATCCTATCCTGTTTCATGTGCCCTCTCTCTCGGGGCATTTCTTCTTTCTCATTCATCATCCTCACCAGACATGTCACTCACACTGTTCACGTTTCCCCATTAAGTTTCATGTTATTTCTCCATTTTTATTTGCCTTTTTCTTTTTTCTATTTTTATTGAACATTTTCATTTTGGGGCCACTCCCCCCTTTCAAAATTCATATTTTGATGACTTTTGACCATGGGAGATAAATCCCCCCCCTGAGCCCTGAGCCCCTGGACTCTAGGAAGTGACTCTTCTTCACAGTGCTGTTAAGGCTGCGGTCATCTCTCTTGGTTGTGCAGCGTTTCCTGCCACATTTCCCCCTTCCAACAGACTTTTTGTGGATGTGCTTTGAAACTGCACTCTGTGAACAGCTTGCTCTTTGAAAAATTTCTTTTTGTGTCTTACAATCCTGATGGAGGGTGTCAATGATGGTCCTTTGGACAGCAGTCAGATCAGCAGTCTTCCCCATACTTGTGATTTAGTTTACTGAATCAAGCTGAGTGTTCTTCAAGGCTCAGGAAACCTTTGCAGGTGTTTCGAGTTAATTAGACGATTCAAGTGATTAGTTGAATATCCTACTAGTATACTTATTCATGATATTCTAATAATTTGAGATAGGATATTTGAGTTTTCTCAAACTGTATGCCATAATCAGCAATATTAAAATAATAAAAGGCTTGCAATATTTCAGTTGATTTGTAATGATTCCAGAATGTATGACATTTTTGGTTTTTTAATTGCGTTACAGAAAAAAAATAACTATCACAATATTCTAATTTTCGGAGACAGTCCTGTTTACAGGCTAGAGCAGGGGTGGGCAAACTTTTTGACTCGCGGGCCGAACTGGGTTCTAAATTTGGACCGGAGGGCCGAACCAGGAGCAGATGGACGTAGTGTTTGTGTGAAGTAATATAAGCGACCTGTAAAGGTCATTGCATAAAAGATTTTGGCCTTTAGTAGGTAGTAAAGCATGGATATTCCAAACAAGTTTTTTGAAAACAAATGCATTTATTAACAGCATTAAAAAAAAAATCACTAAAAAACTGCTATCAGTGATTCTCATAAAATACGACACTATTATTATGAATAACAGTTTCCATCACTTCAGTGCCTGCAGGTCAGATTAATGAAAAATGTTTATCTTATGAGATCACATCAAACAGCAAACATTCTGACCAAATATATCATCTTGAAGAATCGGTGAAAGCATACATCCAAATAAAGTAATCAAAACGGCAACACGGTGAGGGGTATCTGAACACCAGAGCAGAGTTTTAACTCACAAACACCTGGTAACAGAGGTGAGGAAACGGGAAACACTTCCTTAAAGTAAGCCTTAAGAACTTTACAGGTTAAGATTAGTCGCAAACAGTTGGTGCATCAATGTCCTTGAGCATCCTGCATTGTTTGAAAATGAGAATGGTCGCTAGTTTCAATCCCTGCTATGTGTACAAATCATATTCAAAATGCATTTTTTTTACAACAAACTTGAGAGCCTCCCCTTCATTTTCAGTGGGAACAGTGTTGTTGGTCTCCCTTTTTTGCTAGTGCATCATAGTCTGGAGTAAAATTTGTTGTGGCAATTCTTAGGAGAGATCCGTTTACCTCGATCTGTGACGGGTTGATGTGGCTGAACGTCACGTCGCGTACGTCGAGCCAAATTGGCCACTCTTTTAACATTCGGCACTCACTTCTTTTCTTCGGGCCACTCATTTTAATGGAAGGATTCCAGGGGAAGGTTTGTGGGTGGCTTTAGCGTCAAACTGTATCTGAAAGCTCAGCGAGCGAATTACAAGAATGCTGTCGTCACAGCCCACGCTCTAAATTCGGGACTGATACAAATAGAGCGCGAGTGCGCCATGTCCGTACTACTGAGTACGTACGTACACGCACTTGTGAGTGTGCACCGAGCTTTCTGACACGGCTTCCGGTAGTAAATGCGCAGGCGAGCGGTTCCCCATCTACTGGGGAAACGCAGTCATTGCAGGCAAAATGACAAAAAAAAAAAGTTTAATAATACAATTAATTCAGGGTTGGCGGGCCGGATTAAACGGTCCCGTGGGCCGGATGTGGCCCGCGGGCCGTAGTTTGCCCACCCCTGGGCTAGAGCATACATGGGCAAACTACGGCCCGCGGGCCACATCCGGCCCACGTGGCCGTTTAATCCGGCCCGCCAACCCTGAATAAATTGTATTATTAAACATGTTTTTTGGTCATTTTGCCTGCAATGACTGCGTTTCCCCAGTAGATGGGGAACCGCTCGCCTGCGCATTTACTACCGGAAGCCGTGTCAGAAAGCTCGGTGCACACTCACAAGTGCGTGTACGTACTCAGTAGTACGGACCCGGCGCACTCGCGCTCTATTTTTATCAGTGCCGAATTTAGAGCTTGGGCTGTGACGTCAGCATTCTCTTAATTCGCGCGCTGAGCTTTCAGATACAGTTTTACGCAAAATCCACCCACAAACCTTCCCCTGGAATCCTTCCATTAAAATGAGTGGCCTAAGGAAAAGCAAGGTGGACACTGAGTGCTGAGTGTTTAAAAAAGAGTGGACAATTTGGCTCAACCTACGCGACGTGACGTTCAGCCATATGAACAACAACATGAAGCCGTCACAGATCTAGGTAAACGGACCAATACCTCGAATCTCTCTTAAGAATTGCCACAACAAATTTTACTCCAGACTATGATGCACAAGCAAAAGAAGGGAGACCAACAACACTGTTCCCACTGAAAATGAAGGGGAGGCTCTCAAGTTTGTTGTAAAAAAATGCTTTTTGAATATGATTTGTACAAATAGCAGGGATTGAAACTAGCGACCATTCTCCTTTTCAAACAATGCAGGATGCTCAAGGACATTGATGCATCACCGGTTTGCGACTAATCTTAACCTGTAAGGTTTTTAAGGCTTACTTTACAGAAGTGTTTCCCGTTTCCTCACCTCTGTCATCAGGTGTTTGTGAGTTAAAACTCTGCTCTCATTTCCAGATATCCCTCACCGTGTTGCCGTTTTGATTACTTTATTTGGATGTACCGTATTTTTCGGACTATGAGTCGCGTTTTTTTTCATAGTTTGGGTGGGGGGGCGACTTATACTGAGGAGCGATTTATATGTGAATTTTTTCACAAATTTTCAAAATTCAAAAAAAAAAAAAAAGGTGAAACCGCGATAAATGAACCGCGATGTAGCAAGGGATTATTGTAATTTGAATTTCCAGTGACGTCAGCGTCGCGGCGGTTGTTTACATAAAAGACAAAGATTCGATCACGGGATGACGAAGGCCCCCACGTACTACCGGCATCATTAGCGGCTTTGTTTGTAAGTGACATGGAGGACGAAGAGTTTGAAGGATTTAATGATTTGGAGTGACATAGAAGGTTTGAAAAACTATTATGGCTTTTACGCACACCCGGTCCTACTCTACGGTGCTTTCTTTCACCTCCATGGATGGAAGCAGGGGGCCGGCGCTTGGCCGGGTGGCTGCCCGGGGACGGTGGATGGGGCTCAGACATGGCTTTTACACACGCCCGGTCCTACTCTACGGAGCTCTCTTTCACCTCCGTGGATGGAAGTGGGGGGCCGGCGCTCGGCGGGGTGGCTGTCCGGGGACGGTGGATGGGGCTCGGACATGGCTTCTACGCACGCCCGGTCCTATTCTATGGAGCTCTCTTCCACCTCCGTGGCTGGAAGTGCCACCTCCGGGGATGGAAGTCCACGCCGTCACACGACTGTTAGTCGACGGCGGTGCTTGGGGCCGTGTGGTGGTGAACTATTTATGTTATAGTTATTTGATATATTTTATCCCCTCCGTGAGTCGTCACCTTATCGTGGTGGAGGGGTTTGCGTGCCCCTATGATCCTAGGAGCCATGTTGTCTGGGGCTTCATGCCCCTGGTGGGGTCACCCATGGCAAACGGGTCCTAGGTGAGGGGCCAGACAAAGCACGGCTCAAAAAGCCCCTTATGATGAAAAAGATATATGGACACAGATTTCCCTCGCCCGGACGCGGGTCACCGGGGCCCCCCTCTGGAGCCAGGCCTGGAGGCGGGGCTCGAAGGCGAGCGTCTGGTGGCTGGGCCTTCGCCCATGGGGCCCGGCCGGGCACAGCCCGAAAAGGAAATGTGGGTCCCCCTTCCCATGGGCTCACCACCTGTGGGAGGGGCCAAAGGGGTCGGGTGCAGTGCAAGCTGGGCGGCGGCCAAAGGCAGGGACCTTGGCGGTCTGATCCCCGGCTGCAGAAGCTGGCTCTTGGGACATGGAATGTCACCTCTCTGGCTGGAAAGGAGCCCGAGCTGGTGTGCGAGGCAGAAAAGTTCCGACTAGATATAGTCGGACTTGCCTCCACGCACAGTTTGGGTTCCGGTTCAAGCCCTCTCGAGAGGGGCTGGACTCTCTTCCACTCTGGAGTTGCCCACGGTGAGAGGCGTCGAGCAGGTGTGGGTATACTTATTGCCCCCCGGCTGGGCGCCTGCACATTGGGGTTCACCCCGGTGAACGAGAGGGTAGCCTCCCTCCGCCTTCGGGTGGGGGGACGGGTCCTGACTGTTGTTTGTGTCTATGCACCAAACGGCAGCTCAGAGTACCCACCCTTCTTGGAGTCCCTGGAGGAAGTGCTGGAGAGCGCTCCTTCTGGGGACTCCATCGTTCTACTGGGTGACTTCAATGCTCACGTGGGCAATGACAGTGAGACCTGGAAGGGCGTGATTGGGAGGAACGGGCCCCCCGATCTGAACCCGAGCGGTGTTCTATTATTGGACTTCTGTGCTCGACACGGATTTTCTATAATGAACACCATGTTCAAACATAAGGGTGTCCATGTGTGCACTTGGCACCAGGACACCCTAGGCCGCAGTTCGATGATCGACTTTGTAGTCGTGTCATCGGATTTGCGGCCGCATGTTTTGGACACTCGGGCGAAGAGAGCGGCGGAGCTGTCAACTGATCACCACCTGGTGGTGGGTTGGCTCCGATGGTGGGGGAAGATGCCGGTCCGACCTGGCAGACCCAAACGCTCTGTGAGGGTCTGCTGGGAACGTCTGGCGGAATCCCCTGTCAGGAAGAGCTTCAACTCCCACCTCCGGCAGAGCTTTTCCCACGTCCTGGGGGAGGCGGGGGACATTGAGTCCGAGTGGACATTGAGTCCGAGTGGACCTTGTTCCGCGCCTCCATTGTTGAGGCGGCCGACCAGAGCTGTGGCCGTAAGGTCATTGGTGCCTGTCGTGGCGGCAATCCCCGAACCCGCTGGTGGACACCGGCGGTAAGGGATGCCGTCAAGCTGAAGAAGGAGTCCTATCGGGCCGTTTCGGGACTCCGGAGGCAGCTGACAGGTACCGGATGGCCAAGCGGAACGCAGCTTCGGCGGTTGCTGAGGCAAAAACCCGGACGTGGGAGGAGTTTGGCGAGGCCATGGAGAATGACTTCCGGACGGCTTCGAGGAAATTCTGGTCCACCATCCGGCGTCTCAGGAGGGGGAAGCAGTGCGACGTCAACACTGTTTACAGTGGAGATGGCGTGCTGCTGACCTCGACTCGGGACGTCGTGTGTCGGTGGGGAGAATACTTCGAAGACCTCCTCAATTCCACCGACACGCCTTCCATTGTGGAAGCAGGGCCTGGGGACTCTGAGGCAGACACTCCAATCTCTGGGGTCGAAGTCACTGAGGTAGTTAAAAAACTCCTCGGTGGCAAGGCCCCGGGGGTGGATGAGATCCGCCCGGATTTCTTAAGGGCTCTGGATGTTGTGGGGCTGTCATGGCTGACACGTCTCTACAACATCGCGTGGACATCGGGGACAATGCCTCTGGATTGGCAGACTGGGGTGGTGGTTCCCCTCTTTAAGAAGGGGGACCGGAGGGTGTGTTCCAATTACAGGGGAATTACACTCCTCAGCCTCCCTGGTAAGGTCTATTCAGGGGTGCTGGAGAGGAGGGACCGTCGGGAGGTCGAACCTCGGATTCAGGAGGAACAGTGTGGCTTTCGTCCTGGCCGTGGAATAGTGGACCAGCTCTTCACCCTCAGCAGGATCCTCGAGGGTGCATGGGAGTTCGCCCAACCAGTCCACATGTGTTTTGTGGACTTGGAGAAGGCGTTCGACCGTGTCCCTCAGGAGGTTCTGTGGGGGGTGCTTCGGGAGTACGGGGTACCGAGCCAACTGATAAGGGCGGTTCGGTCCCTGTATCACCGATGCCAGAGTTTGGTCCGCATTTCCGGCAGTAAGTCGGATTCGTTCCCAGTGAGGGTTGGACTCCGCCAAGGCTGCCCTTTGTCACCGATTCTGTTCATAATTTTTATGGACAGAATTTCTAGGCGCAGCCGAGGCGTTGAGGGTGTCCGGTTTGGGGACCTCAGCATCGCGTCTCTGCTTTTTGCAGACGACGTGGTGCTGTTGGCTTCTTCAGGCCGTGATCTCCAGCTCTCACTGGAGCGGTTCGCAGCCGAGTGTGAAGCGGTCGGGATGAGGGTCAGCACCTCCAAATCCGAGTCCATGGTCCTCGATCGGAAAAGGGTGGAATGCCCTCTCCGGATCTGGGATGAGATCCTGCCCCAAGTGGAGGAGTTTAAGTATCTTGGGGTCTTGTTCACGAGTGAGGGGAGGATGGAGCGCGAGATCGACAGGCGGATCGGTGCAGCGTCGGCAGTAATGCGGACTCTGTACCGGTCCGTCGTGGTAAAGAGAGAGCTGAGCCAAAAGGCAAAGCTCTCAATTTACCGGTCGATTTACGCTCCTACCCTCACCTATCTATGGTCACGAGCTATGGGTCGTGACCGAAAGAACGAGATCCCGGATACAAGCGGCCGAAATGAGTTTTCTCCGCAGGATGTCCGGGCTCTCCCTTAGAGATAGGGTGAGAAGTTCGGTCATCCGGGAGAGACTCGGAGTAGAGTCGCTGCTCCTCCACGTTGAGAGGAGCCAGATGAGGTGGCTCGGGCATCTCATCAGGATGCCTCCTGGACGCCTCCCTGGGGAGGTGTTCCGGGCATGTCCCACCGGTAGGAGACCCCGGGGACGACCCAGGACGCGCTGGAGAGACTATGTCTCTCAGCTGGCCTGGGAACGCCTTGGGATCCCCCGGGATGAGCTAGATGAAGTGGCTGGGGAGAGGGAAGTCTGGGAGTCCTTCCTGAAGCTGCTGCCCCCGCGACCCGACCCCGGATAAGCGGAAGAAGATGGATGGATGGATGGATGATATATTTTATTTCGTGTAGCAACTTGTATGTTTTTATCGTTACAGTTCAGTAGTCGTTGGCTCGTTGAACTCTTGTTTTTTTAAATAAAGAGCCGTTTACCAAACCCACGTCTTTCCTTGTACTTTGTTAACGCTACAATATAGTTATATACTAGATCTGTGGAATAACGACGATGCTTACGTCAGGGCGCACGCGCGGCGTTGTTGACAAAGGACGAGGAATTTGATCGATGGATTTAATGATTTGGAGTGACACAGATGGTTTGATAATATTATTGCTCATATAATAGTTATTTGATATATAATTTATATCTCGTTATATGGGCCTGTGGAATATTTTTAAGTGCAAGCACTGTCAGCAGCACACACCCGGCCGGCATTGTTGACATAAAGGACGATCGATGGATTTGATGATTTGGAGTGACACAGATGGTTTGATAATATCATTGCTTATATAATAGTTATTTGATATATAATTTATATATCGTTATATGGGCCTGTGGAATGTTTTGAAGTGCAACCACCGTCAGCAGCGCGCACCAGGCCGGCATTGTTGACATAAAGGATGATCGATGGATTTAATGAATTGGAGTGACACAGATGGTTTTATAAACGTGTTATTTATGTAATAGTTATTTGAATAACTCTGAATGTTACGTCAGGCCCGTTCTCAGCTCTTCGTTTGTGTTTATGTCACGTTAGCATACCTATCGTTTAGCCTGTTGTTGCTCGTTCATGTCTGTTCTTGGTGTTGGATTTTGTTGAATAAATTTCCCCAAAATGCGACTTATACTCCGGAGCGACTTATATATGTTTTTTTTCACGTTATTGTGCATTTTCTGGCTAATGCGACCTATATTCCGGAGCGACTTTTAGTCCGAAAAATACGGTATATGTTAGGGTTTACAGATTATCTTGATCGTATGATTATGTTGGAATGTAACCTGTAATAATTAACCTAGCTTGTCCTGTCTTAACAAAAGTAGTAGAACAAAGTGCTAAGATCTTTTGAACTGATTGACTAGCTGCAGAGGAAGCAATCAAAGTTGCTTTGTTTACACAACGTCGTAAAATACCCCCTGCTATGCTTTGATCAGCAGGCCAGGGGCTTCAACCCCATCCTGTCCACTCTCACCCCCACTCTCACCCCCACTCTCAATAAAAACGCTCCTGCAAGAGGCCTGGGTCAGACCTCATTTGATCATCGCTGTACGCACAGCGACGAATGACTCTCCACCTGCAGGTGTTTAAAAGGGCATACTGTCTCCCGTGTGGTTCTTGCCAAAATAAGTTAGAGTGAGCACCACTCTAACAGTATTCTTTCATCGATTCTTCAAGACGATATATTTGGTCGGAATGTTTGCCATTTGATGTGATTTCGCCTCATAAAATATACATCTTTCATTAATCTGACCTGCAGGCACTGAAGTGATGGAGACTGTTATTCATAATACCGTTTTTTTCCATGTATAATGCGCCCCCATGTATAATACGCACCCTAAAAATGGCATGTCGATGCTGGAAAAAAGCCTGTACCCATGTATAATACGCACCCAAATTTTGACTTTTTTTTTTTTTAAAGTCCCAATGATCATCACACACGCATCTGGGTGTGGTGAAATTTGTCCTCTGCATTTGACCCATCCCCGTGTGATTTTGATCCATCCCCTGGGGGAGAGGGGAGCAGTGAGCAGCAGCGGCGCCGCGCTCGGGAATCGTTTGGTGATCTAACCCCCCAATTCCAACCCTTAATGCTGAGTGCCAAGCAGGGAGGCAATGGGTCCCATTTTTATAGTCTTTGGTATGACCCGGCCGGGTTACTTAAGTCCGTAAACGTAAAATTATTTCAGAAAAAAGATTATCTTTGGGAACAACCGGATGTTATTCTGCCGGTCAGTATCAAGCAAACTCGATAGCGAAGAAATATGTGAGACTCTCAACGGGATCACCAATATTTGAGTGATGTTCCAGTTATTTATCACAATTATTTATTATTAGAATAATAATATATATAATATATATAATAATTATTTATTATTCACAATTGTCATGGTGATCTTTCTGGTGATTTCTTAACTAGGCTGGATGTATTTTTTTTGTTGGTGTTGATTTCTCCGACTGCCCAGAAAGGCACCACCGCGATCACTTAGGTTAAAATGAAAAGAGAGGAAAGTGACGTTGTAAAGAACCATCCGTGACAAGATTTTCTTCAAAAATTGTTGTACCATGATTTTCTTCAAAAAAAATAAAAAATAAAAAAAAGAAAAAAAAAAAAATTGTACCCATGTATAATGCGCACCCCAGATTTTAGGACAATAAATTAGTTAAATTTTGCGCATTATACATAGAAAAAAACGGTATTATATTTTACAACAGGGGTCTCAAACTCCAGTCCTCGGGGGCCGCATTCCTACATGTTTTCCAAGTTTCCCTCGTTAAACACACCTGATTCAAATGATCAGTTCATCCTCACGTTCTGCAGGAGCCTGATAATTGAATCGGGTGTGTTTAACGAGGGAAACTTGGAAAACATGTAGGAATGCGGCCCCCAAGGACTGGAGTTTGAGACCCCTGTTTTACAATATAATATATAATTACTTAAATGAATTAATGTATATACTAGGTCATCAAATCAGTGTCAGTTGAGTCTGTCAACTACGATGCCTGTAGTATTTTTAAGGTAAAGCGGGTGTCGCGGGTGTCAGCAGCCAGCGACACAGTGTCAATACAGTTTGCCAATGTGTCGGGACGACACACGACGCCTCATGGACCCATCACTACCGTAAACGTACTCAGAAACATTAACGGAACAGCCTATTTTGAAATGAAATAGCCTCGCGGGTACAACAGCTATTCAGTGACGCCCCCTGACCACGGTTGCCGTAATGCTGGAAAGCGATGCAACCTTGTAATTTACTAGTTGTACTAAAACGTACTGAAACATTTTGGCAGACCACTGTGTACAACCAGTATGGATCAACAAATTCATCAATTGATCCATATATAAGGGGCTCTGCATTATAAGGCGCACTGTGTTTTTTTGAGTAAATTTTAAGTTTTTAAGTGCGCCTAATAGTGCGGGAAATACGGTAAGCAACAAACAAACACAACGACTGAGTTTGCCCGTTAGTGATTGGATGTAAGGATTGGTTGAAAATTTCCCATCCCATTCGTCCTCTCACTTGACGTCACCTCTTGCCTTTATCCATATTCGTAATGGGATGCAATTTTACAGAGACGATGCCACCCTCACTCTTACAAATGAAATACAAGTGGGGGGAAAATAATGAATGGACCAAAATACAAAACAGAGCCAATGGAGGAAGAAACATACAAACAAAAACAAAACAGTCTATGTAAGGAAAACTGAACAAAAAACATTTCAAAATGTTTGTATTAAAAAAAAACATTTATTTTCATGAAGTGAAATTGAGAAATGTACAAGCTGTTTTTAACAACGCAGTGAACAGATCATAAATGGGAGTTCTCAGCATCCAAAGAAATTAATCCCGAAATGATTTATTCGTTCAACAATAAACGACCTCGAACTGAGACCTACTCCTGTGGTCCTGCAGCCTCTCAGACAAATCAAAAGCCGACTGCCATTCTATCATAGCTCCTGTTTCCCACGGCTGGCTCTGTTACCTTCCAAATCTAGCTTGGCGCTCTCCGTCTTCTTTTTGCTCTTCTTCTTGGCGGTCACTTCATCCCCCTGCTTGCCGTCGTCTTTCTTGGCAGCCTTCCCAGGGAAGACCTGTCCTTCAACCGTGACGTCCAAGCAGCGCTCCTGGGTCAGCAGGAAATCTTTGACTTCCCAGGCTAAGCTGCCATCTCGCAACATGAATATCACCCTATTGGACCCCACCACAAACCTGCAGGGGGACACAGAGAACATGTGTACTGTTTTAATTTTATCAAGCAAAAATAAAGAGGAAATTGATAAAAAATCAAACATGGTCAAATACGTGTCATACCTTTGGATGTCATAGTTTGCATTGAAGAGGCTGCCCTGCCACAGGCCTGTGATCTCCTCCGTCTCCTTCTCAGTGGGTTCCCCTGACACTGTAGCAAAGACCATCAGCGTGCGACCCTTCTTGGACATTTTCAGCAGATCCTCAGGTTTGGACTGGTCAACCTTGGAAAAGTCAATAGGAGGAGGAGCTCGCCGGTGCTCTGGAAGATCACCCTCCTCAATGTCATCATCTTTCTGTGTGCATAGGAGGAGAAATGTTGTAAGAAGCGGTATTATTTATTGCACTTGGTCTAATTCAAAGTCTGTGGACTGTGAAACTGTACCCTGTATTATCAAACTGTTTTAAAATAATGTTTCATTTTTACTACACATTACTCACCATGGTGTTTTTTAATCCTGCGCACAAGCAAAACGTTTTTAAGGAAAACTAATACCAAAACTGACTTTAAAAAACAAAAATCACTCTGAAATCTAATTAAAACTAACTAAATTTGAAATGACAAAACTTAAAACTATATGAAAACTAACTAATTAAAATTCCAAAATTATAATAATCCTGCTCTGGAAGTGATTATTTATTTTACGTTAAATTTGTAATAAATTAAAAACAAAGTACCAGGCTTCCAAACCTACGCATTGGAGATTTCAACATTGTATCCTTTGTCCAGAACCTAATTTTCACACTTCTTTAGTCATTTGTGACATTTGAGGAAATAGATGTGCATATACTAAAGCAATTTATTTTCACTTATAACGGTTGAATGAAATCTCAGAATTTTCTGAAGGAATGTAAATGCTATTTAGTACCCTTACAAAAAATATTTTTTAGCTTAACAATGTTAAATAATTGCAGATTTAACAATAAATCATTTTTTATCATTATTACACATATATTTGGAATAATTATACAGGACTGTCTCAGAAAATTAGAATACAGTGGAGCCTCGGTTTTCGAACACAATCCGTTCCAGAAGGCTGTTCGAGAAGTGAATCGTCCGAATTCCGAATCATATTTCCCCATTCCAAATAATGAAAAAAAAACTAATCCGTTCCAAACCCAAAAAAACCCGCCTTCTTTAACCATTTTTTCATTTGCGCATTTTTGTCCAATCGCGCAACTGCAGCGCACCGCCGAACGCGCAACCGTAGCGCGTCGCCGACCGCGCAACTGCACCGCGCTGGTCGCATTATTGTGACAGAGCCGTCGCTGAAATTTAGAAAATATTTTTAAAGTCCTGATGTACTTTCCAAAATTTAAGAGGACATCAGTGCGCAGGGAGCTTAATTTTGTCCGATCGCGCAACTGCAGCGCACCGCCGAACGCGCAACCGTTGCGCGCCGCCGACCGCGCAACTGCACCGCGCTGGTCGCATTATTGTGACAGAGCGGTCGCTGAAATTTAGAAGATAATTTTAAAGTCCTAATGTACTTTCCAAAATTTAAGTGGACCTCAGTGCGCAGGGAGCTTAATTTGGTCCGATCGCGCAACCGCAGCGCGCCGGGCGCTCACTGTCTCATTGCTTTAGGAGCGTCTTTGTGTTTTAGGATGGCTTTACTGCTCCCACTTGCTTCCTTTGGAGGCATGATTAGAGTTAAATGCAATCCTCAGAGAACGAGAACGTCAGCAATCAGCAATATTAAAATAATAAAAGGCTTGCAATATTTCAGTTGATTTGTAATGAATCCAGAATGTATGACATTTCTGTTTTTTTAATTGCATTACAGAAAATAAAGAATTTTATCACAATATTCTAATTTTCTATGACAGATGATGCAAGCTCTCAGGCTGGCAAGGCTCTACAGCAGTGGTCCCCAACCACCGGGCCGCGGACCGGTACCGGTCCGTGGGTCACTTGGTACCGGGCCGCGGAGCCGCACAGGAAAAAAAAAATAAATTTTTTTTTTGTTTTTTTTTATTGACGATCAATTCATTCATGTTAAGACGCTCGTCCCGGTCACGTGACATGTTTCCCCAGTCGAGCCCGCAAAGCTAGCAAAAATGAGTAAGAATTTATTTTGAAAAATATAAAAAATTTGGCGAATCTCTCCCAATTACATCTGTCGGTGCATCTGAAAAATAAGGACTCTTGACACAGGGCGCTCGTCTCGGTCACGTGACATGTCACCACAGTCAAGCCCGCGAGGCAAGCAAAAATGAGCAAGAAACAGAGAAGTTTGGAAAGCTTCTTCGGAAAGGGAAAAACGTCCAATGAGGACACTGAAGAAGAAGAGGCTACGACTTCTCAGAAAAGGAAAGCTGCATTTAAAAGAACATTTCTGGAGTCCTACTTAAAATATGGATTTATCGCCACAGGTGACTCTGACGCGCCAAGTGCACTCCGCATATGTGGCGAAAGGCTAGCTAACGAGGCAATGAAGCCTTCAAACCTGCTTCGGCACATGGAGACCAAGCATCCTGCATTTAAAGACAAACCTTAACCACTTCGGGTGTCATTGTCTCCGATTACGCCTAGATGGGAACGGCTCATTTCTGAGAAAAGAGCTCGGTGCTCCCACTAATTCAACGTTTTATTTTTATGTGGTTTATATTTGGTTTTATGCCAGTCGTATCATTTTATTTCATCCTATTTATATATATAAATATTTAAATAATAAATATATAAATATATTTATTTATATAAAGGCCGGTCCGCGAAAATATTTCTGACACGTAACCGGTCCATGGTGCAAAAAAGGTTGGGGACCACTGCTCTACAGTTTACATTGACCAGACGGTGCCATAAAATTGTCACCATCATTCTCTTAATTATTCAGAAGCATCCTAGTCATCAAAAGTGCTACAATTATCAAATAAAGACAATGATGAAATCACTCGTTTTAAATTCACAACTTTCTGTTGGTGAATTTAAACAAATCTGACAGTCAGGTTGCTGATTGCTAACGTAACAAGGGACCTATAAATTAATTTGAAACTATTTTTTATTTTACAGAAACTAGAGATGTATGAGACGTACACAGTGGTACCTCTACTTACGAAAGCCTATACTTACGAACTTTTCGAGATACGAACCGCAACCTCGCAAATTTTCTTTTTTTTTTTTGCATCCACTTATGAACCAAATTCTGACTTCCGAACCGGTGCCCCAAACCCTGCCCACCCAACCTGTCTCCTTTACGCAGCCATTCCCTGTTCGTCTTAGCGCGTTAGCAGTGTAAAAAGCAAGTAGTGCAGTCGAGTATGTCTCCTAAGTCTATTGTGATGAAACTCAAAATCCTAAAGAAGCAAGGCGAAGGTATGCGTATCGTCGAGCTTGCGAGGGAGTATGCTCGGTGTTGTGCCAAAGTAGGTACCCCGTGAAAACTGGTATCACCTGCCACGGGAGTGCGCACGCATTGAGTGAAAAGCAGAAGCCGTTGCCGTGCGGCAAACTGTGCCAGCTTGTTTTCAATAAAAACATGAATACACTTTTGTGTTTGTGGATTTTCATCTTTAGAAGCGAGGTTCCTTATCTTTTTTTTTTTTAGGTTCGCCCTCGCTTACTGCGCAAGGTGCGTTCAATGACCATTCACACAGTCAGAAAACTCAATAATTATACCTAAAAGCAATGACAAGTACATGAGCACGTCGAAGCAATTTACTAGCCTGACTTTTTCTATTCTTCTCGGGGTATTTTATTTAAGTGTAGAAAATTAGACCTAGTTGCCCCCCTTTCCAAGCAAAAAGAGGTAAAAAAAATGGAGTGATATTTATTTATTTTTATAAAGACTTGAAAAAACAAAAATTAAACTGTTGTTTTTATCTTCTGAGTCTTTTACATAGTAATAAGGTAAAAAGTGTGACTTTTGGAATAGTGTGGCTATTTGCTTTTATATTTATTCCTATGGGAAACGTTGCTTCTACTTACACACTTTTCGCCTTACAAACCAGATCGCGGAACGAAACAAGTTCCTAAGTAGAGGTACCACTGGACAATATCAGGTCCACCAATATTGTCTTTTCCATATAATTTGCAAAAATCAAATTCCACACTTTTGTGCACTTTCGTACTTGCAGAGGAAGCCTGCGATAGCAATGGTTGGTTCGAAATCTGTACCATACATGCATAACCATTTGATATAATTTGAGGATCACCATCCCACCGATACTTATGTTTGGCAAGGGAACTTTGTCACAGTCGATCCAACGACGGCTAAATCACACCCAAGGGTAAATTTGAGGATGACGTTAATGTGTCTGAATATCGACAGTGACTATTTGGACATTTGAAAACGTGTACTGTAGCTATTTTGTTAAACATAAGCTATGCTAATAATGATCGAATGAATGAAAAGTAGCATGTTGCAGTACCTCCCACTGCTCAAGAAGACGAGCCATATCTGCATCATTGTAATCTCTTATGTCCTTCTTTTTCTTAGGTTTATCTTTACTGTCGGCCGCTAAAGAATGAAACAAACAAGTACAAAAGAGGAGCGCTACACATTTCCACCGAAAGGCAGACGTCATGTTGGCATATGGTCCCAGCTGATTGGCTGCGGCTTTTGCCGGTCACAAGACAGTGGGACACGTCTCAGCGGTAAAATTCCACGGGAAACAAAAACATTATCTGGGGTACTTTCAAAATAAAACCATATCGTCACCGGAGATGTACTGTGCAAATCTCAACGGACTAGGACACACACGTACAAGCCGTTAGTAAATTAAATTAGCTTGTCTTTATATGATTGTAAAAGTTCGAGCCAAAAAAAGCACATGAATTAAGATGAATACAAGCAGGTGGATTTTTCCGCATAATTGATCTTCCCAAAATGCAAAATCATTCGGATTATTATTGACCAGTGGGGGTGCATAGAACAGATTATTGTAAAGAAAACTCTTGACTTTATTTTCTCTTTAAACCTCCTCACATTGACTCAGTTGTGTCAAACAGATACCCTCTTATCAGGAAAAGGGAATAGGGTCTTCCAGATGTGACATACACAAAACAAGGGCGTCCAGGAGACATCGTAACCAGATGCCCCGAACCATCACATTTGAGTCCTCCCAATGCAGAGGAGCAGCCACCATGATGAACGTCTCACCCTCGGCATAGAAAACTCCGTTCTTATCTTCGTTACCTTGTTCAACTCGTGACCATAAGAGTTGAATGTAGATGCTTAAGGTAAATAAGACAACAAAATGCGACTATCTTTATTCGCTTTTCAAATTCCTCACGTCTGAAGCGACAGAGTTCATCATTGGACATTTTTTTCGTTTTCCTACACTGTTGGATTTGCAGGAAGCAAGTTTGAAATGTTTTCTCTTATAACCTACAATAACTGGCGTTCCTACATTTTAAAGTTTTGTAACTGTCATTGAAAGTGGAGTGCGCCAAAAATTCCCATAGAAATAACGCCGGTTACGCAAAAACAGAAGTGCCTCCCACATGCAAAGGATCATGAAGTGTCGGAAGAGGTGGATAGAATAACAGTGTGCGTGTGTGTGTGTGTATGTGTGCGTGTGTGCGTGCGCGTGTGTGCGTGTGTTAGAATGGACTTTAGACAAAAAGTTAGGAAAAATAAGAGGGCACTGATCTAAAAGAATCACTGGGTTATTCATTCATCTTCCAAATGTTATTTAGAATCTAATTTTGCAGTTCATTTTCTGTACAAAACCAAACTGTTGTAATCTATTCAAATAATTGGTTTGACATTTGATAATATAAAAGAAGGTTATGACACATTGTTAGTGTAGTCAAGTCAAGTCAAGTTTATTTGTATAGCCCTAAATCACAAGCAGTCTCAAAGGGCTTCACATAGACAAAAATTGACAATTATTCTCAAAGCATCCCCTGATCTTAAGCTCCCAAAAGGGCAAGGAAAAACTCAAAACCCCTGCCCGGGGAAAATGAGAAACCTTGAGAAGGGACCACAGATGGAAGGATTCCCCTTTCAGGATCACCAGGTTGTAATGGATGCAGAGAGGGCACAAATAATACATAATATGAAAATCAAAAGTAGATGTCCAAGTCAGAGCGAAGGGCTGCCAGAGGAGCCCTCTGCTATCCTGGCTGTGGAGGTTGAGCTGCAGTTCCCCCAGTGTAAAGTTAAAGTTAAAGTTAAAGTCCCAATGATCGTCACACACACACCTGGGTGTCGTGAAATTTGTCCTCTGCATTTAACCCATCCCCATGTGATTTTAATCCATCCCCTGGGGGAGAGGGGAGCAGTGAGCAGCAGCAGTGCCGCGCTCGGGAATCAGTTGGTGATCTAACCCCCCAATTCCAACCCTTAATGCTGAGTGCCAAGCAGGGAGGCAATGGGTCCCATTTTTATAGTCTTTGGTATGACCCGGCCGGGGTTTGAACCCACAACCTTCCAGTCTCAGGGCGGACACTCTACCACTAGGCCACTGAGCTGTAGTCCGCAAATTGCTTCAAATCAACCTTTGCTGATAAGATTTATGTGATAGGCTAGGGTAGGATAGTTTTGGATGAGAACAAAAATGTACACCAAACGCAATGTCCTATTAAAAACAAATATAAAAACTGGTCCAACGTTTAAGTTCTTTAGAACTTATCCTTCCCAATTACAATGCGAATTTGGCATCCACAGCCATTTGTCATGTCTCGTCCCCAGTTTTGTTATGTGTGTAGATTGTCATCGTCTCTGTGTGTCTGTGTGCTCGCCCCTCCCTTCCTGTGTGCCCATGATTAGTGTAATCATACTCACCTGCCTCTTGTTACCTGTGTTGTATTTAAGTTCTGTTTGTGTGTCACTCGCTGTCGGAGCATTGCATGCATGTTTGCTGCTGTCATGGTAATGCCACCCTATCTGTTTTGCCGCACGTCTCTGTTCGGTTCCTGTTGTTGATTTTGCCAGTAAGTTATGTCAGTCTACCAAGTCTGTGTTTTGAGTTTGCTTCAATAAACCCTGGTCCAAGCTGCACTTGGTCGCCCTGCTCCATTTCCTCCCTCCATCCGTGACAGAATGCTCCGACCACTACAGCGACCAGCGCTTGGACCTCCCTCCACCATCAGCTCCCACTGCGACGCCTGATCCACGTCCATCGTCCGAGCAGGTTCCAGCGCCATAGGCTTCGCAGCCGCCATCGGACGCCGCGACGCCGGACCCGCGGCCGCCATCGGAGTGCCTCCCGGCTCCGCGGCCGCCATCGGACTTCGCTCCCGCGACGCCGGACCCGCGGCCGCCATCGGAGTGCCTCCCGGCGTCATCAGACTCGCGGTCGCCATCGGGCTCCACCTCAGCGTTGCAGGACCCGCGGGCGTCGCCAGATTCAAGCCAGCTGCGCCGGAGCCGCGATCGTCCATGGCCCCACCCCCACTGCTGCAGCGCGTGCTGACTCTTGCCGCTGCGCACAGCTCCGCCTTCCAATTGCCGCTGATTGCCGTCCGGACTTCAAACTGCCGCCAATTGCGGCTCTGACTTTTCAAGTTTCCGCCGAGCACGGTTCCGTTCCCAGAGTTTCCGCCGAGCGCGGTTCTGTCCCTGAGTTGCCGTCGTTTGCGTTTCATGTCCCCCAAAGTCGCCGCCTGAGTGCGGTTCATGTCCCCCAAAGTTGCTGCCGATTGCGGTTCAGGTCCCCCAGTGTGTGCCGCGAGTGTGGCCCTGGGCCCCTGAACGCCGCTGAGTGCAGTTCTGTCCCCGAGTCGCCGCCCGAGTGCGGTTCTGTTCCCCAAGTTGCTGCCGATTGCGCGTCACGCCCCCAGTGTGTGCCGCGATTGTGGCCCTGGGCCCCTGACCGCCGCTGCGTGCAGTTCTGTTCCCAAAGTTGCTGCCGATTGCGCGTCAGGCCCCCAGTGTGTGCCGCGATTGTGGCCCTGGGCCCCTGACCTCCGCTGAGTGCAGTTCTTTTCCCCAAGTTGCGGCCGATTGCGCGTCAGGCCCCCAGTGTGTGCCGAGAGTGTGGCCCTGGGCCCCTGACCTCCGCTGTGTGCAGTTCTGTTCCCCAAGTTGCTGCCGATTGCGCGTCAGGCCCCCAGTGTGTGCTGCGAGTGTGGCCCTGGGCCCCTGGAAGCCGCTGAGTGCAGTTCTGTCCCCCAAGTCGCCGTCGAGTGCGGTTGTTTCCCCAGTCGCCGCCGTGCGCCGTTCAAGCTATTTCGAAAACCAGTAGGGCCATTTGGACTGGTGCGTTATCCCCCCCCCCCCCCCCCAAGCTGCACTTGGTCGCCCTGCTCCATTTCCTCCATCCATCCGTGACACCACTCATGAACATGGTCACAATATTACAAGGTAGAATACAATGGCAGTGACCTTGTTGTAAAGATCAGAGTTACAGCCCGAGTCATGCATATTTTAGAGCTGTTTCCCTGTGCTGTGTAGCACTCACGCTACAGTCATTACAAACGGTAACCGTAAGTTGCACAGGGATTAGTTTATACTGTATGTAGTATGTAAAAATTTGTGGGAAAAAGAAACATTCCTGCAGTTTGGTTATAATTCCAAGATAATTACTCCTATGCACAAAAAAGAAACAATTTATTTGGCAGCAATGAGCTTGAAAAATATCAGTATATTATCGTATATTTTAAAAAGTACCGTTTTTTTCCGTGTATAATACGCCCCCATGTATAATACGCACCCTAACAATGGCATGTTGATGCTGGAAAAAAGCCAGTACCCATGTATAATACGCACCCAATTTTTTTTTTTTCTTTTTTTTTTCTTTTTTTTTTTTTTTTTTAAAGTCCCAATGATCGTCACACACGCAGGGAGGCAATGGGTCCCATTTTTATCGTCTTTGGTATGGTCTTAACTAGGCTGGATGTATTTTTTTTGTTGGCGTTGATTTCTCCGACTGCCCGTAAAGGCACCACCGCGATCAGATGAAAAGAGAGGAAAGTGACGTGCGGACATGTGAAAAAGGCGGCTCTGTATGGGAGAGACGTTGAAGAGGAATAAAAACACCCTTGGAAACCAAAACTTGCCCCTCGTCGTGACTCGGAGCCGCAACAAATGTTTCGGATTTGTGTAGGGCAGTGGTCCCCAACCTTTTTTGCGCCACGGACCGGTTGCATGTCAGAAATATTTTCGCGGACCGGCATTTATATAAATAAATAATACATTTATATAAATAAATAAATAAATAATACATTTATAATAAATATATAAATACGATGAAATAAAATGATACGACTGACATAAAAACAAGTACAAATGACAAAAATAAAACTCACCATTATGTTGAATTAGTGGGAGTTTGTTTCTCAGAAACGAGCCGGTCCCATCTAGACTTAATCGGAGACAATGACACCCGAAGTGATTAAGGTTTGTCTTTTATTGCAGGATGCTTGGTCTCCATGTGTTGAAGCAGTTTTGAATGCTTCATTGCCTGGTTAGTTAGCCTGTCACCACATATTAGCTTTGCGGGCTCGACTGGGGAAACATGTCACGTGACCGGGACGAGTGTCTTGACCTGAATTAATTGATCGTCGATAAAATTTTTTTTTTTCTGTGCGGCTTGGCGGCCCGGTACCAAGTGACCCACGGACCGGTACCGGTCCGCGGCCCGGTGGTTGGGGACCACTGGTGTAGGGTACATTGTGACAGCAAACGAGCAGGTGATCGAGCAAGCGTCTGATACGAGAGCATTGCGTTCGTATGGAGCGTGTTTGAAGTGAACAGCAGAGACGAAAGGAACAAGGCAAAGTGTTGTGAAATAAAATATTACCTGTAATACGCATTTTGTTATTTGCTGATTGTATTAAACTATCACATTCATTGTCAGTCAAGAAGAGGACTATTATCCCTTCTTTGACGAAATGACCAGAGCACAGTACAAACACACTATTGTTCTTTCGGTATTTATTCAACCCACATTCTTTCACAACATGACAAGAAGAGAACAATACATAAATCAATACTCGTACCAGTACCATGATTTTCTTAAAAAAAAATAAAATAAATAAAAAAAAAATTAAATTAAAAAAAGAAAAATTAAAAAAAAATTGTACCCATGTATAATGCGCACCCCAGATTTTAGGACAATAAATTAGTTAAATTTTGCGTATTATACACGGAAAAAAACGGTATTTACCGTATTGGCCCAAATATAAGATGACCCTGACGACCCCCTCTTTTTCAAGACTCAAGTTGGAAAAAAGACTTTTTGAACACCAAATTTAATTTTTATACAGAAAATATTTACAGTACATCTGAAACAAATGATCCTGTCGAGCTCTTGAAAGCGTCCGCTCTGAGGACCACGGAAAGCTTTTCTCTGATTGTGAGCATTTTTTAGGCGATCTTTTTGAGCTCTCCATCTCCGTACATTACATTCTGTGATACCATATTTCACAGCCGCTTTGCAATTGTTTGAAGACTCTGCCTCATTTATCACCATCTTGAAGTTTGCATCATAACTTCTCGTAGGCTGCCGGTTAACCTGGCCGATCTTCGACCCACTTTTCTCCAGATTGTCGCCACGTTTCTGTTTGGGAGCCTGAGGACTGTATAGGGGGTTGGCTCGGAAGGTTTTCGCCCCCGGGTGTCGGTCAGAACACAGGAGGGAAGACGCGGTTCAGTTTTGATTGCTTTACTGAATTATTGGCAAAAAAGTAACAGGCACTGTGGCTCATAGGGGCATACAGGCAAACTGGCAAAAGGGTATAGGCACACGTTTGGTCGTAAGGATGTGAGAGCAGGTGCGTGTAGTGTACATGGGTGAGTGTTTGGGTGTGTGAATGTGATTCTTGTGTGTGTGATTATTGTATGAAGCGTGTGAAGGGTGTGTGGAGTGTGTTTGTGTGTGTGTGGTGTGTGGGTGCGTGTGTGTGTGTGCGCCTGTGTGTGTGTGTGTGTGTGTGTGTGTGTGTGCGTGCGTGTGGTGTGTGGTTCTGCAACAGACAGAAATATAGTACGTAAGTCAACGCTCAACTTCTGACGTCACACAACACTAGTAGACGGCACACATTACATAACTAACTACGCGTAACGCTTCCGCTATACTAAATAACCATAAATGAAATACTCTTGGCAACACACCAAACTTAAGTCATCGATCGAGACTACAAAATACATTTGCTGGCGACCGTTAGTCGCCGCGGCGCTGCGTAACGGCTACTCGTACGGTGCGAGGGAAACTTAAAGGAGCGCGCCAAAGCTATCAATCAAACGGCGCACACACGAAACAAACCGCGATCAGACAAACAGCACAACAGTAGACAGTAGTAACAATGAAATGTATATATACCCACTTTTTGTCAAAGACGCACACGATCACAGCAACACACTCAGTCGATACCAGCAACCTTTAACTTACCGCTGCGCACAAGCTCCAACAACTGTGATAAGCTGAGGTAACTCACGCGAGACTTGAGGCGCGGTGACGTAACTGTCCAAAAATGTATAATGTCTAGACCCCGAATGTAAAACGACCCCCACTATTTCAGTCTTATTTCAATGCAAAAAACCCCGTCTTATATTCGGGCCAATACGGTATGTATTTTTATGGCAGAAACTTGACTGAACTGACAGTATATTGGGGGGACAGCAGTGGCTCATCTGTAAGGATTTGGGCTTAGGAGCCAGAGGGCTAAGCTTAACGTACTGCTGTGAAGAAAAAAGATGTCAAAACGCAAACAATGCTGCCTTGTATTTTATCATTATCTCTTGTGGGGAAATTGAACTCACACACTGCTGTATATTTGTATTGCACACCACACAGCGAGGCAAGTATGATTGAACAGGATGTGGAAACAGTGCTGCTGCACCTCTTGAGTTTGGAGTGGTTGTGCTTGTACGTGGTTCAAAGGCGCTTCACCAGGAGTCAGGAAACAGACTAGCATGTCTCCAACAAGTAATTATAATTTCTCTGCATCAGGATACAAACAGCATGTTGTTCATGGAAAGTTGTCAACAAGTAATTATAATTTCTCTGCATCAGGATACAAACAGCATGTTGTTCATGGAAAGTTGTCAACTTGCAATTTGTCCTCTGCATGTTAAACATGGACGGATAAGCGCTCTCTTTTCAAATGTAATGGTATGCAATTGCAAATGACATTTTACTTGATGATACTGTCACTTCTTTTTCATCTTCTATTCCGAACCACATATCCTCACAAGGGTCATGGGCATCCCAGAGCCTAACCCAGCAGTCTTTGGGCAGTACATGTTTGTGTTCACGCAAAAACTTCCCGCTTGCTTAGTCACAAAGCCCTAGCTCCACCGAATAGTATTGATAACAAAAGCTGCCGTTCACAATGGCCACATAGTACTTTGGGAGGGTAAGCAGCGGCTGTAATTCTTTATCTTTGAGTACCGTTTTTTGCCATGTATAATGCGCAAAATTTAACTAATTTATTGTCCTAAAATCTGGGGTGCGCATTATACATGGGTACAAATTTTCTTTAATTTTTTTTTTTTTTTAATTTATTATTATTTTTTTTTTAAGAAAATCATGGTACAACAGGACTGAACGACAACAGTGTGTTTGTACTGTGCTCTGGTCATTTCGTCAAAGAAGGGATAATAGTCCTCTTCTCTTCTTGACTGACAATGAATGTGATAGTTTAATACAATCAGTAAATAACAAAATGCGTATTACAGGTAATGTTTTATTTCACAACACTTTGCCTTGTTCCTTTCGTCTCTGCTGTTCACTTCAAACACGCTCCATACGAACGCAATGCTCTCGTATCAGACGCTTGCTCGATCACCTGCTCGTTTGCTGTCACAATGTACCCTACACAAATCCGAAACATTTGTTGCGGCTCCGAGTCACGACGAGGGGCAAGTTTTGGTTTCCAAGGGTGTTTTTATTCCTCTTCAACGTCTCTCCCATACAGAGCCGCCTTTTTCACATGTCCGCACGTCACTTTCCTCTCTTTTCATCTGATCGCGGTGGTGCCTTTACGGGCAGTCGGAGAAATCAACGCCAACAAATAAAAATACATCCAGCCTAGTTAAGACCATACCAAAGACTATAAAAATGGGACCCATTGCCTCCCTGCGTGTGTGACGATCATTGGGACTTAAAAAAAAAAACAAAAACAAAAAAACAAAAAAAAAAAATTGGGTGCGTATTATACATGGGTACAGGCTTTTTTCCAGCATCAACATGCCATTTTTAGGGTGCGTATTATACATGGGGGCGCATTATACACGGAAAAAAATGGTATTTTGGGTTGACTTTACTGATGTATGTGAGTGACATTGAGAGATGTTTGAACTTAGGGAGGGATAAGCTAATTACATTTGTCATACCTACTAGTAAGTTTGGCAACTATTAACATTTTTCTAGGGATGCATTTTTTTCAGACCAATTCCAGTACAAGTGCTTGCGTAGTCACCAATACCAATATAGAATAGAATAGAATAGAATAGATCTTTATTTGTCATTGTCACATGTACAACGAAATTTAAAAAGTGCCAACCGATCCGCGCATGCGCTAAAAAATAAATAGAATAAATAGAATAAAAAGATAAAAAAAACAAGATAAAAACCCACAGAAGAACATACACAGACATAATCATTTACGTTTAGCTGCATTCAATGTGACTACCGTTGTAGGGTAAAAACTGTTGGCGAATCTGCTAGTCCTCGACCTAATTAATCTGTAGCGTCTGCCTGATGGCAACAGTTCGAAAAGGGAGTGGCCAGGGTGGGAAGTGTCCTTCAGAATGTTCTGTGTTTTTTTGAGACAGGGGGTTCTGTGTAGGTCTTCCAGTGTGGGGAGAGGGCAGCCAATGATCTTCTGTGCTGTGTTGATGACCCCTTGGAGCTTTTTCCTCTGAGCAGCAGTGCAGCTGGAGTACCAAACACATATACAGTACGTTAAAGTGCTTTCTATGGAGCAGCGATAGAAGGACACCAGCAGTCTCTGTGTAATGCTGTGCCTCCTCAGCACCCTTAAAAAGTAGAGTCTCTGCTGGGCCTTTTTAAGCAGCTCAGAGGTGTTCACACCCCAGGTGAAATCCTCCTCGATGTGGACTCCCAGGTAGCGGAAGGAGGACACCCTCTTCACACAGACCCCGTCGATGATAAGTGGTGGAATGTCCGTTTTATTTTTCCTCCTAAAATCAATGACCAGTTCTTGGGTTTTAGCCGTGTTTAGAGGCAGATTGTTCTCTCCGCACCACTCCGATAGCTGGACCACTTCGTCCCTGTAGGCAGACTCATCCCCCTTTGAGATGAGCCCCACCACGGTTGTGTCATCCGCAAATTTCACGATGGTGTTGCTGCGGTGGGCGGGGGTGCATGCATGTGTGTAGAGCGTGTAAAGCAGTGGGCTCAGTACGCAGCCCTGTGGGGAGCCGGTACCAAGACTGAGAGGTGTGGATGTATGACGGCCCACTTTCACCCTCTGGCTGCGACCCGTCAGGAAGCTCTTAATCCACCTGCAAGTATTATGTGGAAGTCCCAGGCCCTCCAGTATGTCCACCAGTCTGTGGGGGAGGATGGTGTTAAAAGCAGAGCTAAAGTCCACGAAGAGCATCCGCACATAGCTCCCCGGCTGCTCCAGGTGGGACAGTGCAGCGTGGAGGGCTGTAGCTACTGCGTCCTCTGTGGATCTATTTGCCCTGTAGGCAAACTGGTGGGGGTCAAAACCTCTGAACAGGAGTGCTGTGATGTGACCCCGTACCAGCTTTTCAAAGCACTTCATGACCACCGGGGTGAGTGCGACTGGCCGGTAGTCATTGAGGCTGGTGATGTGGCGTTTCTTGGGCAGGGGGACTATAGTGGAGGATTTTAAACAGGATGGGACGGTGGACTCGGTAAGGGACTGGTTGAAAATCTTTGTGAAGACTCCAGCCAGCTGATCTGCGCAGTCCTTCAGGACACGCCCAGTGACGCCGTCAGGACCCGCAGCCTTCCTCGAGTTGATGGTCCGCAGCGTGCGCCTCACCTCGTGCTCCTTCACTGTGAGGGTGAAGCTGCTGCGGTCTGTGGGATGTGATGTGGCCGCTTCAGGTGGCTCGGACTCGAACCGGGCAAAGAAGGTATTGAGGACCTCTGCCAGTGAGGCGTCCCCTTCAGCAGCTCCGATGGTGGTTCTGTAGTTGGTGAGATGCTGGACTCCCTGCCACACCTGCTTGCTGTTGTTGCTGTCCAGGTGATCCTCAATCCTCTTCTTGTAGGCAAGCTGGGCCTCTCTGATGCCTCTCCTCAGGTTGGCTCTGGCTGTGCTGAAGAGAGCCCCGTCCTCAGACCTGAGGGACAGGGCGGTGTCCCTCTCCTCCAGCAGCCGAAGGACCTCCCGGGTCATCCAGGGCTTCTGGTTGGGGTATATCCGTATAGGTTTGTCCACTGTGACAGTGTCTGTGCAGTGCTTGATATAACACAGAACACTGTCTGTGAACACGTTCAAGTCCCGGTGTTCGAAGATGTCCCAGTTAGTCCTGTCGAAGCAGTCCTGCAACTGCTGAGAGGCGTCATCAGGCCAGGTTTTAACAGTTTTAGTGATGATAGGAGCTGATTTCCTGATGGTGGTATATGCCGGGATTAGTGGAGTGACATAGGGTCAGACTGGCCCAGGTGAGGTAGCTGTTTTGCCCTGTAGCCTAGCTTGATGTTGGAGTAGACCTTGTCCAGAGTGTTAACTCCTCTAGTGGCACATTTAACATGCTGATGGAAACTAGGGAGTGCTGCTTTCAAATCTACATGATTAAAGTCCCCTGCCATGATGTGGACTGCGTCAGGATATCTGCTCAGCTGGCTGCTAATACTGCCATGTAATAGTCCAATAGCTAGCTTAGCATTAGCCTCCGGAGGTATGTAAACAACAGTCGCCATGACTATGGTAAATTCACGAGGGAGGTAAAAGGGCCTGCATTTAATAGTCACGTACTCCAGGTCCGGGCAGCAGTGACTGTCTACAGTCACCATATTAGTACACCAGTTGTTATTGACGTACATACAGAGCCCCCCCCCTTGCTCTTGCCGGAGTTCTCAGTCCTGTCATGACGCTGTGTGGTGTATCCTGCTAGCTCGATAGCAGAGTCCGGTATGAGTGGATGAAGCCAGGTTTCGGTGATCAGTACCATGCAGCAGTCCTTCACGGTCTGGTTCGCAGACATCTGTAGCCTTAGTTCATCCATTTTGTTAGCAAGAGACCTGGCGTTGGTAAGAAACAGGCTAGGGAGCGGTGGTTTGAACGGCTGCTTCCGTAGCCTGGTTAGCGCGCCGGCCCTGCAGCCTCGTTTTTGCCTCCTCTCTCTGCGCTGCCTTCGCTTCCTCCCAGCGGGGATGGTGATCCAAGGGGAGCCGGGGCGCCTGATGATATCCTCCGGTATGTTTTTCGAGCGGTGAAACTCCGCTGCGACACTCAACTCGCAGCAAACACCTATCCTGAGGAGCTCCTGCCGGTTGTAGGTGGTGTATGATCGACATACAGTGGGTACAAACACTAACAAAAAACAAACAATGCTTAGATCGGGAGAGCACTGAGCCGCTGCAACTGCGTGCGCCGCCATCTTTCCTTACCTGCAAACCTGCAAGCACCAATAACACTAGTATTTTTGATACATACAATTTCCCCAAAAAACAATAACATATTTTTTGAAAGACCTTCATATCCCGATATAGTATTTTCCTCAACATTACATAAGATTCATTCAAAATTTCTAGTCTTCTAATTTCTAGTTTGTGATTGTAAAACAGCCACAGTGGTGCGGCCAATACTGGAATCGGCCAACACTGCTAATACCGATACCATGAAATATGTCAAAACAGAAATTGATACCTCACATCAGTACTCGCCCACCCCTAAATGTTTCTCAAGGTTTGATAACTCAGAAGTCTGGGGACTTGCTTGGCACAGACTTATAAAAGGCTCAACTTGACTTTGGTTTGTATGAGGATTTTGACTCTGAATTTGATATACAACTTAACAAATGGCGCACTGGGTAGCACGCCAGCTCACAGAGGTGGTGGGTTCAATTCTTACTCCGGCCTTCCTGTGTGAAATTTGCATGTGCTCATGGTGCTTTGGTTTCCTCCCAAATTCCAAAAACATGTGTGTGAGTGCGTGCGTGTATGTGGATGGTTGTACGTCTATGTGTGCACTGCGATTGATTGGCAACCAGTTTAGGGTGTGCCTGAAGTCAGCTGGGAAAGGCTCCAGCATACCCGAGACCCACGTGAAGAGGACCGGTTCAGAAAATAGATGGATGGATGGACTTTTAACCTGTTTGGCCTACGTTTGAAAAAATGCATTTGCTTTGTTCTAGAATTTTGTCGTTGTCATTGTGCACACCAAGCTGGCAACCCACCAGTACACTATGATGTAGCATTTTAACAAGTCACAATATTAGTCTGTATGTAAAGTTTTTCCAAACTGAAATACATTAATCAGCAGGAGGACTTTCGTGTTGAGCAAAGTTTTTCACGATTTAAATAAAACTGACAACTGGTAGAAAGGGTTTCTACTATAACTTTTTCTCCACCCAAGTACATTTGTCGAGGAAGGAAAGGAAACAAAAAGGCCCGGATCAAAAATGCACCGCCCATCACTAATTAAACCCATAACACAGGTCAGGTACGTTAGCTTCATGTTTTAGCTCACTGACAACAGGTCACACATTAACTCAATTTAATGATTGTCATGTGTCTGTACTGAGAAGACAACAATAATGTGAAGAATAGTTTGGGACATTTATTTTTTTAAAAACTATGTATTTGTGAACATTTTAGTACAGTTAAGTAATGCAAGTGCAGTTACTGAGTGAAAAGACTGTATGAGCAGACTTGTGACTTGCTTGAAATTTAGAGGGAATTTGACTGTTTGATTTTTGCCACATGCCTTGTGTAAACTTGAAGGTTATGACTTGATTTTTTCATTTGAATTGTTTATTTTTTTTATTTTTATTTTTTTTTTTAAAACGTTTATTTCGAACATTAAAGAAATACAAGAAAAAAATAAAAATACAGAAAAATGATAACTCCATAGCACAATAGAATATAAAAGAAAAAAGATATTGCATTATAATTTTCCTTTATCGTAAAATCATATTTGTTCAAAAAGGGAGTAGAAGGAAGCCTAAGCTTATCTGACTCTACCCCATGTAACTACATGTTTCTATTTAATTCTGTCAAGAAATTGTCCATAGTCAATATATTAAAGAAAAAAAAAAACATATATACATTTTATACATATATATATTTATATATATATATATATATATACATATATATATATATATATATACTATATATTTTCTCATTAGAATACAAAAGCAACTTAAACAACTTCACAGCATGTTACGGTATCCCGTCAATATTTTGTCCTTATACATTTTTTTAAACTTAGGTAAGGTACTACAGTTCTTTAATTCGTCACTGCTGGTGTTCCATAGTTCCACACCTCTAACTGTTATACAATGTAACTTTAAGTTTGTTCTCACCAAATCTCTTTTAAACATACGTGTTCCTCTTAAATAATGGGTACTTTCCCTCCACGCAAACAACCTCTGGATACTGTTTGGTAATTGATTATTTTTTATTTTGTACATGAGTTGGATGGTTTTAAAGTCGACTAGGTCGTTGTATTTCAGTGAGTTCAATTTAATAAAGAGAGGGTTAGATGGTTCTCTATAATCAGCATTATTTACAAGTCGTATTGCTTTCTTTTGAAGAATGAAGATTGGATCTGTGTTAGTTTTGTACGTATTGCCCCACACCTCCACACAGTACATAATGTATGGGAGTATGAAGGAGCAGTACAAGGAATATAATGATGACTGATTTATAAGGTCTTTTACTTTATATAATACTGCTAGTGATTTTGAAATTTTTGATTTGATATACATTATATGTGGTTTCCAACTTAATTTATTATCTATAAGCACTCCAAGAAATTTTACTTCATTTACTCTTTCTATTTCTATATTATTTATTGTAAGAATTTTGTCTGTGTTGGTCGGACGGTTTCCAAATATAATATACTTTGTTTTACTTAAATTTAGTGTTAGTTTATTTGTATCAAACCAACTCTGTAATTTTCCCATTTCAATTCCCACAGTATCCAGTAGTTGATCCAGGTCCTCCCCACTGCAAAGCAGGTTTGTGTCATCTGCAAAAACTACGGCCTTGAGTAACCTGGAGACCTTGCATATATCATTGACATACAAAATAAATAACAAGGGGCCTAATATTGAGCCCTGAGGAACCCCACACTTTACCTGCTGTAGTTTTGATTTACAGTCCATAAGTTGCACATATTGAGTCCTGTTTGATAAATAACTGTTTAACCAAGTGAGTGACATACCTTGTATCCCATATCTTTCAAGTTTTGTTAACAGTATTTCATAATTTACAGTATCAAAAGCCTTTTTAAGATCCAAGAAAACACCTACAACATATCGTCTATTTTCAATAGCTGTAGTTATTTCAGCTACGAAATCTAACAAAGCTAGTGTGGTGGTCCTATTTTTCCGAAATCCATACTGTTGGTCACACAGAATATTTTGTTTTGTAATAAAATCATCAAGCCTTTTATAGAATATTTTTTCTAATATTTTGGAGAATTGTGGGAGTAGAGATATTGGTCTGTAATTTGAGAATATATGTTTGTCTCCAGCTTTATATATCGGAATAATTTTAGCAGTTTTCATTTCACTCGGAAAAACACCATTTGTCAGAGATTGGTTGCAGATATGTGTAAGGGGTTTCACCACACATTCAATAATATTTTTAACAAGTGACATATCTATCCCGTTACAGTCGGTTGACTTTTTACCTTTAAGTTCTCTAACAATTTCTATTATTTCCTTCTCATTCGTTCCCCTTAGAACCATACTTTCGGCTATGGGTACATCCTTAAGTAGGTCACTTGTACTCCCTTTTTTTGCTACTTCCTCTGCCAAAGTAGGCCCAATACCAACATAGTAATCATTAAACTCCTCAGCAATCATAGTAAGATCATTTATAGTTATGTTATTACTGTTTACAAAGTAAGAAGGATATCCTGGCTTTCCAGTTCTGTTTTTAATAATCTCATTTAACACTTTCCATGTTATTATTGTATTACTCTTGTTTTCCTCCAGTATCTTGCTATAGTAGTCCCTTTTACTGTTTCTCATTATTTTAATCAATTTGTTTTTGTAGATCTTATATTTTAATTCAGCTTCATTTGTTCTTATCTTTAAGAAATCTTTGTATAATAGGTTTTTCTTCTTGCAAGCACTTAAGATTCCCTTTGTCAGCCATGGTTTTTCCACCGAATTTAGTTTAACTGCTTTCTTTACAAGAGGACAGTGTTTGTCATAAAGTTCGGATATAATGGCCATGAATGTGTTGTAGGCTTCATTTACATCACCCACATATACCTTTTTCCAGTCTTGTGTTAAAAGATCATTTTTGAATGAGTTAAATGAATTACCAGAGTTCATTCTACACATTTTAAAAGTTATAGCATCCTTTTTTTTCTTTGTACAGTCCTGGATCACTGCAAACACTGGCAGGTGGTCGCTTGAATCATTTATTATCAGTCCAGTTTTGACTTCCTTTTCAATTACATTTGTAAATATATTATCAATTATTGTGGCACTGTGAGATGTAATTCTAGTCGGACGGGTTATTGCAGGGTAGAGACTCATACTGTACATTAAGTTAATAAATTCTGTTACTGGAGTCAGCTGAAGTGGGTTCAATAGATCTATATTATAATCGCCACAGACGTACACCATTTTCGTATTGATTTTTCTTTCATACATTCCTGATAATAATTCACTAAATGTCTCAATACATGAACCTGGACATCTGTATACACAGCTCACCAGAATGTTTTTAGATGATTCCATTTCTATTTCAACTGTAATACATTCCATGATATTATCTATTGCTTGAGACATACTTCTTACTATCTTACACTTATAGTTTTTATCTATGAATAGAGCAACTCCTCCACATCTTTTTACCTTCCTATTTAATGTATAACTCTCATACCCCTCTATGTCAATCTTTTCAGACTGATCTTCCTTTAACCAGGTTTCAGATATTGCAATTACAGTAAACGGATTATTCATATCTTTTAAACATTGTTTGATCTTAGAGATGTTTGCTTTCAAGCTCCTACTATTAAAATGTATAATTGATAATGCTCTATTTGTTGTCACATTCTTGTTAAATTGCTCCACAGTATAGTATTTGCTGTTCCTTTGAGTGTAGTTGATGAAGAAGTTATTCTCAGGATCAATATTGTTCTCTATGTCAAATCCCTTATGGTCAGTGAAGTCAAATGTTTTCAAATCAAGTTCTTCATTTTCAGTTATCAGTGCTTGTTTGTTAAACACACCAGTTGGAAATGAAAGGCATTTGTCAGTACTATTCATGGTGGGTTGATAATTTCACCAGGTTTTTACATTCCATGATCTAAAGGTACCACAACTTGAGGTTCAACAGAAAGATGTACAGGTTACTAGTCTCCTTCGTACCTCTTAAGTTGCTCTATGGCACTGATGCAGAAACCATGAGAACTTTCTGCTGCCCCAACAGGTTTGATGAACACCTTACAACCAGCAGTCCAAGTGGACTGTATTTTACCGCTTTTCTTAAGAGCTCTTGCTTTCTTAGCTATTTCACCATTTTTCTTGGTGAGGTGTTCATTAATGTACACGTTCGTGCCTTTTAGTTTTCTACCTTGCTTGAGCAGATTTATCTTACTTTTCCTGTTTGTAAATCGGACAATTATAGATGGTATGACAGGCTTACCATTTAGACTCTTAGTTGGTAGAGTGTGGCATGCCTCAATATTGACAATGTCAATGGCGATGTCTTTACTCTGGAGGAAAGTTTTTACCTGCTCCTCTGTTGTCTCCTCATGTTCAGGATTATCCTCTGAAGCAAGGCCTTTCACAGCCTGCTGGTAGCTCCGTGGTTTGATCCTTAGACCACTGATGATAACATCGCTCATTCTTGAGTACTGCTCCAAATTGTCTAATCTAATTTCCAGGCTGACAATTTTCTTATTTTGTTCAATGTTTAATTGTTTGAGCTGCTTCACCTCTCCCATCAGCTCTGTTATAATGGCCTGTTGTTTCATTATGATTTCCACATTTGAAGACATCACTTGCATTGATAACTTCAGCTCCTCCATATCCTTCTGAAGCACTTTCATGGCCATCCCGGCTATCAATCAATACCTGATGGTAGCTCTCCTCCTGGGCTGGTGGTGTTAGCCTACTAGGCCTGATGGTGGGTGTCCTCTTGGGGCTGATGGCGTTTGCCTACTGGGCCTGGTGGTAGCTGGCCTCCTGGTACCTGGTGTTGGCTAGGCTCCTGGAGGGATGATCGCTGGTCCGGCGCAGGTAGCTAGAGGTCCGGTGAAGGCCGCGGGTCCGGCGTTGCTGGCACGCAGTCCGCCGACGGCCGCAGGTCCGGCGTTGCTGGGACGAAGTCCGGCAACGGCCGCGGGTCCAGCGTTTCTGGCTCGAGGTCCGGCGACGGCCGCGAATCCGGCAACGCTGGAGTGGGACCCTAATGCGGCCGCGAGTCTGATAGCGCCGGGAGGAACCCCGGTGGCGGCCACGGGTCTGGAGTCGCTGGAGCGTAATCCGACGCCGGCCGCGGAGCCGATGGCGCCGGAAGGCTCCGACGTCTGGTGGCTCGGCGACCTCCCGACAGGGAAGAAGCCTCGGCGTGATCGCTCCTCGACGAGATCGCTCCTCAATCAAAGTTCCCGAACAATGAAAACAAACCAAAAAGAAATCTTGCTGCAAGAACAATGGTCCGCTGTTGAGATCCCAAGCGAGGTTCCTGCAAAGTCTCCGAGGTTCCTGCAAAGTCTGAAATTTAAAAAAAAAATCCCTTCGAAACAAGTCCAGCTAGGGTACTTCATCAAGTACAACACACTTATTACAACTTCATTTCACATTTTATTTTACATGACTTGTCGAAAAGGGAATCGGGTTGAAGCAATTCTGCTTATCTAGTCCCGTCCCGATTACAGCCAAGGTTTCATATAATCATGTATAGAGAGATACAAAAGAAAACTGAAATTTGACCAGGGTAACATGATTTGAATACAGCAATGACAAATAAAGTTTGAATATGATTTGAATACAGCAATGATTTGAATACAGCAATAACAAATACACTGAAAGTTTGAATATGAGTTGAATACTGTCACGGGCAGAATGGAGCAGGGTGACCAAAATGCAGCTTGGACCAGGGTTTATTGAGGGAAAAGGGTGGTAGAGGAGCGGATGAGGGGAACAAGCAAGCAGGAGTGCATCAGGGATGAGAACGGCAAATGAAAAAAAACACTGAAAAGTAGCCGGGGTCTGGGGCCGCATGCCCCACTGGGGGGGCCGCAGGGGGCCAGGGGCCGCAGGCCCCCCCAATGGGGGCCGCAGAGGGCCAGGGGCCACAGGCCCCCTATATTGGGGGCCACAGGACCCACAGGACCCCATTGGGGGCCGCAGGGGGCCAGGGGCAACGCCCCAGAGGGGGCTCAGGGGGAAACTCCTGGATTTTGGCAGTATAGCAACCCCAAAACCATTAATTTCATCACTCAATTTCAACAGTTTTGTTAAACAATATTCCTGCTTGGTGGGCTACCAAGGTGAATATAATACATCAAAATGGCACAATCAATTCTGGAGTTCTTCCTTTTGATGAAAACTGTTAATTTTTTGCAACATCTGTCTGTCTGTCTGTCCGTCCGTCCGTCTGTCTGTCTGTCTGTCTATCCATCTATCTATCACTGAAGATTTATTCTTTAACGATATCATGACAATAGCCTAACATTTCGGGTAGATGGAGCCCGTCAGCTTGGGAGGGCAATCCATCTAGGGCAGTGGTCCCCAACCACCGGGCCGCGGACCGGTGCCGGTCCGTGGGTCACTTGGTACCGAGCCGCCAAGCCGCACAGGAAAAAAAAAAAATATATATGTATATATATTTTTTTATTTTTTTTTTCATTGACGATCAATTCATTCAGGTTAAGACGCTCGTCCCGGTCACGTGACATGTTTCCCCAGTCGAGCCCGCAAAGCTAGCAAAAATGAGTAAGAATTTATTTTGAAAAATATAAAAAATTTGGCGAATCTCTCCCAATTACATCTGTCGGTGCATCTGAAAAATAAGGACTCTTGACACACGGCGCTCGTCTCGGTCACGTGACATGTCACCACAGTCAAGCCCGCGAGGCAAGCAAAAATGAGCAAGAAACAGAGAAGTTTGGAAAGCTTCTTCGGAAAGGGAAAAACGTCCAATGAGGACACTGAAGAAGAAGAGGCTACGACTTCTAAGAAAAGGAAAGCTGCATTTAAAAGAACATTTCTGTTCCGTGAGTCGTCACCTTATCGTGGTGGAGGGGTTTGCGTGCCCCTATGATCCTAGGAGCCATGTTGTCTGGGGCTTCATGCCCCTGGTAGGGTCACCCATGGCAAACGGGTCCTAGGTGAGGGGCCAGACAAAGCACGGCTCATCAGCCCCTTATGATGAAAAAAATTAATGGATCACGTTTTCCCTCGCCCGGACGCGGGTCACCGGGGCCCCCCTCTGGAGCCAGGCCTGGAGGCGGGGCTCGAAGGCGAGCGTCTGGTGGCCGGGCCTTCGCCCATGGGGCCCGGCCGGGCTCAGCCCGAAAAGGAAACGTGGGTCCCCCTTCCCATGGGCTCACCACCTGTGGGAGGGGCCAAAGGGGTCGGGTGCATTGCAAGCTGGGCGGCGGCCAAAGGCAGGGACCTTGGCGGTCTGATCCCCGGCTGCAGAAGCTGGCTCTTGGGACATGGAATGTCACCTCTCTGGCTGGAAAGGAGCCCGAGCTGGTGTGCGAGGCAGAAAAGTTCCGACTAGATATAGTCGGACTTGCCTCCACGCACAGTTTGGGTTCCGGTACAAGCCTTCTCGAGAGGGGCTGGACTCTCTTCCACTCTGGGGTTGCCCACGGTGAGAGGCGTCGAGCAGGTGTGGGTATACTTATTGCCCCCCGGCTGGGCGCCTGCACATTGGGGTTCACCCCGGTGAACGAGAGGGTAGCCTCCCTCCGCCTTCGGGTGGGGGGACGGGTCCTGACTGTTGTTTGTGTCTATGCACCAAACGGCAGCTCAGAGTACCCACCCTTCTTGGAGTCCCTGGAGGAAGTGCTGGAGAGCGCTCCTTCTGGGGACTCCGTCGTTCTACTGGGTGACTTCAATGCTCACGTGGGCAATGACAGTGAGACCTGGAAGGGCGTGATTGGGAGGAACGGCCCCCCCGATCTGAACCCGAGCGGTGTTCTATTGTTGGACTTCTGTGCTCGACACGGATTTTCAATAATGAACACCATGTTCAAACATAAGGGTGTCCATGTGTGCACTTGGCACCAGGACACCCTAGGCCGCAGTTCGATGATCGACTTTGTAGTCGTGTCATCGGATTTGCGGCCGCATGTTTTGGACACTCGGGCGAAGAGAGGGGCGGAGCTGTCAACTGATCACCACCTGGTGGTGGGTTGGCTCCGATGGTGGGGGAAGATGCCGGTCCGACCTGGCAGACCCAAACGTTCTGTGAGGGTCTGCTGGGAACGTCTGGCGGAATCCCCTGTCAGGAAGAGCTTCAACTCCCACCTCCGGCAGAGCTTTTCCCACGTCCCGGGGGAGGCGGGGGACATTGAGTCCGAGTGGACCTTGTTCCGCGCCTCCATTGTTGAGGCGGCCGACCGGAGCTGTGGCCGTAAGGTCATTGGTGCCTGTCGTGGCGGCAATCCCCGAACCCGCTGGTGGACACCGGCGGTAAGGGATGCCGTCAAGCTGAAGAAGGAGTCCTATCGGGCCGTTTTGGCCTGCGGGACTCCGGAGGCAGCTGACAGGTACCGGATGGCCAAGCGGAACGCGGCTTCGGCGGTTGCTGAGGCAAAAACCCGGGCGTGGGAGGAGTTCGGCGAGGCCATGGAGAATGACTTCCGGACGGCTTCGAGGAAATTCTGGTCCACCATCCGGCGTCTCAGGAGGGGGAAGCAGTGCAACGTCAACACTGTTTACAGTGGAGATGGCGTGCTGCTGACCTCGACTCGGGACGTCGTGTGTCGGTGGGGAGAATACTTCGAAGACCTCCTCAATTCCACCGACACGCCTTCCATTGTGGAAGCAGGGCCTGGGGACTCTGAGGCGGACTCTCCAATCTCTGGGGTTGAAGTCACTGAGGTAGTTAAAAAACTCCTCGGTGGCAAGGCCCCGGGGGTGGATGAGATCCGCCCGGATTTCTTAAGGGCTCTGGATGTTGTGGGGCTGTCATGGCTGACACGTCTCTACAGCATCGCGTGGACATCGGGGACAGTGCCTCTGGATTGGCAGACTGGGGTGGTGGTTCCCCTCTTTAAGAAGGGGGACCGGAGGGTGTGTTCCAATTACAGGGGAATTACACTCCTCAGCCTCCCTGGTAAGGTCTATTCAGGGGTGCTGGAGAGGAGGGTCCGTCGGGAGGTCGAACCTCGGATTCAGGAGGAACAGTGTGGCTTTCGTCCTGGCCGTGGAACAGTGGACCAGCTCTTCACCCTCAACAGGATCCTCGAGGGTGCATGGGAGTTCGCCCAACCAGTCCACATGTGTTTTGTGGACTTGGAGAAGGCGTTCGACCGTGTCCCTCGGGAGGTTCTGTGGGGGGTGCTTCGGGAGTACGGGGTACCGAGCCAACTGATAAGGGCGGTTCGGTCCCTGTATCACCGATGCCAGAGTGTGGTCCGCATTTCCGGCAGTAAGTCGGATTCGTTCCCAGTGAGGGTTGGACTCCGCCAAGGCTGCCCTTTGTCACCGATTCTGTTCATAATTTTTATGGACAGAATTTCTAGGTGCAGCCGAGGCGTTGAGGGTGTCCGGTTTGGGGACCTCAGCATCGCGTCTCTGCTTTTTGCAGACGACGTTGTGCTGTTGGCTTCTTCAGGCCGTGATCTCCAGCTCTCACTGGAGCGGTTCGCAGCCGAGTGTGAAGCGGTCGGGATGAGGGTCAGCACCTCCAAATCCGAGTCCATGGTCCTCGATCGGAAAAGGGTGGAATGCCCTCTCCGGATCGGGGATGAGATCCTGCCCCAAGTGGAGGAGTTTAAGTATCTTGGGGTCTTGTTCACGAGTGAGGGGAGGATGGAGCGCGAGATCGACAGGCGGATCGGTGCAGCGTCGGCAGTAATGCGGACTCTGTACCGGTCCGTCGTGGTAAAGAGAGAGCTGAGCCAAAAGGCAAAGCTCTCAATTTACCGGTCGATTTACGCTCCTACCCTCACCTATGGTCACGAGCTATGGGTCGTGACCGAAAGAACGAGATCCCGGATACAAGCGGCCGAAATGAGTTTTCTCCGCAGGATGTCCGGGCTCTCCCTTAGAGATAGGGTGAGAAGTTCGGTCATCCGGGAGAGACTCGGAGTAGAGTCGCTACTCCTCCACGTTGAGAGGAGCCAGATGAGGTGGCTCGGGCATCTCATCAGGATGCCTCCTGGACGCCTCCCTGGGGAGGTGTTCCAGGCATGTCCCACCGGTAGGAGACCCCGGGGACGACCCAGGACGCGCTGGAGAGACTACATCTCTCGGCTGGCCTGGGAACGCCTTGGGATCCCCCGGGATGAGCTAGATGAAGTGGCTGGGGAGAGGGAAGTCTGGGAGTCCCTTCTGAAGCTGCTGCCCCCGCGACCCGACCCCGGATAAGCGGAAGAAGATGGATGGATGGATGGATTTCTGGAGTCCTACTTAAAATATGGATTTATCGCCACAGGTGACTCTGACGCGCCAAGTGCACTCCGCATATGTGGCGAAAGGCTAGCTAACGAGGCAATGAAGCCTTCAAACCTGCTTCGGCACATGGAGACCAAGCATCCTGCATTTAAAGACAAACCTTAACCACTTCGGGTGTCATTGTCTCCGATTACGCCTAGACGGGAACGGCTCATTTCTGAGAAAAGAGCTCGGTGCTCCCACTAATTCAACGTTTTATTCTTATGTGGTTTATATTTGTTTTTATGCCAGTCGTATCATTTTATTTCATCCTATTTATATATATAAATATTTAAATAATAAATATATAAATATATTTATTTATATAAAGGCCGGTCCGCGAAAATATTTCTGACACGTAACCGGTCCGTGGTGCAAAAAAGGTTGGGGACCACTGATCTAGGGGACGGAAAACCCTGATTTTCAAACCCCCACTGCCTTGTGGGTTACCTATTTTCGGGAAAGGCTTTGGGAGACAACCCTGAGGAAAAATTTGGAGTGGAGCCCCAAAGACGGTTGGATAGTCGACGTCGACATCTCTCCGGCAGCTCCTGCAGCTAAACCAGCTCCAAATGTAATGCGCAGCGTTCCCTTGGATCAAGTTGGAGCAGCCGAGAGTGGAGTCATGTTTAATGGGCAACGCATGATCTTCAAAAATTCTGCCCTGGCTAGCGCCCTGGAGACTCCATGGCGCTACCATTGTCTCTTGAGACAGACGGATGCCAGAGGGATAGCCTAACATTAGCTTACATGTAACATCATGCTTGTAAAAGTAAAAACGTACCTTTGTGATTTTTTTGTTTTGATGTGCTCCTTAATGTTCGAAGCGCCGCGACCTCCATAGCTTATCACATCTTAACAAAGAATGCACAAAACCTTCCCCGGGACATCTAATTTACGGATATGTTCCATCAGGCAGGTGGTTACGGACTGTGTTCCGAGTTGTAAGATGACGCTGCTCTCGAGCCATGCCCATCTGAAGCAGTTCCTGATCCCGTTCGATTTGTCTATTTCCCTGGCACGATCCTCGTCTTTTTTCTCTAAGACTTTCGCCATGCTGGCTAAAACCTTTGCTAATTAGTAGGGGTGTAAATCGCGGGTTTTGTCACGATACGATATCATATCGATACAAAGAACCACGATACGATATTTGCCGATATCTTAAAGCCTGCTGTGATTCATTCACAATACATCACGATATAGTGCTCTACGATCGATATTTTTATTTTTATTTTATTTTTTTAAATAAAAAATATAGAACAATATCCTGATTTATAACAATTCATACGCAAAATCAACAAGGTACTGCAAACTCTTTATTTAGGAAATTACAAGAGTATTGTAGTATACAAAGTGCTTATTTTAACACTGAACTTTATCAAATTCCTATATTTTTTCTCATATAAGTAAAGAAAAATGAATATTCTTTCTTTTTTTGTAATACCATTAACTTTAAAGTGCATTACTGAACTATTTATTTACAATAATTTTAATTGTCCGTTGAGCCATCTTTTCTTTGGAATCCAAAGTGCTTCCAAACGAATGACTTGAAGCCCAAAGGTGAGCGAATTTCCTCGTCTTCTTGGACACTAGCCATAGCACCAGCCCAGGAGCCGCGTAGTTGTCGGCTCCCCTTTCACGTGCCTGCTCTGCTCACAACACAACACGCCGCGTACTGCTCCCGGAAAGAGGAAGCAAGCAACAATGAACTGGATTTCAAAATAAAGTCGCGTCTAATGTCCGAGGTCAAACACGGCGATATAAATCGATGTTTACGTTTAGCATCGATGCCAATAAATCGTAGAGCATTATATCGATTAATCGATGTCTATCGATGAATCGTTACACCCCTACTAATTAGGCAAATGAGTAGGCAAATGATGTGACGAAAGTAGCGCCAAAATGCTGCCGAAAATAAGGCGGCTGTTTTCGCAATACTGCTGCCAGCCGCTCCCCCCCATATAAAAAAAAATTCTCAACGGAGCTACACGATTCACGAAAATGATACTCCCGACGGAAAAAAACACAGAAATCCGCGGAAGATTCTCATCCCTGGTGCATGGTAGGACTAACCGGCAGGAACTAACGGGACGGGAAAACAGAGCTGACTGCAGGGGTAGCAACAGAACGATCCGACAGGGAGGACTTAAATACAAGACTGGTAACGAGAGGCAGGTGATGGTGATTACATTGATTACTGGTAGGACACAGGCGGGGAGGGGCGAGTGCACAGACGCGGGACAGAGACGCGAATGAAAACTTTGAAATCACTGGCACACGAGGAAACGATGAGGAGCGGAGATGAGACGTGACAAATACAGAAAGTTTCCATAACAACTTATCAATTTGTTTTGAATACAGCCAAGTTGATTTAGTTACAATATGTTTTAACAGTTTGATTTGAAAACGAAGACAGTTTAATCAATTTCGAGAGGGTTTGAGTCACAATCCCGAAGGCACCCCGGGAATCGTCTCCACCGACGGCCGGCATTTGCACCAACCGATCACTCAACTAATGGCCTACCATGCTGGCCTCAGATTGCATTCCAACGCTGGAAGTCCCTCCAGCGATGCCAGCATTTGTTCGTTGCAGCTTATTTTTTAGGTGCAAGTGCAACCCCATGAGGGTCAACGTGGAGTGGAGATAGTCTGGTCGATTTCACTGACCCATTTTAGGAGTTCCATAGCTTATGATACAGTTGCGGAACTGCCTGTTCCTGCCGCTAGGAGATCTGCGCCCGGTACGCCCTCAAGGATGCAACTCCCTCTTATTTATGTATTATTCAACATTCCACAATATTGTTTATCTATTTCGGTATCAGCATTTGACGACAGTGTTGAAGAATTTCATAATAACATTTGCACACATCAGCAGTTCAGGCACCAGTCTGTATTGTAGACATAATACAAGAGATATCTGTTCACTGTAATCCCAGTAGTACCATATGATTTTCACTTACCCTACTTCCAGTTGCCCCTCTTGGGAAGAAGTCGACAGAATCCGCATTTGCCTTGTCCTGCGCTGTTTTGTTGTAACCACTTGCTGTTCCACGGATCGATTGTCTACCTCGTCTCTACCATCGGTCCCATTGTCTCGGTGAGATCTTGATCATTCATTTTATATTGTTGGTCGATATCTTCCACTGTTGGTGAGAATTTTTATCGGCTGGTCTTTCTTGGAATTCTCAGCTTTGAGAAATGCAATCTCTTCCATCTTGGTTTCTAATACAGTCATTCGAGCCTCCATTTCCATTATACACTTTTTATTATCTCTGATGTCTTCACCAGTCTCTTGAAGAGTGTCCAGAGTTTTCTGCTGATTTTTTTCCAGAGTTCGCAGAGTTTTCAGCTGATTTTTGATTTCTTCCAAAGCATTGGACATTACCTGATCCTTTTTTGGCACCATCGCTCAAAAATTAGAAAAAGAAAGTATTTCTTCTGCTCCACACTTGTACAAGTAAAGCTATTTTGTATTGAGTAATTTGTATTTTGCATGTCCGTGTGTCTGTATGCCTCTATCTCTCAGTTTGCAGCATAACCTTGAGAGCAGAACAAAGCCTCCTACCCGCACGGCTGCCTGAACTGAATTACTACTACTACTTCTTATAATTTTCAACTAAACATACACTTCTAGCAGTATTTAATACAAATTATGGGAAAATTAAAGTCTGCGTGTAATTGTATGAACCTGTACACCACTAATAATTTTAGACAATTGCCTAGCATGGGTTGTCAGGACCTGTCACCTGTGTCAATTTTGTAAACCCGAACAGGGGGACTCATAGAAATGTGTCTGTCTGTCTGTTACTCTCTCTCTCTCTCTCTCTCTCTCTCTCTCTCTCTCTCTCTCTCTCTCTCTCTCTCTCTCTCTCTCTCTCTCTCTCTCTATATATATATACCGTAATTTTCGGACTATAAGTCGCGTTTTTTTTCATAGTTTGGGTGGGGGGGCGACTTATAATAAGGAGCGACTTATATATGTTTTTTTTCAAATGGTTTCCCAAAAAAAAAAAAAGTGAAACCGCGATAAACGAACCGCGATGTAGCAAGGGATTACTGTAATTTGAATTTCAAGTGACGTCAGCAGCGCGACACAGCCTGGCGCGGCGGTTGTTTACATAAAGGACAAAGATTGATCACGGGATGACGAAGATGACGAAGGGCCCCACGTACTACCGGCATCATTAGCGGCTTTGTTTCTAAGTGACACGGCGGACGAAGAGTTTGAAGGATTTAAGGATTTGGAGTGACACAGAAGGTTTGAAAAACTATTATTGCTTTTACCCACGCCCGGTCCTACTCTAAGGAGCTCTTTCACCTCCGTGGATTGAAGTCGGGGGCCGGCGCTCGGCCGGGTGGCTGTCCAGGGACGGTGGATGGGGCTCGGACATGGCTTTTACGCACGCCCGGTCCTACTCTAGGGAGCTCTCTTTCACCTCCGTGGATGGAAGTCGAGGGCCGGCGCTCGGCCGGGTGGCTGTCCGGGGACGGTGGATGGGGCTCGGTCATGGCTTTTACGCATGCCCGGTCCTATTCTATGGATCTCTCTTCCACTTCCGTGGCTGGAAGTCGACGCCGCCACACGCCTGGAAGTTTGATTTGTTAAATAAAGAGCCGTTTACCAAACCCACGTCTTTCCTTGTACTTTGTTAAGGCTACAATATAGTTATATACTAGATCTGTGGAATAACGACGAGGCTGACGTCAGGGCTCACGCGCGGCGTTGTTGACAAAGGACGAGGAATTTGATCGATGGATTTAATAATTTAGAGTGCACAGATGGTTTGATAATATTATTGCTTATATAATAGTTATTTGATTTCTAATTTATATATCGTTATATGGGCCTGTGGAATATTTTGAAGTGCAAGCGCCGTCAGCGGCGCGCACACATTGTTGACAAAGGACGATCGATGGATTTAATGAATTAGTGACACAGATGGTATTATAAACGGTGTTATTTATGTAATAGTTTTTTTTAAATAACTGAATGTTACGTCAGGGCCGTTCTCAGCTCTTCGTTTGTGTTTATGTTACGTTAGCATACCTATCGTTTAGCCTGTTGTTGCTCATTCATGACTGTTCTTGGTGTTGGATTTTGTCGAATAAATTGCCCCCCAAAATGCGACTTATACTCCGGAGTGACTTATATATGTTTTTTTTCACTTTTTTGGGCATTTTATGGCTGATGCGACTTGTACTCCGGAGCGACTTATAGTCCGAAAATTACGGTATATAGTATATATATACATCACCACAATATATATATATATATGAATCAGGTGTGTTTAACAAGGGAAACTTGGAAAACATGTAGGGATTCGGCCCCCGAGGAAAGGAGTTTGACACCCCTGCTTTGGAGGCATGATTAGAATTGATGCAATCCTCAGAGTAACGAGAATGTAATAACGAACGGAGTCAGTTGGCATGCGGGTCCTCTCGGCTCACCTCCCGAGGTTCGACAACCGAAATTTCGTCCGACATCCGAAGCAAAAAAATCTCGATTTTTTTGTTCGAATACCGATTTGTTCGAGAACCGGGACGTTCGAAAACCGAGGCTCCACTATATATATATATATATATATATATATATATATATATATATATATATATATACAATATATATATACAATATATATCATAGTACATACTGAGAAAACAACTTTTACTTGCTTTTACAAATATTTTAATACAAATACAAAACAAGTCATTCTTCAGACACCACAAATCTTCAGAAATGAAAATAAAAATAATGAGAAAAACATAGTTGCCAGGAAGATTTTGTGGGGCTTTTTCATAACTGCCATGAGAGTCATCCTATTTGAATTGCAAAGTGCTGAGGAGTTTGTGCCTCTGGATAGAGGAACAAGACTGACACAAAAGCAATCTACATACTCTACATATATGCTCATGTTACCGCATATTGAATACATTTATCCCACAATACTTTAGGTGTCTCGTATTTATAAAAGTTCGAATTTATTGGAAAGAACCAATACAATCAAGTTTGACATTTATGCATTTGTTGAGTGTATATAATTGTGGACCAAAATAATCCTAAACGATTTTAACTAAATTTGTTTAGTGTTGAATTTTAACTTGTACTAAATATCATTCTCAACATTTCTACACAGAATTTAACGTTTTGTGCCTTTATTTTTTAAACATCCGGTATGTGTCGGCTCGGTGAGTTGGTGTTACACTTGACTCGGGGATGTCTCATGGCAGAACTACGAGGAGTGTGAAAGAGCAAATTTAAAAACGCCTCTAAATACGCCGACCATGATCATCAGATCGCCTTCTTGAAGTCTTATTTGGTGCTGTGGAGTTCCCAAAAGTGGAGCGTGGCTCGTCGTACGCAAATGGTGCCTTGTATCAGTGTGTCGCTCCAAGTTGGCTCACTCCAGCGGCCGTTCAGCGCGACCACACCCTCCCCGCTTCCTCAAAGTACTGCAGTGGGAGCGCGCGACGCCGCTTTGAATCTCTGGGAATAAGGGCCACCTCTTGCAAACCAATTTTTACTTTTGGGGACACTGCCGCCTGTACTCGCAACACGTGGGACGACTACCGAACGGTATGGGTGTAAGAAGCGAGTGGTCACAGAGTCTCTGCGGGGTTTCACGCGCTCTGGTCCCGGGTTAAGACGCCAAGGAGGAGGTTGACGTACGGGCGATGCGTATGGAGTCGAAGCGACCGCTAGAGTGTAACCCGGGCTGGTGTTTGAAGAAGACGAGGTTGAAACTGGATCGTGGGGTCGGGGTGAATGGACTTTAACCGAGAGGATTGATTTATTTTTCTCCAGTGGGATTCATGAAACGATGGCGCTGGAAGGAAAACCACCTTTTCTCGCTGTCCAAAAGTACTGCCCGGATGGTGTCCCGTCTGTAACCAGCCTGAGTACGGCAGACCGGTCAAACTTAACGGGAACCAGTCGGGCAAGGTGCTGTTCAAGATCCGCCCTTATTCGAGTGGACACAAGATGATATCCCATTGAGTTTAACCGAAAGAGACTTCAGTTAGTTATCGAAAAAGTTTGAGGGTTTTTTTCATTGTCACAGATAAATAGGTGTAATCTATAATTTTACTAAAACAGCACAGTTTTCAAATGTATTCAAAGTTTTTTAACTTGATTTTTTTGTCCCTTTCCTATGTAAATTGCATAATGGACCATTTTCCATCTGCACTTTGCCTATCAGAAGGCATTTAGTTGCAGTTTGTGATTTCATTTCAAATTCAATCTGTGAATTTTTCTGTTTCTGTTGCCTGAGGCTATACTGATACTTGTATTTTTAACTCAGGGCATTTACATTAATCGGTCAGCACAAGCTCTTCTACGCTAATATTAGTAACTGACTGAAGTAAATAACAGGAGGACAATTGGATTGTCACTTCAATAATGCAGTACATTTCTTTTGCTTTTCACCAGTGTTTACAATAGCATTATAACCAATAACTCCAGTGTAACAGCATATAATGTACAATTGATTTGCCATATTCTGAAGGAATTTAAGGAAGACTTTTGGCCAGTTGCTTTTTGTTTTGCTCTGAAATTTTAAACTGCAGTGAGCATCGGCTTGGAACTTCTTCAACAGAACAATGCAATTTGCAGCAACAGCGGAAAACTATAAATAACCTTGTCAAAAAGAGCAGTTTGACCACCCCAACTGGCACTCCCCTCCTTATTATGGCTAGTGGTGGCTCTGGCAAATCGACTAGTGAGGGATCCATCAGCACACCCAGTGGCAGTCTTCAGCAGAGAAAGCGCCTTTCGTCTATCTGTGACACATGTAAGGGCAAAATGCAGCTGGTGGCCGACCTCCTCCTGCTGTCCAGTGAGACCAGGCCAGTCATGACTTCTGAGGGTGTGGCAGTGGCAGACACCTTTGACCAGTGTCGCGATACGGTCATTGCAAGGACGAAAGAGCTCTCTATTCTCACCCATGACATACAAAGCCAGCTCAACATGGGCCGATTCACAGAGGTGGGGGACCGCCTGTTGGAGATGGCTGATCTAGTGGTTTCTTTGACTGAGTGCTCTGCCCATGCTGCGTATCTGGCAGCAGTAGAGACCACCGGCTCACAGCCCTGCTTGCCTGGTCTTGTGGACCGTTACAAAGTGACCCGTTGTCGGCATGAGGTTGAACATAGCTGCAGCGTCCTCCGAGTCACCCCACTGCTGAACCTCACTCCCCAGCTCCTCCTCGAGCTCTCCCAGAACATCTCCACCAACCTCAAGACTCTGACAGACATCTCGTCGCTGGCCAGCGAAAGGTCCAGGGACCGCTTTGGAAAAGAGCAGTTCAAACTAAGCGTCAAGAGCATGAGCACTAGCGGCACTGCTTTCCTGGCTTGCGTGAAAGAGGTCAAAACTCAGCCCAGCGAGCTAACAAGGAATCGTTGTGTCCTCTTCAGTGCCGCACTGGTCCAAGCAGTCAATACGCTGGTCGGCTTTGCCACAGAGCCTCAGTTCCTGGGGAGAGCTGCAAGTATTTCTACTGAAGGGAAGGGTGTACAGACTGCAGTGTTAGGGGGTGCCATGAGTGTGGTTTCAGCGTGTGTCCTCCTCACCCAGGGACTCAGGGATGTTGCCCAACACCCTGAGAGCAGCTCCAAAATGGCCGACTACCGGGAACGCCTACGGAACTCGGCGTGTGCTGTGTCAGATGGCTGCACCCTGCTCACACAGGCACTCAGAGAGCGCTCGTCTCCTAGGACTCTGCCGCCAGTCAACTCTCAATCTGTGACCTAGTTCAGGGAGAGCCAGTATGATTTCTGGTCCAACTCTGTCCTATAAGAACATACCAAAGAGACATATTATCCCCGCTCATCAGGTTAGGAAAAGGTTCCGACAAACGTGCTCGGAAGTCTGGTGTTCATGAAGAGCGCTGAAACATCAATGAGCAATTCTCTTCAGGGTTTTGTGTCATGCTGGATGTGACTCTTAACCTATGTAATCAGGCCACTTTGACACCGTCACTCTAAAGTGAGCTCAGGCCCACTTCCTGATCTTCACAAACTGGCGTCACCCTCCTAACCTGAAAAGTTTACCTCAGTTTTCAGTTCTGGTGAAAATACCAGCCCTGATGTAGGATGGATGTAGCCTTGCTATGTGAACCTATGATTGACTGACCTGCTCAAGCTTGGTAGGAGTGACAGGTGTCTCGATTTTGCTTTGTTCAATGTGTGTGAATTCCTACTTGGTAAAGCTGCTGTGAGTGTGCCACAGGTTTTTACACATTTTTAGACTTCATGTAGTATTTCAATGTGTTCGACCATGCATGTAATGGAGTATTTATTTCAACAATTAAAATGTTTCTGATAAGTTGTTGCTTGACTCATTTATTTATTCAATCAAACCATGATTTTTAATTTCACTCAAATACCAGTGGAGGCAATTACCCATAATATACATATTAAAGGGTCTGTTTTGATTGATTTTCGTTAGACTTCAAAGGACTAGTTTTGTTTGAAAAGCTGGGTCTTTAGGTTTCCAAATGTCATCAATCCTATTCAACTTAAACTTAAGTGTTCTTGTAGACTCTAAAGTCTCCCATAGAATTAAGGTAGCACAACTTGATGTTGTTGGTTAGAACTAACTTACAAGACAATAGTGACCCCACATATATACATACAAGTATTTAGGTACAGTAAATAATAATTTTCAGTTAAAATTTTACACTATACTTCCTTGAGGAGTAGGACTTCATGTCTCTGTGTCAGCAAACAGAAGCTGAAGTGTTGTGCAGCAGCACAGAGGCTCGAGGCGAGTGTCTACTCGCCTCGAGCCTCTGTGTCTAGCTATGTAACTTAAAGATGCACCTGTGAGTTGGCATTATGTGCTGCCAGTAAATTGCCATTAATACTAAATAAAAAAATGCTTCAGATACCAGGTTCTCTTCAAAATTTTTTTGTTAATTTCAGAAAATAAAGGTAACTTTTGTGTCAGATTACTATGCAGGATAAAAGAAAACTGGCGTGCAACCCAAATGAACTAACAAACATGAACAAAAATAACAATTTGCCCTGGTTTGTCAGTAAAATCTTTGTTATTAATATCAACTTAATTATTTGAGTGTTAAAGTTTTTTACTTTACTATAAGAAAAATGTGAATTTTGACTTAGTATGGAAGACTTTACCTAAAAAATACAATGTCATTTTAACCTAACAACCTAGCTCATACAATATAGTTGAACAAAAGTTGTTTGAAAAAGGTTTCCTTCAGTTTTTTGCACACATAGATCAATAATTGTAGTTTGAAATATCTTATGGTAATGGAAGACATTTTTGTCCATCATGGGGTGTGTTTCCCTTTTTTCCTTGTGTGTGTTTTTAAATCATATTTAATTATATAATATAATTATATAATTATAATTTAATTATATATTAAATTATAATTATTTTGTGTTTTTATAAATCATATTTAATTATATAATATAATTATATAATTATAATTTAATCATATATTAAATTACAATTATTTTGTTAGCCCTGATTATTTTCAGTAAGCCAAGAAATCAAAAATACTTGTGGGACCAGGAGCCAAAGTGTGTGCACACATTTAAATGTCTATGTGTATACAATTATGACAAAAGCAGCTCACTAGCTGTTTGTGCTATGATCCCGTACAGGAGTAAACTTTAGGCAGCTCATGTCCCAGCATTCTTCAGCCTTCCTGCCTGCACAAAACCATTGGCCTACAACAGGAAACCTTTAGCCTGTGCTATCAGGAGTGGCTTCCTTCACATGACAAAGGACTGGAGTCATAATTTTCAGGCAAGGCTTCGCCCATTTCCTGCTTCATGAGAGGAACACTTGCCTATCCGTTTCCCCCAAGGGGCTTCCATCCGTCGACCCAAGGACAAGGATGCTGATTCACAAACACAAAAATCATTGTTTACATTGTTTGTTACCTGGAAACCGGATGCCTGTAGTTAGGAAAAAATGACAAAAGGAACTTTCCAGTTTTTAACCTTTTAGCACTAAACAAAATCCATGTGATACAAGAGCAGAACGACAAAACTGATGTCATCTCCGTTTACTTTGTAACACACTGTTGTGGCAACCCGATAAGAGCAACTGATCCTGTTTAAATAATGTATACCTTTGGCTGATTGAGTGGCATAGCAGCCATTCTACTGTTGCAGCCAAATTCACAATAAAGCATGTTACTAAGAGATGCATGGCCCCAAGATTTCCACCATTAACTCGACAATGACACTAAAAAGAAAGATAACTGCATCAATCAAACCATTCATATCAGACCTGAGTCAGGTTTGTGTTCTAAATGTGTGAAATTTGTGACAACCACAACTGTGTTAGTTTAAATATTATCTTTCCATTATGATTAACATAATTGCCCTGTAACAGACATACTCAAATTAAGCACTAACGTTTTGTATAGGTGATTATTTATTTATTTATTTATTTATTTATTTATTTATTTATTTATTTATTCATTCATTCATTCATTCATTCATTCATTCATTCATTTATGTCATAAATAAGGTAATCAAATTATTCGATTACATCTCTTATGATGGGGTGAAATCCAACTGTGGCAAATGTGAACTACAATAACACACTTTGTGGAATTCATACCCCTGCCAATGAGAACTGAGCATTCTTGTCATTGTAGTTGTATACTTTTTGACAAAATACCTACGTTAAGAACTTGACCTATTTCAGGCTATGTTCTTAAAAAAAATAGGAGTTGTTTTCTCTGTAGTAGCACGAGCCCTAATATTTGTCATCTGTTGCAATTTTGTGTACACTTTCAATACCGTTGTATTTGCACAAAGCCACTATTAGCTTATTCTTAGGATTTTGACTGAAAGAGGTGCGTGATCATCAAGAAGCCGAACCCCACTTGTCAATTTTATGTCCAATTCGTTCATGTGGTTGCAACAGGCAAATCGTCAAACACAAAGCTGCACTAAGAGTGGATGACAGTAACGTTGATTGATCAAATGTTGAACTCCATTATTCTGTTGGTGAGAACAACATTTCAGCAGAAGATGGCAGCAAACCTCGGGCCACGCTCGGGTGCGTTCTAAAAAATCTCAATGTGCCCTGCCTCTACATACTGCTCTCACATCAGCTGTGTACAAATTCGCAGGCTGCGTCCTCCAAGGCCAGTTCGAAGGCTGGGTCCTTCCTTCGCGGCCCTAGAGGCTCCGCCTCCGTGCACAGCACAAGCCGTGGCCAATTTGGACAGGCGGAACAGCTCCGTACAAATTAATAGATAGCGTCCTACAAAGTACTTCGTGGCGATGGCGTGGCGTCATTTCCGGCGCGACAAGACCGCACCCCAGGTGTCCCAATTCACGCAGACGACAACCAGCCGTCAAATTTGGCCGTGGGTTAAGGCTACGAAAATGTGACCTTCGCAGCCTCCATTTTCTCTGTCTTCTTCAACGCTTTACTGACCTGGGCGTTTAATGCGGCTCGAGTGTGTGACGTCACCACTTGAGCGCCGGACATACTGGATGCTTTAACGCTGGTGTGTTTACGTTGCTTCCACTGCGCGCCAAGGACGTACAATCGCCTAGTCGTGTTCCTCAATTTTATTTGGTCTGCTGTGGTCGCACGTTGCTGTGTCGTAGGGTGCAATAGCACAAGCCGTGACAGTAAGGTGAGGGAAATCGACAATATTATTTCTTTTTCCCGTTTTGCTCTTTAAAGGAGCCTCCGCGGAGACCACGTGTCCAACATAAAGCGTCGTCGCCTCGCATGGATCACTGCTGTAAGACGACCAAACATAATTTTCCACACAATCCTGGTGTCGATGAGAGTGTGTTGTGTGCTCTGCATTTTCATAAATTACTACCCAGAGATGTGGTGTTAGCTGATCGCGGCTTTGATATTGAGGAGAGTGTGGGACTTGTGTGCTGAGGTAAAAATCCCGACCTTCATAAAAGGACACTGTCAGTTGGAAGCAAGAGATGTGGAAAACACAAGGAGGATTGCCCATCTCCGACTTTATGTGGAAAGGGTCATTTGAACTGTCAGAAACATACACATTTTTGTCAGCAAAAGTACCAATCGACAGTGTTGTCATGCCAAGGTGAAGACAAAACATTCTTTGACAAGATTATGTCTGTATGTAGTGCTCTGACCAACATGAGCAAGAGTGCTGTGCAAAGTTGAAGGTGTCTGAAATAAATATGCCATGACTTGGCTGTATAAGTGTATGTGTTTCATTATTTATTTACGAGTAACATGATAAAACAGTCTAAAGTGACATTAGAATGACTGTGTAAATACAGTAAAGTGCAACTAGCGATAACCTGAGAACACACAATACTGCGTTCCTGTGCTGATGTACTGAGCTTCTTCTTGTGTTACAGCTGTGATGTGTCAAAGTCTGCTTTATTGTCAATTTCTTCACATGTCAAGACATACAAAGAGATCGTAATTGCGTTTCCCACTATCCCATGGTAGAGACAAGACATATTACACCCAATTGGTCCACAGACAAACAAAACATTCAAGTAAACAATACAAAAAGTACAAATAAGAAGGCACATACAATGAATAAATAAGAGCAACTTGGCTGAAATGGAGCAATTGTGCATACAGCAGACAGTCAGTATTATAGCGCAAAAGTACAAGTGGAGTAGTGCAAGGCAGCCATCGTGGCCCAAAAGGCCAGGATGTTATGCAGCTGAGGGTGGAGGGGGGAGAGAGTTCAGGATCCTAACAGCCTGGTGTATGAAGCTGTTGGTGAGTCTGGTGGTGCGGGAGCTCTAGCTTCTGTACCTCTTCCCAGAGGGCAGTAGATCAAACAAACTGTGAGCGGGGTGACTCACATCACTCACAATTGTGGTCGCCTTGCCGGTGAGATGGGAGGTGTAAATGTCCTCCAGGGAGGGGAGTGAAGCACCAATAATCCTTCCAGCTGTGTTCACTATGCGCTGCAGGGCTTTCCTGTTGTATTCAGTGCAGCTTCCACCCCACACAGCGATACAGCTGGAGAGGATGCTCTCAATGGTGCCTCGGTAGAATGTGGTCATGATGGCTGATGGAGCACTTGCTCGCCTGAGTTTCCGCAGGAAGTACAGGCGGCGCTGAGCTTTCCCCCAGGAATCTGGTGCTGCTCACTCCACCACAGCACCGTCGATGGTCAGTGGCAGGTGTTGGGTGTGACCCTTCCGGAGGTCAACAACAATCTCCTTGGTCTTGCTGACGTTCAGCAGGAGGTTGTTGTTTTTGCACCACGTGGTCAGAAGGTCAACCTCCAACCTGTATTGAGTCTCGTCGCTCTTGGTGATGAGACCCACCAGAGTCAAGTCGTCAGCAAATTTCACTATGCAGTTGTTGCATAGTGTGTGTCACTCTTGCAATGCTAGAAGATGTCTGTTAATGAGGCGTTAATTCAACCCGGGGTCAAGCAGGTGGACTTGAATTTTTGCTGGCTGGACATGATCAGCATATTCAGTAGCCCTCCATTGTTGACATACACGCTGCCCGTTTCTTATGCAGTAGCGCCAGATCAGCCAGTGTGATTCGTGGTGTGGGTTATGTTCTGGGCTGTTTCCGTGGGCCAGGCATGGGAATGTCATCATTGATTACTCTATTCATAGCAATACATTTGGCTGACGTGAAGTCCATCTTGAGACCAACCTGTCCACGGACTTTCCTGATCCCAGATGGAATTTTCCAGTAAGCAGGGACCATCACTCACAGTCTTCGCTTCTCAGCAGCGGTCATGTGCCTGTATTGCGTTGAGCAGAGCACCAACATGAGTACAGGACTCTGCAGTTCCAGCAAGCGCGCCGGGCGCTCACTGTCGCATTGCTTTAAGAGCGTCTTTGTGTTTTAGAATGGCTTTACTGCTCCCACTTGCTTTCTTTGGAGGCATGATTACGGGTTAATACAATCCTCAAAGTAACAAAAATACAATAACGAACGGAGTCAGTCGGCATCCGAAAAGTCAAAAGTCAAAGTCTGCTTTATTGTCAATTTCTTCACATGTCAAGACACACAAAGAGATCGAAATTACGTTCCCACTATCCCACGGTGACAAGACATAGTACACAATATATATACAAGTAAACAACACAAAAAGTAAAAAGAAGGCACAAACAATGAATAAATAAGAGTGATGAATAAATACTAAATAAACAAATAACATAATAAGAGGAGCAAAAATGGAGCAAGTGTGCATACAGCAGACAATCAGAATATAGCGCAAAAGTACAGGACGCTACGCAGAAGGGGGGGGAGAGAGTTCAGGATCCTAACAGCCTGGAGTATGAAGCTGTTGGTGAGTCTGGTGGTGCGGGAGCGCAGGCTCCTGTACCTCTTCCCAGAGGGCAGAAGATCAAACAAAGAGTGAGCGGGGTGACTCACATCACTCACAATCGTGGTCGCCTTGCGGGTGAGATGGGAGGTGTAAATGTCCTTCAGGGAGGGGAGCGAAGCACCAATAATCTTACCAGCCGTGTTCACTATGCGCTGCAGGGCCTTCATGTTGTATTCAGTGCAGCTACCACCCCAAACAGCGATACAACTGGAGAGGACGCTCTCAATGGTGCCACGGTAGAATGTAGTCATGACGGCCGGAGGAGCACTTGCTCGCCTGAGTTTCCGGGCCGCGCGGTCTGGTTTTCTCGGGTCCTTTCGGCTCATCTCGCGAGGTTCGACCTCCGAAGCAAAAAAGTTCGAATTTTTCGTTTGAATTCCGATTTGTTCGAGAACCGGGACGTTCAAAAACCGAGGTTTGACTGTATGTCATGTAGGTGCTGGGAGTGCATGACCTAAGGAGACAAAGATGGACACACATTGTTCATTTGCCTTAAGTAGGAAAACAGTAACAGTAGAATACCACTTAACATTGTAACAATGACAGTTAATGTCAGTACGTTTCATGCTGTGCAGAAAACACTAACCAAAACTTCTTAGTAAACCACTAGCTCAAAGGCTAACTGTCACGTACCAGTGTTAGGATGCTATACTCATTGAAAGAATGTTAAGGGTAGAGGCTGAGCTGTTTGCGACTTCTGTCTGAACAGTTTGTGGTGTAACTATAGTTCAGTGACAATTGCGACTAGTCAGGATGACATTTTGTCAGGAACCTTGGGTCATTTAAGACAGGAACGTATCTTAATGTTAATATTTATATCATAGGACGTGTGCACATGGCTACATGCTTTTACTGAGATACGGGTGGATGTTTAACGTTAAACCTAGCCTGTGAGCCTTAAGTATACTCTTTTAAAACACGTGAAAACATATGTATTGAGACAGTAGAGCTTGGCTTACCTCTGCTCTATTGACCTATTCTCATTCGGTATAATGAGCTTCATTTCGTGTATATATCGACTTGTCAGCTGTTTGTACGCTTCTAGTGACTTGTAAGATCTAAACTGTTGGTAAGGTAGGCAAATACGTCCGAAATGGTGAACGGCGGCAGTAAATCTTTATCGACACTCTCGTCCCTGCTTGGTACTTCGTAAGGGTCCAGCCCTTTTATAATTCCAATCTTCTGTTCGTACCGATCTCTGGCTTCCTTCTACAGTCTGTCCCGGTATATCCCACATCCTTTCTCAGACATGTCTTTCTCTTTCTCGCTCAAACTGTGCTTCCATCTACCCCCTCTGTCTCCGGCTCTGGGTTTGTTTACAATAGAACTAGCATCCAGGATGGCGGCCGTATCCCAGAATGCAACGCGTGTGCCCGAGCATTGACACGCCACATGTGTCTGGAACTTCAAAGTAAATGCTCCACCGGAAACACCGAACAAACGCGTGCAAAAGCTTTTTCATTTCCGTTTCCGACAAGTTTGGGTAGGCGTGTCTAGCAGTGTGAAATCCATTGCTGTAGTCGGGAGTGGAGCAACGTGGGCGTCACGAAAGTCTGCTACGAAGCCGCCGTCACAAATATACGGAGTGAAAAAAAACCCCAAGCGAATCAAAAAATACTTGTGTTACCAATGCAACGAATCTGAACAAATGTAAATTTCTAAGATACTGCTGGCTAAATAGCATGTTGTTAAATGTCGATACATTAACCAGAAACCTAATTTATATGTGTAAATATTGGTCAATCCACAAATTCCAAAGCACACAAAACCTTGCATTTGAGTTCTTTATTTCTTTAGCACTATGTTTGACACCTACTGGCAGTTTTGTTTACATGTTCTGAGTTCCTAAATAAATACTTTAAAAAGTATTAATAAGAAACAAGCCTGTCGCTATGGAAACAAAGGCTGGTTTCAAGGCTGCATTCGTGTCTCACGTGACGTACCATCGGGTTGGTCAGGAAATGACGTAATATAGACTGAAAACCGGTCGAGTAAGCGGCCTCCGTAAGAAAAAGCCTGTGAATTTGGGCACAGGGGTCGTGTTCGGCGTCAGAGTGAATTTTTGAACGCGCCCCTCTTGCGCCCCTTTCCAGCCCACAGACAGAATGGACTCTTGCTGCATTCGGGGAAAGTTGGAAGTCGGATTGACTGATTGATTGATTGATTGATTGATTGATTGTGTTATTCCGAATATTCAAATAATACCGAGCTTCCTGTTTGTTCTCAGATAAAGTCCTTGCATAAAACCAAAATTAAGTTTAGGAAGCCAAATAAACACGCAGAGAGAAAAAGAAAAAGATATTCGGAAAAGAGTGAGAAAAAGCAGAGCTTTTTAGCTCACCCCTTTATCGAAACATAATATATATGCATGTATATACATGTATACATATCTATTCGCATGCATAAATATTTATACCCCTATACACATATACCCACAAGTACACATCTCCATGCAAACATACATACATCTCCATGCACGCACACACACACACACACACACACACACACACACACACACACACACACACACACACACACACACACACACACACACACACACACACACACACACACACACACACACATAAACTCCATCATGTCTCACCCGCCATATGACCAAAAACCTTGAGATAGGCACATTCAGTGCACCACCAAACTCTCGTCGAGTTTTTTCCCACTGCCCTTTGAGTAGCGCACACCGAAAGGAGCAACTTCACTCGTGAAAACAAATGAGGGATTTGTGTTCAAGTGTAAATTGAAGTGGGCCACAGTGAATTCATTCATACTCGGCTCCCAACACACGCTTACACACATGCAGGAAAAGCCTTGTAAGACTACAGCCAGTGTGTGATGCAAAAAAAGGTGTGTGGTCAGGCCCTGTTAAGAAAGGTGTTTTTTCTTTGGAGTTGGCTCACAGAAAAGGGGGAGTGATTTTTGAGGGGCTTTTCTGAGACACACTACGGTAGTCTTTAGGCTGAGGGGGTGGAAACTGCCTAGAAGGAGGAGAGGTACATGCACTCTCCCCCAGCTGAATCGTGTTAAGGAAGCATGCTTTTGATCTGATTTTTCTGTTTTTGATCTTTAGTTGATGTTTTCCATTTGTCCTGCTTCTTTTCATGGATAAAGTCTCTTGTTTGGGTCCCCTTTTTTTGCACCATTGGTAGAAGCATTTGAAGCTCACTGAGAGTTAAAATGATCGACTACGGTGAGTTAGTGTGCAGCATTTATTAATTTACCAATAGTTACATGCCAGGTTGGAAATATTGCATGGAATTATTATGATAATGTTGTCTATGATTTAATAAATGAGTATAAGATTTAATCAATGATTGCAAGGAATGACCAACCATATATATGAAAAATTAGAGCCCCAAGAAATATTAGTGGTTTACTTGTTGTCTTGAAGGCTGGATATACAAAACATCATCCATGCCAGTGTGTGAATCTTTGTAGCACTTTTGACAACCTCTTTGTCTATGGCCTCATATGCACCATGAACCCACAGCGGATGCAATCATGTGGCTAAACATTTTGTGAACCATGACCGAAAGTTTCCTTCTTTCTTTTACTGATGATTGGAGAGCTTACTTTGGCTCACTGACTGGAAAACTCCCGTTGCAAACTCCAAACAAGACACATGTTGTTCAGCTGCAACTGAAAGCAACTGAAAGCTGCAGCTGAAACCCCACCCCTTTCACCAATCCAGGTCTTTTCAACTGTAGTGCATTTATATCTAAGGCTATAGATATTAGGGTGACCAGACATCCTCTTTTTCCTGGACGTGTCCTACTTTTGAGCCCTAAAAAAATGTCTGGGGGGAATTTCAAAATTGTCCAGGATTTTGTTGGACTGCCTCAAACATAATACATGAACAGTACATTGCCAATAGAATTGCCACTCCGTTCCATTTCACTCAATTCCAGGTTTTTCTGTATCGTTCGCAAATAATTCACGCCCTTCTCCTCAAATCTAGTCACTGCTACGAAGTAGGGTGGGCTGACGAGTCTACACCGAGTGTTAACAGGCAATGCCAAAACAAAAATGCACGTTCAGGGAGGAGTTGAATAAAACAATTCCCGTGCTTTCGCCAGGGTCGTGATCCTTATGAAGCTGAGTGCTTGACATATAAGGCAGGCACTTAGTACGTGTCTGTGGCAAATAAAGGTGCCAACGCACCCTGCAAGAGGAGGACTGAAGAGGAGCCCTTTTTTTTCTTCAAATGCACCGATGGCCGTATTTCTTTTGTCTTTTTTTTTTTTTACTTAGTGTACCACTATAAAACTCAAAAATGTCCGTGTACACATGTTTTTGTTAGTGTAAATATGTTTTGACATCCGATAGTGCCACCGCCCAAATATCTTAACGGATCCTGTTTTACAAATGGTATGAAAACAAATTGCACACAAGCATGCACCATATAGGACATTCCATTCATTGCAGCCGCCCTGTGTCAGAAGGTGGATGCCTGGAATTTTAAGCAGTAATCTCACGGTCCATACCCTAATACAAAGGTCAGAGAGATTGTGTGTCGTTTTAATGTTAGGGTATGTGTCGTTGAATTCAATGCAACTGATGGTCTTGAATGCCTCAATAAGAACATCACAGTTCGGCCAACTCGAACTGATAAGAAGGCTTGGCTTCTTTGATGTTGGCAAAAAGGGGTTCTGGAACAGACATATTTCTTTTGCATTGACATTCATGGAATCTCACACTGAATTCCGCCTTCAGCAATTTCAGTTCTTCTACAAACCGGATTCGGTTGAAGTTGGGAAATTGTGTAAAATGTAAATAAAAACAAAATACAATGATTTGAAAATCCTTTTCAACCTATTCAATTGAATACACTACAAAGACAACATATTTAATGCTCAAACTTGTAAACTTTATTTTTCAAATAATAATTAACTTAGAATTTCATGGCTGCAACATGTGCAGTAGAAGTTGGGAAAGGGCATGTTTACCACTTTGTTGCATCACCTTTCCTTTTAATAACACTCAATAAAGGTTTTGGATGAGAGGAGACTAATTCTCTTAGCTTCTCATGTGGAATTCTTTCCCATTCTTGCTTGATGAACAGCTTCAGTTGTTCAACAGTCCGGGGTCTTCCCTGTCGTATTTTACGCTTCATAATGCGCCACACATTTTCAATGGGAGACAGATCTGGACTGCAAGCGGGCCAGGGGAGTACCTGGACTTTGAAGCCATGCTGTTGTAACACATGCAGAATGTGGCTTGGCATTATCTTGCTGAAATAAGCAGCGACGTCCATGAAAAAGATGTCACTTGGATGGCTGGCAGCATATGTTGCTCCAAAATCTGTATGTACTTTTCAGCATTTATGTTGCCTTCACAGAAATGTAGTTCACCCATGCCATGGGAACTAATGCACCCCCATACCATCACAGATGCTGGATTTTGAATTTTGTGTTGATAACAGTCCGGATGGTTCGCTTCCTCTTTGGTCCGGAGGACACGACGTCCAGTGTTTCCAAAAACAATTTAAAAAGTGGACTTATCAGACCACAAAACACTTTTTCATTTGACATGAGCTCGGGCCCAGAGAACCCGGCGGCGTTTCTGGATGTTGTTCATAACCGGCTTTTGCTTCGCATGGTAGAGTTTTAACCCGCACTTACTGATGTAGTGACGAACTGTATTTACTGACAGTGGTTTTCTAAAGTTTTCCTGAGCCCATTTGGTGATATCTTTTACACACTCATGTCGGTTTTTAAGGCAGTGCCGTATGAGGGATCGAAGGTCATGGTCATTCAGTCTTGGTTTTCGGCCGTGGCGCTTACGTGCAGTGATTTCACCAGATTCTCTGAACCTTTTGATGATATAATGGACCGTAGATGTTGAAATCCCTAAATTCCTTGAAATTTTGCTTTGAGAAATGTTGTTCTTAAACTGTTCAACTATTTTCTCACGCAAAGTGGTGAACCTCACCCCATCCTTGCTTGTGAATGACTGAGCATGTTTGGGGAGGCTCCTTTTATACCCAATCATGGTACCCACCTGTTCCCAATTAGCCTGATCACATGTGGGATGTTCCAAATAGGTGTTTGATGAGCTTTTCTCAACGTTCTCAGTATTTTTTGCCACCTTTCCCAACTTCTACTGGATGTGTTGCAGCCATGAAATTCTAATTATTATTTGGCAAAAACCAATTAGGTTTATCAGTTTGAACATTAAATATGTTGTCTTTGTAGTGTATTCAATTGAATATGGGTTGAGAATGATTTTCAAATCGTTGTAGTTTGGTTTTATTTACATTTTACACAATTTCCCGACGTCAACCGAATCCGGTTTGTACAAACCTTTCAGGTTGGAATGGGACCGCTGGATTCTTTGCAGAGATGTTTTGGTTAGCAGCGAGGATGGATGAAGATGTGCTTCTTCACTTGTTCTAAAAGCAGTGCCAGTTTCACCTCAAAGACGAATGAATACATGTGGGAATATTTGTTGGAAATTAGTTTTTCTTGGCATTGTAGCTGCAAGGTTATTTAGCATTTCTGTTACAGCTGTTAAAAATGCGAGGTGCCATTTCCATTCTGGGTTGATCTGGTCTGGGACCATTTTGTCTTCTGGACGAAAAGATGCTTTAATTTTGGGTAGTAGCTCCACAGCGTTAAAGACATGTTTGTTCTCGGGACACACCTCATCCGTGACATAATTCAGACATTTGTTGCAAATTCTCCACAAGTTACCACTGCCTGCTATCAGATGAGCAACTTAAAAGTTGGCTCAAGCTTGGCATACAAATGTATCTTGCTGACCTAACAGTCCAATATTTAGCTTAGAGAATTTCGTCAGCTTTGTCGCATTTAGCCTTGCAAGCTATCATACCGTCTTTGTGATGGTATTCATAATGTCCATGCAAATTGTATTTGAATACCACCACCCCTTGACAGATGAGATGAACAGCCTTTTCTTTGCACTGAACAAAAATATTGTTTGGTCACAGCAGGTTGAATAGTCTAACTTCTTTTACCTTACCTTTTTGCAACTATTCTGTTTTATTCCGTCTGCACGTGTGTGTGACGTAGTGAGTACACCCCCAATGCCCGGCTGACGCTAGGAAACAGCTCGGAATGCGTTCAATCTGAATTCAGCATCAGCCTCGATCACACGACTGAAGTCTCTGGTATCGGCAGGCCGTGGGCGACAGTTTTGGGGGCCACTGGCATAAGCAATAAAGTTGTCATTCTCAGCTTGTCTGTTTATTGTTAGCTTTGACTTTTGATCATTGGCAATTTAATTAAACAGCATGCGTTATAATTAAAACAATATTGATTCTAAAATAGTTATGCAAGTACATCTTAAGTCTGACGTTTAACGCATTTCCAAGGGGCAAATAATCCCTGACAATATACTGCAGCTCCAAGCATCATTCTGGCACTTCCAGAAAGGGCTTTACGAACCATTGCATGTGTTTACGCAATATTCATGGGGAGTCTGAAAGGCACCCACAACAACATGTATAATGCATCTGAACATCATTCGCTAATGTGATGTTGAAGAGTACAGGCCATTAGTCAATCCTATCCATCATTGGGGAGAGTTGTGCAAGGCTAACACCATTATCTCTTCACAAAGTAAAGATCGCGTGAGCAGTAAAACAGAGAGAGAGAGACAGAGCGACAGAGACAACAGGGACAGAGAGAGAGAGAGAGAGAGAGAGAGAGAGAGAGAGAGAGAGAGAGGGCGAGAGAGAGAATCAAAGCTGTTTTATGATTAAAGTCTATGATTAAAGTCCCAATGATTGTCACACACACATCTGGGTGTGGTGAAATTTGTCCTCTGCATTTAACCCATCCCCATGTGATTTTAATCCATCCCCTGGGGGAGAGGGGAGCAGTGAGCAGCAGCGGTGCCGCGCTCGGGAATCATTTGGTGATCTAACCCCCCAATTCCAACCCTTAATGCTGAGTGCCAAGCAGGGAGGCAATGGGTCCCATTTTTATAGTCTTTGGTATGACCCGGCCGGGGTTTGAACCCACAACCTTCCAGTCTCAGGGCGGACACTCTACCACTAGGTCACTGAGCTGGTTATCTGATTCAGTGGTGGTCATGAGGTCACTAAAAAATGTTTTTCTTCCAAAGCAGAATAAAATTGCTTTAGTACTTTAACTGTCAATGTCTCAAGAATTGGCTTAGTAGTCTCATACCCATGATACAGTCAGACTGTCCTAACTTCATTTTGTAATTGCTCTCCAGAGCGCCCCTCTCCATTAAGCTCTGGACCAGGAGTAAGTGGTGTACTGGTTTCCGAGCTCCCAGTGCACACATTTCGACACACACTGGCAGCCATGCCTCAAAGATACACCCACCAGAGGAAGAAATCCACCACAGCTGCTGCAAGAAGGATGGAGAGGAGAAGCAGGGACCAGCACAAGACTACAAACACAAACAGCGGCCATAATCACCGTTCCAAGAAGCTGCCCATGCTTTCCAGGTATCAAAGGCAACAACTTGACACAGCTCTCTTTTTTCAGCTGTTACATTTATTGTGACTGATTTTTTTCTCCCAAGGTCCTTGATTCTGTGTCACTCTAAGACCAATGATGACTGCACAAGTTCTGAAGGGAAGGAGGCTGGTAGGAGGGAAGTGTCAGACGAAAGAAGGATGTGGAGTTTGGGCTGGAGGGCAGATGTGGCTACTGAGGATGAAACAGGATATAGGAATATCGAAATCAAACACTGGAGGACGCGACAGTCAACTCTGGTGGACACAAAAGGAGGCACAGTGGTCCCCGAAAAACTGCTTCACCCCACCTCTTTATGTGAAAACAAAAGGAGCTTGCTGAGATCTTTTAGCATCAAGGTATGAATACAGGGGTTGTCACTCAATGTAATTGTCAGAATCAAAGAACAAAATTATGTTGTAAGAAATTTGCTTCAAAGCTGGGGTAACCAACTTCGGTCCTCCAGAGCACCTACAGTGCCTTGCGAAAGTATTCGGCCCCCTTGAACCTTTCAACATTTCGCCACATTTCAGGCTTCAAATATAAATATAAAGATATAAAATTTTAATTTTTTGTCAAGAATCAACAACAAGTGGGACACAATCATGAAGTGGAACGAAATTTATTGGATAATTGAAACTTTTTTAACAAATACAAAACTGAAAAGTGGGGGGTGTAATATTATTCGGCCCCTTTACTTTCAGTGCAGCAAACTCACTCCAGAAGTTCAGTGAGGATCTTTGAATGATCCAATGTTGTCCTAAATGACTGATGATGATAAATAGAATGCAACTGTGTGTAATCAAGTCTCCGTATAAATGCACCTGCTCTTTGATAGTCTCAGGGTTCTGTTTAAAGCGCAGAGAGAACCATGAAGACAAAGGAACACACCAGGCAGGTCCGAGATACTGTTGTGGAGAAGTTTAAAGCCGGATTTGGATACAAAAAGATTTCCCAAGCTTTAAACATCTCAAGGAGCACTGTGCAAGCAATTATATTGAAATGGAAGGAGTATCAGACCACTGCAAATCTACCAAGACCCGGCCGTCCCTCCAAACTTTCATCTCAAACAAGGAGAAGACTGATCAGAGATGCAGCCAAGAGGCCCATGATCACTCTGGATGAACTGCAGATAACTACAGCTGAGGTGGGAGAGTCTGTCCATAGGACAACAATCAGTCGTGCACTGCACAAATCTGGCCTCTATGGAAGAGTGGCAAGAAGAAAGCCATTTCTCAAAGATATCCATAAAAAGTCTCGTTTAAAGTTTGCCACAAGCCACCTGGGAGACACACCAAACATGTGGAAGAAGGTGCTCTGGTCAGATGAAACCAAAATCGAACGTTTTGGCCACAATGCAAAACGATGTTTGGCGTAAAAGCAACACAGCTCATCACCCTGAACACACCATCCCCACTGTCAAACATGGTGGTGGCAGCATCATGGTTTGGGCCTGCTTTTCTTCAGCAGGGACAGGGAAGATGGCTAAAATTGATGGGAAGATGGATGGAGCCAAATACAGGACCATTCTGGAAGAAAACCTGTTGGAGTCTGCAAAAGACCTGGGACTGGGACGGAGATTTATCTTCCAACAGGACAATGATCCAAAACATAAAGCCAAATCTACAATGGAATGGTTCACAAATAGACGTATCCAGGTGTTAGAATGGCCAAGTCAAAGTCCAGACCTGAATCCAATCGAGAATCTGTGGAAAGAGCTGAAGACTGCTGTTCACAAACGCTCTCCATCCAACCTCACTGAGCTCGAGCTGTTTTGCAAGGAAGAATGGGCAAGAATTCCAGTCTCTCGATGTGCAAAACTGATAGAGACATACCCCAAGCGACTTGCAGCTGTAATTGCAGCAAAAGGTAGCGCTACAAAGTATTAGCGCATGGGGGCCGAATAATATTGCACGCCCCACTTTTCAGTTTTTTATTTGTTAAAAAAGTTTAAATTATCCAATACATTTGGTTCCACTTCACGATTGTGTCCCACTTGTTGTTGATTCTTGACAAAAAATTAAACTTTTATATCTTTATGTTTGAAGCCTGAAATGTCGCGAAATGTTGAAAGGTTCAAGGGGGCCGAATACTTTCGCAAGGCACTCTATATATATATATATATATATATATATATATATATATATATATATATATATATATATATATATATATATATGTATGTATGTATATATATACATATATATATAAATAAATAAACAACGCCGTATATATATATCTATACACACGCACGCGCACACACACACACACACACACACACTCACACACACACACACACACACACACACACACACACACACACACACACACACACACACACACACACACACACACACACACACACACACACACACACACACACACACACACACACAGATGTATCCTGCACAGCACAATGTCAAATGGACCAGTCATGTGACCATACACATCCAAAATAACATCTACATTTCGAATATCACAACTCAGATGACAGTTTTGCATGTTTCACACATGTTTTACACCCTAACATAAAACCCTTTAAGTCTCTTATTTATTGTCTTAATATTTAGGATCCTGTTTATTGACTGTCCATAACTTCATGGACTTCAATCTATTTTGCATTTATGAAGCATGTAAAACAAAGTGACATATGAAATGAAATCTGTTACACTGAAGGCTACAATATTCCGCCATTTGTTACATTAAAAGAACAGAACAGCATTTTGAAAATATATTTTGTATACTGCTATAAGCTTGAATACTAAAATGTGGACTGTACTCCGGGTTCCCAATTTCTGATCACATGCTTGAGTTAGTGTGCTCAGATATTCAGACAAAGGCAGGGTTTGTTGTTTCTTGCTCTCTACACAGCGAGGCCTTACATTCCACTAAAGTCAACAGCTTATCACTAAACAATAATGCAAAAAATTATGACTGAACAATACAGGTTCGTCTGATGTGAAAACAAATTCTATATTGGTAAAGTATTGGGGCAGCTGGCTATTTCTCCTACATATGATTAAAGTACAGTAATCCCTCGCTACATCGCGGTTCGATTATCGCGACTTCAGTACATCGCGGATTTCCCACCCCCAAAAAAATTCACGAATTCAAAATAAACCTTCTAAATTAAGGAATTATGGCATGAAAGTTAACCACACGCGAGCAGAAGGCAGGGAGTGTCCACACAATTACAGTATGTACACTTGTTTTTATAAAAAAGTTGTTATAATAATAAGAGTTCTAAAAACATATTTACCATATTTTACAGGCATTTTGTAAGCCCTTTGTGATCCAGGGTTAAAGCCATGACCGAGCCCCATCCACCGTCCCCGGACAGCCACCTGGCCGAGCGCCGGCCCCCACCTTCTATCCACGGAGGTGAAGGAGAGCTCCGTAGAGCAGGACCGGGCGTGCGTAAAAGCCATAATAGTTTTTCAAACCTTCTTTGTCACTCCAAATCCTTAAATCCTTCAAACTCTTCGTCCGCCGTGTCACTTAGAAACAAAGCCGCTAATGATGCCGGTACGTGGGGCCCTTCGTCATCTTCGTCATCCTGTGATCAATCTTTGTCCTTTATGTAAACAACCGCCGCGCCACGCCGCGTCGCTGACGTCACTTGAAATTCAAATTACAGTAATCCCTTGCTACATCGCAGTTCGTTTATCGCGGTTTCACTTTTTTTTTTTTTGGGAAAAGTTTTGAAAAAAAACACATATAAGTCGCTCCTTATTATAAGTCGCCCCCCCACCCAAACTATGAAAAAACCCGCGACTTATAGTCCGAAAATTACGGTACGTATTAATATAGTATTTGCATGTTTGAAACTATTATTTAATGTTCTAATGATAACATATGCACTTATATGGTTTAATATACACTTATTGATACACAAACAATGTATGTAGGTTAAAAAAAGGGTGACACTACTTCGCGGATTTTCACATATCGTGGGTGGTCTTGGAACCAATTATCTGCAATAAATAAGGAATTACTGTAGAAGAAAAAGCAAATCACTGAGGACAAGTTAGTTATTTTCCATCTATAAAAGAGTTATCGCTTCTGCTTGGAATAATACTCGAACTATGATCTTAGAACTCAGTGATGCATAGCATTTTGGATCTTAATAGTTGCGATAGATTTCAAGGATTATATTGAAAGCTGAACACGATGTCAGTATTCACCCATGAAGGCAGACTTCCATCAACATCAACGTTGTTGTATGGATGTCCACAGCTACAATCGATCCTTTGAATTTGTCTGCTACTTGGAGGCACGCTTCTTCAATGAAATGTTTCCACAATTAATCTTATATGGCCCAAATTTCCTTGGTTTGCTCCAAGTGAGCCCCCTAATATTACTGTGATGTTTCAAACTGCGCTACCTTCCCTAAAATCTTCACTTAAATAGTGCAAATTAAACATTATTCATACAAAGAGCAGTGACGGTAGTACAAAACATCATGGATTTAATCCGCAATTGTTTGCTCATAAATGTATCTGTCCTGAGGTGTTTGAGGTGCAATTTTAAACGTTTTTTGTTTAAAAAAAAATAATCCACTAAAATGGCGGCTTTTGTTAGGTTGCTTTTTATTGATTGATTGATTGAACATTTATTGATCCCGGGGGTTGGGAAATTCAGGCCCCAGCAGTATCCATACCACAGAGCGGGTATACAAAAGACACACCGATGGCATGAGCGCAACTCAATAGGCTCTCATAAGGCTGCCACACAACGGCATCACAAAGAAAGCCAGAAAGTGCGAAAGATAAAAGCCATCAAAGCAAAGCAAAAAGACAAAGGAAAAAAAGTAACAGCGGCCAACCAGCACCCCTCAATATCAGAGAACACCCGAAAACACACAAAACAGCCTCCACGGGGTCCATAGACAGGTGTAAGGGCAGTCCAGTTCAACAGCGCCCAATGGACCGTGGTCGTGAGTCGGTGAAAACATCACAAAGCAGGCAAACGTGTGAGCAGCGTTCTGGGCACCCAGTCGGGGGCACGTGCAGATGGTCACCACGGGGCTAGCACGGCGAAGGTCGTTGGTTCCGAGGAGCACGAGGGAGCGGACTCCCCACAGGGGTCGCGGCTGCGAGGCCAAGGCGAGGGACCCGGTCAGCACCGGCCGGATAAGCAGGAAGCCGTCGTAGAGTTACGCCGGTCTCGACCGATGTGCGCAGCTATCCCGGTCCCAGGGGAAAGAAAATATCCGATCCGAAGCGATATCGAGGAGCGGTAGAAGGCCTTCTGCTGAGTTAGACATGTAACCACCACCTCCTATAATGCCCTCTTCATAGCTCATCATTTTTTTAAATTAAACTTAAGTCTCCCGCTGTAAGCTTAATGAAAAAGTAAGGTTTTAAGGCCACTCTTGAACAGAAGATGCTTGCCCTGGAAACTGGGAGATTCTCCCAAATAGGCCTTTCCAGAGCTCACTGTCATTGCCCACATGAGCAGTGAAGTCCCCGAACAGAACGAAGTGCCCAGAGGGAGCGCTCACCAGCAACTCCAGCGTAGGCAGAGTCCAACCCCTCTTGAAACGACCAGGACCAGAGCCCAAGTTTAACCATGTCAAAGAATGAAAGAAATTTGTGACAGCTGCAGCTGTTGTGAAAGAGCTACATAAAAATCGTTAAGTTGAAGCACTGATTATTGTATTATATTATTGTATCATTCCTGTATCCCAATTGTTTCATACATGGGGTTAATTTCGAACAGATCATGTTACAAGTTGATAAGCGTAATCACAGGCAAAATCATCTTTCTCCGTAAAAACACACAAGGAGCAAGGAAGTCCTAATACAACAACACAATGATCTCTCATTTTTACGGGAGATGCGTTCCAGAACCACCCGCAAAAAACAAAAATTAGCTAAAAAGCAAGAGTATATACAGTATTTAGCAATTTCAACCCCATTGTGACGAAACACCACTGTGTTGAAATTCCCAACACGTAGTATTTTAGAGACTTAGACAAACTTTATTGTCATTTTGTCAACACTGGGTGAACACAAAACGAAATTTCGTTGCATACGGCTTTCAACAATGTAGTGGTATTGCGGCTGGTTAAAAAGTGACATTCTATATAAAAATATGAAATAAGATAAGTATAAAGTACAAAGTGCAGCAGTGATAAAGTATGTAAACAGTGCAGGAGACAAAAGCAGTATTTACAAGTGTGCAGAGGAATGCTACGTTTGAATGCTCAACAGTCTGACGACAGCAGGGAAAAAACTATTGCAGAACCTGGTGGACCTGCAGCGGATGCTGCGAAACCTCTTCCCAGAGGGCAGCAGGGAGAACATGGTGGGGGTGTGATGGGTCACTGATAATATTTCGGGCTCGGGACACGCAGCGCTGGGATGACAAGTCCTGAATGGAGGGAAGAGGAGCCCCGATGATCCTCTCTGCTGTCCTCACCACTCTCCTCAGGTTCTTCCAATCGGAGGCGCTGCAACCTCCACACCACACCGAGAGACAGCTTGTCAGAATGCTCTCTATGGTGCTTCGGTAGAACGTCCTCATGATGGGTGGGGGCAGGTGGGCTCTCCTCATCCTCCGCAGGAAGTACAAGCGCTTCTGTGCCCTCTTGACCAGTGTTGTGGTGTTCACAGTCCAGGTGAGGTCGTCTGTGATGTGGACTCCCAGGAATTTAGTGCTGCTGACCACCTCCACAGCTGAGCTGTTGATGATCAGTGGAGCGTGGTGAGGCTGGTTCTTCCTGAAGTCGACGATGATCTCCTTCGTCTTCTCCACATTCAGGATCAGGCTATTTTCTTTGCACCAGCCCACCAACTGCTCCACCTCCTCTCTGTAGTCCAGGTCGTTGTTGTCCCTGATGAGGCCCACCACCGTTGTGTTGTCTGCAAACTTCACGATGTGATTGGTGGTGAACCTGGGGGCGCAGTCGTGTGTCATCAGGGTGAACAGCAGGGGGCTCAGGACGCAGCCCTGAGGGGAGCCTGTGCTGAGGGTGATGACATCTGAGGTGTTCTGTCCGACCCGGACTGACTGAGGTCTGTTGGTGAGGAAGTCTAGCAGCCAGTTTCGAAGGGGGGTGCTGAAGCCCAGGTGTTCCAGTTTTTCCACCAGATGTTGTGGAATGATGGTGTTAAACGCTGAGCTGAAGTCCAGGAACAGCAACCGCGCGTGGGTGTTCCTCTCCTCCAGGTGAGCCAGGCTCAGGTGAAGAACGGAGGAGATGGCATCCTCAGTAGAGCGGTTCTGCCGGTAGGCAAACTGGAACGGATCGAATGTTGGGGGGAGTCTGGAGACGATGTGTTCTTTGAGCAGCCCTTCGAAGCACTTCATCATGATGGGAGTCAGTGCCACAGGTCTGTAGTCATTCAATGAGGTGATTTGAGGTTTCTTCGGCACCGGAATGATGGAGGCAGCCTTGAAGCATACTGGCACTTTGGCTTGGTCCAGCGAGATGTTAAAAATGTCTGTGATGACACCAGCCAGCTGGCCTGCACATTCCTTGAACACCCGCCCAGGTATGTTGTCGGGGCCTGGGGCCTTACGTGGGTTAACTCTTCTCAGAGTCTTCCACACGTCGGCTGAGTCAAGGCAGAGGGCCTCCTCTTCCTGGTGGGGAACAGTTTTAACTGCAGGAGTGCTGTTTAGTGCCTCAAAACGCCCAAAGAAGTTATTTAGACCATTTAGGAAGTCAGCATCAACCTCACCCACCGGGGGGGAGGGTAAGTTGTAGTCCGTGATCGCCCGTATGCCTTGCCACATACTCCTGGTGTTATTGGCGTCGTGGAAAAAATCCTGAATTTTTCGACTGTGGCTTCGCTTCGCTAGCCTGATGGCACGGTTCAAGTTGGCTCTCGCTGTCCTCAGTGCCTCCTTGTCGCCAGACTTGAAGGCTGAGTTCCGTGCTCGTAGCGTATGACGTACCTCCTCAGTCATCCAGGGTCGTTGGTTGGCTCGGGTGATGATGTTCTTAGTGGTGCTGACGTCCTCGGTGCATTTGTTGATGTAGGCTGACACAGTCATGGCGTACTCATCAATGTCGATCTGATTGTCATATGTTGCTGCTGATTTGAACATGTCCCAGTCAGAGCACTCAAAGCAGTCCTGGAGTGCCTCCATGGCCCCCTCAGACCACACCCTCACCTGCTTCACTGTGGGTTTTGCTCTGATCAGCAGGGGCCTGTATGCAGGGATTAGCATAACAGATAGGTGGTCTGAAGAGCTGAGGTGGGGGCGGGGGGCTGCTCTGAATGCATCCTTTATATTGGTGTAAACCAAGTCCAGAGTGTTCTCTCCCCGAGTTGGAAAATCCACGTGTTGGTAAAAATGAGGGAGAATAGTCTTCATGTTAGCCTGGTTGAAGTCCCCAGCAATGATGAAAACACCCTCTGTGTGCGTGGATTGCAGCTCACTGATTGTCCGATAGAGAACACTCATGGCCTCTTTAGTATTAGCGCTAGGAGGCACATACACAGCCGTGATGCTAACAACAGTAAACTCTCTGGGCAGGTAGAAGGGTCTGCAGTTAACAGTCAAAAGCTCGATGTCCGAAGAGCAGAAGCTGGCGACAGATCTAGCATTTTTGCACCAGTTGTTGTTGATGTAGACACACAGCCCACCTCCTCGGGATTTACCGCTTAGCTCGCTGTTTCTGTCGGCGCGGAATGTAGCGAGCCCCTCCAGGCTAACGGCGTTGTCCGGTATTGATGAGTTCAGCCATGTCTCCGTCAGGATGAGAGCGCAGCAGTTTCTAACCTCCCTCTTTGAAGAGAGTTCCAGTTGTAGATGGTCCATTTTATTATCCAGTGAGCGGACGTTGGAGAGGAAGATGGATGGAAGCGGCGGTTTGTAGGGGTTAGCTTTAAGCTTAGCCGTTAGCCCACCTCGACAGCCGCGCTTTCGCCGCCGGTCACACCGCCTACGCTTACTCCTCCTCCGGCGTGTGCTGCCCGGCGAGCCCGCTGCCTCGTGAGCTTCTGGGGCTAGCGCCCTAAGCACTCCGAGGCTACGTAAACAGACTAGGGTAGTTGTGGCTACGAGTCCGAAAACACTTGATGACCGTACCTCCAGCAGGCGCTGGCGATCATATACTAATCTACTGGATGGATAAACTAAACTTTGTGTTGTTTGTAGTGTCCTAGGCGACATATTTTGTGAAAATACTCGTCGGTTGTTGAGAGCCGTCGCGGCCGCGGCCAACTGGGGCGCCGCCATCTTGGATGTGATATTTCTTGTTGTCCGTTAGAGAACATGGGTATATTGTAACTTAATTGGAAGTATGGTTTACTTTGCAAAGCATCCATCTTCAGAACTGCCACACTGCACTAACCCCGGGACATCATGCATAGCAAAACCAAAGTGAGTCACGGTTGTGCATCAATCTCCTGTTGCATTGTGGTCCAGTACATAATATTAAAGCTTTTTAAACCCTCCCCAATACTTTTACGCTACATAAACCTTTTCCATTCCCTTAATAACCAATAAAAGAACAAACACGTGATATTGTCACGTGTCCCGACGTTGGTGCTTCTTCCCTCATGCGTGGCCATCTGCCGCCTCCCGCGCTTGAACTCAGTCACGTTCGCAGTGACGCACATCGCTCAGAGGCACGCCCCGCGCTATCAGGGCTCAATGTCGCTGTCCTGACTGCTGGACCGCAGTGCTTTTTTCCTATGTGCAGTAGCCAGCCGCGCACCCAGTGCTTTGTCCTCAGTGAAGCACATTGCTCAGAGGCACGCCCTGCGCTATGAGCGCTCATTGCCGGCCGCTGTCCTGACTCTTTCTCCACGGCGGTGATTTTTTCCTTGGTACGTGGCTGTGTCATGTCTCCACTCTCGCCCTGCTGGCCTGCAGATGCGCACTCCACAGTAGACCACGGGGGCGCATGTCACCAGTACGGAACAGCGCGTGCTAATCAGCGCTGATTGCCACCACCTGTCCCGTGTTACCTGCTGATTAGGGCGTGTATATAGACGCCGTTCGTCACCGGTCAGCCCATGCCATTTCGTCTGCTTTGACACACACACGCCTGTTTGCCTAATCTGCTGTGTAGCAGTACGCCTGGCTTAAGATGGCGCCGCGGATGGCCGCCCCGTTGACCCGCTCTCTGCTCTCTTCAATCTTTCGAGCAAAAAAATTCATGAACTCGTCAGCTGAGTGGAAGGAGCTATTGCGGGTCGGCTGGCGTAGTGTTAGCTTTGCCACTGTATCAAATAGGTATTTAGGATTGTTTTTATTGAGATTAATGACTTGCGAAAAATACCGAGTTTTTGCTAAGATAAGCGCATCTTTATATTTCAGGAGGCTGTCATGCCATGCCTGATGGAAAACCTCAAGTTTGGTTAAACGCCATCTGCGCTCATGCTTTCTACATAATTGCTTAAGCGTACGTGTTCCATCTGTGAACCACGGAGTAGGCAATCTACGGCGAGTTTTCAGACGTAGCGGCGCCACAGAGTCGATGGCATTTAACAATGTCGCATAGAATTAATTTGTAAGATTATCAATAGAGCCGATATATGCGGGAAATATGGCAGTTGCCGGCGACAGTAACTCAGATAGCGCAGTTGCAGTCATGGAGTTAATATTACGGCTGCTATAATTCTGATTGCTCTCTTGTCTTTGACAAAGAACTAAAATTTCAAATTTTATTAAGTAATGATCAGACAAAACAATAGTGTATGGCAGTACTGTTATATTTGAGGTTGCAAGTCCTCGGGATAATACCGGATCTAAGGTATTTCCATTCTTATGCGTTGCTGCCTGTATGGCTTGCGTAAAACCAAACGTATCAGTTAAAGTCTGAAACGCCGAAGTAAGTGGTCATTAGGTTTTAACCAGGTCTCGCAAAGACCAAAAACGTTTAGATTATGTTCCGTGATGAGGTCATTAACGAGATCTGCTTTCGTATGAAGCGATCTAATATTCATAAAACCGAGTTTAAGTGTAATCGGTCGATCAGGGTTCGTATCTATCGAAGGATTTTTAAACGAAATGCGAGTAAGATTGTGTTCTCTTGGCCTGACATCACCTCTCAAATGTTTATTAGTGTGGTGGGACGATACGACCGTGGGAATTTGATAGTAAATATTTGTTACACATGTAAAATTATCTGAAACAGGCACCGTTTCATCAGCGATACCGGTCGGGGTGGAGTGATTGGATTTGTCTACTACCCCAGTAGAAAGTGTGTTCACGTGTACTGTAGCACTCTTCAAACTGTGACGCTCTAGTCTACACAAGGAGCTATGTGCATGCTGGAAGTCTAGCCTAGCGCTAGTTAACTTTAATTTAACAGATTCCAAACCCATCCTAACATGTGGTCTAATCACCTGTGCCTCGGCCTGCTCTAAAGTGACCTGTCATGAGTGGCTCAAACAGTAATCTATATTCCTAGAAAGAGTGAAGGCGCCTTCACGGTTAGGATGAAGGCCGTCCTTCCTCAGCAGGTCGGGGCGGCCCCAGAAGGAGGATCAGTTATCTATAAAATACATCCCTGCTTTTTACAGAACCCAGCCATCCATCCATCGATTAAGGGAGACTAATCTACTAAAACTCTCATCAGTGCCTCTCCCAGAAAGGGGGCCAGAGACAAATACTTGATGCCGACTCATCTTTCTGGCGAGATCACAAGTCCTCGCTGTTTTTCTTTGTGATCTCTGATTGTCTCATCCTAACATCATTGGCGCCGATGTGTATCACTATGTCCGAGTAACTAGTGTTGTTGGAACTACGCTGTTGACTAGGCCTATTGCAAGTCAGCTCCCTAAGATTAGCTTCTATGTCGGGTGCTCTGCCCCCAGGAATACACATTACCGTGGCTGGATTTTTAAGCGTAATATTTCGGGTAATGGAGTCACCTATGACCAAAGTGCGAGGGCCAGTAGTCCGAGATGACTTTGGACGGCCATGCATCTTACCTGGCTCATCGCGATTAGCAAGCCGCTTGGGGCTAATGCTAACTGGGCTAGCGGGCTGACTACAGTCCGCGTCTGTGTCCGCCACATCTACTGTTATCGCACTATTCTGCTCTAGCTGGCGGACACGTCCCTCTAGCAGGGACAACCTCTATAAGAGAAGGGTGCAGTTGGTGCACGAAGCCGTACAAACCTCTTGATCCGCAACCCTACTTTATGTGTCCGATGATCGACGGTAGACAAACGGCCACGAAGCCTCCGCTGAGAGCCGAATTACAATACTTCCACAATACTTTGTAAAGCTTTAGCAGCACTGGTTCAATTTATTGATTACATTTTGGTGAGGACCTTGAATAGTTGGCAGATTTGAGTTACTATGGCAACATTGGAACTGGCTACCCCCCAGAATCCTAATGGCATTGCATGTCTGTTCATCATCCTCCATGAAGAAAAATGTAACCTGCTAAAACCTCTAACTCCTCTCTGTGCACTCACAGATTGCACTGTTTATTTTCTCTGTCCTTGACTGTGATCCCAATACCCTTGATGCTACCGTGCTCATAAAGCTTGCTTTATCTCCCTGTCATGAGTCACCACAGGTTATGGTTGTTTACGCTCTCTTCATCGCACTCTGTTTATCTTTGTTATAGGAGAGCAGTATTTGGAAGATGTGTGTTGCCACAAGTCCAACAGAAGAGGTGGGGATACCACAATTGGCAGATCATTTCGGCCTGATTGAACATGATGACAATAATGTGGAGTCAAGAAGACATGGAGGGGATTCATACAGGTATAAAATTACTGGACTAAGAGTTAAAGTTTAATTGAGCACATCTTATTTTCTCACACAACACCACCTCCCACTGCGTTAAGCACATTGGACAATAAGACAGTCTGAAATACGAAATTCTATACATGTGTATTGTATGAGATACTACTGTGATATGCTTGTGTGAGAATCTAAAAGAAAATTATTTGGATAACATTAAGCATCTTCGCTAGAGCTAAAGCGATCCATTTCAAAGTAAACATTGAAATTAAAAAAGTTTGCATTCATGCCTTCACATAGGTAAAGCCGGGTGAAGTTGTAGTTTGCAAAGGTTTATACCCGCATCAAAGAGGCAAAGTGTTTCTAATATTTTTGAAGATACCTATGATTGAATTTTTAAAATATAAGAAGCGGTTCTCTGTTTGAAGCAGAGGAGTAACTCGTAAACAAAAACAAGAAAATTGTCATGCCAGAAAATAAAACAAGCAAATCCAGGAGAGGGCTGTCACTTGGAGAAGTTTATTTGAATGGGACAACTTGTCTGAATTAAAAAAAACTAAGTTAAACCTAAAAGCCAGGAAGTAGCAGGCATTCCCCCCCCCAAAAAAACCCCAACTATATCACTGAAGATCAGCTTGTATGGAGACACATGTAAGAATTACCGAATTTGAGGAATCTTCTGAGACGGGTCTGTCTGCAGACTGCAAAATGGGGGTGTGGTGTTAGAAGAGACAAACCTCTAGACAGAGGCGGACCCCCAGAAAGGGGCGTCAACTTGTGTTTATGACATATGAGTGAGCCAACGGATACTACTGGCTATGACGGCTTTAGTGGGTAAACCTTGTCGTGCAAAAAACATGTCGTCCCCGTTGACATTGAGTTGAAATTCATTTAATTTCATGAATGTAAGTATATACGTAAGACCATAAGCATATTTTTGTTATCTCATTTATAATCAGCTCAAAAAAGTAATAACTTGTAAAATATACAAATGTAACTTAAATGACAATATTTTGCATAATATTCCTATAAATGTACTTTATGTGATTTCCATTTGTCCATCCATCCATCCATCCATCCATCCATCCATCCATCCATCCATCCATCCATCCATCCATCCATCCATCCATCCATCCATCCATCCATCCATCCATCCATCCATTTTTTGGAATGTGGGAGGAAACCGGAGTCCTTACTGACAAAATTATTCAACCCCTTAAAGATGAGCAAACTTTAGTTTCAATCCAAGTGTTTTCAATAAGGAATTGACAAAAGTGTGGATGTACGTAGGTCTGAACAGAACCATAACGGTCGAAACTTCAGCAAATTTAAAAGCACTGTCATACTCTTCCTTCTCCAGACAGTCAATGGCACCTTTGCAACATGGCGAAGTCCATAGAATCCTCAACAGAGAACTTAATTTCTCTTCCTGAGCAGAAGCTACGAATATAAAATGATAGCAAGGACACTAAACATTTCAAGAGAGACAATAGGAAATGGAATTGGCTAAAATGGACCATCCCAGCTCCATTGCTTCTTTAAATCTAAAGGCACAGTGGGAACGCAATATGTGTGCGACCAATGCTGGACGCCACCAACAACTGCTCTCCTAAAGCAAAAGGTGCTGAAAAAGTCCCTGCATGACAGTTGAGGTGTCACGAACGAGTGGAGCAAGGGCAACCAAATGCAGCTTGGACCAGGGTTTATTGAAGGGAAGGGAAGTGGGCGAACACAGACACAAGCGGGACAGAGACTCACGGACAGCAGACAGGCAAACAGAAGTCCACTCGGACACGGAACAGATTCTGCCCATGAGCCTCCACACTAGACCAGGGGGAAAATGAACGAGCAGGACAGGAACACAAGGCGCAGACACAGACGGGAGACAACAGTAGACACCGACGGGGGACACACACGGGCAGGGTTTAAATACATTGGACAACAAGAGGGAGCAGGTGACAGACATTATGGTAATGAAGGGATGTGGCTGAGGGAAGTTGCCGGCCAAGCGTCCTCTGGCACGGACGCAACATGATGACCTGTGAAAGGACTTGTCAGAGAGAGGTACTCATCTTTCAACCAGACAATAAGGTTAACTGCAGTATCAGAATCGGAATCAGAATCAGCTTTATTGGCCAAGTTTGTGCATGCCAAACAAGGAATTTAACTCCGGTTGATCCCAGCCTCTGTACAACATTTAAGTGACTAACAACATTCAGGTGACTAACAACATTTAAGTGGCAAGAGCAGGATGTTATTGCCCAGTGATGTCTCTGAGATTCTATGAGTGGTGTGAGTTCATCAGAGCGACAGCCTGGGGGAAGAAGCTGTGTCTGTCTGCTGGTATCAAGATCTCTGTGCAAGAATTCTCTGGTGCATGCCCCTGTGACTCCAAAGCACAAGAAGAGTTGACTCCAGGATGCCAAAAACCACGTAGACAAAACAAAAAGATTTGGGAAGACTGTTCTCTGGGCTGACGTGACACAATTTTAATTTAAAGCTATGTCTGGAGAAGGAAGAATGAGGTCTATAAAGAAAAAGAGCACCTTACCTATTGGGGGGACCTTGGCACCAACGATTGGGGAGTACCAGCTCCTGCAATGCTTTACCTCGAGTTATGTCATACGCAGGGATCTAAAGGGAATCAACTTAAGCCCATAGATGCTAAGAGGTCAGTTCTTGGATCTTGGCCACACGAGTGCCAACAACAACTTTGTGGTCAACAACAGTGGTCGAATGAGTCCACATGAACTCCAGGGTGAGTTTGTTGTCTAGTGGCTTTGGCATCTGAGATCCTGTTAGCACGATGCACAATTCGAGTCAAGGCATTGAGTGCAAGCTCAGCAATATTGTGGAGAAGTGGCAGCTGAGGCTGAGACTTCATTCAGGATTGTCTGCCTAGTTGTGTGAGAGCAAGAGCTCGGCACTGTCGGACCGAACATTTTCTGGAAGGTGGCTAATGACGCAAGGTTCGTTCTGGCCCACTCCTTCTCTCAGCGCTTGATATTTCAGAGCTGTCCGCGGGTAACAAGTTTGCTCGGGCTTGAGGGAGGTAAACTCACCAGGTTCTTTGTGATTGAGATCAGGAATAGTTTTACGGGAGCCATGGTAGGCTGCATTCATACTGATGCTCTGATTTGAGGGCCAGGCATAGGTTGGTGCCTGCTTGGGTGTGTACAGAACATTGCAAGGATCATGGACAAGGGGCTAGCATGAAGTGGCCCAATGTGAGTGAAGAGACAGTAGAGCGTGCCCAACATTGGCTCGTAATTGATGTCTGTATTAAACAATGATGTCAGGACTACAATTCCCCCGGGAGAAAAAACTCAAAAGTGATTCAATGGTATTTTGGGTTACTGGCGGTGGATTTACTGACCACGCACTTTTTGGATGGAGTCTGCTTGATTAACACATCAGCCAGAGAAGGCTTAGTCAACGAACGTCCTGTTGTATTGTCAATGAGGGGCGGCTCGGTGGCACACTGGTTAGCACGTCCGCCTCACAGTTAGGAGGGTGCCGGTTCGATTCCACCTCCGAACCTCCCTGTGTGGAGTTTGCATGTTCTCCCTGTGCCCGCGTGGGATTTCTCCAGGCACTCCGGTTTCCTCCCACATCCCAAGAACATGCTTGGTAGTCCAATTGAGCACTTCAAATTGCCCCTAGGTGTAAGGTGTACTGCCCGATGACCGCTGGGATAGGCTCCAGCATGCCCGCAACCCTCGTGGGGACAAAGTGGTACAGAAAATGGATGGATTGGATGGATGAATATATAAAAAATGTTGTGGCGGTACCAATCAATCCTTTTTTAAGATAACGAAAAAGACAAACAAAAAAGTAACGGAAAAGTGCATACAGTACTGTATTTAACATGTATTTTTTTGCCATTAAATTTGTATGTCTAACAACTATCGTGTTCTTAACAAGTGTTCTTTATTTTCTGTTTTCTCAGCGGTCCCAACTTCCCGAGCCAAGACAAGCTGGTACCTTTTAACGGACAGTATTTAAGCAGTGGTGCGTGCATAGAGGGTTGTGGAACTAAAGGTTTACATACTAGAGCCTATAGAGAGGTAAGAACATTTAAGTGATCACACATAAGTAACAGTTGTTGAGTTGTCTAATTTCTTTACATACCAGAAAATACAACCTTAAAGTGGTTTTATAATCCGAGGACCCCTTGTGGTAAAACACTTTGGGTGCAATCACGCTTTGTAAACTGTTTGAGGTCTCTTCACTTTTCACAGTTTTTAAATATTTTTTGTTGCCACATTAATTGCAGTTCATTTCACCGTGTGAAGATGCTCTACATCAGCATATACTGACCACAAGTCTTCAACACCCATCTCTTATTTCCACGTCAGATCAGTTATCAATGTCTGCATACTTACTAGATAAAGAACTTTTAGCCAACAACAACAATCTCAAGGTAAATACTGTATGTTTTATCACCTCAGCTAATATTGTGAATACTACTGCATTTTGGTCGTGTTTTTATGCTCCTTTTCTGTTTGTGTGTGTGTGTGTGTGTGTGTGTGTGTGTGTGTGTGTGTGTGTGTGTGTGTGTATGTGTGTGTGGGTGCGTGCGTGCGTGCGTGTGTGTGCGCACGCGCGTACTTATGCGTGCGTGTGTGTGCGCTTGTTCAAGTTGCCTATTCCAGAGGTCAATGAAGAAAGTTGCCACAACACAGAAAGTTGTCAGCAGAGTCCACCAGGCCAGATGAGCAGCAATAAGACGTACTTCAATTCACATAGTGTGTATAAAGTTATACTCTCGTGTATTTTAGATATTTATTTACCAACAGCAAAAACCCACAAAGCAACTGTCCTGTTTTGGTGTGTGTATATCACCTGGTAAGATTTGAGATTGGGGTAAAGTAAAACCTAAAGTCTGTATATTCGGCCCAATACTTTTGTCACGGAAAGATCTTTACAGTTTCTCACCCACCCCACCATGCATAGTTGCAGTTAGGGTATGCTATAGAAATGTTTGTAAGATGACAATGATAATAATTTAGCTAATGAATTGATCTCTACAAGTATTCAGGGAACGTCTCACAGTGTGCTGTTATTTTGTCTGAAAGAAATTTGATGAAGTCCCAAACATGGTAAACCAGACCTTCCCAGCACGAAAATGAAGATTTTGGCGGCTGTCTATGATTATAGTGCCCAAATTGTTGATTGCTGTAACATTTAGGTGATGGCACCACTTTAAATTTTTGTCCTCCTCGCTCAGGTCTGCAACAGCGTGGATGGTGCTTGCTTGACTGACTTGTCGATCGACTAATCGCCAAATACACACTTAGGACCAGCCCATCATTTGAATAATATTTCAGGACCAAAATGAAACCAAAATAAATAAAAGTGAAAATAAAAATGAATATAGAAAAATAAATATGGATATAAATAAATAAAAGACATAAACACAGTCTTATACACACCTACACACTTACACACCTACACGCACACACACACACACACACACACACATACACACACACACACACACACACACACACACACACACACACACACACACACACACACACACACACACACTCCGTGAGTCGTCACCTTATTGTGGTGGAGGGGTTTGCTTGCCCCTATGATCGCTCAGGTCTGCAACAGCGTGGATGGTGCTTGCTTGACTGACTTGTCGATCAACTAATCGCCAAATACACACTTAGGACCAGCCCATCATTTGAATAATATTTCAGGACCAAAATAAAACCAAAATAAATAAAAGTGAAAATAAAAATGAATATAGAAAAATAAATATGGATATAAATAAATAAAAGACATAAACACAGTCTTATACACACCTACACACTTACACACCTACACGCACACACACTCACACTCCGTGAGTCGTCACCTTATCGTGGTGGAGGGGTTTGCGTGCCCCTATGATCCTAGGAGCCATGTTGTCTGGGGCTTCATGCCCCTGGTAGGGTCACCCATGGCAAACGGGTCCTAGGTGAGGGGCCAGACAAAGCACGGCTCACACAAGCCCCTTATGATGAATAACATGAATGGATTTGGTTTTCCCTCGCCCGGACGCGGGTCACCGGGTCCCCCCTCTGGAGCCAGGCCTGGAGGCGGGGCTCGAAGGCGAGCGTCTGGTGGCCGGGCCTTCGCCCATGGGGCCCGGCCGGGCACAGCCCGAAAAGGAAACGTGGGTCCCCCTTCCCATGGGCTCACCACCTGTGGGAGGGGCCAAAGGGGTCGGGTGCAGTGTAAGCTGGGCGGCGGCCAAAGGCAGGGACCTTGGTGGTCTGATCCCCGGCTGCAGAGGCTGGCTCTTGGGACATGGAATGTCACCTCTCTGGCTGGAAAGGAGCCCGAGCTGGTGTGCGAGGCAGAAAAGTTCCGACTAGACATAGTCGGACTTGCCTCCACGCACAGTTTGGGTTCCGGTACAAGCCCTCTCGAGAGGGGCTGGACTCTCTTCCACTCTGGAGTTGCCCACGGTGAGAGGCGTCGAGCAGGTGTGGGTATACTTATTGCCCCCCGGCTGGGCGCCTGCACATTGGGGTAGCCTCCCTCCGCCTTCGGATGGGGGGACGGGTCCTGACTGTTGTTTGTGTCTATGCACCAAACGGCAGCTCAGAGTACCCACCCTTCTTGGAGTCCCTGGAGGAAGTGCTGGAGAGCGCTCCTTCTGGGGACTCCATCGTTCTACTGGGTGAGTTCAATGCTCACGTGGGCAATGACAGTGAGACCTGGAAGGGCGTGATTGGGAGGAACAGCCCCCCCGATCTGATCCCGAGCGGTGTTCTATTATTGGACTTCTGTGCTCGACACGGATTTTCTATAATGAACACCATGTTCAAACATAAGGGTGTCCATGTGTGCACTTGGCACCAGGACACCCTAGGCCGCAGTTCGATAATCGACTTTGTAGTCGTGTCATCGGATTTGCGGCCGCATGTTTTGGACACTCGGGCAAAGAGAGGGGCGGAGCTGTCAACTGATCACCGCCTAGTGGTGGGTTGGCTCCGATGGTGGGGGAAGATGCCGGTCCGACCTGGCAGACCCAAACGCTCTGTGAGGGTCTGCTGGGAACGTCTGGCGGAATCCCCTGTCAGGAAGAGCTTCAACTCCCACCTCCGGCAGAGCTTTTCCCATGTCCCGGGGGAGGCGGGGGACATTGAGTCAGAGTGGACCATGTTCCGCGCCTCCATTGTTGAGGCGGCCGACCGGACCTGTGGCCGTAAGGTCGTTGGTGCCTGTCGTGGCGGCAATCCCCGAACCTGCTGGTGGACGCCGGCGGTAAGGGATGCCGTCAAGCTGAAGAAGGAGTCCTATCGGGCCGTTTTGGCCTGCGGGACTCTGGAGGCAGCTGACAGGTACCGGATGGCCAAGCGGAACGCGGCTTCGGCGGTTGCTGAGGCAAAAACCCGGGCGTGGGAGGAGTTTGGCGAGGCCATGGAGAATGACTTCCGGACGGCTTCGAGGAAATTCTGGTCCACCATCCGGCGTCTCAGGAGGGGGAAGCAGTGTAACGTCAACACTGTTTACAGTGGGGATGGCGTGCTGCTGACCTCGACTCGGGACATACTTCGAGGACCTCCTTAATTCCACCTACACGCCTTCCATTGTGGAAGCAGGGCCTGGGGACTCTGAGGCGGACTCTCCAATCTCTGGGGTCGAAGTCACTGAGGTAGTTAAAAAATAGGGCTGTGGACTCGGTCGGATTTTTGCACCGAGTCCGAGTCCGGCCTCTTGGCCATGAGTCAGAGTCCGAGTCCGGCTGTCCATTTTTTCTGTTAATTCATGTGACTGCTTAGTCTTTATTCAAGGCTAATTTAGATCAAAATCTAAATAATTACAACAGTTTTGTGATGGCTTTGTCTTTATTAAACATATAAACGAATACAATAAACAGATACTTTCAAGTTTTAATCATTAATTACACCATTATAGCTCAGACATTTATCTAAACACAAATAATTAGTGACGACCCCTTATTTGGAAAGCGAAAAACCCATGTCGTACGGCGTCAGCACTATGTTGTTTTCAATAAAAACATGAAGAACTCACGTTTGCGTCAGTCAATTTTAATTTTTATAAAGGATTATTCTCATTTGATGTCTTTAAATTCATCCGCGTTCTGCCATTGAAGCGGGGTGCATTCAAAGACCAGTCGTACAGACGGAACACTCATTCACTTCACCAAAACGCAACAATATAATTACGTGAGCTTTTTGCATAAACCTCGATGCAAAGAAACTCCTCTTTTTGGGTACAGGCTACAAGGAGTATATATTACAAAGGAGACTTTATACTTAATTGTGATCATCATTCATCCATCCATCCATTTTATTTTATTACTCAGGTATTTTCAAAGCAAATTAATATTGTTGCATTTATTAATTTGCTTTAACATGACAGCGCAATATAATTAAAAGCTGACACGATAGCAATGTCAAACGTGTTCATTTAAGAAAAAGCCACACACGTTTTGTGATCAAAACTTTCATAACGAGAATGATTTGAGTGAATTGATTTTACCATTTTATCCCCCCTCCCCACCATCTGTCACTTTGCTTGGGACAAAAGGAGCCTTCAGAACTGAAATTTCTTCTCAATTATTCATTCAAATCAATTCACTCAAATCATTCTCGTTATGAAAGATTTGATCACAAAACGTTTCCGTATGTACGACTGGTCGGATGAATTTAAAGACATCAAATGAGAATAATCCTTTATAAAAATTAAAATTGACTGACGCAAACGTGAGTTCTTCATGTTTTTATTGAAAACAACATAGTGTTGACGCCGTACGACGCCGTACGACATCGGTTTTTCGCTATAATTCGGTATAATTCGAGGTAGTCCACCCTCACCCAAAGTTAAGGTTTCATGGGAATATTATTGTCATAATTGTCTGGACCATATATGATAATTGTTTAATGGTAGTTATTGATAGATCTTGAAGATGTCAAGTTATAGGTGCATAAGACTATGTTGTTCATGCATATAGCACGTTCATTGTAAGAGGGGAAGAGATGTTGTGTATTTTGGGCTAACTCAAATTCCGTAGTAGAAAAACCCCGGAAGTGGGATGGGCATTCTGTGTTGTTCTGGTACGCCCTGTGAACGCACTGTGAGTAAGGAATAAAGCAGTTATCATTCACGTCGTTGTCCGACCTATTCTTGCTATCTAAGAACCTGGAAAATAGTAAGGATATAACATATATCACGGGTCATTACGACGAGTTTGGTGGAGTTTTTACTGCTTCTTCCAACTCCTACCGCGCTGACTGTAACCTGACACTCTCTGGCTGCGTCTTGCCTCTTTTTTTTATTGTCGGACTCGGTGGACTCGGTCAAAATCAGCCCCGAGTCCGAGTCCGAGTCCGGCAAAAATGACCGAGTCCGACCGAGTCCGAGTTCCCGAGTCCGAACCGAGTCCACAGCCCTGTTAAAAAACTCCTCGGTTGGAAGGCCCCGGGGGTGGATGAGATCCGCCCGGAGTTCTTAAGGGCTCTGGATGTTGTGGGGCTGTCATGGCTGACACGCCTCTACAACATTGCGTGGACATCGGGGACAGTGCCTCTGGATTGGCAGACTGGGGTGGTGGTTCCCCTCTTTAAGAAGGGGGACCGGAGGGTGTGTTCCAATTACAGGGGAATCACACTCCTCAGCCTCCCTGGTAAGGTCTACTCAGGGGTGCTGGAGAGGAGGGTCCGTCGGGAGGTCGAACCTCGGATTCAGGAGGAGCAGTGTGGCTTTCGTCCTGGCCGTGGAACAGTGGAACAGCTCTACACCCTCAGCAGGATCCTCGAGGGTGCATGGGAGTTCGCCCAACCAGTCCACATGTGTTTTGTGGACTTGGAGAAGGCGTTCGACCGTGTCCCTCGGGAGGTTCTGTGGAGGGTGCTTCGGGAGTACGGGGTGCCGAGCCAACTGATAAGGGCGGTTCGGTCCCTGTATCACCGATGCCAGAGTTTGGTCCGCATTTCCGGCAGTAAGTCGGATTCGTTCCCAGTGAGGGTTGGACTCCGCCAAGGCTGCCCTTTGTCACCAATTCTGTTCATAATTTTTATGGACAGAATTTCTAGGCGCAGCCGAGGCGTTGAGGGGGTCCGGTTTGGGGACCTCAGCATCGCATCTCTGCTTTTTGCAGACGACGTGGTGCTGTTGGCTTCTTCAGGCCGTGATCTCCAGCTCTCACTGGAGCGGTTCGCAGCCGAGTGTGAAGCGGTCGGGATGAGGGTTAGCACCTCCAAATCCGAGTCCATGGTCCTCGATCGGAAAAGGGTGGAATGTCCTCTCCGGATCGGGGATGAGATCCTGCCCCAAGTGGAGGAGTTTAAGTATCTTGAGGTCTTGTTCACGAGTGAGGGGAGGATAGAGCGCGAGATCGACAGGCGGATCGGTGCAGCGTCGGCAGTAATGCGGACTCTGTACCGGTCCGTCGTGGTAAAGAGAGAGCTGAGCCAAAAGGCAAAACTCTCAATTTACCGGTCGATTTACGCTCCTACCCTCACCTATGGTCACGAGCTATGGGTCGTGACCGAAAGAACGAGATCCCGGATACAAGCGGCCGAAATGAGTTTTCTCCGCAGGATGTCCGGGCTCTCCCTTAGAGATAGGGTGAGAAGCTCGGTCATCCGGGAGAGGCTCGGAGTAGAGTCGCTACTCCTCCACGTTGAGAGGAGCCAGATGTGGTGGCTCGGGCACCTCATCAGGATGCCTCCTGGGGAGGTGTTCCGGGCACGTCCCACTGGTAGGAGACCCCGGGGACGACCCAGGACTATGTCTCTCAGCTGGCCTGGGAACGCCTTGGGATCCCCCGGGATGAGCTGGATGAAGTGGCTGGGGAGAGGGAAGTCTGGGAGTCCCTCCTGAAGCTGCTGCCCCCGCGACCCGACCCCGGATAAGCGGAAGAAGATGGATGGATGGATAAAAATGAATATATAAAAATAAATATGGATATAAATAAATAAAAGACAAACACAGTCTTATACACACCTACACACTTACACACCTACACACACACACACGCACCCCCCCGCCCACACACGCACACACGTTAATGACAACCAGTTCAGGGTGTCTTTTGCATGAAGTCAGCTCTGAGAATCCCATTTTCTGGAGGTCAATACCCTTTGTTGATTGTCATTGTTAACCTATAGACCCAAATCAATCCACTTTCATCTTGAGACCGAAGTGGCTATTTTGTTGTTTGTCTGATTCTATACATGTTGTATCAAGGTGTTCATCCTTATTGGATTGGTGATTTGGACAGCATCATTATGAAGAACGCTGACATGTATACCAACGACTCTCCTGGCAATTGTCATTTATATGGGAACAGAACTTCCCTATCCCAGCAACTGAACCTTTTGCACAATTCACTTCAGGTACAGAATCTTAAGTGACATTTTTCAAATCATGTATAGTTAATATAAACATACTAAATATTTTAAGACAGACATACCAACTGTCACGAAACTGACCAAGGACTGTAAACTGGAATGTGTTTGTACATTTATTTCATTGTCTCTAGCATGGTCACCCTTTGCGCTCGCTGAGCTCTACACAGCTGACCAACCCCAGCAGCAAAACCCAAGCCTTTATTATCTGTAACATTGTGTTGATGAAGGGCCATGGCAAGGTAGGGACTGTTCAATCCTATCATTACATTAAAACGGATATACTGTAATATCTATCCACACTTGGACAAAATTGTTGGATTGAAAACAAACCTACAATGCTTACTAAAATAGCTTGTGGGTATACCAGGTAGTGAGGTGCATTCCAGTTCTTTTAGGTGAACTGGATCTTTAGAATCAGTTCACTCAAAAGATTCGTTCAAACGAATCGTTCAATGAATCCCCCCCTAACCCTTAATTTTGGGGACACCAACTCATATAACAACGTAAAACACATACATATTGTCATATAAAGCAGTTAACCAAATGTCTGATTTTTATGTTTTGAATGGGGAATATAAAAACAAGGAATAAAACACCAGACAAGTTATAACATAAAAATGTTTATAATAATAATAATAATAAAAGTACATTTCAAACCAGCAATCTAATGTGGAACTGCAGTCGATATATTGGATAACAACATTTAGGCATATGTATGCATACACGTTATTTAAAACCTACTATAAGTAAATCGTAAATCTACATTCTGGCTTCGATAGTTTACGCCAGGAGACGCAACATATTCACTGACTGATCCGTTGATGCACAAGAAGGCATTTCACTCGTTGACTCGTTCGCGAACGGGAAAGCCAGGATTCGTTCCCTCACTGATCCGTTCTCGCGGTGAACTGGAAATGCGAATCACTCACTGAGTGAATCACTCACTGAGTGATTCGTTCACTCACAGATTCGTTCGTTGGTGAACGGGAAATGCAATTCACGACTCGTTCGTGAACGCGAAGTTACGTCACTGACTCGTAAAGTCCCTCCTCCATCTAACGCTCGCTGGCGCTGCTGATTGGCTGATTTTCTTCTTCGTTTTGTTTTACGGCGAGATAGCACCAGCTTCAATGGGCATTACTGACATCTACGTTATATATGAAAGGAAAAAAGAACGAATCACTTTAGGAAGTGATTCGTTCACTCTCGTTCACTGAAAACATTCGTTCCTTTTGAACGAATCGTTCACTCACGAGCCAACACTAATACCAGGAAGCTTGGTCTCAGCTGCAAGTCATGGGTACTCAAATAGGTCAACGACACAAACCACATAGCTAGTAGCTTATAACAAAAAATTAAATGTATTTTGAAGAGACTTGATCTAAATCCTACTGAATATCTGCAGTACAAAAAAGCTGAAAGATTCAGTCTGGAAAAAGCATCCTTCAAATTTGAGACAGTTGTAGCAGTTACATAAATCTCTTCATTGTGTTGGTCTCAAAAGGCCGTGACAAAAAAAACCAGTCATTGTTTTTTGTTAAAACATTTTAGCCACCCTTTATAGTTTATATTTTTGTTGGCATGCAATTTAAAAGTCAAAAGCGAGTCAAAAGCAGTGCTTTGCTTGACTGCTCTTCTCCTACACTGCTAAAAAACAACCATTGGACAATTGTAATTTTCTTCTATAGCTGTCTATACAATGACAGATTAGTTGAGAACATATCTTTTTTTTCTTTTACATTTGTAACAATACTTTTGCAACAAATGTATTTTCAGGGTCTGGGCTTCAGCATAGTTGGTGGGAGAGACAGCATGTATGGACCAATGGGGATTTATGTTAAGACCATTTTTCCTGGTGGTGCAGCGGCTGCTGATGGAAGGCTACAAGAGGGTGAGGGCTACTTTTTTAATATGTAAAAGCGATCCTCGGCTTTGCCAAGGAGTCCTATTCCTACAGTTGCAAAGTCAGTACGTGCCACGGTCTGTAATTAACCTAATGCAGCAATTAAACAGTAAATACTGTAAATATTTTAAGAACAAAAATAGGTTGGGATTAAATACAAAACACTAAAACTATGGCAGTAATTGTGCAGGCCTTCTTGTTCTGCTTCACTACAATACAATATACAGCGCTGTGCAAACTGGTTCATTGAGTGATGTTCAGAATCTGGAGTGAGGACCCTCTGTCCTCAACCTTTAGACTGACAACCCCTAATAAATAAAAGAGTAGCACAATATTTATTGCCCCTGTGCTCAGATGTGTGATAAAGATGCAACAATGAGTATAAATATTATGATATTGTGTGTAGGTGATGAGATACTCGAGCTCAATGGGGAGTCACTGCATGGATTGAGTCACGATGATGCACTTCACAAGTTCAAAGTAAGTCGCCCGCCTCTTTACTCCGTCCGTCTGTCCATCCATCCAATCGCTTATCTGTGTGAGGGCATGCTGTTTGAACAGAACGCCTGCCCAACCTTTGTTGACCTGATAATTTCCTGCCATAAAGAGAGGCTAAAGGGGCGACAGACCAATACATACGGAAATACATAATTTGGAAATAAAATGCTCGAGGGGCTTAACTGGGGTTGCACACATTTCTGACGGGGCTACAACCCCCGTAGCCCTGGTGTAGTGCCATCCCTGTTGTGTAGCTGCCCGCTTTCGCCATAACGGGACAACGTTGTCTCTGTGCGTCACATTCAGGGGCTAAAAAGGACATCCAGTCAAGGTCTGTTACATCGTTAAAACAAAAAATAACTAAACCATGGTAGCTTCGTTCCCAGTTCTTTATCTTTAATGCTCGCTATGCTAACAGTAATTACCAAGAGGCCGCCTTCACAGTTCGACTATTTAATGTATGCCAGAATGACCGATGCACAGCTGTGGAGCCTTTTCTGCGAGATGTGGAAGAAGGTCTAACTCCCAGCGCCAAGGTTCCTGCTCTTATACTACTCTGGGCCGCCTTCCTGCAAGGAGGCGACTCTGCCTAGCCTGTGTGATAATGTGTGACTTTGTAGTCTTAACTGAGAGCGACTTCTACATATATGCAAAGAGTGAGAAGAGAAAGCTAATGAAGCAAGAGAAGGGTTACAGCGATATAACGGCGTAGCTCAAGCTACCTAGCTAATCACATGTGCCAAAGAGGCCTATTCTAACAACCATAAGGTGATCAAACCGCAGAGTTTATTAATTTTTCTTACCAATACCATGCCATCAATGTCTGGCATCCCTCGAGTACCTCTCTGTAATGATGGTGGTCAATGTCTGGGAATTTTTCTCCATATCTTTTAAATAAATCACTCAATTAAAAAAAATATTTGGTCCAAATTGCTGTAAATCTACATTACATTACTTCAGCTACAATATTGTGCCTCAATAAATTAAAAAAATATTAACATCCTGACTCTTATGTAATGAGGCACAATACCGTATTTTTCTGACTTAAAGTCGCTCCGGAATATACGTCGCATTAGCCATAAAATGCACAATAACGTGAAATAAAACATATATAAGTCGCTCCGGAGTATAAGTCGCATTCTGGGGGAAATTTATTCGACGAAATCCAACACCAAGAACAGACATGAACGAGCAACAACAGGCTAAACGATAGGTATGCTAACGTAACAAACACAATCAAAGAGCTGAGAACGGGCCTGACGTAACATTCAGAGTTATTCAAATGACTATTACATAAATAACACGTTTATAAAACCATCTGTGTCACTCCAATTCATTAAATCCATCGATCGCCCTTTATGTCAACATAAATGCGCGCCGCTGACGGCGGTTGCACTTCAAAATATTCCACAGGCCCATATAACGATATATAAATTATATATCAAATAACTATTATATAAGCAATAATGTTATCAAACCATCTGTGTCACTCCAAATCATTAAATCCATCGATCGTCCTGTATGTCAACAATGCCGGGTGCGCGCCGCTGACGGCGCTTGCACTTCAAAATATTCCACAGGCCCGTATAGCGATATATAAATTATATATCAAATAACTATTATATAAGCAATAATATTATCAAACCATCTGTGTCACTCCAAATCATTAAATTCATCGATCAAATTCCTCATCCTTTGTCAACAACGGCGCGCGTGTGCCGCTGACGTCAGCCTCGTCGTTATTCCACAGATCTAGTATATAACTATAATGTAGCGTTAACAAAGTACCAGGAAAGACGTGGGTTTGGTAAACGGCTCTTTATTTAACAAAACAAGAGTTCAACGAGCCAACAACTACTGAACTGTAACGATAAAAACATATACAAGTTGCAACATGAAATAAAATATATCAAATAACTATAACATAAATAGTTCACCGCCACACAGCCCCAAGCACCGGCGTCGACTTCCAGGCATGTGGCGGCGTGGACTTCCATCCCCGGAGGTGGCACTTCCAGCCACGGAGGTGGCTGGGACCTACGGAGAGTAGGACTGGGCGTGCGTAGGAGCAGTGTCCGAGCCCCATCCACCGTCCCCGGACAGCCACCCGGCCGAGCGCCGGCCCCCGACTTCCATCCACAGAGGTGAAAGAGAGCTCCGTAGAGTAGGACCGGGCGTGCATAAAAGCCATGTCCGAGCCCCATCCACCGTCCCCGGACAGCCACCCGGCCGGATGCCGGCCCCTGACTTCCATCCACGGAGGTGAGAGAGAGCTCCGTAGAGTAGGACCGGGCGTGCTAGTCACTCCAAATCATTAAATCCTTCAAACTCTTCGTCCTCCGTGTCACTTACAAACAAAGCCGCTAATGATGCCGGTAGTACGTGGGGCCCTTCGTCATCTTCGTCATCCCGTGATCGAATCTTTGTCCTTTATGTAAACAACCGCTGCACCGCGCCGCTGACGTCACTTGAAGTTCAAATTACAGTAATCCCTTGCTTCATCGTGATTTGTTTATCGCAGTTTCAAAATTTGTGAAAAAATTCACATATAAGTCGCTCCACAGTATAAGTCGCCCCCCTAAACTATGGAAAAAAACGTGCCTTATAGTCCGAAAAATATGGTATATTGTGGCAGACGTGAGGAACACGTCTTTATTCCATGACTGACTGCCAACAAGTCAGACAAGACACAAGTCATCAAAGTAAAAAAGACAATATGGTGTATCAAATGACACATATAGAACCCCTCCCCTAACTGCAGGCCTGCTGCGAGAGGCCCAGTCCTAAGGTCGCCACACAAGAATATTTTCTTTCTCGGCATGTTAAATTTTGCAATCATATTGATATTGCAATATCCAACATCCATATTGCATATTTTTCCAATATTGTGCAGCCCTACACTGTATAATGTTTTATGATGGATCTGTAAATGATCATGCAAGTGCTTAATGGCGTTAATAAGAACCTTCAGCTGCAGAGAGGCTTCTCATTTCTCTTAAATCAGACACGGAGAAACTAATCCTTGTGATATGTTGAAGTAGTTATAAGTAGAGATGTCCATGTAAATTTTGGTGCCAACTGATAGCTGTTTTGGGACATTTTAAGTTATAGGGATAGACTCGGTCGGATTTTTGCTCCGAGTCCGAGTCCGGCCTCTTGACCACGAGTCCGAGTCCGAGTCCGGCTGTCCATTTTTTCTGTTAATTCATGTGACTGCTTAGTCTTTATTCAAGGCTAATTTAGATCAAAATCTAAATAATTGCAACAGTTTTGTGATGGCTTTGTCTTTATTAAACATATAAACGAATACAATAAACAGATACTTTCAAGTTTTAATCATTAATTACACCATTATAGCTCAGACATTTATCTAAACACAAATAATTAGTGACGACCCCACAACTATCGAAACACATCAATGATATAAGCTGGGTGACATAATCGTCCTTGACATTGGTACATAATGTAAACATTAGCCTAAGTGCAACTCAACCTAGCCGCATTGATCGTAACTTACGCTCCGTTTCCCCCCCAAATCTAGAGGCAAAACATTGTTCTCTCGCTGCTCCCGGGTTCTTCCATCTTGGCTGCGCGCGGGGCATTGTGGGTCTTGTACGTGCACGCACGCAGGCAGGCAGGCAGGCGCGGGCGCGCACGCAACAACTAAATTTGTCTTCATAACAAGCAAGCAGGGCTGTGGACAGTATTCCTACGCGCATTCTCAGCAGCATGATGAAAATAAAATTGAACGTATTTTTTTTATTGTCGGACTCGGTGGACTCGGTCAAAATCAGCACCGAGTCCGAGTCCGGCAAAAATGACCGAGTCCGACGAGTCCGAGTCCCCGAGTCCGAGTCCACAGCCACAATGATTTCCAATGGGGAAATTGTGATTCCTTCCTTCTGCAACGTCATCAATGAAGACAAGTAGGGGAGGGGTGTGTGGCCCTACTCTTGATTAAAAATGTGTGTTTTTAAATGGAAAAAAATAGAAAATGCCAACTTTATTCCTTTTCCTGGTTAAAAAATACATAAACTGGGCTTTACCGTCCCTTTAATGTTTTTTACAGCAGATCAAAAAGGGCCTATTGACTCTAGTGGTGAGGACAAGCCTTCGAGTGGGAGCCTTGTGTGGCCAGGCCCAGGTCGCTCAGCTGTGCAGATCACGCTCACTCAACTCCACCACGGGTATGGCTGGACTCAGTGATGAGATGAGAGATTACGACTTCAAAACTTGCAACAATTCCATCATTAACATTCCAAGTGCACCCACTAAAGCAGGGGACCGTATCATGATGGAGATCATCCTGCATAAAGGTCAGACTCACTAGAATTGTGATCAGGTTAACTGTTGTTTTTCTCCATTGTTTTAATTTAATGCAAGCATGGAAATTACTTTTTCATTAACATGGGATGGTTAGTTTTTGTTTGCGTGTGACAGCTTTTGATATCTCAACTTGGATTGCTTTCGGAAGTGAGGTTCAAAGGAAGTTCTATTCAGTGCCATAGGCCAAAAATAACACTTATCCTCTCACATACACCATAGTGATTGGCAAATGAAGCTTCAAATCAGCTTCATTTGCTGTTTTGAATCCTCTAGATCAGTGGTTCTCAAATGGGGGTACGCATACCCCTGGGGGTACGTGGAGGTACTCCAGGGGGTATGTGAGAGTTTACAAAAATATATACCGGTATTAAAACAAAGAAACCAAAAAACAGTAAGTCTGATTGTCTTGAGAATTAGTTATAAAAAGTTTGATGAAATACAAATGTATGTTTTAAATTCAGTATTCAATTTTAATCCTTAATAAACGGACTCTCCACAAACCAATAGCAGTCACCTGCGGTTGCCTTGATGACGCACTGTAACATGGAGATGTGGCTAAAGCGTAGCAGCGATGCTGCTGTTGAAAACACGGAGAAACAAGTAAAAATGAAGGCAAAACCGGAGCCGACGAAGTACCAACAGTACATGGAAGACTATTGTTTGATGGGATTTACGTCCACAAGTTGTAACCCACCCAAAGCGCTGTGCTTTTTTTGCGGGGAGCAATTAGCCAACGCTAGCATGAAGCCGGTACATCTCCAGCGGCATCTCACCACAAAACACGGATGCCATGTTGGTAAGCCACCGGAGTTCTTCAGGAGGAAACTTTCTGACTTCCAGTCATCCCAAAACACAATGCAAAAAGCCTCCACTACATCAGCCAAAGCCCTGGAGGCTTCTTATGCGGTTTCTTTGCTCGTAGCTAAAGCCAAAAAAACGTTCACCATAGCTGAAGAGCCGCTGCTCCCCGCCTCTGTTGTATTGGCCGAAACTATGCTAGACAAAAAATCTGCGGATACATTAAAAACTGTGCCTTTGTCAAATGACACCGTTTGCCACAGAATAGACAGAATGGGTGCAGACATTGTCGAACAAGTTGTGGGAAAACTTGGCGACTCTTTTTCACTCCAGCTGGATGAATCCACAGATGTCAGTGGAAATGCACAGCTTGTTGCTTTTGTGAGATACATTGAGACTGACGACATTTGTGAACACATACTTTTCTGCAAAAGTCTGGAGGGGAGAACAACCGGAGAGGACATTTTTAATGTCGTTAACGCATTTTTCTCTGAAAATGGTATCAGTTGGAAATCCTGCAGCAGCGTTTGTACAGATGCGGCTGCATCAATGACGGGCAGTGCGAAAGGGCTCATTGCGCGGATTAAAAAGGAAAATCCCGACATTAAGTGTACTCACTGTGTGATTCACAGGCGAGCGTTAGCGTCCAAGAAAATGAGCCCCGTGTTGCATGATGTTTTGAACTAGTCAAGTCAAGTCAAGTCAAGTTTATTTGTATAGCCCTAAATCACAAGCAGTCTCAAAGGGCTTCACATAGACAAAAATTGACTATTATTCTCAAAGCATCCCCTGATCTTAAGCTCCCAAAAGGGCAAGGCTAAACTCAAAAACCCCTGCCAGGGGAAAATGAGAAACCTTGAGAAGGGACCACAGATGGAAGGATCCCCCTTTCAGGATCACCAGGTTGAAATGGATGCAGAGAGGGCACAAATAATACATAATATGAAAATCAATGAAAAAAAGTGGATGCATCAAAGTGATCAACTTCATCAAGTCAAGGCCACTTAATGCACGTTTGTTCCGCCGCCTCTGTGAAAACATGGGAGCTGAACACACGCAACTCCTCCTGCATACAGAAGTGCGCTGGCTCTCTCGAGGGAAGATACTCAACAGGCTGTTGGAGTTACGAGCTGAAGTGCACACCTTTCTGACAGAGCACGGATCTCCCCATGCCACCTTGTTCGAGAACACGGACTGGCTTGCAAAGCTTTGCTATCTGGCAGATATATTCAGCAAACTGAACGAACTGAATGTGTCTCTGCAGGGCAAGGACACCAGCATCCTGAACCTGTATGACAAGGTGTGTGGTTTCCTGAAGATAACAGAGCTGTGGAAAAGGGCATGTGGTTAGGAGGATTTCACCTGCTTTCCACAGGTGGATGCTTTTCTCTCCAATGAAGATGTGGAGACAGCTCCAGTGAAGTTAGTCATAGTGGGACATTTGGCTAATTTGATAAAGGGCTTTCATTGCTACTTTGCTGACATGGAGGAGAAATCTGCACGGCTGGATTGGGTGAAAAACCCATTTCTCTTGTCTGAAGCAAAGAGAAGAAAGGAAAAACTCACCAGGAAAAACGGATGGAAGTGGCATCTGACCGTGGCCTGCAGATGAAGTTTGGCGCATCCACTCTCACACAGTTTTGGGTGTGTGTGAGGCAGGAGCACCCTGAGCTGGGACAGAAAGTTTTGGAGCATCTGCTGCCCTTTGCCTCCACATATTTATGTGAGACCTCCTTATCTGCAATGACTGTGATCAAAACAAAGCAAAGAAACAGACTGAGCCTGGAGAAGAACTTGATCACAGCAGTTGCCTCCCTGCCACCAAGGATGACAAAGTGAGGTACAAGCCCATGTTTCTCACTAAAATGTAGTACGAGTGCAAAAGACTCATTCGAGCTTCAAGACTGTTCAATGCTTGTTCAATGCTTGTCAAATCAAAATCAAATGTTCAATGCAACAATTCAATTTTAAGAGAAAAAAGTTTCTTTTTTTTAATCCCAAAAGAGGTCAAGTTGATTATTTTTTATGAGCAAATCTTTATTTATTATTAAGTTATCAATTTATTTTGTAAACAAGATATTATTTATTTATAATTAAGTTAATCTATTTTTGTGAACAAATTTTTAGTTATGTATATTTGTATTTCCGCACTAAAAGGCGCACCGGATTATAAGGCGCACCTTCAATGAACGGCCCATTTTAAAACTTTGTCCATATATAAGGCGCACCGGATTATAAGGCGCATAAAATAGAAGGTATACTGCAACAAACTGAGGTTGACTAGGGTTGCGGTATGCATCCACTAGCCAATAACCAATCGCGTTTCTCAAACGATTTCCTATAAAATGATCGGAACTGACTAAAGTTCGATCTAACGCATTGGTACTACTTACCTATGTTTCCCTTCCATATCGATCCGTAGATTTACTCGAAACATTAACAGAGCAGCCTATTTTGACGTGAAATAGCCTGGTACGTATAGCAGCTATCGTTATAGCATTAGCCATCCGCAAAGTCCCATGAGCCTCAGCTCGCAATCTCCCATGAGCCTCAGCAAAGTGTAAACAATCGCGTTTCTCAAACGATCTCCTATAAAATGATCGGAACTGACTAAAGTTCGATCTAACGCATTGGTACTACTTACCTAGGTTTCCCTTCCATATTGATCCGTAGATTTACTCGAAACATTAACAGAGCAGCCTATTTTCACATGAAATAGCCTGGTACGTATAGCAGCTATCGTTATAGCATTAGCCATCCGCAAAGTCCCACGAGCCTCAGCTCGCAATCTCCCATGAGCCTCAGCAAAGTGTAAACAATCGCGCTTCTCAAACGATCGCCTATAAAATGATCGGAACTGACTAAAGTTCGATCTAACGCATTGGTACTACTTACCTATGTTTCCCTTCCATATCGATCCGTAGATTTACTCGAAACATTAACAGAGCAGTCTATTTTAACATGAAATAGCCTGGTACGTATAGCAGCTATCGTTATAGCATTACCCATCCGCAAAGTCCCACGAGCCTCAGCTCGCAATCTCCCATGAGCCTCAGCAAAGTGTAAACAATCGCGTTTCTCAAACGATCTCCTATAAAATGATCGGAACTGACTAAAGTTCGATCTAACGCATTGGTACTACTTACCTATGTTTCCCTTCCATATCGATCCGTAGATTTACTCGAAACATTAACAGAGCAGCCTATTTTGACATGAAATAGCCTGGTACGTATAGCAGCTATCGTTATAGCATTAGCCATCCGCAAAGTCCCACGAGCCTCAGCTCGCAATCTCCCATGAGCCTCAGCAAAGTGTAAACAATCGCGTTTCTCAAACGATCTCCTATAAAATGATCGGAACTGACTAAAGTTCGATCTAACACATTGGTACTGCTTACCTATGTTTCCCTTCCATATCAATCCGTAAATTTACTCGAAACATTAACGGAGCAGCCTATTTTGAAATGAAATAGCCTCGCGGGTACAACAGCTATTCGGTGACGCCCCCTGACTACAGTTGCCGTAATGTTGGGAAGCGATGCGACCTTGTAATTTACTAGTCGTACTAAAACGTACTGAAACATTTTGGCAGAGCACTATGTACAACCAGTATGGATCAACAAATTCATCAATTGATCCAGATATAAGGCGCACTGGACTATAAGGCGCACTGTCGGCTTTTGAGAAACTTTTTGGTTTTTAGGTGCGCCTTATAGTCCGGAAAATACGGTAATATAAATTAGCAGTGTTGTGCATACAGTATTTGAGTTTTGAAAGGGTTTATGCCTTCTTGGTGGTCACTGTTTACTGTTCATCGTTTTTGTTTCTATATGCAATGTTTGAAACATAAATGTGTCTGTCAGGTACATTGCCACAAGTTGTTTAACTTTAATAAATCAAACACTGATGGGACAATCCTGTACCTCTTTCTTTTCGACCAGAAATGTGTGGCGCTGGGTACTTGGCTGAAAAAATATTTCAAAGGGTGTACATCAGGGGTCTCAAACTCCAGTCCTCGGGGGCCGCATTCCTACATGTTTTCCAAGTTTCCCTCGTTAAACACACCTGATTCAATTATCAGGATCCTGCAGAACATGAGGATGAACTGATCATTTGAATCAGGTGTGTTTAACGAGGGAAACTTGGAAAACATGTAGGAATGCGGCCCCCAAGGACTGGAGTTTGAGACCCCTGGTGTACATCACTGAAAGAAATTTGAGAACCACTGCTCTAGATGGCACCTTTGGTTGAAAGATAGTAGTTTAAGAATGGCAATTGAGTGTGCCTTTTTGATTGATTGATTGATTGATTGATTGATTGATGTCTTTATTTTGAACATATTTAAAACATAAAAGGAGGAAAAAAATAAAATAAAATACAATAAATAACACTTCAAAGTGGCCATATTTAAGTCACAAAAAAACAAAAAAAAACAAAGAATGCTCGAAACGGAGTAGGAGGAAGCAGAGCTTTTTAGATTCCTACCTCTTTCTCACTTAATCCATTAAATAAAATGGAAAGCCATTAAATAAAATATTCAACATATAAATCAATAAAACAGAATACAAGTAGACACAGTTCCAGACTTATTTTTCTGTTTCCTTTTGGCCTGTGTGTAGTCAGTTTGGCTGTTATTCTTTTTCTCATACATGTCAAGAAACCAGTCTTTATATACTTTTTTGAACAGTTTTATGTTTGCACTATTTTTGCGCTCACTTTCTAGACCATTCCACAATTTCACCCCACAGACAGTTATACACATACTTTTCATAGTTGTTCTGACTTTTACTCTCTTAAAATGTATCTCCCCTCTCAGATTGTACCCACCCTGCCTTTCCATAAACAGATTTTGTATTCCGCTCGGAAGAAGGTTATATCTTGCTCTGTACATAATTTGAGCTGTCGTGTTTAATCAGATCCTTGAATTTCAAAGTTTGTGTTATTATGACTAGTGTGTTTGTATGCTCCCGATATCGCTTGTTAGTGAGTATTCTTATTGCTCTTTTTTAAAACATGCCCAATGGCTTTAGGTTGGACTTGTTGCCTTCAAGCCTATATTGAATAGAGCAGGGGTGGCCAACCAGTCAGAGACTAAGAGCCACATTTTTTACTGTGTCATCGCAAAGAGCCACATGAGCACACATGAACACCCCCCCACACACACACGCACACAAACACGCACGCGCACGCGCACGCGCACGCACACGCACACGCACACACACACACACCCCTCTGCTCAGCCAAATTTATTGTGTGACATTATTATGTCACACACCAACATGATAATGACAAATTGACTCCTACAGTACTAAAACCACAGACCAAAGACCACATTTTCAACAATGAACATTGTGTGCATTGTCTCACACAGAAAAACTCTCAGTTCAACAAATTCCACAAACAAAAACATAATAAGTTTTTTCACTTACTATGTGTGGCGGGACAGACCATTCGTTTGAGTTCGTCGTTTTCAGGAGACAAGATTTCAATAACGTCACTGAGGCATATTTTAACGAACTCCACTTCATTGTATGGCTTTTTAGCCCGTGCAATGTTCCAAGCCAGTTGAAACAATGCAAGTGTGACAGTCTCTGAGTGCTTCGTAATTTTTTTGAAAAACTGTACCTATTTTTCTGCCTGACTTTTCAAAGTCTCCAAACTTGTGCTTGCGAAATTCAGTCCCTTTTGCAAAGTCCTTATCGATATTGGCATGAAGTGAGCTGAAGTGGCGCTGACCATTTGTAGCTTTTAAATGCGCCAATGACGTCCGACATATCAGGCAGAATGGCTTGCCATAGCGTTCAACAAAAAACAACTTTAACTCTGTTAAAAACGTCCTGTGTTCATCGTCATATATTCGTTTAGCTGTGCATTGTTTCCTTGCCATTTTGGCAAGCGTCTTGTCAGCTTTTCTGGACCTAATGGGCCCCCGTAGTCACAGTCGCCATTCATTAAAAAGCCAGCAAAACCAATCGCTCTGTTTGTCCCTCCTCTGCGGGATTTCACCTCACGCGCATGCGCGTTTGACCAAAATACCATATTGAACTCAAGCGAAGCAAATACGCACGAAAAATAAACACAAATGTTGATATGAACGTAAAAGAGCCGCATGAAACTAGCCAAAGAGCCGCATGCGGCTCGTGAGCCGCGGGTTGGCCACCGCTGGAATAGAGTAACATCTTGAGAGGCTCAATAAACGCATTGACTAGTTCATGACTTGAAGCCCCATTTTCCCATCACTATCAAAAACATTTCACACAACAAAAATAAAACACTTACACACAGCAAAAAAAAAAAAACAGTCTCTGTCTCACTCTCCCCTCACTCTTCCTGTGCAATATAGAAAATGAATATCAATATAGTGTAGGTTTCTGTTTTATTGTAGACTAATTCAATCACAAGTTGTTAAATACCCAAGGAAAAATACAATCTATTTAAATCTTTTTTTTTTCCTAGAAGCCAGTGTTGGTCTGGGCATCGGACTGTGCTGTGTTCCATCCACTGACAGATGTCCTGGAATCTACATACATACCTTATCACCCGGATCTGTTGCTCACATTGATGGAAGACTTCAGTAAGGGCTCGTAAATTATCCAAATAGAAGTATATATATCTAAGTATATAGTGCTTCTGTGAACCAGACACCAGTCATGAATATTGTGTGTTGCCCAACAGCGTTTCATTAAAAAGTAGATTATAAAGTGCTACTACAAATCAGTAGGTTTCAGAAAAGTACTAAAGAATATTGCACATTTTTCATCTACGAAACACATTCAAGAGCTACTAGGTACAAATAAAATGAGAATTCTGCATATTGAACTGCACAAGAAACTACAAATGGCTGTTTCGTACACTGAAGACAACATTGGTGTAGTTGGTAACACATGGCCACAGATCCGCTCTCCGAGATGCTTCTTAAAGGGGACCTTCGGGGCACCAAAGGTGTGCTCCCATATTTGTCAGCTTTCTTAATTGACATTGAGACGTCTTGACAAATACATTCGATAATAAATTTCCTTTAATACAAGTGTTGCCAGTAGTAATAGATTGCTCGTCAACTGCCACTCACATGGTAACATGAGTTGGTTGGGCTTGACGTGCTGGGACAGCTTGTACAAAACCCTAAACCTGCCTGGTCTCGTGGTGTGAGTCTTTAATCCATTACCTGGAGGGCAAGAGTATGTAGGGGAGAGGACTAACAAACCAAAATCCACCCACCCCAACTGGTCAGGAATGGCCATTGGTTTGACATAGGGCATTCTGTAAAATATCCCATATGCTACAGAGGCAGCAACAAAAGAAACAATGACATCTGGATGTGAAGGCCCACAGGAACACCAAACTCGTATGTCCGCCTCCGATGAAATCCCTTGGGAAGTTGGTGGTGCGAAGAAGTGGGTCCTGAGCACCAAAAGCAACCTCGATTTTGACTGGAATGTTCAAAGCATGTTTGAAGCGGGAAGGTTGGCGCAGATCACCAAGAAAATGAGACGCTACTACTTCAATATCCTCGGGATGAGTGAAGGGAGATGGACTGATTCAGGATCAATCAAAACAAATACTGGAGAAACAGTTCTATACTCTGGGCGAGACGATGACCAGCATCAAGAAGGGGTTGCCATCATTCTCAAAAAGAGCATAGAGAAATCACTCTAGAACACAATGGAATGGAAACCCATTGGCAACAGAATATTATCAGACAGATTCAAGGGGCAACATCCTTACAATTATACAAAGATACTCTCCCACCAATTATACCAAATAAGAGGAAAAAGACAATTTATATGACATCCTGCAATCGGAAGTCCAAAGAACATCTGCCCAAGACCTTCTTATAGTCAGCGGCGACCTAAATGCAAAGGTTAGCAGTGATAACACCAACTACGAAAAAACACGGTTGCGGAATAATGAACGACAAACAAAGAATAGCTTCATTCTGTCTAGCCAACATTGATCATTGGAGGCACTCTGTTTCCCCATAACAACATACACAAACTGACATGGCTTTCACCAAATTAGAGAGACCAGAACAAGATTGACCATCCAATGATCAATAGCAAATGGAGACATTCATTGAGAGATGTAAAAGTGAGGGGAGGAGCAGATGTCTTCAGCGACCATCACCTTGTAACAGCAACATCAAATTAAAGTTGAAAAGATCAGGACCGACACCCAAAGGTCCCCCAAGATTTGACGTCGGCATGCTGAAAGACCCATCCATAAAAAGAAAACTCATAATACAACTCCAAAACAGATACCAAGATCTCTCCTGTACTACAACGGACAATGTTAGTGAGACTGGCATCAAACAGCATTGGACAAATATTGTCGAAATATACAAGGAAACCAACAAGAAGACTATCCAACACAAGAGTAGACGGCATAAAGAATGGCTCAATAGGGAATCATGGCAGACTATTGAAGAGAGAAAGAACTTGAAATCCAGAATAAAGAACACCAAATCAGCCAGGATCAAGCAAGAACTCAAAAGTCCAGTACCGAATTGACAATAAAGCTGACTCTGACTCTGAAGTACCAACAAACAGGTTAAAAAGCTAACAAGAAGAGCCTACCTAGAATTGGCAAGCGCTGCTGAAGAAGCAGCATCACATAATCAACGGGGAAAAGTTTACAAAATAACAAACCTGATACGTTTTGCATTTTTATTTCAACCATGACCATGGTGTCAGAAGCAATGACTTCTCTGTGTTGATACAAATTTGAACCTTGTTAACTCTCGATTCTGTAAATGTGAGAAGTGCACTTATTGTTATTGCGTACAGTAAAATAAATGAGAGATACATGAGCAAGCTTCTGGTCACTCCTGTGTCTGGGAGCAGATAAAGGTCCAAAATAACAGCTGCACTTTGGGAATAAGCAAATGAAAACCCAAGTCACGTTTTTGGCAGGTTGACGTTAAAGAGACGTGCATGGTGCTCAGTGTGCAAGATGCTGATGCTACATTACAGAAGTAGAAGGAAATATTTCTTCAGCCTGAGAGTGGAGCACGTAGTGACAGCAACCAAAGCTAATTGGCCAACATAAAAAAGTTACACAAATCAGAATTAATCTCTTTCTTTAATCTTCTTTTTTGTGTGTGTTCATAATTGTTTAAATTGTGGCTCGTTTGAATAATGAGGAATTGTGTTGCCTGGGTTAGGATTAGAGTTAGGGTTAAGTTTTTTTTTTTTTTTTTATATTTTTTAATTGATCGATACATAACTACATGTCAAATCTAAAAAAAAGGTCTACTTTTGAATTGCTCTGCATATATTCCTAATGGAGTTTTTCCCTGTTTGTTTTCTATCTTTGGTTGGACCTGCTATTTTCAGGTGTGGGGATGAGATCATGGAAATTAATGACAATGTGGTTTATAACATGGCACTAAATGACGTCTACACAGTCCTGAGCCAGTGCACACCAGGTCCAGTTCAGGTTATCATCAGTCGACACCCTGACCCCAAAGTATGTAATTCCACTTAATTGTTGTATACTTTTATTATCTAATACACTACACTATATAACCACACTTACTTGCAAAGTTATGGCTAAACTTTGTTGTGTCTTCAGTTTCTGAAACAAAACTGTGCAAACTGCCTATACTAGCTTTCCTTCAAACTCTGGTAGTGTTTCTGACTATTATTATTTTATAGCGTTCTAATTTCTGTCTTGAGAGATAGGAAGGAGATTGGCATGACTGGCAATGGTTATTGTATGGCCTATCAATCAGTCCATTATACTGGACGTAACTACCGTATTTTCCGCTCCATAAGGCGCACTGGATTATAAGGCGCACCCTCATTGAATTTTTTATTTTAGAAATTATTTCATACAGTGCCTTGCGAAAGTATTCGGCCCCCTTGAACCTTTCAACATTTCGCCACATTTCAGGCTTCAAACATAAAGATATAAAATTAAAAATTTTTTTCAAGAATCAACAACAAGCGGGACACAATCGTGAAGTAGAACGAAATTTATTGGATAATTTAAACTTTTTTAACAAATAAAAAACTGAAAAGTGGGGTGTGCAATATTATTCGTCCCCTTTACTTTCAGTGCAGCAAACTCACTCCAGAAGTTCAGTGAGGATCTTTGAATGATCCAATGTTGTCCTAAATGACTGATGATGATAAATAGAATGCGCCTGTGTGTAATCAAGTCTCCGTATAAATGAACCTGCTCTTTGATAGTCTCAGGGTTCTGTTTAAAGCGCAGAGAGAACCATGAAGACAAAGGAACACACCAGGCAGGTCCGAGATACTGTTGTGGAGAAGTTTAAAGCCGGATTTGGATACAAAAAGATTTCCCAAGCTTTAAACATCTCAAGGAGCACTGTGCAAGCAATTATATTGAAATGGAAGAAGTATCAGACCACTGCAAATCTACCAAGACCCGGCCGTCCCTCCAAACTTTCATCGCAAACAAGGAGAAGACTGATCAGAGATGCAGCCAAGAGGCCCATGATCACTCTGGATGAACTGCAGATAACTACAGCTGAGGTGGGAGAGTCTGTCCATAGGACAACAATCAGTCGTGCACTGCACAAATCTGGCCTTTATGGAAGAGTGGCAAGAAGAAAGCCATTTCGCAAAGATATCCATAAAAAGTCTCGTTTAAAGTTTGCCACAAGCCACCTGGGAGACACACCAAACATGTGGAAGAAGGTGCTCTGGTCAGATGAAACCAGAATCGAACTTTTTGGCCACAATGCAAAACGATATGTTTGGCGTAAAAGCAACACAGCTCATCACCCTGAACACACCATCCCCACTGTCAAACATGGTGGTGGCAGCATCATGGTTTGGGCCTGCTTTTCTTCAGCAGGGACTAAAATTGATGGGAAGATGGATGGAGCCAAATACAGGACCATTCTGGAAGAAAACCTGTTGGAGTCTGCAAAAGACCTGAGACTGGGACGGAGATTTATCTTCCAACAGGACAATGATCCAAAACATAAAGCCAAATCTACAATGGAATGGTTCACAAATAGACGTATCCAGGTGTTAGAATGGCCGAGTCAAAGTCCAGACCTGAATCCAATCGAGAATCTGTGGAAAGAGCTGAAGACTGCTGTTCACAAACGCTCTCCATCCAACCTCACTGAGCTCGAGCTGTTTTGCAAGGAAGAATGGGCAAGAATTCCAGTCTCTCGATGTGCAAAACTGATAGAGACATACCCCAAGCGACTTGCAGCTGTAATTGCAGCAAAAGGTGGCGCTACAAAGTATTAGCGCAAGGGGGCCGAATAATATTGCACGCCCCACTTTTCAGTTTTTTATTTGTTAAAAAAGTTTAAATTATCCAATAAATTTTGTTCCACTTCACGATTGTGTCCCACTTGTTGATTCTTGACAAAAAATTAAACTTTTATATCTTTATGTTTGAAGCCTGAAATGTCGCGAAATGTTGAAAGGGGGCCGAATACTTTCGCAAGGCACTGTATATGGGGCGCACCGGATTAAAAGGCGCATGAAATAGAAGCTGTACTGCAACAAACTGAGGTTGACTAGGGTTGCGGTATGCATCCACTAGCCAATAACCAATGGGCCCTCAGTAAACAATCGCGTTTCTCAAACTATCTCCTATAAAAGTGATCGGAACTGACTAAAGTTCGATCTAACAGATTGGTACTGCTTACTTATGTTTCCCTTCCATATCGATCTGTAAATTTACTCGAAACATTAACGGAACAGCCTATTTTGAAATGAAATAGCCTCGTGCGTATAGCAGCTATCATTATAGCATCAGCCACCCGCAAACTCCCATGAGCCTCAGCTCACAGACTCCCATGAGCCTCAGCAAAGTGTCATGGCGGCCCCCTGTAAACAATCACGTTTCTCAAACTCTCTCCCATAAAAGTGATCGGAACCGACTAAAGACTGATTTAACACATTGGTGCTGCTTATTTACGATTCCGTTGGATATTGATCGGTAAACGTACTCGAAAACATTAACGGAACAGCCTATTTTGAAATGAAATAGCCTCGCGGGTACAACAGCTATTCAGTGACACCCCGTGACCACGGTTGCCGTAATGCTGGGAAGCGATGCGACCTTGTAATTTAGTAGTCGTACTAAAACGTACTGAAACATTTCGGCAGAGCGCTGTGTACAACCAGTATGGATCAACAAATTCATCAATTGATCCATATATAAGGCGCTCTGCATTATAAGGCGCACTGTGATTTTTTGAGTAAATTTTAAGTTTTTAAGTGCGCCTAATCGTGCGGAAAATACGGTACATCAAATACAATATAATCCAATGTTATTAAACTAATATAAATATTTTAAGGACATGTCACCAAGTCTGACTTGTATGAACTGAGTGAGCTGTTAAACTGGATTTAGATTGAAAATGTAATAACTCTTCTCTTCTCATATCCCAAATTGTTAACATGTAACCAATGCGACTCAACTGTGCCTCTACTCTTTTTGTATTCTTTAGGTATCAGAGCATCAGCTGAATGATGCCATAGCTCAAGCTGTGGAAAACAGCAAACTGAGAAAGGACAAGAACCAGTGGAGTATTGATGGTAATTTTAAATCCCCACCCGGCATCTATTATACAGTCTTTACATAAGGGGTTATTCCTTACCAGCACCAAAATTATGATCACCTATTAACTCATCAACAGATCAAACAGGAAATAACCTGAACCCTAATAGAAGTTTGAGGTGGATTTATTTTACTAATGGCATTCACCGTATGTGGCAGTATATTAGAAAATGCATCTCAAAAGAGTTGGCCATATATTCTAAAATTAATAGCAACATGTGGATGGTAAGATTATTTCTATGTATTGATTAACATACAGTATTATAAAATACACTGCTGTCCAAAAGAAAAAATGTAAGTTAATTACATTTATACCTTGATTTACAAGAGTGTTTAATCAACAGCAGTCCAAATCACATTTTGCATGACATTCATTATATTAATGGCTGTCCGTTCATCCATCTATCCATCGGTACCTTGTACTCCGAAAGCATACCCCACAGAACTCCCAGAGGGACGCAGTCGAACGCCTTCTCCAAATCTACAAAACACACGTACACTGGTTTGGTGAACTCCCATGCATCCTAGAGAATTCTGCCAATTGGACGTAGAAGAAATCTGTGTTCTTTAATTGATTGCTTTTCTTAAAGTAACTTAAAGGGAGGGTCAACCGAGGATGGTTCATTTTTCACTAACTAGCCCCGTTTATGTATTTTTTTAATCAGGAAAATGAAAAAAATGAAAATGCCCACATTTAGCTCAGTGGTCTAGTGGTAGAGTGTCCGCCCTAAGACTGGAAGGTTGTGGGTTCAAACCCCAGCCGGGTCATACCAAAGACTATAAAAATGGGACCCATTGCCTCCCTGCTTGGCACTCAGCATTAAGGGTTGGAATTGGGGGGTTAGATCACCAAATGATTCCCGAGCGCGGCACCGCTGCTGCTCACTGCTCCCCTCTCCCCCAGGGGATGGATCAAAATCACACGGGGATGGGTTAAATGCAGAGGACAAATTTCACCACACCCAGATGTGTGTGTGACGACGATCATTGAGACTTGGGACTTTTTAATGAGGAATTGGGCCACGCTCCCCTCCATGTCTTGGTTGATGACGTCACAGAAGGAAGAGATCACAATTTCCCCATTGGAAATCATTGTAAAGACTATTGCTTAAAACTTACAAAAACGGCTATTAAAAGCATTAGCCTTTCCGTGGCTGATTTTAGAGAAACTAGAAGCCTCCCTGCAGCTGAGGTGCCTTGCCCAGTCTGTTTCCTTTCACCAGTCACCAACATACGCAAACACGATGTGTTTCGAAGGCTTTGTGGAAGCTGAATTGTTCATACATCGTTATATCGTCAATTGAAATTGGTAAGGGTTCATTTGACTGACATTTCCCCTGAAGTCCTTGTATGGGGTTGTTAGAATAGGCCTCTATGGCACATGTGATTTGCTAGATAGCTTAAGCTATGCCTTTATCTTGCTGTGACCCTTCTCTTGCTTTCACTGGCTTTCTCTTCTCTATGACACTCTTTGCACATACATAGGAGTTGATCTCAGTTAAGACTGCAAGGTCACACATTATCACACAGGCTAGGCAGACTCGCCCCCTTGCAGGAGGGCGGCCAAAAGTATAAGAGTAGGAATCCTGGAGGTGGAGTTTAGACCTTACTCTGCAATCTCGCAGAGAAGGCTCCACAGCTGTGTCTCGATCTTTCTGGCATACATTAAATAGTTAACCTGAGAAGGCAGCTCCCTGATTACTATTAGCATAGCGAGCATTAAAGATAAAGAACTAGGATGAAATATAATAGGGTACCATCTCCGCCGCCTATTTGAAAAGGAGGCGTTTTAAACGGCCACACTCAGCTGGAAGTCTGGTGCTGGCAATAATTCCAACAAGACAACCTCCAGGCGTTGTGACGTGGTCCGGGTTGAGCCTGGCTGAGTCCGGACTTGGCTGGCACTTATATGTTTGTAAATTTCCATTTTTATTCATTATTCATGTCATTCATTTTCGTTTTTTTCTTTTCTTTATTTCCTTTTCCTCATTTTTATTTTATTTTCCTTGTTCACGTTCTGCAGTAGAACGTAGGTGTGTTCATAGACCACTCACACAGTTTGAAAACTCAATACTCTCATGGATGGAATGCAGCTTGGACCAGGGTTTTTTGGAGAACTCAAAGACAGACTATAAAAAGCTCGACTAGGGACAAGACTAACTGACCAAAAAGACAAGATAAAGACAGGAACGACGACAGACGAGACGAGACGAGAACAATCCGACAGGGGTGTGACACGCATACAGGACTTATATACGCGACAGGTAACGAGAGGCAGGTGACTGTGATCAGTACATAGATTGAGAGACACAGGAAGGGAGGGGCGAGCACACAGACACTGACAAATACAAGCACCAAAAAGCAATGACGAGGACATGAGCACATTGCAGGGGGTACGTGGAAGCAAAAAAAGACTGCATAATAATTAAATGCGGAAAATAAGGCAATGTAAAACGTTTTCATTTAAGAAAAAGTCACACAGGTTTGCATTCGTTATATCAGCAAAGATTTGTGATGAAATTATAAATGAGTATTCCGTGGTCTTTGAATGTTCTACTGTAGAATGCGAACAAAAAGAAAGAAAAAAAGAAAAGAACCAAGGAGCGTGGGTTTGGTTCCCACTCCCACAGTGATGGTGTGAACGTGAGTGTAAATGATTGTTTCTCTCTAAATTTGTCCTGTGGCTGAATGGTGTTTAGGCTGTTGTCCCCCTTTTGCATAAAGTCTGCTGGATAGGCTCCAGCACCCCTGCTGGATAAATGGTTTTCAAAATGGAAGACTCTTTCAACAGTTCAAGACAGAAACTAAGACAAACAATACTTAATAGATATAAATATATATAAAATATAATACAAAAGGAGCACTGCAAATCCAGTCCTCAATTAAGTCTGTGCGTTTAATGCAAGTCAGTCTCCTGCCTGTTTCCTCTTGGAATTGAGAAAAATTGCAACCCCTTTCCACTTTGATTCATACACCCGTTCACGAAACAGCTAGGTCTGTTGATATTGTTTGGAACTACTAGAGTGGAGCCTCGGTTTTCGAACGTCCTGGTTCTTGAACAAATCGGTATTCGATCAAAAAAATTCGAGTTTTTTTGCTTTGGATGTCAGACGAAATTTCAGTTGTCGAACCTCGCGAGATGAGCCGAGAGGACCAACTGACTCCGTTCGTTATTACATTCTCGTTACTCTGAGGTTTGCATCAACTCTAATCCTGCCTCCAAAGGAAGCAAGTGGAAGCAGTAAAGCTGATCATGGCGAAAAGAGGAAAGTAGTGCGCAAAACGATTGAATTTAAAAAAGAATTAATCTCAAAATATGAGTCCGGTGTGCGTGTGTCAGAGTTGGTGCGGGAGTTTTGCATGGCAAAATCGACAATAAGCTCGATCATGAAAAACAAAGACTTTGAACAGTACATATACTGTATGTTATCTTTCATTAGAATTTCTGCAGTTTTTTTTGGTTTTGTTTTTTGAAAATAAGAAAACGTTTTTGCTGTTTTCTTTCACATGATCTTTGAAATGTTGTCTTTCATTGGTAAAAATAAAAAAAAATGTTTTGATGTGCTTTTCTTTCCCCTCACAATTTAAAAATATATCTTTTACTATTAGAATGAAACACACAAGCGAGTTGCTACAGATACGGCAATACATTCCCCAGCCTAGCCTACTATTAATTCAGTTTATTATTTATATTATTTATTTATACATTACCTACTCACTTATTTATGCGGTTTATGGTGTAAAATAATGAAAAAATGCTTTAAAAATGCTTTAAATTTGATTCCATTATTTGTAATGGGAAAACATGATTCGGAATTCGAACGTTTCACTTCTCGAACAGCCTTCTGGAACGGATTGTGGTCGAAAACCGAGGCTCCACTGTATTCATAAACAATAACAATACCACACACAAAAAATCTTCCCATCCATACATTCATGTATGTCTGCAAAAATATCAGTCTAGCACCACTGAAGTTTAGTGTTAATGTTTAAGTTCAGCTTCACCACCATTTTCTGTCGCAACTTTCAATTAGTCTTCCTCAAACATTGTTTTGTTTATATTTCATTCGAGTATAGCAATAATGTAAAATATGATTTAATCTGTGGAGACAAATGTATTGTATAATTGTATGTAACAGGATTGCGAAAGTTGGAGTCATGTTCTCATGGCCGGCCAAGATGCAATCATTGCTTGGAAAGAAGCTTCAGCCAGGTCACAGTTTGTCGAGTTCAAAAAACCATGACTCGCTCCTGCAGTGACAACACAAACAACCGCGACCGCCTCCTCAACATCCACAGCTTTCCCAACACACATCATAACCCATCAGCCCGTGTCCACAGCCTTGACGCACCAAAGGTAAGTTTGGTCACTGGCTGTTATAAATTGAAATAAATGTTATTTAATGGTTAATAAATACATAACCCTTGATTGCATGAGTGAATGGTTGTTTTTCTGAGTGTGCCTTGCTATTGGCTGGTAACTAGTTCAGGGTGTATCCCGCCTGTTGCCCTAAAACAGCTGATAAGCGGTTCAGAGAGAGGATGGATGGATGGATGGATGGATGGATGGATGGATGGATGGACGGACGGACGGACGGACGGACGGATGTGCGCGTGCATCTGTACGTGTGTACTTGAGCACGAGTAGGTGTGTGTGTATGTGTATTTATGTACATTCCATCTGGCATCATCATATCTGGCTGAAAACAAAAGAGATAAATGAGAATAATGTCTTAATCATTGCCAAAATTCCAGACTTGTATTTTCATTTTAACTGATGTTTGCCACTTCCTTTTCTCATGATCAATGACAAAGACATGGTCCGACAACAGACTCTCAGTGCCTGTGTATGCTGATGACGACTACAATGTTCCATTTACCTCTTCTGTTGCCATGTCTAGTCAGAAAACCCTTGATGAGACCTTCAGGGGCAATAAGGTAACTTGTTTTTTTCTCAATATAAGAATGTATTTTTTTTTGCCTGTTATTACGTATTAACTAGCAATTGTAATGTCATGGATAACTAGTTATTGGAATGTTATGCTGTCCTATAAGAGTAACAAGGACATTTGATGAGAGGGTTATTGTGGTATAATATTTACAAGTAACTGTGCTGCCTCAGCCAATGGCATGAGGAAATGGCTCTTCTCTTAAATTCAATGAAGCATCTGGCCAAAGGTACAGTGTTTATCTTGAAATTAGACAATATATACAATACATATAGTAAAATACAATATAGTAAAAAGATAACCAAAACAATGCCAAAAAAACGTGGAACAGTGACAGTAATAATAGTGAACTTGTGGAAATAATAAAAATCAGTTGAGTGGGTTTGCGTGTCCTTGTGATCCTAGGAGCTAAGGTGTCTGGGGCTTAATGCCTCTGGTAGGGTCACCCATGGCAAACAGGTCGTGGGTGAGGAACCAGACTAAACACGACTCAAAAGACCCCTCCGACGAACACAATAAAAGGTCTTGGTTTTCCTTGCCCGGAAGCCGGTCCTGAAAAAAAAACTCGGGAACATTTTTTGATTGCAAAAATGTACGCGCCATACACGTTGATGACACATTAATACCATCATCTCAAACAAAGCCAGCCACAAGCTCGTATGTATTTCCATCACCACAAATTCATCAAATGAATTACATACTTGAATACACATGAAAGTTGTGAATTACAGCACCAGTCCAAGGTATTCATTTTACTGATTAAACCCCGAGCTTTTAAAATGTTGGTTGCTTTAATCAGGGAAATGCCAACACCCAATTCACACTGACTGTGGAACGGACGCATTGCGATGTCCGTACAAAATCAGTACGGAATGCAGGTGGGTTGAAGGGAAGATGGATGGATGGATCCAGATTCACATGCACTGATTCCATCCTGAAGTTGCTTACTCACGGAGGCAAATCTATCATGGTCTTAGTTTATTTGGTTTTGATTTTGATTTTTGTTTGTGTTCCTTTTGTTCATTGTCAAGTTTTGCTTGTGTTCCTCATATTCAGTGTCTGTCATGTCAAGTAAGTGTTTCCACCGGTTCTTGTTAGCCCAAACCCTTGTGTCTTTCAATCACCTCTCACTCACCTCGCCACTTGTGCCTTATCCAGGTGTTTCTCGTTATCTCGTCTATTTATTTGTATTTAGTTCCCTCCTTTCAGTTCAGTCTCTTTTGGGTCATTGTCATCTGTCCTTTGGCCTATGTGCGACGTTTTGTGCTCTGACCTGCTCTGCTCTGTGCAGCCCCTTTCCAAATCCTGTCCCAGTCTGCTTTTGCTAAGTTTATTTGTTACTTTGTTTCCCTGTTGTTTTTGAATTCTTGTCTATTTAGTTTCCCTGTTCATTAGTATTAGTGCCTTATTTTATGGTTTCATTAAATCCATCAAGTCAAGTCAAGTTTATTTGTATAGCCCTAAATCACAAGCAGTCTCAAAGGGCTTCACATAGACAAAAATTGACAATTATTCTCAAAAATCCATCCATCCATCCATCCATCCATCCATCCATCCATCCATCCATCCATTAACCATACTGCTTGTCCCCACCGGGGTCACAGGCGTGCTGACGCCTATCCCAGCAGTCATTGGGCAGTAGGCAGTGGACACCCTGAACTGGTTGCCAGCAAATTGCAGTTCATAAAGAGACGAACAACTATCCGTACTCACACCTACGGGGAATTTGGAGTGCTCAATCGACCAACCATGCATGTTTTCAGGATGTGAGAGGAAACCGGAGTACCGGGAGAAACCCACGCAGCCACAGGGAGAACATGCAAACTCCACACAGGGTGGGCCAAACCTGCAACCTCTGAACTGTGAGGCAGACGTGCTAACCTGTGCGCCTTCATTAAATCCTTTTTGATCCCATCCCCGCTTTCTCGCTTCCCTGCACTTGGGGCCTCATTCCCCATTACCTGACACAACCATTAGATTTAAAAGGAGGCTACAAATCCGAAACATAATCAAATTTATAATATTGTAGCAGCGCCCAACTGTCCCCACACTCTCTGGTGTCTTCAGTTTCTTTCTTCTATAATGCCAGGGTTGCCAAATGTGTTTACAATGCAAATCTCGACCACTGTATTTGGCACCATACAACTGGTGAAACTGAACGACTGGACATGCCGCAATGTGATCCTGACAAGAAATGCCTGCCGTTCGCCAAGGCTGATTGCAGCGCACTACACAGAGACCAGCGATACACCCATTCCGCTGGACATTGCCCCCTCCGCCGTAGTCATCCACTAGAGGCGCGGGTGGCGGTAACAACAGTCTGCCTTTTTCAGTTAGTTTACCACAGAATGAATACCTATGATTCCACAAATAACATGTTGCCTATATAATTGTTCTTATTTTCACATATATTTTGTCATATAGTCAGTGCACATTACATTTTTGATTGTGTTAAGAGCTTTTTTTGTCAACAGAGACAATAGTTTGTCCAACCTGTATTTGTGCTTGTTATCATGCTTATTTATGTTATACTAATTCACGATGCGTGTGCAGTGACAGTTCCTGGCATGTGCGACATGTGGGCAGTCAATCCCCCCCACCCTCACAAAACATGTTTGCTGCCGGAAAACGATTTCTATGATGTAAAGGCGTGACAAGATCAACATAAATTATGAATGAAATGAAAAGAAAAACTACAGTTGTCCAGATCATTCCCAAATACTGATCTTTCAGCCTATACAACAAACAACGTGGTCACTAAGCAGAATACTGACAATATTCACGGTACAAACAAAATGACACAACACAATCAGTAGAGTCTGTGAAACACACAAAAGTACTTCTGCAACAACAGGGAACAAAAAAACAACTAATTTAAACATGCACATTCAGTAATTCTATTATTTCACAAAATGCCGCTCGGCATGCAGGGAGGTGCAACTCCAAATCCTGTAGTATTATTTATTGGTGAAGTCGACCCAGCATGCCTCGCAGCATTTGAAAATGACAGTAGTTAATTCCGTGTTTTATAATTTATATTTGATATTTCTTTGTGTATCCTGGTAGTGTAATAGTTGTGTGCGTATTCTACTTAGTAGTTGTCGTATTAGGTTAGTGTTGTTTTAGCAATGTGTTTAGTGAGGACCCATTTTGTTTCTCTGGCTCACTGCAAGCCTGCTTGTACACTCAAACAAAATAATTTTTTATCAAGTACGTATTGCAGTTGGCCATGACTTGAGATACCTGAGCTTCTTTCGTTAGAATTGTTATTACAGTTAAGATAATTGAGACCCATCATGAAATTCTTGGTAACCTCTCATGTATAGAAAAGATAGTTAAATGTTTAGTTATTATTGATAAAGCAATATATATATATATCGTAATACTATATGATCTGTATTTTATTTAGTCTGTCAATGAATTATTCTTTGCTATAGCTGTATTCTCATATATCTGTTTGAAGAATACATAAAGTCCGATACAGTATATTTCCAATTGGTGTGTCCATGCGTGTTTGTAGCGGCATGTGGGTGAGTGAGCGGAATAAGGCTGAGTTACAGCATTGTGTGACACATTATGTATGTCAAACAGGAAGAACAAATGAGAAAACAGTCAGAGGGGAGCAAAGAAGACTTCAGTTTAGAAGCCAAGCTACATACAGGTAAGATATCCTTGCATTGTGCATTTTCACGAGGGTGCTGGTAGTTAACATAATGTAGTTTTTCCAAGTCAATTGTAAGTTTAACACTAACACTACAAGATGATATTAAATAATGGACATACAATAAAAAAATGTTATGCTGGTAAAACCCATACACTGCTTTATGTTGTGTGGACAGGTGGGCTGTCAGCTGAGCTTTGCTTACAGTCAAAAAGAGGAGCTTTTAAGAGGCAAGTGCGAATAGGACAACAGCTTCAGGATCCTTGGGTTCGCCTTGTGGATAGTTTCCCTAAAGATTTGCCAGAAATCAGAGACCGACACAACTTTCTCCATTATACTGAAGACAGTGCTCAACCAAACAGTATCTACCATAAGCCTGTTACAATGAAAAATGAAGAGAAAATGACAAAGCTGAATTGCAGTGTTGCAGATGCAAGCTCAAATTATCTGTGTAACCTCACCCCTGAAGACAAAGATGAAATCCCCACAGAATCAAAAAAAGGGCCTCCAGTGGCACCCAAACCTGCTGGGTTTCGTCAGAGCCTCAGAAATTTTCGGCATGAACAAGACCAGAAGATGCAGAAGATGCAAAGTAAACCTGCAAAACCAAGGCATGCTGTTGGCTTCTACAGAAGCTTCAATATGAGAGTTGACTCATCTGTTTCCAACTTGTCCATAAAAGACAAAATCCATTCATTTGAGACGTTTTCAACCCCAGCCAGTTCAGACAAAGTGGACAGTAAGAAACATGTAGTCCCATCTACTTCACTTCCACTGATGGAGAGCGAGTTAGACAGAAAATATGCAAGAAACAAAAATAAAACCTCACAAGGAATTCAGAAGAAACAGTCTGCATCTTCTGGGGCAACAGACATATCAGTTTACACCTTTCCACCAATCATATCATTCAATTTTGAAACAAGCAGCAGCAAAAACCTTAAGTCTGAATCCAACCAGTCATCTCTAGATCACTTGCCTTCTCAGCCTGCTGCAGAATCTGGGACACTATTTTCTAATTCAGTTTCATCTCAACAAGCCTTGACTAACCAACCCAAAGAATTGCTTGTTTCTCAAATGCCAGACTTACAGGGAGTAGATGTCATCAGGTCTGCAGAATCCAAAACCTTCTCCACTCCAGGCCTCACCTCTGTGGGATACAGTCATGCCGAACAGGGCAGTTCCCCAGAATTGACTGAACAGGAAGAAGTAAAGAATCAAACAGAACATTGTAACTTGAATACAAGTGACAGTCCGATGACAGACAGAATCACTTATCGAGAACTGGAAGGAGAGAATTTTGGTAAAATCATTGCCTTTAGCAACCAGGTAATCTCACACACAAAAATGTTTTCATTGTGTTATTTTTTACGAAAGTAGCCTGAATAATAATCACATTGTACTCATACATCGTGTGATAATGTTGCGCATTTAAAAAGTATTCAAGTATTCTGTTATATTCCATTTAAATGCGTTGTTATGGTTCCAGGTCTCGCAAGCATTGATGCGGACCCTTCCAAAAATGTTTTAATTGTGTTGTTTTTTACAAACGTAGCCTGAATAATAATCACATTGTACTCATACATAGTGTGATAATGTTGAGCATTTAAAAAGTATTAAAGTATTCTGTTATATTCCATTTAAATGCATTTTTATGGTTCCAGGTCTCGCAAGCATTGATGCGGACCCTTCCTATGCCCACTGACAATGGTCTGGTTGGTTATGCTCCAAACCTCACAGAGTTCACTGCTGAAAATGTAATAAACCCGCATGAACGTGATACCATTTCAGATGTCACTGAGACTGGATTTTCTATTTGGTAAGTGAAAGCAGGTACCATCAAAAGACAGAGAGCTGTTTAGTCTCTGCTCAACAGGAAGTGGGTTTAAAACGAACAGTAAAATAAGCCACTTCCCATTTTATCACTGCTGTTGTGAGCAACCACTGCTGTTGTGAGCAACTACTAGCAACGACTACACTATGTGTGGTGATATGACTTGCATCAGTTTCTTTTCCCTTCATACAGCTTAGCCACTCTCAGAGCCTGCACCATTGAGTTTGGGGAGGGGGGATCTCCCCAACAAGTAGTAGTTCCCTCTGCTTGTGCTGAGTCACTTATCTCAGCCATCCCGTCAGAGGAAATAGAAATGATGATAAAAGAAGTGAGAGCTCTGGACAAAGATGTGCTGAAGGTAAAACAATACCGCACTGTGCATCAATATCCTGTTGAGTAGTTCCAGACAACTGGAGGTTAACCTGAGGTTACCTTTAGCAGGGAGCTTGTCCAGTCTGCAGGGAGAGGTACAAGTAGTACGAGCAATGTTGGTGGGGTTATGGTCTAGTAAAAGTAGCCATAGCCAAGACAAAACAAAAAGAAACCACTACAATGCATTGCACAAATACGTCAACTTGCTTATAGGTGAAGAGCTTATCATTTGACAAGCATGACATGTGACTGAAATTGGCAATATTTTCAATACAGTAGGCCAGGGGTGGCCAACCCGCGGCTCGCGAGCCGCATGCGGCTCTTTGCCTGGTTTCATGCGGCTCTTTTACGTTCATATCAACATTTGTGTTTGTGTTTTTATTTTGTGTGTTGCTTCGCTTGAGTTCAATATGGTATTTCCGTCAAACGCGTATGCGCATCAGGTGAAATCCTGCAAAGGAGGAGAGGCAAACCCATTTGAGGAAACAAATACCGTTTTTTTGCCATGTATAATGCGCAAAATGTAACTAATTTATTGTCCTAAAATCTGGGGTGCGCATTATACATGGGTACCATTTTTTTTTTTTCTTTTTTTTTTGAAGAAAATCATGGTACAACAATTTTTGAAGAAAATCTTGTCACGGATGGTTCTTTACAACGTCACTTTCCTCTCTTTTCATTTTAACCTAACTGATCGCGGTGGTGCCTTTCTGGGCAGTCGGAGAAATCAACGGCAACAAAAAAAAATACATCCAGCCTAGTTAAGAAATCACCAGAAAGATCACCATGACAATTGTGAATAATAAATAAATAATTATTATATATATTATTATTATTATTATTATAATAATAAATAATTGTGATAAATAACTGGAACATCACTCAAATATTGGTGATCCCGTTGAGAATCTCACATATTTCTTCGCTATCGAGTTTGCTACTGCATGCGCAGTGATACTGACCGGCAGAATAACATCCGGTTGTTCCCAAAGATTATCTTTTTTCTGAAATAATTTTACGTTTACGGACTTAAGTAACCCGGCCGGGTCATACCAAAGACTATAAAAATGGGACCCATTGCCTCCCTGCTTGGCACTCAGCATTAAGGGTTGGAATTGGGGGGTTAGATCACCAAATGATTCCCGAGCGCGGCGCCGCTGCTGCTCACTGCTCCCCTCTCCCCGAGGGGATGGATCAAAACCACACGGGGATGGGTCAAATGCAGAGGACAAATTTCACCACACTCAGATGCGTGTGTGACGATCATTGGGACTTTAAAAATATTTTTTTTTTTTTAAAAAAAAGTCAAAATTTGGGTGCGTATTATACATGGGTACAGGCTTTTTTCCAGCATCGACATGCCATTTTTAGGGTGCGTATTATACATGGGGCGCATTATACATGGAAAAAAACGGTAGTGTCAATTTCACTCTCAAAATGGCAGGGAGAAAATACACAGCTAAACAAAAATATGAAGATGAACACAGGACGTTTTTAACAGAGTGGGAAAGTTTGTATTTTTTTGTTGAACGCAATGGCAAGCCATTCTGCCTGATATGTCAGACATCATTAGCGCATTTCAAACCTTCAAATCTTCAGCGCCACTTCAGTTCACTTCATGCTAATATCGATATGGACTTTCCAAAAGGGACTAAATTTCGCAAGCGCAAGTTGGACACTTTGAAAAGTCAGGCAGAAAAACAGTTACAGTTTTTCCAAAAAATTATGAAGCACTCAGAGACTGTCACGCTTGCATCGCATCAACTGGCTTGGAACATTGCACGGGCTAAAAAGCCATACAATGAAGGGGAGTTCGTTAAAAAATGCCTCAGTGACGGTGTTGAAATCTTGTCCCCTAAAAACGACAAACTAAAACGAATGGTATCAGACATCCAACGAAAACAATTGCTTCGAGTAGCAACAACGGAATACAAGCCAGATTTGAAGACGATTGTGCAAGGAATAAGCAACATGCATAGTAAGTGAAAAAAACGCTATTGTAAAGCTATTATTTGAGAAGGACTGAATTAGCTTAACAAGCATGCTTTTGGATCGTGGTAGAAAACCCACGTAAGCACGGGCAAAACATGCAAACTGGAAAGCCAGAACTGAGATTTGAACCATGAACCTCAGAACTGTGAGTCATAGATTTGAACCTTGGCTAATAGGCTGGCCTGCTATTAATGGGTTTCACTATAGTCAAATTTACCTCTCCCTGCTGTAGACCTACTGTAATCCCAGTAATTATTTAATTATGCGGCCATCTGTGAGTCATCATGTTCCCAGCATCTGCTGAGTACTAAACAATCGATATCCATTCAGACAATACCATTTGCCTCACTTAAAAGACAAGTAATATGTGATTTAAGTATACTTATACAATTGTTAAGTATGTATACTGTGTATTGTCATGTCGGATCATATGTTTCAGACTTTATTTTTATCTGTCAATTCCAGATGTCTGTCCTCCACGTCTGTTGTGGTCTAACAAATCTAAAATGATAATTATGACTGATGTGAAACGAGAGCTTTCTCCTCAGCAACTGCAAGACATCCATGTTGTGATTCTGCATAAAGAAGAGGGAGCTGGACTGGGCTTCAGCATTGCTGGAGGCTGTGACCGGGAGAGTAAAGCTCTAACGGTAAATGTCACTCAAAACAACATTATCCTCACACACAGCATCATCTTTGAACAGGATGCGATTTCAGATTCCAATTCGGTTCATTATATCTATAGCTTTTTGCAAGTTTATTATTATTTTGCGAGAGGACCCAGAGTGATATTCCATGCAGCACTTTTTGATTATGGTGGTGGTTGTTTGAATGGCTCTTTTGAACTGCAGCCTGTCCTCAAGCGTCAACATGTCTTTACAACTTGCTCTCCAAAGCCCAAATGATGAACCACCCACAATAATTAACGAAAATCTGCGAAGCAGAAACAATATATGTATTTATTTAAGTATTTATGCACTATTGTAATGAATTTTTAAGCACGTTGTGTTTTTTGTTAGCCGTTAGGAGACATGAGTGTATTGCAAGAATGTTAAGTGTAGTTTACTTATCAAGCAATGCCAAGTATTTAACTTCAGAATTACTACACTACATTAACCTCGGGGACATCATGCATAGCAAATGAGTCAGGGCTGCGCATGAATCGCCTGTTGCATTGTGGTCCTATACATTATATTAAGGCTTTATAAACCCTTCCCCATACTTTTACACTACATAAACCTTTCCCATTCCCTTAATTACCATTACCACACTTTTCGGTGCATGTATTCTAACCCTTTACAGTAAATAAAAGAACAAACACATAATATTGTCACGTGTCCCGACTCCTCCTGTGCTCGGGTTTAGTGCCTTTCCCTCGCGTGCAGCAAAACTTGACACTCATTCTCGGTTCAGTTTATTTTCCATTTCCAAAACTACATTGGAAAAAAACAGTGCTAGCAGCTCAAAGTGCATTGCCAAACATTCACCCACCCATTCATTTTCCGTACTGCTTGTCCCCATGGGGGTCGCGGGCGTGCTGGAGCCTATCCCAGCAGTCATGGAGCTGTAGGCCAGGGGACACCCAGAACCGGTTGCCAGCCAATCGCAGGGTACACAACCATCCGCACTCACACTAACGGGCAATTTGAAGGGCTCAATCAGCCTACCATGCATGTTATTGGAATGTGGAAGGAAACCGTAGTCTGTCAAACATCCATTCTTTAAAATTAAATAATTAATAAAAACAACATACATAAAACATAAAATCTTAAAAACTAACCAAATTGCATGGTAAAAAAAGGTTGTTTTTCTTTAAACCCCAAAACACACATGGCATCCATTCCTTCAATTTAATGACCCTCAAAGTTGCTCCCACACTGTTGGTGTTTATGTCGCGACTTCACACTAACAAGAGACGCTGGCTGGTTTGCCCTGGTTTGCATGTATTAAATAAAAATTCTACTTTTTCTTTCTCGCTTCCCTTCCTGAGAAGGAAAACTGGGTTGAAATGCAGATTTCAAGCTATACAAAAATATGACTTGTAAAGTCATGTCGTTCAAATCTAAGTCGAGTCACTTAGATCAGGGGTTCTTAACCTTCGAATGATTCCAGACCCCCAATGGATTGTCCAATATGGTACCATACCCCCTTCAATTGACTGCTGAAATAATTATTAACCCTAACCCTAAAAAGAAGAGCAAGAAAGAAGAGCTTTTGACCTCATATTTACTTGCCTTATTATTCCTTCTGTGTTAATATTTTCCTTAGGGGAGGATGGGTGTGTTGTGGTGTAGTGAGTGTGATGCAGGACAAAATAACTGCTGTGGTGTGGGAGTGAGGCGTGAATATGAATGTTGTGGGTGAGGGGGCGGACGGCTTTTTGACGCTACAGCGATGTTGTGGTCAGTTATGCTGCTTCTGGTCCTGCCAGAGCTCAGCTGATGGCCAAGACACCCACTGCCTGTGCTGTCAGTGCTGCCAACTCTACAGATTAATCGTTAGGTCTGCAGATTTTTATGTTCATTTGAGATTGTCAGATTTTAACTACTTACAAGCATAACGACAGTGAACAAGAACATAAGCATAACTAAAAAAAAATAACCTGTGAACAATAATAGGTACAAAATAGAAGAAAATAACGAGAGATACTAAAAAAATACCTGATTACGAGAGATCGAGTCCCATACCCCCAGCATTTGGGTCCCATACCCCCAAGGGGTATGGATACCCCCGGTTAAGAACCCCTGACTTAGATACTAAGGCAAATCATTCCGACAGTTTTGGCGAGCAAGTCGCAACATGTTATATGACTCAAGTCCCCCATTTCTGGTTTTAAGTTATTAAGGCCAATACATTTAAAGGATAAGACATCCTATAATTGCCACTGCCAGTGAGGCCAGTGGGTCAGGAAAAACATGAGCACCAACCTCTCGTGCTCCTTTGAGAACCACATCAAAATTCTTCTGTGCACTGTCATTGATTGGTGTGATTAGTTTCAATGTTTCAAGAGGATCTCCTCTACAATATTAAATTGTGGCTACCATCTTGAATGGAGGACACAAAAGAGGTTGAGTTTTACCATTTGTCCCTGCCATTTGTATGCTTTATCACTAAACATGGTCTGCACTAGAAATGCCATCAGTGAAAACATTTCTTCTTTGTGCAGGTACACAAAGTGTTTCCCAATGGTCTTGCAAATCAAGAGGGCACTATCCAGAAAGGAGATGAGGTGTTGTCTATAAATGGCCAAACACTTCGTGGAGTCACACATGCAGATGCTACTGCGGCACTGCGGCAGGCCCGCACTCTAGAACTTGCTGTGGTAGTTGTCCGCAAAACAGCAGAGGAACAGAGTGAGGAGTCCAGTTGTGCAAGTACGCGAGTTCATCTAGTCTACAATCTCCCATTTCAATTTAAAACATCAATATTTTCAGTGCCAGCTGGTATAGGCTCTGTTTAGAATCAGAATCAATCTTTATTTGCCAAGTTTGAGCTTGCCAAACAAGGAATAATACAATAATGTCATAATATAATGCCATACGCTATTATGAAATGGCAATCAATGGAACCCTGTTGTATATTTTTCCTAAAATAATAAACTGGAAGGACTAATTTTGTATAAAGGCGATTGTCATTCAAACGTAGCATTCCTCTGCACACTTGTAAATACTGTTTTTGTCTCCTGCACTGTTCACATACTTTATCACTGCTGCACCTTGTACTTTATAATTATCTCATTTCATATTTTTATATAGAATGTCACTTTTTTTTAACCAGCCGAAATACCTCTACATTGCTGAAAGCCGTATGCAACGAAATTTCGTTTTGTACACACCTAGTGTTGACAAAATGACAATAAAGTTCTGTCTAAGTCTAAGTCTAAGTCAATTTATGAGAGGTCCATTCCTATGGCAGTGACTTGCAGTGTACATAAAATGTCTACATACACCTGTTCAAATGCCAGGTTTTTCTGGTAATAAAAAAATGAGACCACAAAAAAAAAATTTGAATCTTTTTCCATCATTAATGTGACCTATAACTTGTACAACTCGAAGAAACAAAAACATCATTTTCAAAGGGAGAATTACAAATGAACAGGTTGATGCTGTAAAAAGAGGGTGTACACATGTGCAACTACATTATCTCAGTTTTTTTTTTTTTTTACTACCCTTTGTGAGATTTTGTTTATCTTTAATTGAATTGTACTGGTGATAGGTCATGTAATGTTGTAATTTGTGTATTTGCAGTGGAGGAGCCAGGTACTTTGTTGAGTGTGGAGCTGAAGAAAGGTGGAGGTGGAGTTGGCTTCACTCTGGAGGGAGGAAGGGGTTCGATACATGGAGATAGACCATTAGTCGTCAACAGGATCTTCAAAGGTAAATGATGAGTTAAGTCAGTCATGTTATTGTACAGGATAGGTGTAGGGTTGTTTGCACCAGCGCTGGACTGGACAGATGTCTGATGGGTCGTCATCTTTTGGGGTCTATGGCGTTGAACTAAAATTACGCCACGGCAGGCTAAAATAAGGGAAGTTGAAACACTGATGACTGTTTCTTTAGCTGAATCCACAACATACGAAAAAGGCTGGCAGGCATTTTATTTGCTACACATGGTACCTCATTAAACAGAGCAGATCTTTCCACGACATGAAGGTTCCGTTTCGCGATCAGCAAAAATGTTCTTCCCCCACACTTATCCCACCGTAAAATCAAAGCCAGACACACTTACCACACACCGGTGAGTGCACCTACTACTAAGAAAGACCCCCTCCCCTAACCCTAACTCCCATTAAATTACCATTGGTTTTCAGGTGGAGCAGCAGAACAATGCAATCTTCAATGTGGAGATGAAGTTTTGCAAGTCCAGGGTACCAGTCTTCATGATATGACCCGCTTTGAGGCCTGGAACATGATCAAGGCTTTACCTGATGGGTCCATCACAGTGGACATCAGGAGGAGACACAGCCACTAGAACAGGGGTGGGCAAACTTTTTGACTCGCGGGCCGAACTGGGTTCTAAATTTGGACCGGAGGGCTGAACCAGGAGCAGATGGACGTAGTGTTTGTGTGAAGTAATATAAGCGACCTGTAAAGGTCATTGCATAAAAGATTTTGGCCTTTAGTAGGTAGTAAAGCATGGATATTCCAAACAAGTTTTTTGAAAACAAATGCATTTATTAACAGCATTTAAAAAAAAAAAATCACTAAAAAACTGCTATCAGTGATTCTCATAAAATACGACACTATTATTATGAATAACAGTCTCCATCACTTCAGTGCCTGCAGGTCAGATTAATGAAAAATGTTTATCTTATGAGATCACATCAAACAGCAAACATTCTGACCAAATATATCATCTTGAAGAATCGGTGAAAGCATACATCCAAATAAAGTAATCAAAACGGCAACACGGTGAGGGGTATCTGAACATCAGAGCAGAGTTTTAACTCACAAACACCTGGTAACAGAGGTGAGGAAACGGGAAACACTTCCTTAAAGTAAGCCTTAAGAACTTTACAGGTTAAGATTAGTCGCAAACAGGTGGTGCATCAATGTCCTTGAGCATCCTGCATTGTTTGAAAATGAGAATGGTCGCTAGTTTCAATCCCTGCTATGTGTACAAATTAGGGGTGTAAATCGCGGGTTTTGTCACGATACGATATCATATCGATACAAAGGACCACGATACGATTATTGCCGATATCTTAAAGCCTGCTGTGATTCATTCACGATACATCACGATATAGTGATCCACGATCGATATTTTTTTTTTTTTTTTTAAATAAAAAATATAGAACAATATCCTGATTTATAACAATTCATACGCAAAATCAACAAGGTACTGCAAACTCTTTATTTAGGAAATTACAAGAGTATTGTAGGATACAAAGTGCTTATTTTAACACTGAACTTGATCAAATTCCTATATTTTTTCTCATATAAGTAAAGAAAAATGAATATTCTTTCTTTTTTTGTAATACCATTAACTTTAAAGTGCATTACTGAACTATTTATTTACAATAATTTTAATTGTCCGTTGAGCCATCTTTTCTTTGGAATCCAAAGTGCTTCCAAACGAATGATTTGAAGCCCAAAGGGGAGCGAATTTCCTCGTCTTCTTGGACACTAGCCATAGCACCAGCCCAGGAGCCGCGTAGTTGTCGGCTCCCCTTTCACGTGCCTGCTCTGCTCACAACACAGCACGCCGCGTACTGCTCCCGGAAAGAGGAAGCAAGCAACAATGAACTGGATTTCAAAATAAAGTCGCGTCTAATGTCCGAGGTCAAACACGGCGATATAAATCGATGTTTACGTTTAGCATCGATGCCAATAAATCGTAGAGCATTATATCGATTAATCGATGTGTATCGATGAATCGTTACACCCCTAGTACAAATCATATTCAAAATGCATTTTTTTACAACAAACTTGAGAGCCTCCCCTTCATTTTCAGTGGGAACAGTGTTGTTGGTCTCCCTTTTTTGCTAGTGCATCATAGTCTGGAGTAAAATTTGTTGTGGCAATTCTTAGGAGAGATCCGTTTACCTCGATCTGTGACGGGTTGATGTGGCTGAACGTCACGTCGCGTACGTCGAGCCAAATTGGCCACTCTTTTAACATTCGGCACTCACTTCTTTTCTTCGGGCCACTCATTTTAATGGAAGGATTCCAGGGGAAGGTTTGTGGGTGGCTTTAGCGTAAAACTGTATCTGAAAGCTCAGCGAGCGAATTACAAGAATGCTGTCGTCACAGCCCACGCTCTAAATTCGGGACTGATACAAATAGAGCGCGAGTGCGCCATGTCCGTACTACTGAGTACGTACGTACACGCACTTGTGAGTGTGCACCGAGCTTTCTGACACGGCTTCCGGTAGTAAATGCGCAGGCGAGCGGTTCCCCATCTACTGGGGAAACGCAGTCATTGCAGGCAAAATGACCAAAATAAAAGTTTAATAATACAATTAATTCAGGGTTGGCGGGCCGGATTAAACGGTCCTGTGGGCCGGATGTGGCCCGCGGGCCGTAGTTTGCCCACCCCTGCACTAGAACCTCTAAAACCCGGCGCACACAAGGCAATAAGAAATAAGCGCTGATAGGTACGAGTGGGGCAGGCAACGAGCGGCAATGGCAATGAGCGCCAATGGGCCATGGCGCCTGGTGTGCGCTGGGCTTTATGTGTCAAGAGGCCCAAAATGCAACAATTGATTAAGAACCCCCTTGAAAATAAGATGATGCATCTCAAGAATCTATCCTTGAAATAAGAAAGATAATAAGCTTGTCACCATGGTTCAGCATCTGTTATCTTCGGACAACCTTGCTGTTAATTAATTGTTATATATAGTCGTGTGTGTGTGCGTTTTTTTTGTAGTTTTTTTTCACATGTCCTGAGTGTTGTTAGTCACCTAAATGTTGAACAGAGGCTGTGATTTACTGAAGGCAAATTCCTTGTTTGGCACGCTCAAACATGGCGAATAAAAACTCTTGAATCTTGAATATATATATATCTATACAGTGCCTTGCGAAAGTATTCGGCCCCCTTGAACTTTTCAACATTTCGCCACATTTCAGGCTTCAAACATAAAGATATAAAATTTTAATTTTTTGTCAAGAATCAACAACAAGTGGGACACAATCGTGCAGTGGAACGAAATTTATTGGATAATTGAAACTTTTTTAACAAATAAAAAACTGAAAAGTGGGGCGTGCAATATTATTCGGCCCCTTTACTTTCAGTGCAGCAAACTCACTCCAGAAGTTCAGTGAGGATCTTTGAATGATCCAATGTTGTCCTAAATGACTGATGATGATAAATAGAATGCTCCTGTGTGTAATCAAGTCTCCGTATAAATGCACCTGCTCTTTGATAGTCTCAGGGTTCTGTTTAAAGCGCAGAGAGAACCATGAAGACAAAGGAACACACCAGGCAGGTCCGAGATACTGTTGTGGAGAAGTTTAAAGCCGGATTTGGATACAAAAAGATTTCCCAAGCTTTAAACATCTCAAGGAGCACTGTGCAAGCAATTATATTGAAATGGAAAGAGTATCAGACCACTGCAAACCTACCAAGACCCGGCCGTCCCTCCAAACTTTCATCTCAAACAAGGAGAAGACTGATCAGAGATGCAGCCAAGAGGCCCATGATCACTCTGGATGAACTGCAGATAACTACAGCTGAGGTGGGAGAGTCTGTCCATAGGACAACAATCAGTCGTGCACTGCACAAATCTGGCCTTTATGGAAGAGAGGCAAGAAGAAAGCCATTTCTCAAAGATATCCATAAAAAGTCTCGTTTAAAGTTTGCCACAAGCCACCTGGGAGACACACCAAACATGTGGAAGAAGGTGCTCTGGTCAGATGAAACCAAAATCGAACTTTTTGGCCACAATGCAAAACGATATGTTTGGCGTAAAAGCAACACAGCTCATCACCCTGAACACACCATCCCCACTGTCAAACATGGTGGTGGCAGCATCATGGTTTGGGCCTGCTTTTCTTCAGCAGGGACAGGGAAGATGGCTAAAATTGATGGGAAGATGGATGGAGCCAAATACAGGACCATTCTGGAAGAAAACCTGTTGGAGTCTGCAAAAGACCTGAGACTGGGACGGAGATTTATCTTCCAACAGGACAATGATCCAAAACATAAAGCCAAATCTACAATGGAATGGTTCGCAAATAGACGTATCCAGGTGTTAGAATGGCCGAGTCAAAGTCCAGACCTGAATCCAATCGAGAATCTGTGGAAAGAGCTGAAGACTGCTGTTCACAAACGCTCTCCATCCACCCTCACTGAGCTCGAGCTGTTTTGCAAGGAAGAATGGGCAAGAATTCCAGTCTCTCGATGTGCAAAACTGATAGAGACATACCCCAAGCGACTTGCAGCTGTAATTGCAGCAAAAGGTGGCGCTACAAAGTATTAGCGCAAGGGGGCCGAATAATATTGCACGCCCCACTTTTCAGTTTTTTATTTGTTAAAAAAGTTTAAATTATCCAATAAATTTTGTTCCACTTCACGATTATGTCCCACTTGTTGATTCTTGACAAAAAATTAAAAATTTTATATCTTTGTTTGAAGCCTGAAATGTCGCGAAATGTTGAAAGGTTCAAGGGGGCCGAATACTTTCGCAAGGCACTGTATATAGTGTGTGTGTATGTGTATATATAGAAATAAATTGTTGCCACTGTACCTAAGAAACACATGGAGATATATGATACATTAGACAGTAAAACATTGTAAAAGAATAGACTATTGCATCAGTAGCATTAATTAGTCCAGTTTCATATCACACATTGGTATGAAGATGTCAATAGCAATTGTCAACAGTAATGTAAAAATATTCCACTAAAGGTTGCTAAGGTGGCTCGGTGGGGCACTGGTTAACACGTTTGCCTCACAGTTAGGAGGGTGCAGGCTCCCTCCCTGTGTGGAGTTTGCATGTTCTCCCCGTGCCCGTGTGGGGTTTCTCCGGGCACTCCGGTTTCCTCCCACATCCCAAAAACATGCTTGGTTGGCCGATTGAGCACTCCAAATTGCCCCTAGGTGTGAGTGCGAGTGCGGATGGTTGTTCGTCTCTATGTGCCCTGCGATTGGCTGGCAACCGGTTCAATGTGTCCCCCGCCTACTGCCTGATGACTGCTGGGATAGGCTCCAGCACGCCCGCGACCCCCGTTGGGACAAGCGGTATAGAAAATTGATGGATGGATAAAAGTTGCAAAATACACATACTGAAAATTTGTTTGACATTGATACTTGCTGACTTGGTCATCTCCAAGAAGACCAACTTCTTACAAAAGAAACTTACAAATGTCAAGGAATATTTATTATTGCAGCAAAGGTTTTATCTCCCACACAGTGAACACGTTTCTACAACATTTCAATTACAAAAATTTTAAATATATTTTCCTAAGAATAAAGATAGTCATTTTGAAGTTGCTCAGTGTGAGTGAATTTTCCTATCTACTGTATAGCAGAGGTCACCAACTCTAGTCCTCACAGGCTTCTACCCACAATGTTTTAGATATGTTCCTCATCCTACACACGTGATTCAAATTATCAGCTCAAAAGCAAGCTCTGTATAGACATGATAACAAATCTGATCATTTCAATAAGGTGTGTTGTAGGCGGGACACTTTAGATAGGTGCCCTGGAGGACTGGAGTTAGTGCCCCTGATGTATCAGATGGAGACAAAAGCTTTAATTCGCTGGCCTTATGTTTTTGTCACATTACGCTCAGGTAAATTCAATATGAATATATATAATTGTTTCTACTTGCAGATAAACACATTCACACTACAGTACTGAATTGCCATGTCATTGACAGAGATATAGACATTGCACATATTTTAGATGTGGGACCACCGTGAGTCTGTTATAGTAACATATTCACAAAGTATGACAGTATTAAAAAATAATTCATGCAAAAACAAGAAAGCAATTCAACTAAGAAAAGGTAGTATTCTTACATAGAGTCATGCCACGTGATTATTGTACATAATGTAGCCTTGTGTAAACAAAATGAAGGAACATGCCTGATTATCATTTAGGCAATATTTGTAAAGTCATCAAAGTATTTTGAGGGGAAATTGAACACGCACAAAAACTTCATAGCATCATAGCATCTCAGGCAGACATTAATTGAACTTTAATTAATGTCTGCTTGAGACATCTGCTGACTGTTTAATTATTACACAGCCAGCAGACGTCACAAATAAATCTTTGAAAAGACCGACAAAAGTTTTAAATTCATGAATTGTATGTTATACAGCAGGGATTGTCAACAGGTGGTCCTCGGCTGTCTAGTGGTCTGTGGCGGTATTGCACGTGGTCCGCGAAATTGGAAATGGAAAATATTTGTAACATTTTTAAAACTAAAATTAAGCTATAATTTAGACTTGATTTATTTTCCAGCTAATTTTCTGAATGATTTACCCATCCAAATTATGTCAATTGTAGCTGAGATTCCCAAAATAGACATACAGATGCAAATAAATAGCCTGTATAGGTCTATCCTTCTTCAGTGCAAAATAAATTAATATTCCGCCAAAGCAGTGGTCCCCGAATTGTGGTGGTCCCTTGGACAAAACCAGTTGAAAACCCCTGTTATGCAGGCAACGCACAGTTATTATTAAAAAGTACATTTCAAGGATATTTTGTGGTATTTATTTCTTGCAAGGTCTTTCCATAGCACAGGAAAGCCTGATTCTAATATTATGGACTTTATTCTAATATTATGGACTTCTAAAAGTCTATAATCGCTCAGAAGTCCCACGATTTGAGAGTAAACGTTTTTATCTTATTACAGGTTGATGCCTTTCCCACAGAAGAGCAACCAGGGGGAAAAAAAACTCCCTTTTGATAGGCAATCTTAAAGGTATTAACTTACTACAATGGAAACAAGATTACTAGGGTAACACACAGGCTATATGAAACCACTAGAATTTCTATGGTGTGGAATAATCAAAATAGCCTTTTTGCAATGTCTGCTTTTGTGTTTAACAGAAACAAATGCCCATAAAACAAGTTTTAACATCACAGATCAGCAAAAGTCTAATCATATTTGCAATCGCAGGACAATCATGCAGACACACATATCACACGCAAACACACACACAACACTTACTATACATTTAAAACATAGTTGGATTTATTTGCCTCTCCAATGTATCCAATAAAATAATAGTTTCAAAGCCAAGGGCATGGATCCAGTCGAAAAAGCCAAAGATTCTGAACGAGTGGAGTTTCTTTTTTTTTTTAAAGACAGATCTTTAGAAGTCCATTAAGACTATGAACTGAATAGAACATTGAGTAACTGGAAGGTAAGCTGTTAAAAAAATAATAACCATGAGAGGATTGGGGAGATGTTGAGTAATGCATTTGCTTATGATTTGGCATGCAGGACTGTGGTAACGTGCTACTGCAGCTATGGGTGTTCAAAGAGCCGAAATGCAACTGCTTGCGCATTGACTTGCCGATCATTATTAATTGCGTTAATGTTTAAGCATGTTAATTGACGGTGTAATTAATTATTTAATGTGTTAAAGTGACAGCCCTGATAGGTTAATTGTCTTGCCAGTGTTTGTGAAGAGACCGTATTTTGACTTTTCAACAGGGTTTGTTCAAGTTTGCAATTGCAGAATTTTTTTTTAACCAGTTCAAAATTTGATGATATCATAAATGACAATCAATAATCCATAACCATGCTTGTGTGTTTTGGAATATAATCAAAGATGAGACTTTTCCACCGAACTGCGTACTTCGGACTTTTTCAGACCAAAATAACCACTCTCGGGATAAGCGCAAATCCGGGGTGGGCAGTGGGTGTCTTTGCATTATGGTTAGAGCAAGAAGGGAGAGTGACCCGTGCAATGAGCAAGTTGTTAAGCAAATAAAGACTTGGCTGCTGTTATGATATTTAAGACCTGCTGAAAGTGTTAGTGTTTGGAGAGTTTTTTGTGTGCTTTTTCCATAACGCGGGTCTATGAAAGGTGAATGACATTGCCATTTAATGTGTTCATTTGCTCCCAATGGAGGGGCGTTAATTTTTATTTTTTAGTTATTTTTTCTTTAGCCGGCATTAAATTGATTGACCTTGTGTATAAAGTCATTTTCTTCTGTGTTGCTTAACCGGTTTAAGCCTGGAGCACATTACCACGTTTCAACCACTAGAGTGCTGTTATGTTCTATCCGCAAATACATCGTTTTTGTTTTCCTTGACTAATTGTCAATCTCATAGCCAATGAAATACATCAGAATTAACATGTGACAGCATCGTCTGCTCGTAGAATTTCTTGGAATTTCTTTCAAGCACAGTAGATGTAGGAATTTCAAAATAAGTGACGACGCGCTTGAGGACTTCGAACCTGGAGAAGTATTAGATGGGGATTTGTGGCTAAAATATGTGTGTGGACAACGGGGATGAAGATTTTGAAGGCTTCGACTCATAATGGAGGACTAATTAAATCAAGGCTGTTTGAAACGCACTCGTCTCCCTGGTAGAATTTTAAAAATATATATTGACTGTTAATAGAAATAAAGGTTTATATGAAAGCCGCAAGTGAATGTTTTTGGAATTATGTTTACATCTGCTACAGGGGCTGACATATCAATTATATAGTAGGCATTGACAATATTGTTGAATTTCCAGTACAACTTCAGGTTTTAGGGAATGCTTCTAAAGTTGCCCACAGGTTTTAGAGGCGTCTTCTGCCATGCTTTTTAGGCCTTAATGTGTTAACACAGTGGTCCCCAACCTTTTTTGCACCACGGACCGGTTACGTGTCAGAAATATTTTCGCGGACCGGCCTTTATATAAATAAATATATTTATATATTTATTATTTAAATGTTTATATATATAAATAGGATGAAATAAAATGATACGACTGGCATAAAAACAAATATAAACCACATAAAAATAAAACGTTGAATTAGTGGGAGCACCGAGCTCTTTTCTCAGAAATGAGCCGTTCCCATCTAGGCGTAATCGGAGACAATGACACCCGAAGTGGTTAAGGTTTGTCTTTAAATGCAGGATGCTTGGTCTCCATGTGCCGAAGCAGGTTTGAAGGCTTCATTGACTCGTTAGCTAGCCTTTCGCCACATATGCGGAGTGCACTTGGCGCGTCAGAGTCACCTGTGGCGATAAATCCATATTTTAAGTAGGACTCCAGAAATGTTCTTTTAAATGCAGCTTTCTTTTTCTGAGAAGTCGTAGCCTCTTCTTCTTCAGTGTCCTCATTGGACGTTTTTCCCTTTCCGAAGAAGCTTTCCAAACTTCTCTGTTTCTTGCTCATTTTTGCTTGCCTCGCGGGCTTGACTGTGGTGACATGTCACGTGACCGAGACGAGCGCCGTGTGTCAAGAGTCCTTATTTTTCAGATGCACCGACAGATGTAATTGGGAGAGATTCGCCAAATTTTTTATATTTTTCAAAATAAATTCTTACGCATTTTTGCTAGCTTTGCGGGCTCGACTGGGGAAACATGTCACGTGACCGGGACGAGCGTCTTAACCTGAATGAATTGATCGTCAATGAAAAAAAAACCTTTTTTTTTTTTTCCCTGTGCGGCTCCGGTATCGGTCCGCGGCCCGGTGGTTGGGGACCACTGTGTTAACACATCTAGATGTACCTGTAAATACGATGAAATAAAAAATGAACTTCTAAACCTGTGACTCATATTCATCTTTTCATCCGAGAGCCAAATGTCTTTAGTATACAACGAATGCAAAGAAATTGACCTATGCCTTCCAATTCTTTTTGAGTTCAATTAGACATTAGAAGCCTTATTTGTCCATGGGTGTGAATGTAAGTGTGAATGCGTGTTTTGTACAGTATGATCCCTGCAATTGACGGGCTATCAATCAATGGTACAAACAAGCCTTGCATGACAGCGGCCAATAGCCTCTAGCTCACCCGTCCGTCACCCTAATGGTGACAAGAGATATACAAAATGGATGAAAATTCAAATGTTTTTGAGTGATTTAACAGCCTTGGTCAGATTGCTGTAAAACTCTGTCATGCTGGAAGGGAAAAAGGAGTCGACCACAGAGCGAGGGAGTAAGCCACCAAGGTCCGTCTGGAAGAAAGTGAGGACTTGGGTTTTGTTGGGCTCTCTGCAAAGAGAGAAGCTACGTAAGATGATAGCAATTGGAGCATGACAGAGAAATGCAAGCAGCGACAGCTGACATATTGAATGAAAATAAAGGCAATTTTTGCAAAACAGAGATAGAAGCAGCGACAGCTGATGAACTACCTACCGGCCAGCATGTACTTAATTCACTTACGCTGACATGGGGACACAGATGCAGCCGCACGGATGATTGAACCCTCTCACGTAACCTGACTGAACAGGACAGCCCCGATGACTCACGTTAGTGGCTGTTTGGTAGGACACAAAACACACATGCATATACAATCCACACTTTGACTTTACTGCAGTTCACACACATAATACAATAGTGTCATGTGCTCTGGCATCTCCCAAGCCATGTTTTGAACATTCACTACTTGTATTACTACGAGGGATGGGCGAGGGACTAGGTACGAGGATACCAGATATCGGGACAATACCTTATTTCAAGCCTTATCTAACTTATTGCCTTACTTTAAAGGCTTCAGGTACTTATGAGGAACGCCAATATAATCAACTGAAACCTAAGGCAAAAAAAAAAAAAAATCTGACCGAGTAAGCCTTCCTTGCCAGTAGCTGGCTGTTTGACACATTGGTATATAATTTGCGTCAGTAAGACAGAAAGGTATTTGTTCACAACTATCTGTCATTGTGATCAATAAAATTATATTTCTCACATGTACTAGTGGCATAAGTACTTGGTATAGGTATCAATAAGTAGTAAAGAGTGAATACCCATACTGGTATCAGTCTGAGAAGAAGTGCCATCAAACATCCCTAATAACGACGTTTTAAGCCCGTCAATATGCACTCATGTGAAACGGGATTGCATTTTACTACCGTATTTTTCAGACATTAAGTCGCGTTTTTTTTTTCATAGTTTGGGTGGGGGGGCGACTTATACTCAGGAGCGATTTATATGTGTAATTATTCACAAATTTTTACTTAATCATTAACACATTACTTACTACAGGGATGAGAACGGCAAATGAAAAAAAACACTGAAAAGTAGCCGGGGTCTGGGGGCCGCATGCCCCACTGGGGGGCCGAATGCAGGCCCTATTGGGGGCCACAGGGCCCACAGGCCCCCATTGGGGGCCGCAGGGGTCCAGGGGCAACACCCCGGAGGGGGCTCAGGGGGAAAAGCTCCCTGGAAACCCCTGGATTTTGGCAGTATAGCAACCCCAAAACCATTAATTTCATCACTCAATTTCAACAGTTTTGTTAAAAAAATATTCCTGCTCGGTGGGCTGCCAAGGTGAATATATTACAGTCAAGCTTCGGTTTTCGACCACAATCCGTTCCAGAAGGCGGTTCGAGAAGCGAATTGGTTGAATTCAGAATTTATTTTTTCCATTACAAATAATGGATTTTTTTTTTTTAATCCGGTCCAAGACTTTTTCATATGCGCATTTTTGTCCGATCGCGCAACTGCAGCGCACCGCCGAACGCGCAACTGCACCGCACTGGTTGCATTATTGTGACAGAGCCGTCGCTGAAATTTAGAAAATATTTTTAAACTCCTGATGTACTTCCCAAAATTCAAATTCGTGTCATTACTAGAATTGCAAATTGTCTTCACTTTTAATATCTTTTTTTTTTTTTTAAATATTTGACCAGTTTTTACTCGTCTGATTTGAAAACGATTTATTTGTCAGTTTGTTTTGTAGCTTTTACTGTATATAATATGAGGTGCTCATACATTTATTTGGTCATAATGGCCCTCCGAAAGAAGCCATGACTACAATGAGGCCCGCGAAAAAAATGAGTTTGACACCCCTGCTTTAGATGAACAAAACTGCTTTGAAGAGAGATCTTACGGCGGCTACGAAAAAAGGTTCTCCAGCCTTGTGGCAGGGGGTGCTAGTGATCCCGGGATGCTTCATGCGCCTAACTGTAGAATAAGAGATCGCCAGTTCAAATTTACAGTGAACAACTGAGGAGCAGTCGTCCATTTGTTTCGTTTTACATTCTGTTTTTTTTGTGTTTTTTTTCCCATTTTTACATTTCGTTTTACAATGGCGGATTACATATCCAAACGATTTTCAACTCTGGATTTTCGCTCGAAGCAGGAGGTCATCAGTAAAGGAAGACCAACTCCGGAGTTAAAAGGTTTGATTCGGACAATGGGACTTCGGAACGGAGTGGTACACATGATTGAAAACAAGTTTTTGATTTCATGTGCTTTATTGAGTGTTTTTATGTGTGAAGACTGCTGATATGAGATTTTAATTAAAATAGTTCCAATTAAATAATGAATAAGCCACACTAGAGCAGCGTTCCCCAACCTTTTTTGTGACACGGTTAGGTGCCGGACAAATTTTACCGGGGGGGGGACGTCAGTGCCTCCCCAGTCATGAACTTCACCGCGCTACAATATAGTTGTATACGTAGATCTGTGGAATAATTGGAGCTGCAACTGACGACGAGTCTGACGTCAGCGGCGCATGGAGTTCCGGAGTCAACAGCTGATTTTTTTTATTATTATTATTTTTTTTTTTTAAGTGATACAGAGGACGAAGATTTCGATGGATTTAATGATTTGGAGTGACACGGATGGTTCGATAAAATTGTTGTTTATATTATAGTATGATATATACCGTATTTAATCTAATTATCGCCCATATTCTAATAATCGCCCAGTGTGTGTTAGCGATGACAAATAAAAAACATTGATACCTCTAATTATCGCCCATGCTGCTAAAAATTCCCCCCAAAACCTACCGCATGCCGACGTCATTGCGCAAGTTTAAATATGACTGATTTGACAGCACGTCAAATGTCCCTTTTAAATTGGTTTTCTCCATAAACTATATATTTGCAGGGTATTTCAATACCTCCCCGGACTGTCCATGTTCCTTGGCTGGCTCTTTTTGGCTTGCCAGTAACTACAGCCTCAATTCGGAGAATTTTTTTATCCTGACTTAATCTAAAAAGTGGCTGACACAATCCTTCAGTACCATGCCCGATCGTTTCTTGTCCCTTCTCCACAACTATAGCGGATTCACTATGCTTATTATGGGGTTCAAGTTCACAATTCAGCACAGTATCAATTTCACACACCATTTTATAAACATGATGCCCTTTAATTGCGGCATTTTTCACACAAAGCTGTTCTTCCGACAAGTGTGAATTTGTAGCCATTTTATCAAACACCTTCACTCGCTGCCTGGTTCTGAGAGCCTATGAAATGCCGCGAGATTTGCCTTGAAATTAGGTCATAATCATAGTTCCGGATTGACACGTTTTCTGATTGGGCCAAGGAAAACGAAACCACGCGAATCTTTCCTGGAAATATTTGATTTCAGACGGATTTGAATGATCGACTGAAAAAATGCCAAAATATATAAAATATACCGTTAAAGAGAAGCTAGCAATTGTAGCTGCTGCCGATGCAACTTTTATTAATGCAGCTTCTAAAGAATATAATGTCGATCGTAAAAGAATCAGAGAGTGGCGGGACCACAATGCTTCAGGTGCCTTTGATGCAGGTATTGCATACTACATAAGGAAAATATACATATTATCACCCATTTCAGTGCCCCTTGGCGCGCGGACAAAAAGTGTTCTCTATTAATCGCCCACCCCCCTGTTGGACATAAACCTTCTCTAATTATTACCCTGGGCGATAATTAGAATAAATACGGTAGTTTATATATAGTTATATGGGCTTGTGGAATAAGTTGAATTGCAACTGACGTCAGCGGCGCACCGCACACACTTCCGGGGTTAGAAGCGCCGGTGTTTACACAAAGGACGAAGATTCCAATGGATTTAATGATTTGGAGTGACACGGATGGTTTGATAAAATTGTTTATTTTATTGTTATTTGATATATAGTTTATATCTTGTTATATGGGCCTGTGGAATAATTTGAACTGCAACTGACGACGAGTCCAACGTCAGCGGCGCGCCGCACACATGGCGTTGTTTACACAAAGGACGAAGAATTCTATGGATTTAATGATTTGGAGTGACACAGATGGTTTGATAAACGTGTTCTTTATGTTATAGTTATTTCAATCACTGTTAATGTTACGTCAGGCCTGTTCTCAGCTCCTCGTTTGTGTTTATGTCACGTTAGCATACCATATCGTTTAACCTGTTGTTGCTGGTTCATGTCTGTTCTTGGTGTTGGATTTTGTCAAATAAATTTCCCCCAAAATGCGACTTAAACTCCGGTGCGACTTATATATGTTTTTTTTTCCCCTTTACGGTGCATTTTATGGCTGATGCGACTTATACTCCAGAGCGACTTTTAGTCCGAAAAATACAGTATATACCATTAAATCTTGCACCTAACGAATCAAGTATAATGAAGTAAATTTTCCTCTTTTTGTTTTAAGTAAACCAATCAAAACAAGCAGCACTTTCTCCAATCACAATGAAAGGATTAATCAAATTTATTATTTTCACTAAAATAAAGAGTCCATCCATCTCTCTAGTGTTGTCAAAAGGACCAATACTTTGGGTACCAATTTGGTACCAACACGCAAAGAATACGTTTTTGTGGTCCCGACTAGCGAATATTTAACTTTTCACTCGGCGAGCTGTGTCGATTCTTGCCAAAACTGAAGGAGGCTGTATACGCATGCGAGCAGCACGGAGCAGCAGTCAGCGGCGCTGAAGAAGAAGAAAACTTTCGGTCTTTCATGACAATGGCTTCAGCAAGTGCGAGTGGAAGTCCAACACGCCGGCCTGTTGAGAAGCCAGGTCGCTCAAAGAGTCGTGTGTGGAAATATTTTGCATTCGAGGCGGATGCAACCGGAGCAATTATAGATTCGAACAAGCCAACGTGCAAAAAATGCTTGAGAGGTTTGAGGCTTGAGAGGCTCCATGCCATTGCTGCTCTTTTTCAATGTATATAGTTGAATATTATTTATTATCAGTCTTGCTTGTTTTTATAGATGTATGACTTTAAGGCTTCATGCCACTGCTGCTCTTTTTTAACGTATAAAGTTTACTATACGGTTTAAGCAGTTTTAAATAAATTATTGATTTTTAAAAGTAAGTGGATTCTGTTGTTTTGCTGTTTTTTACCATGGTACCGAATTAGTATCGAGAATCGTGGTAAATCACTGGTATTGATAGCGACTATTGAAATTTTGGTATCACGACGCCAGTACATCCAACTTATCCTGCACAGCCGAGATGTCAAACTCATTTTTGTCGCGGGCCGCATCGTAGCCATAGTTTCCATTGGCGGGCCATTATGACTGTCAACGCCTTACATTATACACATGGGCTACACAACAAACTGATGAATAACTAGCTTTGAAATCAGAGACTATTAAAGAAATTTCAAATATTTTGAAAAGGTGAATGATAATAAAAATTGCTAACAATATCTCTATTTTTTAAAGCGAAGACAATTTGATGCACATTTTGTCTTCGCGGGCTACATAAAATGATGTGGTGGGCCGTATCTGGCCCCCGGGCCATGGGTTTGACACATATGCTGTACAGGATCACAGAGAGCTGAATGGCGGCTATCCTATCTAAGATTGAGCAAAAGGCTGACTAAAACCTGGACCTGTTGCCAGTGCATTGTCACAGAAGCTAAGGAAAAAAAAAATCTTGCCAAAAAGAATCATTCAAAATACAAAACTCATTAGTTTTTTTTTTGTTTTGTTTTTCTGGCACCGTCATGTGTGGCAGCCTTCCAGCGGTTAATTGAATTTCCCCCCGGGGATCAATAAAGTATCTATCTATCTATCTATCTATCTATCTATCTATCTATCTATCTATCTATACAAATAAATTCATCATTACACACCATTCGATGAAATTGTGCCGTCTTCATATTGCCTAATTAAAATGACATCAACAAAGTCTCGAGGCGCTATGATACCCATAGCTGCTGAGGGTGTGACTGTTCGGCAGACGGAGATGTCCTGCAGAAGATTTGGAGACAAGACAGTTTCTCAGAGAACTGCTTTGAAAAATGTATATTACGTCATCTATCACACACATTTAAAAGCTGTACTAAAAAAAATACTATAAGCACAATAATCAATGAATTATTTTTTATTCAACTGAGAGGAGTATGAGCTAAACAAAAACAACATAGAAGGTAGAATCACAACTTTTTTGCCTCATGACCTGACCCAATTTGATTGTAAACAGTTTATGGCCAATCATACACTAAGTGTAAAATCTGCATAATGGTCATGGAAAATGTCTGTAAAACTGGTAAAATTTACAAACCTCTGTGATTTGTTCCAAAAGTTCAAACTTCTTCACATTATTGTCCCACTTGACTCTGAGCCCTTTTGGTACCGGTTTCAGACACTCCCATACATTCTCTAGGGTGTCATTTATAACTCCATCCCCTTTATAGCTGCAGAAGTCAAATCAGAAAATACAGATTACGCCAGATACAGCCTTATAACTCCATCCCCTTTATAGCTGCAGAAGTCAAATCAGAAAACACAGATTACGCCAGATACAGCTTCATATTGCATTAATTCTCGGAGCAACATAACTAAACCATTAGGAGGTATGGGGTATATGCCACGGATATCTGGTAAGACTCATATTTCTAAACCGCATGAGGGCGCTCTAGGCCTGTGGAATAATTGGAACTGCAACTGACAATGAGTCTGACGTCAGCACCGCAAATACTTCCGGAGATAGCCGAGTTGTTTATAAGTAACACAGAGGATGAAGATTTCAATGGATTTATTGATTTGGAGTGACACTGATGGTTCGATAAACTTATTTATGTTATAGTTATTTGATCTATAATTTATATATAGTTACGATACAGGCCTGTGGAATAATTGGAACCGCAACTGACGATGAGTGACGTCAGCGCCGCATGCACTTCCGGAGTCAGCAGCGGCGTTGTTTAAAACTGACGCAGAGGACAAAGATTTCGATGGATTTAATGATTTGGAGTGACACGGATGGTTTGATAAACTTGTTATTTATTTTATAGTTATTTGAATAACTGTTAATATGTTACGTCAGGCACGTTCTCAGTTCTTCGTTTATGTATCGTTAGCACACCGTATCGTTTACCCAGTTGTTGCCTATTCATGTCTGTTCTTGATGTTGGATTTTGTCAAATAAAGTTCCCCCAAAAATGTGACTTGTAGTCCGGTGCGACTTATATGTTTTTTCTTCTTTATTATGCATTTTATGGCTGGTGCGACTTGTACTACGGAGCGACTTATAGTAGTGTTCAGAATAATAGTAGTGCTATGTGACGAAAAAGATGAATCCATGATTTGATCAGATATTTTATCCAGCTCAACGGCCTCCACCTGCCCCTAGTCCACAGGTAGGACTACCCAATCAAGTTGAAATGGAAAAAAGGCTGTGAAATTAGGCTATGAGTAGGAAAACATAGAAAAGGGGGTGTTTACATTAATAGTGGTGTGGTGCTCAGTAAGTCCATCCATCCATTTTCTATACCGCTTATCCCCACGGGGGTCGCGGGCGTGCTGGAGCCTATCCCAGCAGTCATCAGGCAGTCGGCTAGGGACACCCTGAATCAGTTGCCAGCCGATCGCAGGGCACAAAGAGACGAACAACCAGCCGCACTCGCGCTCACACCTCGGGGCAATTTGGAGTGGGCAATCGGCCTACCAAGCATGTTTTTGGGATGGGGGAGGAAACTGGAGTGCCCAGAAAAAACTCATGCGGGCACGGGGAGAACATGCTAACTCGACCCAGGGAGGGAACTCCGAACTGTGAGGTGGACATGCTAACCAGTACGCCACCGCGGCTCAGTAAGTGAGCTTGTCAATTTTGTGGAATAAACCGATGTGAATCAGGTGTCCCTATCCTAGTATGAAGCCATGATCTGTTGAACATGCTTTTCTTTTTGAAAGCCTGGGGAAAATAGGAACAATCAAGACATTATTCAGAACAGCATACTTCGATTCAGAACTTATTAGAAAGGGGGAAAATGCAGGTGCAAAAAATTATATGTTGTTCGTCAACAATAACCTCCAATGCACTAAAATATACAAAAAAGAGACGCTTTGAAGAAAATGCAAAACAAGCATCAAAACGGTTTGAAGAATACACGGGGTCCTCGGTTTACGATGACCTCGAGTTACGTTGTTTTGTGTTTACGACACAAGTCTCATATTATTTTTTATGTTATTGCTATGATTTTGTTTGTATTTCATCTCATATATTTAAAGCCTTTTTTGGACCGGTTTTGCACCGTAAGCGTCGTAAAGACGTCCTAAGATTCATAATGTGCGCAGGAACTTGTTGGTGCGCGAGGCGGAACTGCGAGAGGCTGTGGACCGAGGAAGACGGCATTACCCACTCACATGGTATACGCCAGGGGTCAGGAACCGTTTTGGCGGAGAGAGCCATAAATGCCCATTTTTTTAAAAAATAAATTTCCGTGAGAGGTATACCATTTAAAAAAAAAAACGATAGACAAAATACAATGAAATGCATGTATTTTAATTAAGACCAACGATATTTTGAGTGTACCGTAATTTTCGGACTATAAGTCGCGGTTTTTTTTCATAGTTTGGGTGGGGGGGCGACTTATACTCAGGAGCGATTTATATACATATATATGGTTTTTTTTCACTTTTTTGGGCATTTTATGGCTGGTGCGACTTATACTCCGGTGCGACTTATAGTCCGAAAATTACGGTACAAATGTATTATTTTTAATAAAGTTTTTATAGCCAAGAAAAAAAAAAATCACCATTAATGAGACTTCTGGGGCTGCATCGTTTTGCTGATGGCTTTGTAGTCGGCGGTGAGGTTGAGCTTCATGCAGGCGTTGAGGCTCTCATCAGTTAGACGTGACCTTAGGTTGGTCTTGATGAGTTTGAGATGAGAAGGACTGCTCACATGTATAGGTAGATCCAAACATGGTCAATACAGCAACGCTCACTCACTGCAGTGTGTGATATGTGACTGGAAGTGCATTCCATGTTTTCACAATCAGCTCATCTGCATGTGGAAGTTTTTTCATTTCTGTCCACTTGCGTTGGCTGGCCAGTTCTGCTTGCTGTCGTGCAAGTTTCTCCAACTCTTCATTCAGCGACTTGAATTTATTCACCCACATGTCAGCGGCCTTCAGATCAGCAACTTCAAGCTCAAACTCTCCGACAGACAAACCAGGGATGTAACTCAGCTCCGCTGCATCCAGTACGCACACGTGTGGATGAGTGATGAATTGAAACAGACGAGTGTGCTTACAAAAATCTCCAAAACGTGCTTTGAACGACTGCAGGAGTTTAGATGTCAAGCTAGCTAGCTGTTGAATATCAACATGTTGAGAGGGGTCTCTTGCTGTGCAGGCAGCTTTAAATTCCCTCAGTTTTTCAAACAAAAGTAAACGGCCCGTCTCAATATCCGCAACGAAGAGCTCTGGCTTATTCTCAAATGCAGACACAGCTTGTTGAAGGGATGCGACTGTATTTCCAATGCCTTGCATTTTCACGTTGAGTTGGTTTAGATGGGCAGTCATGTCCACAAGGTAGTAAAACTTCAGAAGCCACTCGGCGTTGGTTAGTCAGGATGCTCAGCACCTTTCATTTCGAGAAAAGTCAGGATTTCGCTAAGGCAAGCTGCGAAACGGCCGAGCACCTTCCCTCTTGACAACCACTGGACATTGCTGTGCAGAACCAGACCAGGGTAGGCATTTCCAACTTCATCCAGCAGTGTTTTAAACTGGCGATCATGTAACGCTCTGGCAACAATGAAGTTGAACACCCGAATCACCAGCGACATCACCTCACCGAGTTGCTCGCCACACATTTGCGCACAAAGCGCCTCCTTATGCAGAATGCAGTGAAGACTGAGGATAGGTCTGTTTTCATGTTGACGAAGAAGGGCCACGAATCCTCGTTTTTTTCCCACCATACATGGAGCGCCATCGGTACACAGAGAAATGAGTTTATCCATAGGTCGATTTCTCTCCTGGGCAAACACCATGAACGCCTTGAAAAAATCCTCCCCTCTCGTTGATCCCTTCATTGGCAAAACAGAAAGACTTTCCTCACGCAGCGTGTCACCGGCAACATATCTTGCAATCACACTGAATTGGGATACATGGCTCACGTCTGTTGATTCATCCAAAGCGAGGGAGAAGTAGACTGCTGTGTTTATGTCCCTCACTTGTTTCCTCCACTTGATTTGCCATCATAATGGCCCGATCATGAATGGTTCTTGCTGACAGAGGCCTGTCTTTTATCCGTTTGAGTATCTTTTCTTTATCCGTGAAGTCGTCAAAAAGTTCATTAGCCACATCAAGCATAAATGTTTTGAAATACTCGCCATCAGTGAATGGCTTTCCGTTCCTCACAATTGCTAATGCGCCAGCAAAACTAGCTGAATTAAAGTCACCTTGTCTGGTACATACACGGAGTTGCTGTTGACTAGCTTGGACTTTCCTCTGGAGCTCTTCTTCTTTCTGCATTCACGCATTCTTTCTGCTGTCCCCAGCTGGGTACTTGGTTGCAAATGTCGCATGTCGTGTCTCAAAGTGGCGCTTAATATTGGAGCGTTTCATTGATGCAATTTTGTCATTGCATATGAGGCACATAGCAGAGCCTCCTCTCTCCACAAATGCGAATTCTTCGGTCCACTCACGTCATCTTTTTTTCTCTTTGCCATCAGCGAGGCAGGCACATAGCGTGGGGAAGTGCGAAAAGCGAAGTCATGGTCGAACGTCCACGAACCAGCAGCAGGTGTGCGTGATTTGGCCAGATTTGAGGGGTGTGGTCATGTGTGTGTGACAGGAGTACTGTCTAATAAAAATCGCGCTTTTTTGTCCGACCTGGCGTCACCCTTCTGTACACCGAAGGGAAGTTGGGATTGGCTGATATGACGCAACCGTGGATTTCAGCGGTAGAAAACAGATGGGATGGATTGCAAACGTGATTGTATTTTATATGTTGAAAGCTAATTTAACATTTTGATTTCAGTAGGTCTATTTTTTACTTTGATAATATAACAAAATTATTTATTACCGTATTTTCCGCACTATTAGGCGCACCGGATTATAAGGCGCACCTTCAATGAACGGCCCATTTTAAAACTTTGTCCATATATAAGGCGCACCGGATTATAAGGCGCATAAAATAGAAGCTATACTGCAACAAACTGAGGTTGACTAGGGTTGCGGTATGCATCCACTAGCCAATAACCAACGAGCCCTCTGTAAACAATCGCGTTTCTCAAACGATCTCCTATAAAAGTGATCGGAACTGACTAAAGTTTGATCTAACGCATTGGTACTACTTACCTATGTTTCCCTTCCATATCGATCCGTAGATTTACTCGAAACATTAACAGAGCAGCCTATTTTGACATGAAATAGCCTGGTACGTATAGCAGCTATCGTTATAGCATTAGCCATCCGCAAAGTCCCACGAGCCTCAGCTCGCAATCTCCCATGAGCCTCAGCAAACTGTAAACAATCGCGTTTCTCAAACGATCTCCTATAAAATGATCGGAACTGACTAAAGTTCGATCTAACGCATTGGTACTACTTACCTATGTTTCCCTTCCATATGGATCCGTAGATTTACTCGAAACATTAACAGAGCAGCCTATTTTGACATGAAATAGCCTGGTACGTATAGCAGCTATCGTTATAGCATTAGCCATCCGCAAAGTCCCATGAGCCTCAGCTCGCAATCTCCCATGAGCCTCAGCAAAGTGTAAACAATCGCGTTTCTCAAACGATCTCCTATAAAATGATCGGAACTGACTAAAGTTCGATCTAACGGATTGGTACTACTTACCTATGTTTCCCTTCCATATCGATCCGTAGATTTACTCGAAACATTAACAGAGCAGCCTATTTTGACATGAAATAGCCTGGTACGTATAGCAGCTATCGTTATAGCCTTAGCCATCCGCAAAGTCCCATGAGCCTCAGCTCGCAATCTCCCATGAGCCTCAGCAAAGTGTAAACAATCGCGTTTCTCAAACGATCTCCTATAAAATGATCGGAACTGACTAAAGTTCGATCTAACGCATTGGTACTACTTACCTATGTTTCCCTTCCATATCGATCCGTAGATTTACTCGAAACATTAACAGAGCAGCCTATTTTGACATGAAATAGCCTGGTACGTATAGCAGCTATCGTTATAGCATTAGCCATCCGCAAAGTCCCATGAGCCTCAGCTCGCAATCTCCCATGAGCCTCAGCAAAGTGTAAACAATCGCGTTTCTCAAACGATCTCCTATAAAATGATCGGAACTGACTAAAGTTCGATCTAACACATTGGTACTGCTTACCTATGTTTCCCTTCCATATCAATCCGTAAATTTACTCGAAACATTAACGGAGCAGCCTATTTTTAAATGAAATAGCCTCGCGGGTACAACAGCTATTCGGTGACGCCCCCTGACTACAGTTGCCGTAATGTTGGGAAGCGATGCGACCTTGTAATTTACTAGTCGTACTAAAACGTACTGAAACATTTTGGCAGAGCACTGTGTACAACCAGTATGGATCAACAAATTCATCAATTGATCCATATATAAGGCGCTCTGCATTATAAGGCGCACTGTGTTTTATTTAGTCAAATGTAAGTTTTTAGGTGCGCCTAATAGTTCGGAAAATACGGTACTTCAATTGAGTAAACAAATGTCAGATTTGTCCACGAGCCAGACGCAGTCACCAAAAGAGCCATATATGGCTCGCGAGCCATAGGTTCCCGACCCCTAGTATACGCCGTTTTGGACTGTTGCATAATTTCTCGCTTGCAACGCCCCATCCAGTGTGCAAGCCAACCACAGGAATAAATGTAAGGAATTGTTTTCTCTTTTTCTATTACTGTACTGTTTCATTTTATTACTGTTCCGACCCACACCGAAATTCGGTTTACGTCGCTGCGTAGGAACGGATCGACGTCGTAAACCGAGGACCCCCTGTATCCAAAACGGCGAAGGCTCACCATTGAGGAGTTCTAGGATGATCAAAGACTGTTTTGCGTTACTTGTAAGTGCTGTGACAGTTAGAAGATGCCTTTGTGAAGTTAATTTATTTGCAAGAACCCCCCCTAATCCCCCAGTCCCTTTGTTAAATAGTAGCTGTGCAAAAGAGGTTACAGTTTACCAAATACCGTAATTTTCGGACTATAAGTCGCGTTTTTTTCCATAGTTTGGGTGGGGGGCGGGGCGATTTATAATAAGGAGCGACTTATGTGTTTTTTTTTCAAAAATCTTCACAAAAAAAAAAAAGGTGAAACCGCCATAAACGAACCGCGATGTAGCAAGGGATTACTGTCATTTGAATTTCAAGTGACGTCAGCAGCGCGACGCGGCGTGGCGGTTGTTTACAAAAAGGACAAAGATTGATCACGGGATGACGAAGATGACGAAGGGCCCCACGTACTTCCGGCATCATTAGCGGCTTTGTTTCTAAGTGACACGGAGGACAAAGAGTTTGAAGGATTTAAGGATTTGGAGTGACACAGAAGGTTTGAAAAACTATTATGGCTTTTACGCACGCCCGGTCCTACTCTACGGAGCTCTCTTTCACCTCCGTGGATAGAAGCCGGGGGCCGGCGCTCGGCCGGGTGGCTGTCTGGGGACGGTGGATGGGGCTCGGACATGGCTTTTACGCACGCCCGGTCCTGCTCTAGGGAGCTCTCCTTCACCTCCGTGGATAGAAGGTGGGGGCCGGCGCTCGGCCAGGTGGCTGTCCGGGGACGGTGGATGGGGCTCGGTCATGGCTTTTACGCACGCCCGGTCCTATTCGATGGATCTCTCTTCCACCTCCGTGGCTGGAAGTCCACGCCGCCACACGCCTGGAAGTTTGTTTTGTTAAATAAAGAGCCGTTTACCAAACCCACGTCTTTCCTTGTACTTTGTTAACGCTACAATATAGTTATATACTAGATCTGTGGAATAAGGACGAGGCTGACGTCAGGGCGCACGCGCGGCGTTGTTGACAAAGGACGAGGAATTTGATCGATGGATTTAATGATTTAGAGTGCACAGATGGTTTGATAATATTATTGCTTATATAATAGTTATTTGATATCTAATTTATATATCGTTATATGGGCCTGTGGAATATTTTGACGCGCAAGCGCCGTCAGCGGGGCGCACCCATTGTTGACAAAGGACGATCGATGGATTTAATGAATTGGAGTGACACAGATGGTTTTATAAACGTGTTATTTATGTAATAGTTTTTTTTAATAATGTTTAATGTTACGTCAGGCCCGTTCTCAGCTCTTCGTTTGTGTTTATGTCACGTTAGCATACCTATCGTTTAGCCTGTTGTTGCTCGTTCATGTCTGTTCTTGGTGTTGGATTTTGTCGAATAAATTGCCCCCCAAAATGCGACTTATACTCCGGAGCGACTTATGTATGTTTTTTTTCACTTTTTTGGGCATTTTATGGCTGATGCGACTTGTACTCCGGAGTGACTTTTAGTCCGAAAATTACAGTAACACCTCAACGGGCCTAAAAAGAAATCGAGGACTATTTTGTGGACTTATGAGAGTAAAACTGTTCTTTTCGGGTCCAAGGGCCACAGACAATTTGTGAGACAATCTCTAAACTCTGAAGTCAAGGCACAGTTCACAGTGAAGACAGTCAAGCATGTTAGTGCAGGCCTCATGATATGGGCATGTTTCTCCTGCTATGGTGTTTGAATATGTCAAAATACTTGCGGTCATGCTGCCTTGTGCTGAAGAGGACATGACCTTGAAATGGGTGTTTTGACAAGGCAATAACCCCAAACACACAAATAAACAAGCAAAATGTTGGTTCTAATCCAAAATTCGAGTTTTGGAGTGGCACTGAACTTGTTCACACACAGTGAATTTATGGGGTGTCATCAAAAAGCTGTTTCTGAAGCAAAACCAAGAAATGTGAATGAATTGTGGAATCTTGTTAAAAAAAACTTCGAGTAGAATAACAGCTGAACGCTGCCAAAGGTTGGTTAACTCTATGCCTTGCACTTGTGAAGAAATCTTGAATAAACTGAGGTTATGTAAAGAAAAAATACTAGTTTCGTGAGTCACAGAATTGCTATAATAAAGCAGTTTGAACATAATGGTTTTGAGTTTGTAGCATCAACAGCAGATACTACTATTATTGTGAGCACCTATTTTTCTACTTTTCTTTTTACTAAGAGCCCAATTTCACAGCAGTAGTCCACCCCCACCCCCTAAAAAACTACATCGGCATATGCAGCTTGAGACAGCGTGTATGTAGAGGCAATACTGTTCCACTGTCCCTGCACCCCCCCCAAAATGTCTGAAGACTCTCAGCAGAATAGGTAATACATTGATTAACTTTCCTCTTTTACTTCTATTACATATGCCTGCTCATTTCTCACTAAAGACTGTTTCATCATTTTATTAAAATGAATATTATGAGGTTGAGGGTTCTCACACATTCCCTGGGAACTCGGACGAAGGTCGCCATGACACAATGACGTCATTCTGTGGAAGACAAGAAAATGATATTTAGTGATACAGAACTACTGTTGGAATTTCTACATTTGAAAATAACTAAACAGTGATTTTGAAGCTGAATCGACAATGAACTGCAGGTCCAAGTTCCAAAATTAAATGTAATGCCTTTATTGGCAGTGTTATGTGTGTATTTTGACAAGCAGGCATTGATCAAATTTATCTGATCCATGAACAGGTGTTGCACTCAACACACACACTCAAGACTCAGATGTAAACTTGTGTGATCAGATAAAGATACAGTCCCCCGCCTACTGCACGATGACTGCTGGGATAGGCTCCAGCACGCCCGTGTGGGGACAAGCGGTATAGAAAATGGATGGACAATGTACAACAGTTAAGAAATTTTACAAGGGATGGCTTTAGTGCTATACATTCGCAATTGACTGCCACTTCACTAATGGCATATCAGAATAGGGTTGTGTTAGATTCTATTTTGGCAGAGCGAGGGGGGATTTGTTTGATGTTTGGGGGAAATTGTTGTACTTATAGCCCCAACAATACTGCTCCCGATGGGAGTTTCACATCAGCACTGAGGGGACTGAGGGAATTGTCCAAAAGCATACTCAGGTATATCTAGTCCACTTAATGACTTGTTGGAGAAGTGGTTTGGTAAGTGGAAAGGGGTAGTCAGTATTGTAATTATTTCAGGTGGACTATTTGTGTTTTGTGGTTGTGCTGTGTTCCTTGCAGTAAGGTCTGTTGAGCGTGCCGAGGGGGACGGCGTTGTCGAGTTAGTCAGATTTAGGGTCCACGAAGACGGATTAAAATACCGTCTTTTTCCATGTATAATGCGCAAAATTTAACAAATTTATTGTCCTAAAATCTGGGGTGCGCATTATACATGGGTACAACAATTTTTGAAGAAAATCTCCCTCGAAATAAAACTTGAAATCACCTTTCTTCTTGTTTGTTGTCAATCGCGCATCGCATTCAGCCATCCTGCCCAACACACTTAGTCAGTAAAATTCATAATTGACGACGTCAATTCGTTTGATGCGATGGTGCAATCCTTGATGGTGTGTTATTGTCAAATATTGTTTGTTTTTTAATCTCCATCGCAGACCGGATATCATACGGAGGCCGCCATGACAGTATGCGCAGAACGGATGCGCAAGACACGTCAATCGCGCATCGCATTCAGCCATCCTGCCCAACACACTTAGTCAGTAAAATTCATAATTGATGACACATCGTTTGATGCGATGGTGCAATCCTTGATGGTGTGTTATTGTCAAATATTGTTTGTTTTTTAATCTCCATCGCAGACCGGATATCATACGGAGGCCGCCATGACAGTATGCGCAGAACGGATGCGCAAGACACGTCAATCGTGCATCGCATTCAGCCATCCTGCCCAACACACTTGACTGACCCATTACTCAAACAGAGGGATTGTTAGAATAGGACTCTTTGGCACATGTGATTAGCTAGGTAGCTTGAGCTATCCCGTTATCTTGCTGTGAGGCTTCTCTTGCTTTCACTGGCTTCCCCTCCTCTATGACACTCTTTGCACATCATATGAGTTGATCTCAGTTAAGATTGCAAGGTCACACATTATTTCACAGGCTAGGCAAAGTCGTCCCCTTGCAGGAGGGCTGCCAAAAGTAGTATACTTTCTCTTCTCTAGCAGAGAAGGCCCCACAGCTGTCTCGATCTTTCTGGCATACATTGAATAGTTAAACTGAGAAAGCAACCTCCTAATAATTACTAATAGCATAGCAAGCATTAAAAATAAAGAACTGGGACAAACTCTAACAGTTACAGATGACTACAATAACAATAACACCACCAACAATAACAACAACAATAATAATAAAAAAATAATAATAGTGATGATAATAATATTTTTTTAATTATTATTAATATCCTTTGTTTTACCCAAAACAGTAGTAAGCATTAATAATAAGTGACCAAACCATGAACTGGCGCGACACACTCAGCCATAGCGAGCACGCAGTTTGTCCAGTAAACTTAGCATAAAATAATAAAATAAGTAATTTGCGTTATGAAAACGCCATTTCAGTCAAACGAAATCCTAACAAAAGTTAGAATTCTGCTTTTGGCAACACGTTAATATCATATCTTATGTCGGCAAACGGAAACGCCGTTGATTTATACTAATTTTAGTTTACTTGGGTTGTTAGAACATAATGCATTATCTTAAGGTGTCTTCATTTTATCGATCTAGTAGCATGTGAATGAACATTTTATAAACCTACCGATTTTTTGCAGACTTTCCATCCGGATTCATCGTTCCTGTAGCTCTGCAAACATTCAGCCACCACATTCGCCTTATGTTCATAATCCATGGTAGTTAAGCAGTTGGAAGTTACAATTTAGAGCGTACCATAAATAAATGCAGCAGTTTTCATTTGACTTACTAGTTAACTTTCACCACGAGCAACCCTTTTCTCTGAAAATAAAAAACGTATAGAAACAGTACATTATGGTGTTTCGTGTAATGTAGTGAATAGTGGTAAAAAACGTAAAATACGTTAAGCACGTCGGCCAAATTCTGTTCAGGCGGTCTTTGACCAATCCGAAGCTAGCGTTAGCCACAATGAATGAAATGTGCTGGACATCACTGACCGAACAGGAAGCTCGTAAAGGTGGGGAAGTACGTATTGAATACAACACTTCGCAAGCACAGCTATAACTAACAATAACTATAAATTCACCCCCCAACGCAATGTAAAGGCACGAATGCCCCGCGTACTACGTTGAAAAAGAAAGGAAAATTTGTCGAGTCGACTCATGTTTGGGGGGGAAAACAACTTCCGGTGAATAATTTTCAAAAGAAATCCAACATCGACAGCGGAAGATGTGTTGTTGTTTTTAAATTGTAAAATACAGCGAACTTTCGTTTTTCGCGGGTGTTACGTTAAAAAAGGAACCTTACATAGACGTAATCTGCATATTCATTATTATTATTATTAGTAGTAGTAGTAGTATTATTATTATTATTATTATACCGTATCTTTTTTTCAGGCAATTTACGCCTCTCTTACAATGTCACAAGCCTCATGCAGCCTCCACAGTTAAAAAAAAATTCTAATCATTTGTTAGATTTAAAATGTTTAACTTTTACTATGTAAAATGAAGAATAAATATGAGCTGCGGGCTGTGAGAAGAAGCCTCCTCATTTCATGGACGAAGCATATCACAACACTGACATTGAACTTTGTGCTTATGTGTTTGCATCAAAATATCCCCTAATTATCTTGGCTTATTATTTTGCATCTGTGGTATACAAAGAAATTCTTCATTCAAAGTGGGCTGGTCTAAACTATGAAATCTCAGGGCTGAAGTCCCATTGCGGCCCTGCCCAGAAGTTAGATAGTATGGGTCGGGGGAATGAGGGAATGTCTGCCCTGCTTCTGCAACCACAAATCTTAATAAGGTCTCTGATCCACTAACAAAATTGACAGCAGAGGCCAGTGTTTCAACAAGTTCACTCCGCATTTGCCAGCAGTAGGTTCAACAGCAGCACAGGAAAACACGATACCAAAAAGCACAGTTGATTGAAAATGACATTTTCCAACACAATTTAAAATTTTGGACCTGTAGTCCAAAAGCAAGGACCAGATCCTTGATCATGAGTAGGGCCAGACACATGCTGCACTAAATTAAGAGTCAATGGCCCAGTTTAGGAGACAAGGCTTAAGCCTAGAGACAGTCTAGTATGCTGTTTGGCCCAATTTTAAGTCACTTGCACGGATTTATACCTTAAAATAGGTATAGATTCAGCCTGTTCTGGTTTAAGCAAAGCAATTGCAAGAGTATGGATTAGAGCTACTCTGACAAAATTGAAGTTTATATTAATCCAGTCAGTCTTAACTTTAATTTAGTACTACTGTTTGTGAAAGGGAGCGCAGATACTTTGGGAACATGGAGTATTTGGAATACCTAAATGACAGCAGCAATCAGGCCAGCCAGGCAAATACTTGTGGATGGGAGTAATCCATTGAATGAATTTGAGTTAATACCTTTTAGAGAGCACTGTACAAAGAAGATGTAACGGACATAATTGCATTGCTTGAGACTAGACTTTCCTCCATGGCTCAAAGAGGAAGTCCTGTGCCCATTTCTCTCCAAGTTATGATCACTGAGATTTTTGGATGCTGAAACCTTTCCCTGTGAAACTGGTGACTTCTGTGGTGTAAATGAAGCAACAGCGTGTATAATGGTTCACAATGTCTGCAGTGCAGCAGGAGGGTGAGGCGAAGACGTAGTTTTGGGCAAGCAGAGGTCGAAGCAACAGGCAAGAAGGAGTGAGGCGCAATCGTGGTCAAGACAATAGGTCGGGGCAGGTGGACGAGCAAGCAAGATCGGCAACACGAATTGGACGGCAACTACAACAGAAGCAAGGGGAAACAGGGGCAGGCGCAGGAACCGGGAGCAAGACTGGAAGCTACATAGGATGAACTGACAGGTAGTGTTGAGAATGCAGGGTTTAAATACAGTGAAGCTGTCAGGGAACAGAGACAGGACTACCAAGTGCAGCACGATCCTTTATTGGCAAAAGGGAAAATGGGGACGTAGAACGCTGGACCTGCGGTCTGGCTGGCGTGGCTGAGCAAGTAGTCAGAACAGGCGGCGACCTGGAGCGTGGTCGAAGGACGAGCAAGTAGTCAGGGCAGGCGGCGATCTGGAGCGTGGTCGAAGGACGAGCAAGTAGTCAGGGCAGGCGGCGATCTGGAGCGTGGTCGAAGGACGAGCAAGTAGTCAGGGCAGGCGGCGATCCGGAGCGTGGTCGAAGGTCAAGGAAGCAGTTGGCTACAAGTTTGGTCCGGGGACAAAAAGGCAGCAGTATCACGGGAAGGGTAATCAGACGAACTGACAACCACTGGCAGAACACAGAGAGGTTAAATAAGGAGCCTAACGAGCTGTAGCAGGTGCTGGCAATTCCCTGAGTCGGGCTAGGCTGGAAGTCAGGTGACGTGGGAACGTGACAGAAGCCTCGGTTTTCGAATACGATCCGTTCCAGAAGGCTGTTCGAGAAGTGAATCGTTTTAATTCCGAATCATATTTTCCCATTACAAATAATGGGAAAAAAAATTAATCCGTTCCAAGCCCAAAAAACCCAACGCCTTTTTTTAAGCATTTTTTCATTTGCGCATTTTTGTCCAATCGCGCAACTGCAGCGCACCGCCGAACGCGCAACCATAGCGCGTCACCGACCGCGCAACTGCACCGCGCAACTGCACCGCGCTGGTCGCATTATTGTGACAGAGCCGTCGCTGAAATTTAGAAAATATTTTTTAATTCCTGATGTACTTTCCAAAATTTAAGTGGACATCAGTGCGCAGGGAGCTTAATTTTGTCCGATCGCGCAACTGCAGCGCACCGCCGAACGCGCAACCGTTGCGCGCCGCCCACGGCGCAACTGCACCGCGCTGGTCGCATTATTTCGACAGAGCGGTCGCTAAAATTTAGAAAATATTTTTAAAGTCCTAATGTACGTACTTTCCAAAATTTAAGTGGACTTCAGTGCGCAGGGAGCTTAATTTGGTCCGATCGCGCACCCGCAGCACGCCGGGCGCTCGGTGTCGCATTGCTTTAGGAGCGTCTTTGTGTTTTAGGATGGCTTTACTGCTCCCACTTGCTTTCTTTGGAGGCATGATTAGAGTTGATGCAATCCTCAGAGTAACGAGAACGTAATAACGAACAGTGTCAGTTGGCATGCGGGTCCTCTCGGCTCATCTCGCGAGGTGGTCATTGAACATGGAACAGGAACATCTTGATCATTGACCAGAATGATCAAGATGTTCCTGTAATAGTGGCAGAAAATAACACAGGATTTGCACTCAGAGCTGATTCACATTCAGTCAGAATGTTTTCAAGTCATAAAATTATTGAATATGGCTTGTATTTGCTTCAATTGTCCATCCATCCATCCATCTTCTTCCGCTTATCCGGGGTCGGGTCGCGGGGGCAGCAGCTTCAGGAGGGACTCCCAGACTTCCCTCTCCCCAGCCACTTCATCTAGCTCATCCCGGGGGATCCCAAGGCGTTCCCAGGCCAGCCGAGAGACATAGTCTCTCCAGCGCGTCCTGGGTCGTCCCCGGGGTCTCCTACCGGTGGGACATGCCCGGAACACCTCCCCAGGGAGGCGTCCAGGAGGCATCCTGATGAGATGCCCGAGCCACCTCATCTGGCTCCTCTCAACGTGGAGGAGTAGCGACTCTACTCCGAGTCTCTCCCGGATGACCGAACTCCTCACCCTATCTCTAAGGGAGAGCCCGGACATCCTGCGGAGAAAACTCATTTCGGCCGCTTGTATCCGGGATCTCGTTCTTTCGGTCACAACCCATAGCTCGTGACCATAGGTGAGGGTAGGAGCGTAAATCGACCGGTAAATTGAGAGCTTTGCCTTTTGGCTCAGCTCTCTCTTTACCACGACGGACCGGTACAGAGTCCGCATTACTGCCGACGCTGCACCGATCCGCCTGTCGATCTCGCGCTCCATCCTCCCCTCACTCGTGAACAAGACCCCAAGATACTTAAACTCCTCCACTTGGGGCAGGATCTCATCCCCGATCCGGAGAGGGCATTCCACCCTTTTCCGATCGAGGACCATGGACTCGGATTTGGAGGTGCTGACCCTCATCCCGACCGCTTCACACTCGGCTGCGAACCGCTCCAGTGAGAGCTGGAGATCACGGCCTGAAGAAGCCAACAGCACAACGTCGTCTGCAAAAAGCAGAGACGCGATGCTGAGGTCCCCAAACCGGACACCCTCAACGCCTCGGCTGCACCTAGAAATTCTGTCCATAAAAATTATGAACAGAATCGGTGACAAAGGGCAGCCTTGGCGGAGTCCAACCCTCACTGGGAACGAATCCGACTTACTGCCGGAAATGCGGACCACACTCTGGCATCGGTGATACAGGGACCGAACCGCCCTTATCAGTTGGCTCGGTACCCCGTACTCCCGAAGCACCCCCCACAGAACCTCCCGAGGGACACGGTCGAACGCCTTCTCCAAGTCCACAAAACACATGTGGACTGGTTGGGCGAACTCCCATGCACCCTCGAGGATCCTGTTGAGGGTGAAGAGCTGGTCCACTGTTCCACGGCCAGGACGAAAGCCACACTGTTCCTCCTGAATCCGAGGTTCGACCTCCCGACGGACCCTCCTCTCCAGCACCCCTGAATAGACCTTACCAGGGAGGCTGAGGAGTGTAATTCCCCTGTAATTGGAACACACCCTCCGGTCCCCCTTCTTAAAGAGGGGAACCACCACCCCAGTCTGCCAATCCAGAGGCACTGTCCCCGATGTCCACGCGATGCTGTAGAGACGTGTCAGCCATGACAGCCCCACAACATCCAGAGCCCTTAAGAAATCCGGGCGGATCTCATCCACCCCCGGGGCCTTGCCACCGAGGAGTTTTTTAACTACCTCAGTGACTTCAACCCCAGAGATTGGAGAGTCCGCCTCAGAGTCCTCAGGCCCTGCTTCCACAATGGAAGGCGTGTCGGTGGAATTGAGGAGGTCTTCGAAGTATTCTCCCCACCGACACACGACGTCCCGAGTCGAGGTCAGCAGCACGCCATCTCCACTGTAAACAGTGTTGACGTTGCACTGCTTCCCCCTCCTGAGACGCCGGATGGTGGACCAGAATTTCCTCGAAGCCGTCCGGAAGTCATTCTCCATGGCCTCGCCGAACTCCTCCCACGCCCGGGTTTTTGCCTCAGCAACCGCCGAAGCCGCGTTCCGCTTGGCCATCCGGTACCTGTCAGCTGCCTCCGGAGTCCCGCAGGCCAAAACGGCCCGATAGGACTCCTTCTTCAGCTTGACGGCATCCCTTACCGCCGGTGTCCACCAGCGGGTTCGGGGATTGCCGCCACGACAGGCACCAATGACCTTACGGCCACAGCTCCGGTCGGCCGCCTCAACAATGGAGGCGCGGAACAAGGTCCACTCGGACTCAATGTCCCCCGCCTCCCCCGGGACGTGGGAAAAGCTCTGCCGGAGGTGGGAGTTGAAGCTCTTCCTGACAGGGGATTCCGCCAGACGTTCCCAGCAGACCCTCACAGAACGTTTGGGTCTGCCAGGTCGGACCGGCATCTTCCCCCACCATCGGAGCCAACCCACCACCAGGTGGTGATCAGTTGACAGCTCCGCCCCTCTCTTCGCCCGAGTGTCCAAAACATGCGGCCGCAAATCCGATGACACGACTACAAAGTCGATCATCGAACTGCGGCCTAGGGTGTCCTGGTGCCAAGTGCACACATGGACACCCTTATGTTTGAACATGGTGTTCATTATTGAAAATCCGTGTCGAGCACAGAAGTCCAACAATAGAACACCGCTCGGGTTCAGATCGGGGGGGCCGTTCCTCCCAATCACGCCCTTCCAGGTCTCACTGTCATTGCCCACGTGAGCATTGAAGTCACCCAGTAGAACGACGGAGTCCCCAGAAGGAGCGCTCTCCAGCACTTCCTCCAGGGACTCCAAGAAGGGTGGGTACTCTGAGCTGCCGTTTGGTGCATAGACACAAACAACAGTCAGGACCCGTCCCCCCACCCGAAGGCGGAGGGAGGCTACCCTCTCGTTCACCGGGGTGAACCCCAATGTGCAGGCGCCCAGCCGGGGGGCAATAAGTATACCCACACCTGCCCGACGCCTCTCACCGTGGGCAACTCCAGAGTGGAAGAGAGTCCAGCCCCTCTCGAGAGGGCTTGTACCGGAACCCAAACTGTGTGTGGAGGCAAGTCCGACTATATCTAGTCGGAACTTTTCTGCCTCGCACACCAGCTCGGGCTCCTTTCCAGCCAGAGAGGTGACATTCCATGTCCCAAGAGCCAGCTTCTGCAGCCGGGGATCAGACCGCCAAGGTCCCTGCCTTTGGCCGCCGCCCAGCTTGCAATGCACCCGACCCCTTTGGCCCCTCCCACAGGTGGTGAGCCCATGGGAAGGGGGACCCACGTTTCCTTTTCGGGCTGAGCCAAATTGTGTTTGTGAAAAACAAGGTGCTAAAAAAATTTTAACTAAAAAAAGGCTTTTGTGGTGACATATTTGTGGTGAAATATTTTCACAATTTTATTCCATTACACAGCTTTCTACGGAAGAGGATTAGGGACAGTGAAGAAAAAAAAAAACGAAGGGTGACAGGATTCTGACTTTTTTTCTCAGAATTCTGACTTTATTCTCAGAATTCTGACCAGAATTCTGACTTTATTCTCAAATTCTGACTTTAAAGTCAGAATTCTGACTTTATTCTCAGAATTCTGACTTTATTCTCAGAATTCTGACTTTAAAGTCTCTCGGTAGAACGTCCTCATGATGGGTGGGGGCAGGTGGGCTCTCCTCATCCTCCGCAGGAAGTACAAGCGCTTCTGTGCCCTCTTGACCAGTGTTGTGGTGTTCACAGTCCAGGTGAGGTCGTCTGTGATGTGGACTCCCAGGAATTTAGTGCTGCTCACCACCTCCACAGCTGAGCTGTTGATGATCAGTGGAGCGTGGTGAGGCTGGTTCTTCCTGAAGTCGACGATGATCTCCTTCGTCTTCTCCACATTCAGGATCAGGCTATTTTCTCTGCACCAGCCCACCAACTGCTCCACCTCCTCTCTGTAGTCCAGGTCGTTGTTGTCCCTGATGAGGCCCACCACCGTTGTGTCGTCTGCAAACTTCACGATGTGATTGGTGGTGAACCTGGGGGCGCAGTCGTGTGTCATCAGGGTGAACAGCAGGGGGCTCAGGACGCAACCCTGAGGGGAGCCTGTGCTGAGGGTGATGACATCTGAGGTGTTCTGTCCGACCCGGACTGACTGAGGTCTGTTGGTGAGGAAGTCTAGCAGCCAGTTTCGAAGGGGGGTGCTGAAGCCCAGGTGTTCCAGTTTTTCCACCAGATGTTGTGGAATGATGTGTGTTAAACGCTGAGCTGAAGTCCAGGAACAGCAACCGCACGTGGGTGTTCCTCTCCTCCAGGTGAGCCAGGCTCAGGTGAAGAACGGAGGAGATGGCATCCTCAGTAGAGCGGTTCTGCCGGTAGGCAAACTGGAACGGATCGAATGTTCTTGTTTGTTGTCAATCGCGCATCGCATTCAGCCATCCTGCCCAACACACTTAGTCAGTAAAATTCATAATTGACAACGTCAATTCGTTTGATGCGATGGTGCAATCCTTGATGGTGTGTTATTGTCAAATATTGTTTGTTTTTTAATCTCCATCGCAGACCGGATATCATACGGAGGCCGCCATGACAGTATGCGCAGAACGGATGCGCAAGACACGTCAATCGCGCATCGCATTCAGCCATCCTGCCCAACACACTTAGTCAGTAAAATTCATAATTGACGACACATCGTTTGATGCGATGGTGCAATCCTTGATGGTGTGTTATTGTCAAATATTGTTTGTTTTTTAATCTCCATCGCAAACCGGATATCATACGGAGGCCGCCATTACAGATGCGCAGAACGGATGCGCAAGACACGTCAGCTATAGAGGCTTTGCAGCTGACGTCATCAAGCTACCCACATTAGCTTGGCGGCCATCTTGGCGGTCAACTTTTCAGTTCCGGTCAACGCTTTCTTGTTATATCTGCTGCTATTTGAGCTTAAAAATGCCGGATACCTGCTGTGCTGTTGGATGTAGCAATAGACGAGGCGATAAACCAAATCTTAGCTTCTATAGATTTCCGGCGAACATGAAAAAACGTGATAAATGGATCGCGGATATTCGTCGTGAACGATGGAAACCTACGATTTACACAAGGATATGCAATGAGGACTTCATATCAGGTATGTAAACAAACTATTCACCCCTGATTTGTTTCACAAAATGTGAAATAATACAATATGGGATGATACAAATATGATTGTTGAAAATGCTGGGTGCATTTTTAGAAAGGCAGCAAGAGCAGCAAGGCAGGGAATGGGATGATTTCTTCAGTTCACCCCCCCGTTTTTATTTTGTGTTTATTTTTTCATGATGCTTCATCTGATTGGCTTGAAAACGTTATCAATGTAAATATTGAACTTCATATTGGAATTGAACAATTAATTCTCGAGTGAATGCATTAGGAAATTTCCCAAAAAATTATTATGAACCTTGTGAAACAATTTTTTTTTAATGTAGCATTTTTTAACAAGAGGGTTTTTGTTACTTCATTTGGCACAAGTTTTCAAGCCATTGGCACAAGGTTAAAATTTTTATTGGTTAAGTTTTCAAGCCAATCAGATGTGGCATCATGCAAAAATAAACAAAAAATAAAAATGGTAGCAACTTGAACAGACAGGTACAGTATCTGAATGATTTCACTCTATTCAGTTTTTTAATATGTCAAGTTATGAAATGCCATTACAAAACAAATCGACGAGGTAATTATAAATATCTGGATATGAGAGTTCAGGCAGGTCGGCTGTTGCAAAATGCTCGGGCGATTTTAGCATGCTTCTCGGTAAAAGGTACGGATCCGTTGTGCCAACAAGGTTCAACTTCTCTCTGTAACGTTTCTTGGATTCTTCATCCAAATGCCCAACTTCGTAGGATAGCAAATCAGCCATAATTCGGATGAAATCGGTGAAAATGTAGCGCAGAAATCAAACAATCTATACAAACACGTAGGAACGAGCTGACGAGTTGACCGCCAAGATGGCGGCATAACACAAAATCACGTGATAAAACCACGTGACTGCAAAGCCTCTTAAAGAGCGAGACTTCAGTTCTCTACCTAAATGCGTATTACAGGTAATATTTTATTTCACAACACTTTGCCTTGTTCCTTTCTTCTCTGCTGTTCACTTCAAACACGCTCCATACGAGCACAATGCTCTCGTATCAGACGCTTGCTCGATCACCTGCTCGTTTGCTGTCACAATGTACCCTACACAAATCCGAAACATTTGTTGCGGCTCCGAGTCACGACGAGGGGCAAGTTTTGGTTTCCAAGGGTGTTTTTATTCCTCTTCAACGTCTCTCCCATACAGAGCCGCCTTTTTCACATGTCCGCACGTCACTTTCCTCTCTTTTCATCTGATCGCGGTGGTGCCTTTACGGGCAGTCGGAGAAATCAACGCCAACAAAAAAAAATACATCCAGCCTAGTTAAGACCATACCAAAGACTATAAAAATGGGACCCATTGCCTCCCTGCGTGTGTGACGATCATTGGGACTTTAAAAAAAAAAAAAAAAAAAAAATTGGGTGCGTATTGTACATGGGTACAGGCTTTTTTCCAGCATCAACATGCCATTTTTAGGGTGCGTATTATACATGGGGGCGCATTATACACGGAAAAAAACGGTAATTTTACGTTTACGGACTTAAGTAAGAGTCAAAATTTGGGTGCGTATTATACATGGGTACAGGCTTTTTTCCAGCATCGACATGCCATTTTTAGGGTGCGTGTTATACATGGGGGCGTATTATACATGGAAAATTACGGTACCTGACATGTTTCGGCGTGTACTTTCGCCTTCATCAGAGTGTCACTGGTGTAGGTATGACGCGTCTTGATCAGCTGATGAATGAAGGCGTGGCTCACTTGTCAGATTTGACAGGTGAGTCACGCCCTCTGCTGTCCGTTTACCCCTCCAGAATGCTGCTCCAGGTGGTAGAGAGCGTGAAGGCTCTCTTGTCCCTGTTGATGGTCCTCGGGCCCCGCTTGCGGATCTCGATGGCCTCCCTGATCCAACGCTGATGTTTGTTTTCTTCGGTGTGGATGACTCTGGCCTTCTACCAGTCCATTATGTGACTTTCTCTTTTGCAATGGTCGGTGATGGCTGACTTGTAGTGTTCCTGTTGTGCTTGTTCTTTTTTTGCTCTTGTTTGTCTTGTTGCTGTCTCCTTCTCACACTCCTTCTTGTGTTCGTTTTTTCTTGTAGTAAAGTTCCTCCCTGTCTCCCCGATGTATGATTTATTGCATGATTTGTACGGGGTCTCGTATATGGAGTTGCATTTATTTTCCTGGTGGATTTTGTCCTTTGGATGAACCAGTATCTGACGGAGTCTCATGGCTCTTTGGATGCGTTCCGTAACCCCACACGTACGGAAACGTACTTCTGTGTTCTAGGGTACTTGTTTTTTCTTTCCCCCCTGTGTTGTGTTGTTTTTGTTTTTGACCTGTCCTTCACTTTTAGTTATTGCCACTGTGGATACTGACACCTTTTAAGTGCGTGTTGTATGTGTTTTTCTTCCTGTGTTCTGTCATCCGGGTCCGTTATTCTTGTTGTACGTTCGTGTAATGTCCTGATTACTGACAGTTTGTGGATAGTGGGGTGTTCAAATGTCCAGAGAAGGTATTGGTCGGTGTGTGTGGGTTTTCTGTGTACTTTTATTTTGATATCTCCGTTGTCTGTGTGGTGTATGTTTATGTCCAGAAAAGCTATGGATTGATCCATTTCCTCTTTGTGAGTGAATTTGATGCTGCCAGTGGTGTCTATGGTGTTGAGATGGTCTGTGAGGTGTTGTGTATGTCCTGTTTTCACTTTTTCCAGAATGCCGTCTATGTAGCGTTTCCATAATGTGGGTCTGTATTCATCCGGGGCTGTTGAGAGTGATTTTTGTTCCAGGTCCTCCATGAAAAAAACTGCACATGGTGGCAGACAGTGGGTCTCCCATGGGGAATCCTTCTTTCTGTCTGTAAATTGTGTTTCTGAATTGGAAGTACGTGGAAGTGGCGATGAAATGGAGTACCTGAGTGATGTCCTGTTAGATTTGTGCGTTTTTTGAGTGTCCTGTCAGCTAATAATCTGTCATGCACTACGTGTATTTTTCCAGAATGCCGTCTATGTAGCGTTTCCATAATGTGGGTCTGTATTCATCCGGGGCTGTTGAGAGTGATTTTTGTTCCAGGTCCTCCATGAAAAAAACTGCACATGGTGGCAGACAGTGGGTCTCCCATGGGGAATCCTTCTTTCTGTCTGTAAATTGTGTTTCTGAATTGGAAGTATGTGGAAGTGGCGATGAAATGGAGTACCTGAGTGATGTCCTGTTAGATTTGTGCGTTTTTTGAGTGTCCTGTCAGCTAATAATCTGTCATGCACTACGTGTATGGTGGCTTGTGTGGTTTTTTTTGTGAAGAGTGAAATGACATCATGTGATATGAACATTTCATCTTTCTGTACTTTTATGTGGGTGAGTTCTGTGGCGAGTTGTTTTGAGTTTTTGCAATGTTGATCTGTGAGTCCCAGTAAAGGTTTTATTATTTCTGTGAGTGCTTTTGAAAGGTTGTATGTAACTGATCATATGCTGTCTACAATGGGGCGGAGAGGTGTACCTGGTTTATGGATTTTTGGTGTATCGGAGATCCTGGGGATAATGTTAGCTGTGGGTACTAAGTGATTGTGTGACTGTTTTTCCATTTTATTTTCAATGAGTAGTGGTTTAAGTAATGCTTTGAGTTTATTTTTCTTGTCTTCTGTTGGGTCTTTTTTTAACACTTCATAGGCGTCGTCATGCTGCATCTGCTCTTCGTATGTGTCTGTGTGATTACTGTTGTTCTGCCTTTGTCTGCTGGGAGGATTGTGATGTCTTTATTTTTTGCGAGTGTATTCATAGCTCCCTGCGAGCATTTTAACGTCTAATAGACGTCTATTAGACGTCTATATGCTACACAGATGTCTCGGCTAAAACACGTCTAAAAATGGTCTAAAAGTGTAACAAATATGTCTATTTGTTACACTTTTATATAGGATAGGATATAGGAGTTTTCTTACGCTATATGCCATAATCAGCAATATTAAAATAATAAAAGGCTTGCAATATTTCAGTTGATTTGTAATGAATCCAGAATGTATGACATTTTTTTAATTGCATTACAGAAAATAAAAAACGTTATCACAATATTCCAGAGATGGGACCAAGTCACACATGTGCAAGTCTCAAGTAAGTCTCAAGTCTTAACCTTCAAGTCTCAAGTAAGTCCCAAGTCATTTTTTTCTTGGGCAAGTCAAGTCAACTTACACAGGGAGGGCCGGAGGTGGAATCGAACCCGCACCCTCCTAACTGTGAGGCGGACGTGCTACCCAGTGCGTCACCGAGCCGCCCTCAAGTCAAGTCCTTAAATAGGTCAAGTCAAGTCCAAGTCAAGTCCTTAAATAGGTCAAGTCAAGTTCAAGTCAAGTCACCTTATTATTGCAATTCTACCCGCAGAATCAGATTTTAGTAGTGAAAAGACAAGATATCAGTAACTTTAAGTAACCATCATTGTCCAATGTTTCTAACCTGTTTAAAAAATGACAATAATTTGGATTTGCACTGTAATTACTGATATTCAGTAAAATACACCATTAAATCATATTTACTTAATTCAGTTTCATCATCATATTCATTGCATTAATATACATCGGGAAGTGCATTGATGATGTGACACACTCAGTATCCGTCGTCACTCGGGCAAACCGGAAGCCATGGCTGACGGGGGCTGTCTTCAGGCTGCTGAGGGCCAGGGACAAAGCCTTCCGGGCGGGGGATGAGGCTGGCTTGAGGACTGCGAGGGCCGACCTGTCCCGGGGCATCAAAGAAGCGAAGAGGGCGTTCTCGGGCAAAATTACCGCCCACTTCAAGGACAGCAGGGACGCACGGCGCCTTTGGCAGGGCATTCAGACCATCACGGACTACAAGCCCGCGCCGCAGAGCTGTGATGGCGACGTCCGTCTGCTCAATGACCTCAACCGCTTCTTTGCTCGCTTCGACGCTCAGAACAGCACTTGCCCGCTGAAGGCCACTCCCCCTTCCCACGAGCTGCCCCTGTGCCTCTCCGCCGACAGCGTGAGGAGGACGCTTGCCGCTATCGACATCCGTAAGGCGGCGGGCCCGGACAACATCCCGGGTCGAGCGCTGAAGGACTGCGCTGGTGAGCTGACGGGTGTCTTCACGGACATCTTTAACACTTCCCTGCAGCAGGCCATCGTCCCGTCGAGTTTCAAAGCAGCCACCATCGTACCTGTGCCGAAGAAGCCTGCTCCGTCCTGCTTCAATGACTACCGCCCCGTGGCACTTACGCCCATCGTCATGAAGTGCTTTGAGCGGCTTGTCTTGGAGCACATCCGGTCAGTTCTCCCTCCCACCATTGACCCCTTCCAGTTTGCGTACCGAGCCAAACGGTCCTCTGAGGATGCCATCTGCTCTGCCCTCCACTCGGCCCTCACCCACCTGGAGGGGAAGGACTCGTATGTGAGGTTGCTGTTTGTGGACTTCAGTTCTGCCTTCAACACCATTGTGCCGCAGCGTCTCATCAGCAAACTTGACAAGCTGGGCCTCAGTACCGGCCTCTGCAACTGGCTACTGGACTTCCTCTGTCTGAGGCCACAGGTGGTACGTGTTGGCGACAAGATCTCCGCCAGCATCACGCTGAGCACAGGGGCCCCCCAAGGCTGCGTGCTCAGTCCGCTGCTCTTCACCCTCCTGACGCATGACTGCGCTGCCACCTGCAGCGGCAACCGCATAGTGAAGTTTGCTGACGACACGACTCTGGTGGGTCTCATCACCAAGGGAGACGAGACTCAATACAGGCTGGAGGTTGACCTTCTGACCGCGTGGTGCAGGGACAACAACCTCCTGCTGAACGTCGACAAGACCAAGGAGATTGTCGTTGACTTCCGGAAGGGTCACGCCCAACACCTGCCGCTGACCATCGACGGTGCTGTGGTGGAGAGAGTGAGCAGCGCCAGGTTCCTGGGGGTGCACATCAGTGAGGATCTCTCCTGGTCCACCAACACCGCGTCGCTGGCGAAGAAGGCCCAGCGCCGCCTGTACTTCCTTCGGAAACTCAGGCGAGCGGGGACTCCTCCGGCCGTCATGACTACTTTTTACCGCGGCACCATTGAGAGCGTCCTCTCCAGCTGTATTGCTGTCTGGGGTGGCAGCTGCACTGACCAAGACTTGAAGGCCCTGCAGCGCATTGTGAAAACGGCTAGTAAGACTATTGGTGCTTCTCTCCCCTCCTTGAAGGACATTTACACCTCCCATCTCACTCGCAAGGCGACCAAGATTGTGAGTGATGTGAGTCACCCCGCTCACTCTTTGTTTGAACTTCTGCCCTCTGGGAGGCGGTACAGGAGCCTGCGCTCCCGCACCACCAGACTTTCCAACAGCTTCGTACTCCAGGCTGTTAGGATCCTGAACTCGCTCCCCCTTTCAGCGTAGCGTCCTGTTCTTGCTGTATGCTCACTGGCTCGGTTTTGCCCCTCATATTCAATGGGTTATTGGTCTGTTTTTATTCATCGCTCATTTTATTTTATTTATTATTTATTATTTATGGTTTGTGCCTTCTTGTTTTTGTTTTGTGTCGCCTACTTGTATGTCTCGTCACCGTGGGATGGAGGAAACGGAATTTCGGTTTCTTTGTGTGTCTTGACATATGAAGGGATTGACAATAAAGCTGACTTTGACTTTGACTTTGATTAAAGCTATATATCAGGGGTGTCCAAACTACGGCCCGCGGGCCAACTGCGGCCCGCGGTCCAGTTTTTATTGGCCCGCAGCAAATTCTGAAAACATAATTGAATATGGCCCGCACAAGAAGCTTGAGCTCAACTCTGTTGCACTTCTCAGTTTCCACACTAGATGGAGCCCGCCACACAAAGCGTTTGACGTCCCATTAGCACCCCCCCCCGGAAGAGAAGCGAACGCGCAGCGTTTGACGTCCCATTAGAACCCCCCCCCCCCCCCGGAAGAGAAGCGAAAAAATATATTGGCCCCCGGGCCCCTTCACGTTACTAAATCTGGCCCTCCTTGCAAAAAGTATTGGACACCCCTGCTATATATACACACCTATTTAGATAAATGAAAAGCACTTACTTGGCAGAATGGCTCTTCAAATGACGGAAAAAGTTTGAAGTTGTCGTCTGGCTGTCCGAAATGTTTTTGTTGCATATCTCGCACTGTGCTGTCCGTCTTTTGCCGTCATAAAAGTAATTGCGATAGCCGAAGGTGATGACTCGCGGTACCGCTCCCGCTGACAAGTTTGCGCATGTCTGATATAAAGGGACGTGATTCTCCAATAAACACGTTCGGTAGGTAGAGAGGGCACGACTGATTGATTGACAGGGTAGTGATCCAAACATGACAACGCCATTCTCAGCCTGCGCTCCTACCGTGTTATCGATATTATTATTTTTAAATGTATTACTAATTTTATATTCAAACTGAAAACATAAACTAAATAACACTGGTCATTCAAGTCATCGTGTCTCGAGTCAAGTCAAGTCCCGAGTCTTTAACTTCCAACTCCAAGTCGAGTCTCAAGTTTTTTCATTTTTTGTCAAGTCACAAGTCATCAAAACAGCGACTCGAGTCCAAGTCACGATGACTCGAGTCCCTATCTCTGCAATATTCTAATTTTCTGAGACAGTTCTGTAGACGTCTACGGGATAGACGTCTATAAGACATCTATATGGGAAAGTTTTTTAGACGTTTATTGAGTAGACGTTCGAATGATGGCTAATAGCTATTAGCGCTAATCAAAAGTTTTTTAGACGTTTATTGAGTAGACGTTCAAATGATGGCTAATAGCTATTAGCGCGATTAGCTAATGTGCACCCCCAGGAATCTGGTGCTGCTCACTCTCTCCAACACAGCACCGTCGATGGTCAGTGGCAGGTGCTGGGTATGACCCTTCCGGAGGAGGTTGTTGTCCCTGCACCACGTGGTCAGAAGGTCAACCTCCAACCTGTATTGAGTCTCATCGCCCTTGGTGATGAGACCCACCAGAGTCGTGTCGTCAGCAAATTTCACTATGCGGTTGTTGCTGTAGGTTGCAGTGCAGTCATGCGTCAGCAGGTTGAAGAGCAGCGGACTGAGCACGCAGCCTTGGGGGGCCCCCGTGCTCAGCGTGATGCTGGTGGAGATTTTGTCGCCAACACGTACCACCTGAGGCCTCTGACAGAGGAAGTCCAGTAGCCAGTTGCAGAGGTAGGTACTGAGGCCCAGCTTGTCGAGTTTGCAGATGAGACGTTGTGGCACAATTGTGTTCAAGGCAGAACTGAAGTCCACAAACAGCAATCTCACATACGAGTCCCTTCTCTCCAGGTGGGTGAGGGCCGAGTGGAGGGCAGAGCAGATGGCATCCTCAGAGGACCGTTTGGCTCAGTACGCAAACTGGAAGGGGTCTATGGTGGGGGGGAGAATGGATCTGATGTGCTCCATGACAAGCCGCTCAAAGCACTTCATGATGATGGGCGTCAGTGCCACGGGGCGGTAGTCATTGAAGCAGGACGGAGCAGGTTTCTTCGGCACAATGGTGGCAGCCTTGAAACACGAAGGGACGATGGCCTGCTGCAGGGAAATGTTAAAGATGTCTGTGAAGACACCCGTCAGCTCCCCAGTGCAGTCCTTCAGCACTCGACCTGGGATGTTGTCAGGGCCCGCCGCCTTACGGGTGTTGATAGCGGCAAGCACCCTCCTCACGCTATCGGCAGAGAGGCACAGGGGCTGCTCGTGTGGAGGGGGAGGGGTCTTCAGCGGGCAAGTGCTGTTCTGAGCGTCGAAGCGAGCAAAGAAGCGGTTAAGATCGTTGAGCAGACGGATGTCGCCCTCACAGCTCTGAGGTGCGGGCTTGTAGTCCGTGATGGTCTGAATGCCCTGCCAAAGGCTCCGTGCGTCCCTGCTGTCCTTGAAGTGGGCAGTAATCTTGCAAGAGAATGCCCTTTTTGCTTCTCTGATGCCCCGGGACAGGTCGGCCCTCGCTGTCCTCAAGCCAGCCTCATCCCCCGCTCTGAAGGTTTTGTCCCTGGCCCTCAGCAGCCTGAGGACAGCCCCTGTCAGCCATGGCTTCCAGTTAGCCTGAGTGACGATGAATTTCGAGTGGGTCAGTAACAGTCATACTTATGTTAGCTGCAGATATAAATACACCTTTTGCGGTTAAAATTAACCAAAACGATAATTGAACCTAAATTAAAAAAAAAATTCAAACATTATCCAACCATCACAAATATAAATGTGCAATGTTTTTAAATCATGTTTAAAAATGTAAAAAGCCCCCTTTGCTACTCAGCGCTGGAGCCAGTTTTAATTTTAAAGCCATTGCGGTCCTTGTTTCATCATCCGTGGCCTCTGTGCGTGTCGCCAACAGCTTCTCCAAAGATGAACTCGATGGACATCAGGCACCACCCATTGTAGACCTTGAAATTACTCTGTAAAAGAAATATGAATATGGAAAAAAAAAACTACCTGTAAAATTGTTTTTCCTTGATGTATGTCATGTCAGTCGCACATTTCGAACATAAAGCAATCGCACAGGAACGAGCAGACACGTATTTTTTTATTTACCAGCGCTATCAGAGCAGTCTTCTTGTGCGCCCTCTTTGCACGTGTTTCACCACCACGCATATTGTGATTTGTGTAAAATCTACAACAGAAAAAAAATATCAACATTGACAGCAGCCACCACATCGTAAGCATTCACTGTTGTCTTTTCTAATCTATGGTACAGATGTCAAACTAATCATACCAGTCCATGGTCTTGGAAACATGCAGGTCTTCAAATCAGCCCCTCCCAAAACAAGACTGCTTTGCAATCTGTACCCAAGACATTATGAACAGTGTCTCAGAAGAGTGGAATTAAGAGTAGACAAAATTTAATTGAGGACTTTTTTTCTTGAAGAAGACAAGATCTTGAAAAATTAATTCATGCCTTCATATCTAGCAGATTGGACTACGGGAACAGCCTCTTCGAAGGCCTACCAAAGAAAGCTATTAAACAACTACAGCTCATCCAAAATGCTGCTGCCCGAGTTCTAACAAGAACCAAGAAAGCAGAACACATTTCACCAATACTCAAGTCCCTACACTGGCTACCAGTATGCCATAGAATAGATTTTAAGATTCTGCTAATAGTTTATAAATCTCAAAATGGGCCAGGGCCAAAATACCTCTCTGAACTGCTCCAACACTATGAACCTTCTAGATCACTTAGGTCATCGGGAACAGGCCTGCTAATTGTTCCCAGGTACAAAACAAAACATGGTGAAGCTGCTTTTTGCCATTACGCCCCCCACAGCTGGAATAAACTCCCAGAGGACATTAGATCTGCCCCTACCCTACCCATCTTTAAATCTAAACTTAAAACTTTTTTATTCTCTTTTGCTTTCTAGCTGCTACTAAAGCAATGATGTTGTTTTTGTTTCTGTTTGTTTATTATAATCTAAAATGTTCTTAAATGTTCTTAAATGAATTTATGCCAGGCTCTGACCTGATGTGATTCTGTTCTATAATCTATCAATGACGTTGTAATCTATTTTTTTAAATGAACTTATGTAAATGCTATGCTCTGCTTCACCTGCTTTTAATAATTTGTTTTGTAAAGCACTTTGAATTGCCTCTGTGTATGAAATGTGCTATATAAATAAATTTGACTTTGACTTTGTAAATCAAGCAAAAAAGTAACTTTGACAGTACAGCAATTAAACCAAACGGAACCCTACAGGTTCCATTTGTAAGCTATCAAGAGTGAAGGGGCGATCACAACATCCAAAATTTTGACAAACCAATTCCAAGCTTAATCATTCTGTCATTCATTCTTGCATCCTGTTTGTCATTTATTTCCTTGAACATCAAGTCAAAGTTCTCCAGATCAATCGTGGGCAACCGTCCACTCTCTACTCGCAAAAGTAGTTTATATGGGTCACTTCATACATTTCAAGCAACATAAAATGCCTTGCATTAAAAACGTAAGATGAATAAGTTTTAACCACGTTTAAAAAGTAAAGGATGTTAACTTTACCAAACCGCCCCCCAACAAACACATACAAACAAACCACTCGCAAAAACATTCTTGAAACATACAGAGCACGCATTACGTACCTTCTTTGTTTTGTTGAAAAGTAAATTGTTTTGTTCTTTTTCTTTAGCAGCGTCGACTGTTTCCAATTCGATGAAACCCGAAGAAAAGTACCCGCTACTTCAGTGGTTCTTAACCGGGGGTGCTCGCACCCCCTAGGGGTGCGAGAATGCTTCCTTGGGGGTGCGAGGATACCCTGGGGGAAATTTACAGATACTGCAGATACTGTGCACCTCATTTGATGACTACTTCTCGTGTGGAGAGCTACGACCCTGTGACGACTGGATCCGGCACCCTTTTAAGCAGAATATGGAAGATGTTGATGATGATAGCAACAACAAGGAAGATCTCATCGAACTGAGAAACAATTGTGGAATCCAATGGTTACTTGGAGCACTTCTGGGCTTCTCAGTTGGAAACGTATCCCGCACTGGCAAAGAAAGCTCTGACTGTGCTCGTGCCTTTCGCGACTACTTACCTCTGCGAGACTGGATTTTCCTGTCTGCTTCAAAACAAAAAGACGTGCGAGTGGCACTCAGCACCAAGACACCAAGATTTGATGCCATCATAAATGGAAAGCAACAGCAACAAAGTCACTGAGTTTGGCGCTCAGCCATAATAATTCACAACACACCATGCATAGTACAAGCACAATGTTTTTTTTGTTCTTTTTTCCGAGTATGAAAGTAATCTTGATTTTCTTAATCCTGCAATGCATTATTTTGTTGTCAGTTATGTAAATAAAGAATTAAATACATGATGGTTTTGTTACTTACACATTATGATTATGATATCAATATTGCTTTTCATCAATTCTGGAAGGGGGTGCGAGAACCGGTTGGTGAATTGAATGGGGTGCGAACAAGGAAAAAGGTTAAGAACCACTGCGCTACTTCTTCTTCTACTTCTTTTTCTTCTTCTTGTTTTTTTTACGGTGGCGCACAATTTATGCACGCGTCTGCCCCTAGCGTTTCAAAGGAAGCAATACAACAACACTTCACACGGATCATTGGTTGTTTAAAACAAGGCAATACAACTTCTGTACATTATTTGTACAACTTATAGCTGGTTTAGGGTTAAATATTTCATGAAATATGCATATTTGATGGTGGGGACAAGTGGTATAGAAAATGGATGGATCGATGGAGGATGGATGATTGATGGCTGGATGGCTGGCTGGCTGGATGGATGGCTGGCTGGATGATGGATGGATGGATGGATGGATTTAATATTGGTTATAGAAATAACCACACTTCACACGGATCAATGTTTGTTTAAAACAAAGCATCACATCTTCTGTACATTATGTATACAACTTACAGAATTGTTTTGGTTTAATATTTCATATTTGATGGATTTAATTTTTGACCTGGATTTAATTGACCTGGACGACGACACGTTGACCTGGCTCGCCTCAACGGAGCTGCAAGTCTGAAGACACACGACAGAAGAAGAAGACTGTAAGAGTGTGCGCAAGGAGTGTTCGCTCTACAGTGTAGAGCGCATGGAACATACGCACGCACAGCACAAAGCAGGCGATAAAAAGTGCAGTGGGACACCATGGAAAAATATTTAACAGGGTTGAAAAGAACGGCGGAGAGAGCTTCAAGATTCAAGAGTTTTTTATTCGCCATGTTTGAGCGTGCCAAACAAGGAATTTGACTTCGGTAAAACACACCCTCTGTTCAACATTTAGGTGACTAACAACACTCAGAACATGTGAAAAATGGCAAAAACAGTGTAGACAAATTCAAAAAAGGTGTGAAGAGCAGGATGTTATTGCACAGTAATGACTCTGAGACTCTAAGAGTGGTGTGAGTTCATCAGAGCAACAGCCTGGTCTCTGTGTCTGCTGGTTTTGGCGTACCGAGCTCTATAACGCCGTCCGGAGGGGAGTAGTTCAAACAGACTGCAACCTGGGTGAGAAGAGTCTGTAGAGATGTTCGTTGCACGTTTCCTGGTCCTGGACAGGTACAAGTCTTGGATAGATGGGAGGTTGATTCCAATGATCTTTTCTGCAGTCCTGATTGTCCGTTGCAGTCTGTGCTTGTCTTGTTTGGAGGCTGATCCAAACCAGACAGTGATGGAGGTGCAGAGGACAGACTGGATGATGGCAGTGTAGAAGGTCTTCAGAAGCTCTCGCGGCAGGTTGAACTTCTTGAGCTGTCTCAGGAAGTACAGCCTCTGCTGGGCCTTCTTCCGGACAGAGTGGCCGGTCCATTTCAGGTCCCGAGAGATTGTGGTTCCCAGGAACTTGAAGGTGTCTGTGGAGAGAATAGTATTACTGCGGATAGTGAGGGGTAAAAGTGGTGAAGGGTCTCGCCTGAAGTCCACTGTCATCTCCACGGTCTTGATCGGGTTCAGCTCCAGGTGGTTTTGGCTGCACCAGTGGACCAGCCGCTCCACCTCTTGTCTGTACGCAGTCTCATCACCGTCCTGGATCAGTCCGATGAGAGTGGTGTCGTCTGCATACTTCAGGAGCTTCACAGGAGAGTCACCTGAGGAGAAATCATTGGTGTAGAGAAAGAAGAGCAGTGGGGAGAGGACGCACCCCTGAGGGGCTCCAGTATTGGTGGTCCGGGTGTCAGATGTGATGCCCCCCAGCCTCATACGCTGTCTCCTGTTGGTCAGGAAGCTGGTGATCCACTGACAGGTGGAGGCAGGCACCGCAAGCTGGATGAGCTTCTGTTGGAGGATGTCAGGAGCGATGGTGTTGAACGCCGAGCTGAAGTCCACGAACAGGATCCTGGCGTACGTTCCTGGGGTGTCCAGGTGGTGCAGGGTGTAGTGCAGTCCCATGTTGACCGCATCATCCACTGACCTGTTTGCCCGGTAGGCAAACTGGAGGGGGTCAAGCAGGGGGCCCGTGACATCCTTCTGGTGGTTCAGCACTAACCTCTCGAAAGATTTCATGACCACAGATGTCAGTGCGACAGGTCTGTAGTCATTCAAACCTGTGATGGCGGGCTTCTTGGCCACTGGAACGACGGTGGAGCTCTTGAAGCACGAGGGCACCTCACACAGCTCCAGAAAACGATTGAAGATCCGTGCAAAGGTGGGCGCCAGCTGCTCAGCGCAGACTTTCAAGCAGGAAGGTGACACGCCGTCTGGGCCCGGTGCCTTCCTGGTCTTTTGTCTCCGGAACATCTGGCGCACTTCCTCCTCGCGGATCTGGAGTGCGGGCGCGGCCTCTGCAAGAGAGAGTGGGTGACAACGATGATAGAGGTGTGGACAGAGTAGTTGTGGGGAGAGGTGAGTATGTAGATTGTGCTGCAGGAAGTCTCGTTGTGTGGGAGGACCGATCAAACCTGCAGTAGAACCTGTTTAGCTGGTTAGCAAGCCTTGGGCTCTCCACAGGACGGGGGGTTCGTTTCTTGTACCCCGTGATGCTCTGCAGACCTTTCCACACTGTTGAGGGATCTGGATTGGCAGAGAGGTGTCTCTTCAGGTTCTCCCCGTAACACCTCCTGGCTTTCCTGACCTCTCGGTTCAGTGTGTTTCTGGTCTGCTTGAACAGGTCGCGGTCGCCGCTCCTGTAGGCCTCCTCCTTGACTTTGCGCAGCCTCCTGAGGTTCGGTGTAAACCAAGGTTTGTCGTTGTTGTACGTGCAGAAGGTCTTAGTCTGCACGCACAGATCCTCACAAAAACTGATGTATGATGTGACAGTGTCAGTGAGTTCATGCAGGTCTCAAAAACTCCCCAATCGGTGCAGTCAAAGCAGGCTTGGAGGTCCTGCCTTGACTCCACTGTCCACTTCCTCACAGTCCTCACCACAGGCTTAGAAGTTTTTAGTTTCTACCTGTAGGCCGGGATCAGATGAACTAGACAGTGGTCTGAGAGTCCTAAAGCTGCACGAGCCGCAGAGTGGTATGCATCCTTGATCACGGTGTAGCAGTGGTCCAGAGTCTGTGCCCCTCTGGTGGGACACGTTACGTGCTGTCTGTATCTGGGGAGTTCGTGTGCGAGGTTCGCCCTGTTAAGATCACCCAGAACAATGATTAGTGAATTTGGTAGAAGTTTCTCCATGTCTGTTACCTGGTCAGCCAGCATCTGCGTGGCTTCACTCGCACGTGCGTGTGGTGGAATGTAAACAGCCGCCATGACGATTGAGGAGAACTCCCGTGGTGAATAGAACAGCCGGCAGTTTATGAAAAGTGTTTCTAGGAGAGGGCTGCAAAACTCTTTCAACACCGTGACATCAGTACACCAACGTTCATTAATGTAGAAACAGAGACCACCTCCCTTCGATTTTCCGGAGAGCTCCGCGCTGCGATCTGCACGAGTTAGCCTATACCCCGCTAGCTCCATGCCGTGGTGGGGGGTTCGTTCGCTGAGCCACGTTTCCACAAAGCACAGCGCGGCGGATCTGCTGAAGTCCGTGTTCCTTGAAGTGAGGAGCAGCAGTTCGTCCATCTTGTTCGCCAGGGAGCGGACATTCGCCAGATGAATTGACGGTAGGGCAGAACGGAACCCTCTCTGCCTCAGTTTTACGAGTGCTCCGGCTCGTTTTCCGCGCCGCCGTCGCGCTAGCTTGTATAGCACCGGCGCTCCGGCTAGAATCTCCGACAAACAGTCTGAATCAGAGAGAACAGGAGAGAAAATACCAGAAGAAGACTGTCCGATGTTTAACAGCGCTTCCCTGGTAAAAGTGATCCGGGATGGACAGCAGAGGACACAGAAAACACACAAAATAAGACAAAGAAACAGAGAGCGACTCACCGTGGCTGCCATCCGCGGCGCCATCATATGACGTCGGAGATAAGAGAATTGAGAGTCACACGAAAGCTAAGAGAAGGAAATATGACGAAGTGTACGTAGCGCTCGGCTTCAGTGTGACTACGATGGGAGACGAGGAAAGACCGGTGTGTTTACTGTGCCTTACAATATTGGCAGCGGACAGTATGAAGCCAAATAAATTAAGGCGGCACTTAAAGTCATTCCACCCCAACCACGCTGATAAAATGCTTGAGGTTTTTCAGTGAAAACGTGCTAAATATTGCCAACAATCATCCCACTTTGTGAATGCTACGTTAGTCAATCAGCAAGCACTGTAAGCATCATATAAAGCAGCGTACCAAATTACTGAGTGCAAAAAAAAAAAAAAAACACCTTACATCATTGCAGAAGAGCTGAGCAGCTGTGGAATGCTGCCTCATTTTGAATAACAGCACAAATTGTTTTATTTATTTTTGTTTTGTAGGTTACAATTTTTCATATATTGTGCTCCTGAGTTAATGTTGCTGATTACTTTGAATTGAATATTATTTATTGCTGTTATTTAATTTAACATTATGTATGTTTATTATTTTATTGTATTGTTTTGAGCATAAAATAGAAGTTGGTCAAGAATGTTCATAGTTTGAATAATTAGAATTTATTTTTTAATTTAAGGCAAAGTGATGCACTTTGAATCTGTTCTGTTACAGACTAAAAAACAATGTTATTAATAAAGTTATTTTTTATTGTAAGTTTATTTCTTTTTTATTTATTATTTGTTTTTCTTTAATGTTAATAACATGGGGGGGGGGACGAAATGTTTTCTTCTCCCTAGGGGGGCATCACAGAAAATAATTGAGAAGCACTGGCTTACGATGTGGCGGCTGCTCTCAATGTTGACAATTTTTTTCTGTTGTGGATTTTACACAAATGACAATATGCGTGGTGGTGAAACTCGTGCAAAGAGGGCACACAAGAAGACTGCTCTGATAGCGCTGGTAAATAAATAAAAAAAGTCTGCTCGTTCCTGTGCGATTGCTTTATGTTCGAAATGTGTGACTGACATGAATACATCAGGGAAAAACTATTTTACAGGTAGTTTTTTGTTTTTTTCCATATTCATATTTCTTTTACAGAGTAATTTCAAGGTCTACGATGGGTGGTGCCCAGGGCTGTGGACTCGGGGACTCGGACTCGGTCGGGCCCGGTCATTTTTGCCGGACTCGGTGCTGATTTTGACCGAGTCCACCGAGTCCGACAATAAAAAAAATACGTTCATATCAACATTTGTGTTTATTTTTCGTGCGTATTTGCTTCGCTTGAGTTCAATATGGTTTTTGGTCAAACGCGCCTGCGCGTGAGGGGAAATCCCGCAAAGGAGGAGGGACAAACAGAGCGATTGGTTTTGCTGGCTTTTTAATGAATGGCGACTGTGACTACGGGGGCCCATTAGGTCCAGAAAAGCTGACAAGACGCTTGCCAAAATGGCAAGGAAAAAATGCACAGCTAAACGAATATATGACGATGAACACAGGACGTTTTTAACAGAGTTAAAGTTGTTTTTTGTTGAACGCTATGGCAAGCCATTCTGCCTGATATGTCGGACGTCATTGGCGCATTTAAAAGCTTCAAATGGTGAGCGCCACTTCAGCTCACTTCATGCCAATATCGATAAGGACTTTGCAAAAGGGACTGAATTTCGCAAGCACAAGTTTGGAGACTTTGAAAAGTCAAGCAGAAAAATAGGTACAGTTTTTCAAAAAAATTACGAAGCACTCAGAGACTGTCACACTTGCATTGTTTCAACTGGCTTGGAACATTGCACGGGCTAAAAAGCCATACAATTAAGTGGAGTTCGTTAAAATATGCCTCAGTGACGTTATTGAATTTTATTTTCATCATGCTGCTGAGAATGCGCGTAGGAATACTGTCCACAGCCCTGCTTGCTTGTTATGAAGACAAATTTAGTTGTTGCGTGCGCGCCTGCCTGCGTGCGTGCACGTACAAGACCCACAATGCCCCGCGCGCAGCCAAGATGGAAGAACCCGGGAGCAGCGAGAGAACAATGTTTTGCCTCTAGATTTGGGGGGGAAACGGAGCGTAAGTTACGATCAATGCGGCTAGGTTGAGTTGCACTTAGGCTAATGTTTACATTATGTACCAATGTCAAGGACGATTATGTCACCCAGCTTATATCATTGATGTGTTTCGATAGTTGTGGGGTCGTCACTAATTATTTGTGTTTAGATAAATGTCTGAGCTATAGAGGCTTTGCAGTCACGTGGTTTTATCACGTGATTTTGTGTTATGCCGCCATCTTGGCGGTCAACTCGTCAGCTCGTTCCTACGTGTTTGTATAGATTGTTTGATTTCTGCGCTACATTTTCACCGATTTCATCCGAATTATGGCTGATTTGCTATCCAACGAAGTTGGGCATTTGGATGAAGAATCCAAGAAACGTTACAGAGAGAAGTCGAACCTTGTTGGCACAACGGATCCGTACCTTTTACCGAGAAGCATGCTAAAATCGCCCGAGCATTTTGCAACAGCCGACCTGCCTGAACTCTCATATCCAGATATTTATAATTACCTCGTCGATTTGTTTTGTAATGGCATTTCATAACTTGACATATTAAAAAACTGAATAGAGTGAAATCATTCAGATACTGTACCTGTCTGTTCAAGTTGCTACCATTTTTATTTTTTGTTTATTTTTGCATGATGCCACATCTGATTGGCTTGAAAACTTAACCAATAAAAATTTTAACCTTGTGCCAATGGCTTGAAAACTTTACCAATGTAGATTTTACCTTGTGCCAAATGAAGTAACAAAAACCCTCTTGTTAAAAAATGCTACATTAAAAAAAATTGTTTCACAAGGTTCATAATAATTTTTTGGGAAATTTCCTAATGCATTCACTCGAGAATTAATTGTTCAATTCCAATATGAAGTTCAATATTTACATTGATAACGTTTTCAAGCCAATCAGATGAAGCATCATGAAAAAATAAACACAAAATAAAAACGGGGGGGTGAACTGAAGAAATCATCCCATTCCCTGCCTTGCTGCTCTTGCTGCTTTTCTAAAAATGCACCCAGCATTTTCAACAATCATATTTGTATCATCCCATATTGTATTATTTCACATTTTGTGAAACAAATCAGGGGTGAATAGTTTGTTTACATACCTGATATGAAGTCCTCATTGCATATCCTTGTGTAAATCGTAGGTTTCCATCGTTCACGACGAATATCCGCGATCCATTTATCACGTTTTTTCATGTTCGCCGGAAATCTATAGAAGCTAAGATTTGGTTTATCGCCTCGTCTATTGCTACATCCAACAGCACAGCAGGTATCCGGCATTTTTAAGCTCAAATAGCAGCAGATATAACAAGAAAGCGTGTGTGAGTCGTTGACCGGCACTGAAAAGTTGACCGCCAAGATGGCCGCTAATGTGGGTAGCTTGATGACGTCAGCTGCAAAGCCTCTATAATGGTGTAATTAATGATTAAAACTTGAAAGTATCTGTTTATTGTATTCGTTTATATGTTTAATAAAGACAAAGCCATCACAAAACTGTTGTAATTATTTAGATTTTGATCTAAATTAGCCTTGAATAAAGACTAAGCAGTCACATGAATTAACAGAAAAAAATGGACAGCCGGACTCAGACTCGGACTCGTGGTCAAGAGGCCGGACTCGGACTCGGTGCAAAAATCCGACCGAGTCCACAGCCCTGGTGGTGCCTGATGTCCATCGAGTTCATCTTTGGAGAAGCTGTTGGCGACACGCACAGAGGCCACGGATGATGAAACAAGGACCACAATGGCTTTAAAATTAAAACAGGCTCCAGCGCTGAGTAGCAAAGGGGGCTATCAAAAGCCCACAAGAGAGTGGTGTTTATATTGTTTCTGTCACGATTCGGATGGTGGAAATGGAGCAGGGCGACCAAGTGCAGCTTGGACCAGGGTTTATTGAAGCAAACTCAAAACACAGACTTGGTAGACTGACATAACTTACTGACAAAATCAACAACAGGAACCGAACAGAAACGTGAGACAAAACAGACAGGGTGGCATTCCCATGACAGCAGCAAATGCATGCAGGCAATGCTCCAACAGGGAGTGACACACAAAAAGAACTTAAATACAACACAGGTAACAAGAGGCAGGTGAGTATGATTACACTAATCACGGGCACACAGGAAGGGAGGGGCGAGCACACAGACACGATGACAATCTACACCAGGGGTCTCCAAACTACGGCCCGCGGGCCACCTGCGGCCAGTTGTTATTGGCCCGCGGGCCGTAGTCCCAAATATTATATTTATATTGTAACTTAGTAGTTTTGTTCTATTAAAACAGCCCCCATTTTTTTTAATATTGTATGTATATTTTTACATTTTTAAACATATGATTTAAAAACATTGCACATTTATATTTGTGATGGTTGGATAATGTTTGAATTTTTTTTTTTAAATTTAGGTTCAATTATCGTTTTGGTTAATTTTAACAGCAAAAGGTGTATTTATATCTGCAGCTAACATAAGTATGACTGTTACTGAAACCTATTTTTATAGTAAAAAATGTAAATTTTCACACCCTGGACCACCACTAATCAAATGCATTTTCACAACATCCTGGAACTACACAAAGGTAAGGATCACAGGTTAAATGTATTGAAGAGAACCTCAATGTTGAATAGACGTCTAGATGTTGTCTGTGATAAAAGAACCAGGCAACTAGTTTATAAGTGAAGACAAAATGAACTTAGCACAACTTGTTTTATGGTGCCGAAGTTAGGGGTTACACCTATCATACTTCACTGTAAAACCTCTCTTTAAACTTAAAAAATAAGCAATACGAACTATACACTGCAAACTATACAATTTTCACACTAAATGAATTGTTTCTCATTGATGAAATACTCAAGCTTCAAGATATTATTATATATATTTCATTGCCAAACATGTAGAAAGTCTCCAGATATGACATGCCTCAGAATGTACGGAATTTATTCAGACTTAGACAGAAAAAAACTTGGTCTCAGAGGACTGCTGATGTTTGAGCACTTACATATAAACACCACATACGGAGCCACATGCTATCATATAATCTAAATACAGAAATCAAGATGTCAGCAAATCCGAAGACCTTGAAAAACAGTGAAAACTTTACTTATACAATACAAAGGGTCACATGAAACATCATTCAGATGAAATGTACTTGGACTTAGTGTTTCTGTAATCTCCTTGCATTATGTCTACATTCACGGGCTGTGCCACTGATAGGGAAACCCATAAATGTGAGATGGAGTCACCGTCTTGCAGGCACACCGGACGCTAGTCTTTGAGCACAGGAACAGACTGTATTATCAGCAGTGGATCTCTCAAGATGGGCCTTCAGTGCAATTGACCAGACCATCTCCACATGAGGTACTGGAACCGGCGAGCCGTGATGCCCCCATTGTACCGCTCTAGCAGGGTATACAATGCACAGTTGGAGCAAATGGCGTGCCTTGTACCTCTTGATCTTCATTCTTCTTGTTTGGCTCTCTTTCTGACCCTTACGGTGCTGCACGTGTACCGAAAGCTGAAAAAAATGGGGTCTTGTTTCCTTGGCATCTAGAGACTTCCTGCCTTGGTTAAAAACCTGAGGGCTGCTGACAATAGAGAGACCAGAGAGGTCCGAGAGACCATGCTTCATCAGGAGATGTCTGGACTCGAAGAGAAAATAGACAAGCAACATGAGGCCAGTGTGGGAGATGACGAGCTGTGATCAGTCAGGACAAGAGCTGTCTAGTGCTGAGGAGCAGTGACCGGGATGCCTGCAGACTGTGACTTCAAATCTATGGAAAATCAAGATAACGTGATTGTTGTTTTCAAATAAAAATGTCACCTTTCTTTCTTTCTTTCTTTCTTTCTTTCTTTCTTTCTTTCTTTCTTTCTTTCTTTCTTTCTTTCTTTCTTTCTTTCTTTCTTTCTTTCTTTCTTTCTTCTTTCTTTCTTTCTTTCTTTCTTTCTTTGCTTGATGAAGCAGACTGAGCGATCCTATTGGTACAAGACATCAAAGAGAAATAACATCTGTGCGTGGATAAAAGACAAGACATCAAAGAAAAATGAAAGACATCAGAATGTGGAGACAGTTTAGTGCTGCTACACGTTTCCGCTGTTGGAGAGTGCTTGGGAGCTATTTTAAGTCCAATAAAGTGTCCATGATTCTGTGTAGAGGCCGTCCAGCCCAAGTTGCAGTCAATGGTGCAAGTGGATGGCCTGTGGGCATGGAGCCTTACAAAAACATGTGTACATGTTCGTAGTGTTGTGGGCACCGGAGCGGGGTGGTTGTTGGTGTGTGTCTGCAACATGGGGGTGTATGCCGGAAGTCGTCCCCATTCAGAGTCCAACAACGACGAGGAAACAAAGGGGCGAGGTACGCCGGAGGTTGGTCATGACATGAGGTCCGACGAAGACAAGGACGCGGAAAATGGAGATGAAGAGGTGGCCATGGCGGTGGCGAGATCCAAGCTGAAAGCTGAGGGCACGTACTGAGGGGCAGGAGGTAGACTCCAGGTGGCACTGACTGGATTGGCGGGATGGCTGCAGTGGGCCAGCTGTCCTGACAGGGTTGCAAGCCTGATTCAGGGGTACATGCTGAAGTGCGGCAAGGTTCAGGGCAGCGTGGACTGGATGGGCGGAATGGCTGTAGTGGGTCAAAGCGGCTGACCTGATGGTGTTGTGAGCCTGAATCAACGTCATCTGTGAGGTGATATGTCGCAGCACTTTGGGCTGCTGGCCAGTGGCTGTCTGACCAGCTGTTACCGTCACCAGCAAGTACGCAATGCCTCAGGCAGACGACTACAGCGGAGTAGATGGCGGTGGTGGGAAAGTGCCCAGTAGCGACTGCCTGAGCTGCTGTTACCACCACCAGCGAGTTCACAAGGCCTTCGGAAGACTGCTGCTACGGAGGAGGCGGCGTGGCGGGAGAACGCCCAGCAGAATTGGTGTGTAGATGGTTACTGTCATACTTGGTGAACGGCGGTCTTTATCAGCCTCACATTGCAGTGTGTCAAGTCGTTAAGGTGAAGATCACAATGGATCGAGAGCTCTCGATCCATTGTGATCTTCACCTTAACGATAAAAGATATGAAAGACATCAGAGTGTGGGAACAGCTCCAAGTCTATATGTACGACAATTTTCATGATGAAATTCGGTTACTAATGGGCATAGAAAAGACGTGTGCACCAGTAATGCCTGCCGCATAGCGTGTACTGTTTCATAGCATGCGTTACACATGCTGGGACACAAGATGGAGCCTGTTGAACAAATTGTCCAGACAGGGATAAGGGACCCTGGTCCTACAAGAGCCACATCCTGTCGGTTTTCCATGTCCCCCTGTTACAACACACCTGATTCAAATGATCAGTTCATCAGTTACTAGCGCTGTTGGATCCTGAAACAATCCTAACCATTCGGTATTTTTGCGCATGTAGCACTCATTGGTGGCTAGTTTATTAATGCTATGTTGTTTTAAGGAGACATTTCACCCAGGGGTTTCCGGGTGTATTCTGCCTGGTGTAGTCGGTGTGCTGGAGTGTATCCCAGCTTACTTCGGGCAGTAGGCGGGGGACACCCTGAAGTGGTTGTCAACCAATTGCAGTGAACACATAGACAAAAAACTATCTCTGTCTGTCTGTCTGTCTGTCTGTCTGTCTGTCTGTCAGTCTCTCTCTCTCTCTCTCTCTCTCTCTCTCTCTCTCTCTCTCTCTCTCTCTCTCTCTCTCTCTCTCTCCCTCTCTCTCTCTGAGCTCATTAGGGACGAGCCACAGGATATGACACTGACATTAGTGTTGTAAAGCGACAAGTGTGGTGATGTTGGTTTATGTATGAGATATAAAGCAGAGTCATCAGCACATTGGACATATCTCTATTCATACACAACTTTGTACAATTATAAGATGAATAAGTAATAATTTTCGAACATCACAATACAATATTACCACAGTATGACCCTCACGATACGACAATTAACACAATATAGTGGAGAGGTTGGTGACATAAAGCTCATATACTATAAAACCCCATAAAACTGTAACAAACAAACACCTCTTAGAAAACAAAAGCACAACAATTTGTTTTTATACATGATATCAACAGTGGCCAGGGATTTTACCATCATGTGTTATCAGCTCAGCGGCCCATATGTAGTTTACAATCCTGCGTTTGGCTAAAGGGGGCAAAAAGTAATGTGTTTTGACATAGATGTGCTTAATTTTCATGTCATAACATGACAATGATAGGGAAAATCTTTACATTGTGATATCACCATTATTGTTACAGCCGTAATGATGGATAGTCAAAGTCAAAGTCTGCTTTATTGTCAATTTCTTCACATGCCAAGACACACAAAGAAATCGAAATTACGTTCCCACTATCCCACGGTGACAAGACATAGTACACAATTTACATACCGTAATTTTCGGACTATAAGTCGCGTTTTTTTTCATAGTTTGGGTGGGGGAGCGACTTATACTCAGGAGCGACTTATATACCGTTTTCTTCCATGTATAATGCGCCCCCATGTATAATACGCACCCTAAAAATGGCATGTCGATGCTGGAAAAAAGCCTGTACCCATGTATAATACGCACCCAAATTTTGACTTTCTTTTTTTTTTTTTTTTTTTAAACTTTTTTTTTTTTTTTAAAGTCCCAATGATCGTCACACACGCGTCTGGGTGTGGTGAAATTTGTCCTCTGCATTTGACCCATCCCCGCGTGATTTTGATCCATCCCCTGGGGGAGAGGGGAGCAGTGAGCAGCAGCGGCGCCGCGCTCGGGAATCATTTGGTGATCTAACCCCCCAATTCCAACCCTTAATGTTGAGTGCCAAGCAGGGAGGCAATGGGTCCCATTTTTATAGTCTTTGGTATGACCCGGCCGGGTTACTTAAGTCCGTAAACATAAAATTATTTCAGAAAAAGATCATCTTTGGGAACAACCGGATGTTATTCTGCCGGTCAGTATCACTGCGCATGCAGTAGCAAACTCGATAGCGAGGAAATATGTGAGACTCTCAACGGGATCACCAATATTTGAGTGATGTTCCAGTTATTTATCACAATTATTTATTATTATAATAATAATATATAATATATATAATAATTATTTATTTATTATTCACAATTGTCATGGTGATCTTTCTGGTGATTTCTTAACTAGGCTGGATGTATTTTTTTTGTTGGCGTTGATTTCTCCGACTGCCCAGAAAGGCACCACCGCGATCAGTTAGGTTAAAATGAAAAGAGAGGAAAGTGACGTTGGAAAGAACCATCCGTGACAAGATTTTCTTCAAAAATTGTTGTACCATGATTTTCTTCACAAAAAAAAAAAAAAGGTTTTTAAATTGTACCCATGTATAATGCGCACCCCAGATTTTAGGAAAATAAATTAGTTAAATTTTGCGCATTATACATGGGAAAAAACGGTATGTTTTTTTTCACAAATTTTTACTTGATCATTAACACATCACTTACAAGTATAGTTGACCACTTCACATGTTATTTTTAGTATAGTTGATCACTTCACATGCTTTTATATCTTTATCTTGAACATATTCAAAACATGAAAAATAGAGAGAAAAAATCAAATAAAGCAATTAACACTTTAAAGCGCCATATCCAAGTCCACTGTCTGCTGTATGCACACTTGCTCCATTTTTGCTCCTCTTATATTTATTATGTTATTTGTTTATTTATTATTTATTCATCACTCTTATTTATTCATTGTTTGTGCCTTCTTGTTTTTATTTTTTTTGTGTTGTTTACTTGTATGCATATTGTGTACTATGTCTTGTCACCGTGGGATAGTGGGAACGTAATTTCGATCTCTTTGTGTGTCTTGGCATATGAAGAAATTGACAATAAAGCAGATTTTGACTTTGATGAAACAACCAAATAAACAAAACAAAAAACTACAGCTGAAAAAAAAAACTGTTATTTTCAGACGAAACTGGATGAGGGCGCTCTAAATTTCACCGTTGGCCGTGACTCATCAACTGGAAAGGGCTTAACAAAAATGGCACCAAAAAGAAACTCATATTCTGCAGGTTACAAACTTCAAGTTGTAAAATATGCAGCCGAAAACAGTAATCGAGCAGCAGAAAGAAAGTTTGGAGTTAGTGAGAAACTTGTAAGGGATTGGTGAAAATCGGAGCTTCTTCAGAGCGAACAAAGCTCTGCTTGTGATGGACAGCTTGCGAGCGCATATCACGCCACAGATAAAAGAGAAATTAAAAAGCCTCAACTCCATACCTGCCATCATCCCTGGAGGCTGTACTACGTACTACCGGCATCAGTCGCGGCTTTGTTTGAAAGTGACACGGAGGACGAAGAGTTTGAAGGATTTAATGATGAGGAGTGACGCAGAAGGTTTGGAAAAAAGTGTTATTTTTATTATAGTTATTTGATATATATTTTATTTCGTGTAGCAACTAAATAAATTGCCCCCCAATATGCGACTTATACTCCGGAGCGACTTATATATATATTTTTCACTTTTTTGGGCATTTTATGGCTGGTGCGGCTTGTACTCCGGAGCGACTTATAGTCCGAAAATTACGGTATATATATGTATATATATATGTTATGTGTATATATATATATATATATATATATATATATATATACATACATATGTGTATATATATATATATATATATATATATAACGCCGACACATTAATAGTAGGGTAAAATTAATCTGTCTCACGACCTTTCTTGTAATGAGTTTGTATTTTCAATAAATCAACCAATAAAGAAAATAACTAAAGGCCCAATAGTTTGCTGTAAATTACTTACTATGATTTGATTAATCTTGACTGACGATATCAAGCTGCTGAATTACACTTGACATTTGGTGTCACGGCGCTGTGCCGCATACATGCTGCATACAGATCTCAAGAAAACACAAATATTCCGCACCCCCACATTGACAGGTCAGGTCAGGTCAGGTCTGGTATGGGGGCACGCGTCGCGGTGACACTTCGCTGCGCTCACCTTCAGAGGCGTAGCCAAGCCGGGGCGAGCCGGGGCGGCGCCCCGGTTAGGACTCCCTGCGCCCCGGTTGAAAAAAATCAAGCTTTTTCGATTCTTCATTTTCATGCCGTTTTTTTCTTTCGGTCTTGCGCGAATGTGCTTGCGCTATTCTATGTGCGCGATGTTATCCATTCACCGTTTGCCTCCCGATACCGGATGTTGTTTTAGCGATCAGCGAACGGCGTGGGTGATGTTCGATTTTTTTTCCTGTGGGCGTGCGCCCCTACTGGAAAAATTCCTGGCTACGCCTCTGCTCACCTTCTTGCTCCACTCCATCGGTGACCATACGGCGTAGGACCGATCACCCGCCCACACCCCCACAATCTCAAGATGCTTCCCGAGCTGCTCCAACCACCGCGCACGCGGTCGCCCTACTGGGTGCTTCCACCCCCTTGGGTCCGGAGCGGACAGAATCCTGTTCGCTGGATCCGAGGGTGGGTCACGTACCACGTGGCCGTAGAACGTCAGCTGTCGCTCCCATATCTGGCAGTTGACGCACTCCATCCCCGCTCGCTCGAGAACTGTCTGGTTTGACACACGGTCTCGCCAGTGGATCCCGAGGGGCTGCTCGTGTGGAGGGGGAGGGGTCTTCAGCGGGCAAGTGCTGTTCTGAGCGTCAAAGCGAGCAAAGAAGCGGTTAAGATCGTTGAGCAGACGGATGTCGCCCTCACAGCTCTGCGGCACGGGCTTGTAGTCCGTGATGGTCTGAATGCCCTGCCAAAGGCTCCGTGCGTCCCTGCTATCCTTGAAGTGGGCGGTAATCTTGCAAGAGAACGCCCTTTTCGCTTCCTTGATGCCCCGGGACAGGGCATAAATGAGTATACCCGGCAGAGTTATTAAAGAAGCACTTACATACTACGTTCTTATCACAATCAGAATTCCTTAACATAATAAACTACAATGGTGTCACAAATTGATTGCAAATTATATACTATGTCAATGTGCACCACATGCTTTTTCTCACAAATCTAATTCTGCAACCATGACATGCAGATTTAAGTCAAGCAAAGCTAAATTACATATATAAACTATTTAAATCAGGTTTCAAATCAATATAAAACATATGAAAATTGTTATTGTGATCACAGAGAAATTGATAAAAAGCTTAATCAATGGGGTGGGTTTGCACTCATTTATGTTATGTACATTTTTACACACAGTTTAATAGTTATGATCGGCCTTTTGAACTATAATTCAGATGAAACCCCATGCTTAAAATTAGTTGGACACTGTGTACTAGCTGAAGACTTGAAAGAGAATTATTTTTAATTCAGTGTCAATTTTTGGATTTACTGATGTTTTAGTGACTATGTCAAATGGTGATTCTTATTTTGTGGTTAGCATGCAGTCAAGATGGATGTTATGTTAACACTAACCACTTGAAACACCAATAGCTTTCATTGCCATCACAATGTTACAATGATGAAATAATAATACAAGACTACAGGAGCAAGAAAATAAAAATCACATTCCTACTGACTTACACTATTAAATGTTCTTTTGCGCATCATAGTACAATGTTAGGCGTTCAAAATATTACACATTGGAACAAACAAGATCATTTGAATCCAGAGAATTTAAATCCAAGGTTTGTTTGAACCTCTTTTTGGATAATTTTCCTTGCCTTGTATGAGACTTGAGATAACGCTCCTTGTTGTGGATGACCTGAATGTACTGGTCTGTACCACTGTTCTGTTGATCACTGCTTGAGCCCAGAGAGGCGGAGTCAGACTCGGTCAGAGTGGGCTCCAAATTTGGTTTTGTCTTTGATTTGATTTGCCTGCTCCTATTTGGGGACTGACCAGGTCTTCCTGGAGAATTCATGTGGTGCCTGGTTCGGACCAGTAGAGGTTCCGCTCCTCTTATACTATCCTGGGACCAGGAGTGTGATTTTAAACCTCTCCATCTGATATCTGCTTCCTCCACCTCATCTTCTTCCTGGGATCTGTACCGTCCTCTACCTACGTGGCTCTCTTTAGCTACAGACATGTGGCTCTCTACTCTGTCACCAATGTAGAAGTGTGCTGGCTGGTGGAGGTCAGATAGTGAACAGGGTCGATGAGCTCTCTCTAACAATACCCTTCTTCTATGTTTACCCTCTTTCTCCTCCTCATCTTCATTCAAATTCTGTTGGGACAGATGAGATCTGTGGGGGGGCGGTTGGTGGTGTGGGGTACGAGGTGGGTAGCGCTTAATGTTGCATGGGTAGAGTTCTAGGATCTCTGCTGGTTCCTCCTCCATTAAGTAATGGCGTGGGATACGAGTGGCCGAGCGAAGCAGCTTTTTCCTGGGTTCATGTTCATTGACAATTACGTAGCGGGTGGCAGGACCATGCCGACCCCCATAGCTCTGGGCAGTAATGATACCTGCTGGTTCAACAGGATGTATAGCACGTACGGTCTTCCTGTAGAGGGGATCAGATTGGATGTTGTCAGAATATCTGGGTTGTTGATTGCACGCCTTATGGTAGTAAGACTTTGAGCGGCAGGAACCACTTGGGCCTCCCAGAAATGTTGTCTGCCTGGTATGAGGAATGACAACACATAATATCAGATTGTAATACTGTCAATGTGAGTTTTTGCAGAAATTTGAAAATCGTGTAATTACTGTATGAAAGAGGTCATGAAAAATACTAAGCCAGTGACCCAAGACTTTTGGACAGTACTTCACCACATTTAGCTTTCAAGGTATGAACCACAACTATTGAACGATCTAACTATCAAACCACAACTTTCGAAAATTATTTAATATATTTTCAATAATTTACTGTTTCTCCTAATTTTAAATTATGTATTGTTTCTCATTATTATATATACTGTATAAATACACACATGCAAGCACATAATAATAATAATAATAATAATAATAATAGTAGTAGTAATAATAATACAGCGAATCCCATTCATCATGGGGATACATTCCAGAACCACCCACGAGAGGTCAAAAGGTTTTGATTTTGCAGCAGATTCACTCCACCCAAGAAATCCATCCATCCAGGGTCAGGTCGCGGGGTCAGCAGCTTTAGGAGGGACTCCCAGACTTCCCTCTCCCCAGCCACTTCATCCAGCTCATCCCGGGGGATCCCAAGGCATTCCCAGGCCAGCCAAGAGACATAGTCTCTCCAGTGCGTCCTGGGTCGTCCACGGGGTCTCCTACCGGTGGGACATGCCTGGAACACCTCCCCAGGGAGGTGTCCAGGAGCCATCCCGATGAGATGCCCGAGCCACCTCATCTGGCTCCTCTCAACGTGGAGGAGCAGCGGCTCTACTCCGAGTCTCTCCCGGATGACCGAGCTTCTCACCTTATCTCTAAGGGAGAGCCCGGACACCCTGCGGAGGAAACTCATTTCGGCCGCTTGTATCCTGGATGTTGTTCTTTCGGTCACGACCCATAGCTCGTGACCATAGGTGAGGGTAGGAGCGTAGACTGACCAGTAAATTGAGAGATTTACCTTTTGGCTCAGCTCTCTCTTTACCACGACAGACCGGTACAGAGTCCGCATTACTGCTGACGCTGCACCGATCCGCCTGTCAATCTCGCGCTCCATCCTGACCTCACTCATGAACAAGACCCCAAGATACTTGAACTCCTCCACTTGGGGCAGGATCTCATCCCCGATCCGGAGAGGGCATTCTACCCTTTTCCGACCGAGGACCATGGACTCGGATTTGGAGGTGCTGCTCCTTCTGAATCCGAGGTTCAACCTCCCGATGGACCCTCCTCTCCAGCACCCCTGAATAGACCTTACCAGGGAGGCTGAGGAGTGTGAGGAGGTCTTCGAAGTATTCTCCCCACCGACTCACGACGTCCCGAGTCGAGGTCAGCAGCACGCCATCTCCACTGTAAACAGTGTTGACGGTGCACTGCTCCCCCCTCCTGAGACGCCGGATGGTGGACCAGAATTTCCTCGAAGCCGTCCGGAAGTCATTCTCCATGGCCTCACCAAACTCCTCCCATGCCCGGATTTTTGTCTCAGCAACCGCCGAAGCCACGTTCCGCTTGGCCATCCGGTCAGCTGCCTCCGGAGTCCCGCAGGCCAAAATGGCTCGATAGGACTCCTACTTCAGCTTGACGGCATCCCTTACTGCCGGTGTCCACCAGCGGGTTCGGGGATTTGCCGCCACGACAGGCACCAACGACCTTACGGCCACAGCTCTGGTCGGCTGCCTCAACAATGGAGGCGTGGAACATGGTCCACTCGGACTCAATGTCCCCCGCCTCCTCCGGGACGTGGGAAAAGCTCTGCCGGAGGTGGCAGTTGAAGCTCTTCCTGACAGGGGATTCTGCCAGACGTTCCCAGCTGCATTATATCACAGTACGTTTGGGTCTGCCAGGTCGGACCGGCATCTTCCCCCACCATCGGAGCCTCCCCACCACCAGGTGGTGATCCGTTGACAGTTCCGCCCCTCTCTTCACCCGAGTGTCCAAAACATGCGGCCGCAAATCCGATGACACGAGTACAAAGTCGGTCATCGAACTGCGGCCTAGGGTGTCCTGGTGCCAAGTGCACGCATGGACACCCTTATGCTTGAACATGGTGTTCATTATTGACAATCCGTGTCGAGCACAGAATTCCAATAATAGAACACCGCTCGGGTTCAGATCGGGGGGGCCGTTCCTCCCAATCACGCACTTCCAGGTCTCACTGTCATTGCCCACGTGAGCATTGAAGTCACCCAGTAGAACGATGGAGTCCCCAGAAAGAGCGCTCTCCAGCACTTCCTCCAGGGACTCCAAGAAGGGTGGGTACTCTGAGCTGCCGTTTGGTGCATAGACACAAACAACAGTCAGGACCCGTCCCCCCACCCGAAGGTGTGCCAATGTGCAGGGACCCAGCTGGGGGGCAATAAGTATACACACACCTGCTCGATGCCTCTCACCGTGGGCAACTCCAGAGTGGAAGAGAGGGCTTGTACCGGAACCCAAACTTTGTGTTGAGGCAAGTCCGACTATGTCTAGTCGGAACCTTTCTGCCTCGCACACCAGCTCACAATGCATCCGACCCCTTTGGCCCCTCCCTTGGCAATGTTGTACTGCACAATACAGTCGAAATGTGTTCAAATTCATTCTCTTGACACACAACACAACAATCACCTATTGGGTACGTTCTCCAGTTTATGTTTAGGGATTGCTGCAGGACTTCTGGAGGATCCAGCCACAGGTCTGTTCAGTTCTCCCCGAGATGCAGACTGCGTAATTGTACGTATACTGTTACTGCGCGGACCAGGAGTATGGAGGTTTGTGATGCTGCTGTTCCGCTGTGGGGAGGAAGTTTGGATGGAGGGATCCTGGCTTGTGATGTCACTCTCCTGTTCATCTGTCTTTTGATCCCCCACTTCTTCTCCTGGAGTCTGAAGTCTTGCTGAGAAATGGTTAAACATTACAGTGTCAGTGGCTATGTTTATTCAGTTATTTATTTGGATTAAAAGTCTGGTTGGAATAAAAATGTTTCATGTTCACACTGCATTTGGAATATTCTGACCAGATCAAGCCCATTACGGACAAAATTTTATTCCGATTGAGAGGGGTGGTTTATGTCGATTGATTAATGCACATGAAAACACTCATAGCAAAATGTTGGAACAAACTGCCTTTACCGTACGCGATTCTCTTATTCCCATAAACTGCCTCTTCCTTGGTTCATCATTGCATGCAGAAGAATGTACAGCTGGCCTTCTATCTTAAAAACCAACACTGGCAAATACAAAAGTGCAGTCTGGAAGATAAACTGCAGCGCGAATATTAATCGTTAACTTGACATAACGCAAACGAGAAAACTAGCCGAGATAACGCTAATGTTTAAAGTAAAACGGACGGAGCGTTGTTTTGTTGACATGGAAGACACTATGGTTTCTTCTACAACTATAAATCCATCCACCCATTATCTGAACCGCTTATCCTCATGAGGGTTGCGGGCTCTTCTACTATTCCCGCTATATTTCGTCAATCTGCGTATATCAAAATGATTTCTTCTGATTGAAAGTGTGATCCATGAATATGCAAGTCCTAATCGGATCAATATTTTTAGTGTCCATGAAAACAGTGTATCCAATCATAAATTTAATCCAAACTGATCAAATTAAAGAAATTTTCCATGTAAACGTAGCCATTGAGAGAGAGCACTCCACAAATTCACCTACCTGCAGCCATCTGAAAGACTTTCTTTTTATCATCAGTACGCTCCTAAAGGGATTAGAAAGTTACTGTTAGATATTTTCTATTTTTCTCAACCTCTTTCAAATGTACAGTACAATAGTATGTTATTTCCCATATTTCATTCATTCACTGGTTTTAAACACAGACGGTCCGAGTTGGGTTCATTCAGTTGAGTTTATTGGAGGCACATGGGCAGTAAACTGTGCCTTAAAGTATGGGTGCAGATGGCACTAGGAACAGGTGGGGAACTCGCCCCTATACATTAGGACCATGATCGGCACTCACACTTAGGGCGACAAAAAAAAAAAACGAATATAATGTCCCGTCAGAATTTCAATCACCTACTTTCTGATCTGATCTCCAACTCAGGAAGGAGACGAATCTTACAAGACACATACAGTAGATTACATGCTATCTACTACTCATGTAAACACTATTGTCGCATGTTATTGTACATTTATAAGGCTGGGAAGCACAGGGAGCACACAACTCTGGTGTTACAGCCTTGTGAGCTCTAATTTCCGACCCTCACCTTCACAGTCGGCGCTCGTCTTTCCACGCTGGTAGACATGAGGTGTTTGTTCAACGTGTAAGACTTCAGGAACAATTTTCAGTTGATGTTTGTAACTTTTTTCTCCTTAGCAAGGTAAGTCAATTGTTGACTTTAAAAATACTGTAAATATACATACACATGTCTGCTTTTATTTTGACCCAAAACTCATTTTTTACAGTGTGAGGTTTGCGGCCAGGGTGAGGTGGCCATGCCATGTAAATAGACCATTGCCGAGATATGGCAGGTAATTGTTTTGTGTAGGTGAGAATAAGATTGAGAATCTACATTGAATTAATAACCGGCATTAGATATTCTGTGAAAATGTGTATTGCGGGGAATGTGAAAATTCATATTATGTTGAAAATAGTTCCCAAGGGATTCTAAATTTACTGAACAATATAAATTTGGGATGGAAATGATGGAGATGAATTTAATTTGTTAAATTCCATATTTACTTGAATATATTTTGATTGGGTTAATTTTTGGGGTGGAAATGGGAAATTCTGTGAAAAGAAATATTGAAAAATTAGAAAATATTACCTCAGCTGCCCTGAATTTTTGGAATTTTCGAATAGTTGAGATGTGAAAGTTGCTGAATGCAGAAGAACTGATGAGATGGAAAAACTGGTGAGATTAATAATAAAGTTTTGGCGTAGAACAACATGTTAATGCTGTTCAGCATTCACACCATTGCTGGACTCAAAGCAGTTTATGGTTTGTAAATACATTATGTAGCAGTTTAAACACACCTGAATTAAATTTGCTACTCAAATGTAAAGACCCAAGAGCAAACCAAGCAAAAAAATGTTGCAATGACTTCAAATCAAGGATTTTCAACTTTAAAAGCTACATATTGTCAATTAATAGTTTGTTTGAAACTCACTGTCTGGAGCTGCATCATCAACTGGTTGTTGGTGAATTTCAGAGATCTGGCAATGGCCTGGAGATAGTATATCAGCATGCTAAAACACAAAAGATGTAAGTCATAGTAAGGGTTACACTGTGTGTGTGGGAGTACAAGTGTGTGTGCGTATGAATGTGTGAGAGAGAGAGAGAGAGAGAGAGAGAGAGAGAGAGAGAGAGAGAGAGAGAGAGAGAGAGAGAGAGAGAGAGAGAGAGAGAGAGAGAGAGAGAGACTAAATGTGCGTGGGAGTGTATGGTCTTACAAGAGAAGAAGTAGTGCTGGCAACACTACAACAGGGCTGGTGATGTAACTCATCACTTTACTGAACCACAGGGGAAAGTCGCTGGCCACCGTTTCAGATATGATGTCATAGATTTTCTCTTGACCACTGCAAAATATTTTTATTCTTTGATTATCACACAATGAAACAAGATAAGACGTTATCATCCTTAAATCCCTGCCGTAATGAGAATCACAAGACATGTACTGGATAATCAGCAACAAAAAAACGCTTTGAAATTAATTTCAGTGAGTTAACGCAGGTGAAAAAAGACCCAAGTACTTTAACAATTATGAGATACAGTAGACATACTGTATTGTGTCAAAAAATACCATTTGTCAACTGTGACCAATTGGTTTAGAACAATGCCTGCCAACGTGAGAATCCCATGTTTTGTCACTATACTGATGGGTTGAATCCAGTGACTACATTTTGGGAATTCAACTATGACAATGAAGAGGGTTCATTTATTCATTCATTTTCTGAATAGCTTATCTTCATAAGTCTCATGGTCGTGCTGGGGCCTATCCCAGCAGTCTTTGGGTGCCAGGCGGAGTAGACCCTGAACTGTTTGCCAGCCAATCGCAGAGCACATATAGACAAACACCTACTCACACACACACACACACACACAATCACACATTCAGAAAATTTGGAGTGGTCAATCAGCCTACCATGTAAGTTTTGGTGGGAGTAAACAGGAGTACCGGGAGCAAACCCACGTAGGCACGAGAGTATGCAAATTCCACACAGGAAGCAGCCAGAACCGAAACCTGCACCTCTGGACTGTGAGGCAGACATGCAAATCAGTGCCCCAGCGTGCTACCCATGAAGAGGGTTCGTCTTACCTAAATGGTCCACAGTGCTGTGATGGTCGGTATCTTACAATGGCAAATATTGTGGGCAGCATACACAAAAAGAGCATAAAGAGCAGCATCGCCAAGTAGAAATTATTTGATCTGCAATAAACAGACAGCACGATTGATTAATTTTGAAATGGATAAAGTAAAGCAAATCACAGATTATGTTAAAAGTGTCTTTAATTGATATGTATGAAAGTATACCGTGCTGATAATGCTGACTATTAGATACTTTTTTGAGGCTTTTCCTTTACGTCATTTCCAAAGTCCGGCCCGCGGGCCAAATTCGGCCCCCGGTCAGATTTCATTTGGCCCGTAGCTTCGGTCTTATAATGTATTATTTATGGCCCGCCTGCACTGTCAAACTGAATAAAAAAAAAAATCATGAAACTTGAAACTATAATTCCTCCTATTACCAAAAGGTTGCAGCACCAACCCCTACGCTCATTTCTGCCATGGCGACTGCAAAGAAAATGAGGAAAGTTTACATTGAAGGCCGTTGCTTTCAAGAGAAATGGGAATTACATTACTTCTTCACTGAAAATCAAGGCAATTGTGTTTGTATAATTTGTAAAGAGACGGTTGCCTTGTTTAAGGATTTCAACCTAAAGAGACACCATCAGACTAAACATGCTAACACATACGACAAGCTAACAGGGAGTGACCGCGCTAATAAAGTGAAGCAGCTCCAAGCTGAACTGGCATCGCAACAGCGATTCATTACGTGGGGCTGTGAGTCAAAAGTAAATCAAAAGTAAAAATTACTTAATATTAAATATTACGAAGTAGCCATGTTAATACTGTTGATGTTATGAACCTGTAGACGTGACAAAAATTATTACTTTCTGAAAAATATTGTAAATGACAGGAGCAAAATTCACTTGTTTTAAGTTTTAATAATAACAGACAACTTTGCATTACCGTAATTTTTGGACTATAAGTCGCACCGGAGTATAAGTCGCACCAGCCATAAAATGCCCAAAAAAGTGAAAAAAAACATTGATAAGTCGCTCCGGAGTATAAGTCGCATTTTGGGGGGCAATTTATTCGACAAAATCCTGTCAGGCTTCGGGGTGGAGGAATGGAGCGAGGCGACCAAGTGCAGCTTGGACCAGGGTTTATTGCAGGAACCAAAATACAAACCCGGCAAACTGACGTGACTAAACAAAACCAAAAGGACAGACTCGGCAAGCTGACGTGGCTAAACAACATACCATCAGGTCTAACCGCCCAAAACGTGAAACAAAAGACAGGAACAAAACAAACCGCGTGACAGTGAGACATGCATTGTCCACACATCTCGTGCAATGCTCCGACGGCGAGTGACACGCAAACAGAACTTAAATAAGACACAGGTAACGAGAGGCAGGTGCGTGTGATTACACAAATCAAGGGCACACAGGAAGGGAGGGGCAAGCACACAGACACAGAACTGGGGACGAGACATGACAGAACCTCCCCCACAAGGGACGGCTCCCGACGCCCCAAAAACACAACCCCCCACGGCGGCACGCGGGGGGGCGGGGGGGCAGCGCACTAGTCCAAATGGCCCTACTGGTTCTCGAAGTGGTTCGAACGGCGCACGGCGGCGACTGGGGGAACAGTACTGCACTCTGGCGGAAACTCGGGGATACAGAACCGCACTCGGGCGGAAACTCGGGGATACAGAACCGCACTCGGGCGGAAACTCGGGGATCGGGACCGTGCTCGGCAGAAACTTGTAAAGTCAGGGCCGCGATCAGCGGCAGTGGAGTCCGATCACGCTGGAACCTGCTCGGACGATGGACGAGGATCGGGCGTCGCTGGAGCGAAGTCCGATGGCGCCGGAACCTTCTCGGATGATGGACGTGGATCGGGCGTCGCTGGAGCGAAGTCCGATGGCGCCGGAACCTTCTCGGACGATGGACGTGGATCGGGCGTCGCGGACGGGAGCTGATGGCGGAGGGTCCAAGCGCTGGTCGCTGTGTTGGTCAGAGCATTCTGTCAGGCTTCGGGGTGGAGTAATGGAGCGAGGGCGACCAAGTGCAGCTTGGACCAGGGTTTATTGCAGAAGACTCCAAAATACAAACCCGGCAAACTGACGTGACTAAACAAAACCAAAAGGACTGACCGCCAAAGCGTGAAACAAAAGACAGGAACAAAACAAACCGCGTGACAGTGAGACATGCATTGTCCACACATCTCGTGCAATGCTCCGACGGCGAGTGACACGCAAACAGAACTTAAATAAGACACAGGTAACGAGAGGCAGGTGCGTGTGATTACACAAATCAAGGGCACACAGGAAGGGAGGGGCAAGCACACAGACACAGAACTGGGGACGAGACATGACAAATCCAACACCAAGAACAGTCATGAACGAGCAACAACAGGCTAAACGATAGGTATGCTAACGTGACATAAACACAAACTAAGAGCTGAGAACGGCCCTGACGTAATATTCAGAGTTATTCAAAAAACTATTACATAAATAACACGTTAATAAAACCATCTGTGTCACTCCAATTCATTAAATCCATCAATCGTGCGCGCCGCTGACGGCTCTTGCACTTCAAAATATTCCACAGGCCCATATAACGATATATAAATTATATATCAAATAACTATTATATAAGCAACAATGTTATCAAACCATCTGTGCACTCTAAATCATTAAATCCATCGATCAAATTCCTCGTCCTTTGTCAACAACGCCGCGCGTGCGTGCGCCCTGACGTCAGCCTCGTCGTTATTCCACAGATCTACTATATAACTATATTGTAGCGTTAACAAAGTTCAAGGAAAGACGTGGGTTTGGTAAACGGCTCTTTATTTAACAAAACAAACTTCCAGGCGTGTGGCGGCGTGGACCTCCAGCCACGGAAATGGAAGAGAGCTCCATAGAATAGGACCGGGCGTGCGTAAAAGCCATGACCGAGCCCCATCCACCGTCCCCGGACAGCCACCCGGCCGAGCGCCGGCCCTCGACTTCCATCCACGGAGGTGAAAGACAGCTCGTTAGAGTAGGACCGGGCGTGCGTAAAAGCATTGTCCGAGCCCCATCCACCGTCCCTGGACAGCCACCCGGCCGAGCGCCGGCCCCCGACTTCAATCCACGGAAGTGAAAGAGAGCTCCGTCGAATCAATCTTTGTCCTTTATGTAAACAACGCCGCGTCGCGCTGCTGACGTCGCGCTGCTGACGTCGCGCTGCTGACGTCGCGCTGCTGAACGCGACGTCGCGCTGCTGACGTCACTTGAAATTCAAATTACAGTAATCCCTTGCTACATTGCGGTTCGTTTATCGCGGTTTCATCATTTTCTTTTTTTTTTTTGAAAGGTTTTGAAAAAAAACACATAAGTCGCTCCTGAGTATAAGTCGCCCCCCCACCCAAACTATGAAAAAAAACGCGACTTATAGTCCGAAAATTACGGTACTTATAACTCCTGTTTAAAATCTTCATGAGGCAAAAATAATTTTAAACTCTTATTTAAGGTATTTCATACAGTTTGTTCAATGTTATCTGACTCTTCGGATATGAATGAAAGGCAGAATTTGTGTTTTTAGAATTGTTCACATCTTTCTGAGTGGTTTATAATTGGTTATTTTGTCATTTAAAAAATAAAGACAATTGGGACAATGAAATTTGTTTCATAACAGTGTGTATTTGCATGAAAGTTCTGTAGTTAAAAAATGTCTGAAAAACTATTGGCCCCCGGGCCCCTTCACTTTATCAAATCTGGCCCTCCATGCAAAAAGTTTGGACACTCCTGCTTTACGGGTTAGTACCTTTTTTTAGGATTGTGTAAAAAAATAATCCGACTGCTTAATCAATTCTGTTGTAAAGATACTGTGGTGCCTCTACTGACGAACGCCTATACTTATGAACTTTCGAGATACGAACCGGAGCCTCTCAAATAATTTGCATCTACTCACGAATCAATTTCCGACTTCCGAACCGACGCACTAGCCACGCCCCTCCATCCCGCCTTTTGCTCTGCCATTCCCTGTTCGTATTGGCACGTTAGCAGTGTAAAAACAAGTAGTGTAGTAGAGTATGTCTCCAAAGACTATCGATAAAAACTCGGAAACATAAAGGTGCATGGCAAATGCATGCGAATCGTCGAGCTCACAACAGAGTATGGCCGGTGTTGTACCAAGTAGGTATCCCTGCTGCAGGAGGCATTGAGTGAAAGGCGGAAACCATTGCCGTGCGGCAGACACTTTTGTGTTTGTCAATTTCCATCTTTAGAATATAAATGGGGTATATGAGGTCACACTTAATAGAACTAGCATGCAATAGCATTTAATAGTGCAGTTAAGTATCTTTCCTGTGCTTAGGGGTTTGAGTGTATGTGGGTACTATTTTACACCACATCTGGTGAGCCAGAAAAAACATTGTAGGGGTGAATAATGTGCGACATCATCAGTGGTCAAGGACATTACTCGTGTAATTGTGTGTTTCTGGAGGATGAAGAAGATGCGTAAGACACTGTGATTTACCACCATTGCCACAGATCTGGAAAAGTGTGAGAGGAGAAAACCAGACTGAAGCCCATAACTGACATGGTAAAATAATACAAATATGTTGAGGACGAGATCTGTATCAATTAGAGAATAACATTCACTTGCAGGGTGTCAGAATGGCAGACTGATTTGAGAAACTGGCTGCTCAGCACATCAAATAAAACCTGCCTTCCACACTCAACCCCCACCATTTTGCGCACAGAGCAAACAGACCCAAAGAAGACACCATCGCCATAGCCCTTCACTCCGGTATATGTAATGTATGTACATAATATGTATGTATGTACGTACGTATGTATATATATATACATACCGTAATTTTCGGACTATAAGTCGCGGTTTTTTTCATAGTTTGGGTGGGGGGGCGACTTATACTCAGGAGCGACTTATATATGTTTTTTTCACAAATCTTTACTTGATCATTAACACATCACTTACTTACAAGTATAGTTGACCACTTCACATGTTATTTTTAGTATAATTGATCACTTCACATGCTTTTATATCTTTATCTTGAACATATTAAAAACATGAAAAATAGAGAGAAAAAATCAAATAAAGCAATTAACACTTTAATGCGCCATATCCTAGTCCACTGTCTGCTGTATGCACACTTGCTCCATTTTTGCTCCTCTTATATTTATTATGTTATTTGTTTATTTATTATTTATTCATCACTCTTATTTATTCATTGTTTGTGCCTTCTTGTTTTTATTTTTTTGTGTTGTTTACTTGTATGCATATTGTGTACTATGTCTTGTCACCGTGGGATAGTGGGAACGTAATTTCGATCTCTTTGTGTGTCTTGGCATATGAAGAAATTGACAATAAAGCAGATTTTGACTTTGATGAAACAACCAAATAAACAAAACAAAAAACTACAGCTGAAAAAAACCCTGTTATTTTCAGACGAAACTGGATGAGGGCGCTCTAAATTTCACCGTTGGCCGTGACTCATCAACTGGGAAGGGCTTAACAAAAATGGCACCAAAAAGAAACTCATATTCTGCAGGTTACAAACTTCAAGTTGTAAAATATGCAGCCGAAAACAGTAATCGAGCAGCAGAAAGAAAGTTTGGAGTTAGTGAGAAACTTGTAAGGGATTGGTGAAAATCGGAGCTTCTTCAGAGCGAACAAAGCTCTGCTTGTGATGGACAGCATGCGAGCGCATATCACGCCACAGATAAAAGAGAAATTAAAAAGCCTCAACTCCATACCTGCCATCATCCCTGGAGGCTGTACTAAAATACTTCAGCCACTTTACGTCTCCGTGAATAGGAGCTTTAAAGCAGTTCTGCGTAACCTGTGGGAGCAGTGGATGGTGGACGGAGAACACAGCTTCACGGCAACCGGGAGAATGCGACGTGCAACATTCCTGGACGTCATTGGATGGATTGACAAAGCGTGGGCTTCGGTTACACCCAAAATCATTCTGTCAGAATTTAGAAAAACTGGAATAATTCCAACTGAAACTGACGAGGAGTCTGACGTCAGCGACGGAGATGACGAAGGGCCCCATGTACTACCGGCATCAGTCGTGGCTTTGTTTGAAAGTGACACGGAGGACGAAGAGTTTGAAGGATTTAATGATTAGGAGTGACGCAGAAGGTTTGGAAAAAAGTGTTATTTTTGTTATAGTTATTTGATATATATTTTATTTTGTGTAGCAACTTCTATATGTTTTTATCGTTACAGTTCATAGTTGTTGGCTTGTTGAACTCTTGTTTTGTTAAATAAAGGGCTGTTTACCAAACCCACGTCTTCCCTTGTACTTTGTTAACGCTACAATATATTTATATAATACATCTGTGGAATAAAAGTAGTCGCAACTGACCCACGAGGCTGACGTCAGCTGCTCACGCGCGGCGTTGTTGACGTAAAGGACGAGAAATTTGATCGATGGATTTAATGATTTGGAGTGACACAAATGGTTTGATAATATTGTTGTTTATGTGATAGTTATTTAAAATATAGTTTATATATCGTTGTATGGGTCTGTGGAATAATTTGGACTGCAGCGCGGCACACGGCATTGTTGACAAAGGACGATCGATAAAAGACGAGAAATTTGATCGATGGATTTAATGATTTGGAGTGACACAAATGGTTTGACAATATTGTTGTTTATGTGATAGTTATTTAAAATATAATTTATATATCGTTGTATGGGCCTGTGGAATAATTTGAACTGCGGCGCGGCACACGGCATTGTTGACAAAGGACGATCGATGGATTTAATGAATTGGAGTGACACAGATGGTTTTATAAACGTGTTATTTATGTAATAATTTTTTTAAATAACTCTGAATGTTACGTCAGGCCCGTTCTCAGCTCCTCGTTTGTGTTTGTCACGTTAGCATACCGTATCGTTTAGCCTGTTGTTGCTCGTTCATGTCTGTTCTTGGTGTTGGATTTTGTCGAATAAATTGCCCCCCAATATGCGACTTATACTCCGGAGCGACTTATATATATTTTTTTCACTTTTTTGGGCATTTTATGGCTGGTGCGGCTTGTACTCCGGAGCGACTTATAGTCCGAAAATTACGGTGTATATATATATATATATATATATATATATATATATATATATATATATATATATATATGTGTATATATATATATGTATATATATTAGGGGTGTAACGATTCATCGATACACATCGATTAATCGATGTAATGCTCTACGATTTATTGGCATCGATGCTAAACGTAAACATCGATTTATATCGCCGTGTTTGACCTCGGACATTAGACGCGACTTTATTTTGAAATCCAGTTCATTGTTGCTTGCTTCCTCTTTCCGGGAGCAGTACGCGGCGTGTTGTGTTGTGAGCAGAGCAGGCACGTGAAAGGGGAGCCGACAACTACGCGGCTCCTGGGCTGGTGCTATGGCTAGTGTCCAAGAAGACGAGGAAATTCGCTCCCCTTTGGGCTTCAAGTCATTCGTTTGGAAGCACTTTGGATTCCAAAGAAAAGATGGCTCAACGGACAATTAAAATTATTGTAAATAAATAGTTCAGTAATGCACTTTAAAGTTAATGGTATTACAAAAAAAGAAAGAATATTAATTTTTCTTTACTTATATGAGAAGAAATATAGGTATTTGATAAAGTTCAGTGTTAAAATAAGCACTTTGTATACTACAATACTCTTGTAATTTCCTAAATAAAGAGTTTGCAGTACCTTGTTGATTTTGCGTATGAATTGTTATAAATCAGGATATTGTTCTATATTTTTTATTTAAAAAAAAAATAAAAATATCGATCGTGGAGCACTATATCGTGATGTATCGTGAATGAATCACAGCAGGCTTTAAGATATCGGCAAATATCGTATCGTGATTCTTTGTATCGATATGATATCGTATCGTGACAAAACCCGCGATTTACACCCCTAATATATATATATATATATATATATAACGCCGACACATTAATAGTAGGGTAAAACTAATCTGTCTCACGACCTTTCTTGTAATGAGTTTGTATTTTCAATAAATCAACCAATAAAGAAAATAACTAAAGGCCCAATAGTTTGCTGTAAATTACTTACTATGATTTGATTAATCTTGACTGACGATATCAAGCTGCTGAATTACACTTGACATTTGGTGTCACGGCGCTGTGCCGCATACATGCTGCATACAGATCTCAAGAAAACACAAATATTCCGCTCCCCCACATTGACAGGTCAGGTCAGGTCTGGTATGGGGGCACGCGTCGCGGTGACACTTCGTTGCGCTCACCTTCTTGCTCCACTCCATCGGTGACCATACGGCGTAGGACCGAGCACCCGCCCGACACCCCCACAATCTCAAGATGCTTCCCGAGCTGCTCCAACCACCGCGCACGCGGTCGCCCTACTGGGTGCTTCCACCCCCTTGGGTCTGGAGCGGACAGAATCCTGTTCGCTGGATCCGAGGGCGGGTCACGTACCACGTGGCCGTAGAAGGTCAGCTGTCGCTCCCATATCTGGCAGTTGACGCACTCCATCCCCGCTCGCTCGAGAACCGTCTGGTTTGACACACGGTCTCGCCAGTGGATCCCGAGGATGCGACGGAGGGAAGTGCACGCAAAGGTGTTCAGTCTTTGCCTTTGCCCGCCAGTCAGTGTCCATGCTTCACAAGAGTAAAGCAGGACGGGCATGACCAGCGAGCAAAAGACTTGAACCTTTGTCAACGTGCTCAGATATAAGGCGCGCCAAACAGTCCCATTCAGTGAGCCCATCGCTCCATGCGCAAGACCAAGCCGACGAGCGACCTTAGCCTCACACGAAGTGGCGCAGTGAACCACGCTGCCGAGATAAGTGAACTTGTCTATGATCTCCACCTTCTCGCCCGCCGCATCGGCTGACTCGATAGCAGTGTCCATATAGCCACCGAAGACCTGGATCTTCGTCTTGATCCAGGAGAAGCGCAGTCCCACAGGGTCCGCCTCCTCGCTCAGTGCTTCAAGTGCTTCGGTCAACACGTCTAGGATCTCCGCAAAGATCACAGCGTCGTCAGCAATGTCCAGATCAGTGATCCGAACATTGCCGAACGACACCCCGCAGCCCATCCTGTCTACAACGCGGCCCACAATCCAGTCCATACAAGTGCTGAAAAGTGATGGGGCTAGTACGCACCCCTGCCTCACCCCAGTATTGACTGGAGAGAAGTCAGAGGTGGTGCATCCGTACTTAACAGCACTTTCTGTGTCGGAGTATAGAGCCGAGATGAGATGGACAAGCTGCGGGGGATCCCGCCTAGCCCCAGATGTCTCCACAGATCATCTCTACTGACTTGAGTCGAACGCCTTCTTGAAATCTATATAGGCTGCAAGCAGCTTTCTATCGAAATCTCGAAAGCCCTCGGTGAGAACATGAAGCGTGAGGATGTGGTCTACGGTTGATCTTTTTGGTGTGAAACCGGACTGCTTAGGGCGCTGGTAGTCTAAGAGCTGCTGACGTATCCTGTTCAGAAGTACCCGGGCGAAGACTTTGCCTGGCACCGAGAGAAGGGTAACCCCTCGGTGGTTGTTACACTCCCGGATATCACCCTTCCCCTTCCAGGTAGGGACCACAACGCCCCTTTTCCAGTCGATTGGGATGAGTCCCGAGCTCCATACGGAGCAAATCAGCGTGTGCAACCATCGGAGGGCGGCATCCCCTCCAGCTTCGAACATCTCTGCACAGAAACCGCAGATTCCCGGAGCCTTTCCATCCCTCAGCTGTCCCAGAGCCTTTCGGACTTCCTCAAGGGTAGGCGCATCAATGCTGAGGGGTGGGTTAGGCACCAGGTTCTGGATGCCCACAGCAGAGAGCTTGCAGCGTGGAGGTTCGGCCCGATACAACTCCTCGAAGTATTTGGCCGAACGCTTCAGCCCATCTTCTTCCGATAGGACACTGCCATCAGCCGCTAGGACCGTCAAGCTGCGCGGGCGGGGCCCGGACGAGCGGAGTTCTTGAATTGCCTCGTAAGCCGGGCGAGCGTCACTTTTACCCAAGTGACCCTAGACCGCCTCACAGAGATCTCAAACCCGCCCGTCAAGGCGGGCATGCGGGAGTCATCCTGGAGTGAGAGTACGTTCCAGGCGGCCACCCAGACCAAACGTCTCAGGTTCAACCGAGGGTTTCGCGATCGAGTGAGCGACACCTCTGCACCACCGCAACGCGAGGCCCCCCCCAACCAGCAGCTCAAATGGCTTCTCGCCACAGTTCCCTGTAGCGACCGGTTCTGCCATCTAGTCTTGCCTTGGGGCACTCGTCGATTATGTCCACCGTCTCCTGGGAAAGGGCACTCCGACGATTCCTAGGGATCTCTGGAATGCTATCGCTGGCAGCCGCCAGGACTGCGTCTCTGAAGCCCTCCCACAGTGCCAGCGGGTCCTCTGTTGCGCCCAGCCCACCAAGCCTCCCAGGCAAGTTCCCGGCATACGCGTCCGCCACGCCAGGTTCCTGCAGTCGACTGACGTCCAGCCGAATCTGGCCGGGCGTTGCTCACCTCGGCGCTCGAAGGCGTAGTTTCAGCATTGCCACAAGAAGCCTGTGGTCGGTGTTGAAGAACTGTGCACTTCAGAACACCCTGCAGTTCTGCAGCAGGGTCCAGCGACCGTCCACAAGTACCTGGTCAATCTCCTTCCTAACCAGGCCGGTATTTGAATACCAGGTCCAACGCCACGAATCCGGCCTCTGGAACCATAATCCACCAACTCTCAAACCATGACTCCTGGCAAAGTCAAGCATCATGATGGAGTTGGTGTCACGTTCCCCATTGGGGAAATTTCCAGAGCGGTGAGGACCGATACATGCCTCGTAGCCATCCCTGCAGGTACCAGCGACAGCATTGAAGTCCCCAAGAACAATCAGCGTGTCCCTCCCAGGAAGAGCGTCCACAACCGAGCTGAGTTCAGCGTAGAAGTTTTCCTTCGCAGACGGCTCACTCGTCCCGGTGGGAGCGTACACTGCGACAAACGATACTACGCCCAACGAGTGTGTGAGCGGTAGTCGCATAATATGCTCCGAGACCGACGTGACCTCCTTTATCTGTGACGCCACCTGGTCGGCCACCGCAATGGCCACTCCCTCTTTGTGCTGACCGTCGAGTCAACCAGACCAGTGGTAGGTGTATACACCTGCCCTGATCTCGCCAGAGCCCGGCCGCCGCACTTAAGAGAAAGCAGCCACCGCGATGCCCAGCCGAGCGAGCTCCGCCGACAAGGCGGGCATGCGGGAGTCATCCTGGAGTGAGAGTACGTTCCAGGCGGCCACCCAGACCAAACGCCTCAGGTTCAACCGAGGGTTTCGCGATCGGGTGAGCGACACACAGCGAGGCCGTGCCCATACCGACCCGGTTGCTCCGGGGTTTACCCTCAATCGGGCTGCGGGGGTCCCGAGGGCTTTGCCCCACCGCCTTCATACGGCGCCATATTTTGGCCTCGGGGGTACTTCCCAGGAGCGGGTTTCTAGTATGATTTCGTCGACGTTCTGTTGCGGGTGAAATTTAAGGGGGTGGGGGTGCAAGCCCCACTCCCCCGTGGCTACGGACGCAAGAGATGCCATCCCTTTCAGCACCTGGCCAAAGTGCCCAAGTACAGCCGATAACATTGACAGCTTTGCATGAAAGAAATATACTATTATCCTGACTGTTACGTCAAATCCATCCCTCCATTAGTAAAATCACCAGTGGTAAATGTATGTATCTATGTTTTATTATGAAGCAACATTTGTCCAGTTAGGAGTACAGTGATCCAATGTTTATTGCTGATAATTGGTTCCAAGACCCCCATGATAGGTGAAAATCCGCGATGGAGAGTCAATATTTTTACGATATCTGTACAAGACTTTTATAATTTTATTTATCAACACTTTATTGTATTTTTAAACAGCCCATGTTGCATTTGGTTGTCATGCCTCGTTCGTGACAAAACAAAGTGCACATCTGAGATGCTGCTGATTCTGCTGACGCAAATGAAGTGGAAGAGTGGATACGTAGCGGGAGGCTGAGCTAAAGCGTGGTTAGAGCTGCTCTTACAGCTCTACGCCAATTAACAGCAAGGATACAGATCAACATGTTCCCATTGGTCAAGTCTCCTCTACCGGCCAATCGTGTGCTGTGAAATCGTATGGCAGACAAAGCCCCGTGCTCCAAGTGACACCGCAAAAAGCCACGATGCACCAAATATATCTGCAATTTATGTTTTCATAAAAACCCGCGATGCACTAAGGCCGCAATATGTGAAGTGTGAAGTGGCGAGGGAGCACTGTAGACCGTAAACTTTTCAAACCATTATACTGTAGTATGCTGTCTGTTACAGTTGATGTAAATGCCTGACCTGGATGCTTTGAAGACTTGCTGATGGGGAACATTACAAGTGAGGACCGCCCAGCTCCGGAGATACATTAGCCCAATCAACTTCAACACATTGAAGGCAGGAAGACAAGGGGAGAAAAAAGCTCCCATCCTGTGGGAAAGAAAGAGTTATTTACACACCAATTGGGTGACATCGGTAAAACACATTATGTTCTTTACTGCAAGGTGACAATTCTGAAATTATATGATGGAATCTGATGTGTCAGCTACAGAAGTGCAATTGAGACATTGTGGGTGTTTCTAACAAGGGCATGGATAGTGAGCACTACAGAACAGACGGTTAACTTTTAAACAGAACTTCAATGGCAGTCAAGCTACCTAAACATTTTACAAATCTTTCAACTTACCAGATCATCCCTTGGTTATAAATCAAGTGCAGGACATTCTCTGCTATTTTGAATTCCCCATATTCAGGCTGGAAATACAAAAAAGAATATTGGTATCGTTTGAATCTAATCTAATCTCATAAATTTTCCAATTCGATTTGGGTAAATGTACAGTACAATATACAATATACCAATTGCAGAATTTTAATTAATTATATTATAATGAATGAATGAATGAATTCATTCATTCATTCATTCATTCGTTCATTAATTAATTCATCAATTCATTAATTAATTAATGTATTTATTTACCACTGCATGTGCTGACATTTTCGCCTTCAGTCAATTTAAGAAATGTGAAACATTCATATTAAAAAAACTGCTTCATTCCATAATAAGAAAATAATAATGGGTTAGTTCTGTGTTCAACTTACAAATTTGCTCTCCAAATCCCAACAGCAACAGTCACTGAGGTAACGAACGACCAAGCCTCTAATGAAATCAATGAGCAGGATGCTGGCCACTGTAAAGATCATGTCTATGATGGACAGCTTCAGCATTTCCTAGAGGTTTGGTTTAAACATGAAGACAGAAATAGTAATTATACACCAAACAAAAAAGCTCTATTTCTATTTAATGCAAATCGTGTCATGGAAAAGACTGACTCATTTTTATCTAAAGTCTTTAAAAAATTTAATTTATCTCCCATGGATGGATTATCAATGCATTAGCTATAGTAGACCACTTAGCATACTGTAAACAGGCCCTGTCTGAAAGACCAAATTTTAGGAACATTCAGTCTTGGGGGGGATCTCAGAGATGCGGCTGTGGACTCGGTCGGATTTTTGCACCGAGTCCGAGTCCGGCCTCTTGCCCATGAGTCCGAGTCCGAGTCCGGCTGTCCATTTTTTTGTTAATTCATGTGACTGCTTAGTCTTTATTCAAGGCTAATTTAGATCAAAATCTAAATAATTACAACAGTTTTGTGATGGCTTTGTCTTTATTAAACATATAAACGAATACAATAAACAGATACTTTCAAGTTTTAATCATTAATTACACCATTATAGCTCAGACATTTATCTAAACACAAATAATTAGTGACGACCCCTTATTTGGAAAGCGAAAAACCCATGTCGTACGGCGTCAGCACTATGTTGTTTTCAATAAAAACATGAAGAACTCACGTTTGCGTCAGTCAATTTTAATTTTTATAAAGGATTATTCTCATTTGATGTCTTTAAATTCATCCGCGTTCTGCCATTGAAGCGGGGTGCATTCAAAGACCAGTCGTACAGACGGAACACTCATTCACTTCACCAAAACGCAACAATATAATTACGTGAGCTCTTTGCATAAACCTCGATGCAAAGAAACTCCTCTTTTTGGGTACAGGCTACAAGGAGTATATATTACAAAGGAGACTTTATACTTAATTGTGATCATCATTCATCCATCCATCCATTTTATTTTATTACTCAGGTATTTTCAAAGCAAATTAATATTGTTGCATTTATTAATTTGCTTTAACATGACAGCGCAATATAATTAAAAGCTGACACGATAGCAATGTCAAACGTGTTCATTTAAGAAAAAGCCACACACGTTTTGTGATCAAATCTTTCATAACGAGAATGATTTGAGTGAATTGATTTTACAATTTTTATCCCCCCTCCCCACCATCTGTCACTTTGCTTGGGACAAAAGGAGCCTTCAGAACTGAAATTTCTTCTCAATTATTCATTCAAATCAATTCACTCAAATCATTCTCGTTATGAAAGATTTGATCACAAAACGTTTCCGTCTGTACGACTGGTCTTTGAATGCACCCCGCTTCAATGGCAGAACGCGGATGAATTTAAAGACATCAAATGAGAATAATCCTTTATAAAAATTAAAATTGACTGACGCAAACGTGAGTTCTTCATGTTTTTATTGAAAACAACATAGTGACGACGCCGTACGACATCGGTTTTTCGCTATAATTCGGTATAATTCGAGGTCGTCCACCCTCACCCAAAGTTAAGGTTTCATGGGAATATTATTGTCATAATTGTCTGGACCATATATTATAATTGTTTAATGGTAGTTATTGATAGATCTTGAAGATGTCAAGTTATAGGTGCATAAGACTATGTTGTTCATGCATATAGCACGTTCATTGTAAGAGGGGAAGAGATGTTGTGTATTTTGGGCTAACTCAAATTCCGTAGTAGAAAAACCCCGGAAGTGGGATGGGCATTCTGTGTTGTTCTGGTACGCCCTGTGAACGCACTGTGAGTAAGGAATAAAGCAGATCATTCACGTCGTTGTCCGACCTATTCTTGCTATCTAAGAACCTGGAAAATAGTAAGGATATAACATATATCACGGGTCATTACGACGAGTTTGGTGGAGTTTTTACTGTTTCTTCCAACTCCTACCGCGCTGACTGTAACCTGACACTCTCTGGCTGCGTCTTGCCTCTTTTTTTTATTGTCGGACTCGGTGGACTCGGTCAAAATCAGCACCGAGTCCGAGTCCGGCAAAAATGACCGAGTCCGAGTCCCCGAGTCCGAGCCGAGTCCACAGCCCTGGTCTATAGTACTACATCAGTATTCATCAAGTATACTACATCCAAACAGTGCTTTATGTCTGCAATGGTCATACATTTTTTTTAGGGATGCACCGAAATAAGAATTCTTGGCCGAAACCGAAAACCAAAAATGAGGAAACCAAGGCCGAAAACCGAAACACCGAAAGAAATGATTATGTCAGTTATTAGAACCACAGCATTTATGGCTACATGTGTACTAACCTCACTAAAATCAAGGCATTGCAATAAACCAGTTACAAAAGTATGAAAATATTTATTTAGCACTGACATTACAACAATGCACAATATAAATTCAAAAATAAAATAAAATAAAAATAAAATGTTTAACTTGACCCCACTCATGTGTACATTAAATAATAATTTACAGGCTTATAACTGACTGGCCTGCTGAAAGACTGTAAAATTAAATATGTTCTCTTATAAAAACATCCGCCACAGACGGAGTGGGCGTGCTCGGTGTCAGTTTCCTTTTCTGTGTCGCCTTCTTCTCATATTCAGAATGGCGATCGGAATGTTTGGATTTCAGGTGATGAATTAAACCCGACGTGGAGAAACGTTTTGCAGATGCACCCCCTCTTGAAATTTCAGCGTTGCATGTTTTGCAAATCGCTATCCGTGGATCTTTCTCTGAGATAGTGAAATCAGTCCACACCGCAGACATGCTGGCTCTTATCCCGTTTTCCCGCCTGCTGGCTGCGCTGTTTGCTCACGTCATCACAAGTTTCGGCCGTGTTGTTTCGGTGATTTAGGTCTTTCGGCCAAAAACCGAAAATGCACTTTTGGGTCATTTTCGGCCGAAATTTTTCGGTGGCCGAATTTTCGGTGCATCCCTAATTTTTTTCCATCATCGTTGATTTGTTTGTTCATGCGTGTTTGTTTGCAACTCCTTATTGAATTCAACAGTTTTGTGTATGCAGCAGGTTCCAAGGCTTCCAAGGTCCCAGGCTCTCATAAACTTCATCCAGATTCACCGTGGTGAGGTGGTTTCTTGTGAGTTTTTTTCTGTCTTGTCATTTCTTGTTTTATTTTGAAAATCCTGACTCTCCTCGTTTCAGGTCACTTGCCTTTCCTCGTGTAACATCAATGTCTACCCTTATTCCTGATTATGTCCACCTGTTTGCCATTACCCTCACATGTGAAATAAGCTTTGTCCAAATTCACGGGCTGTGTCCTTGAAGGCCGCTCTTTTGGTCACTTTTTTAGTTGGATGACGTCACCTTTGGAGCGACACGACTACACGTGAAAAATTCTTGCCGACATACACTGTCTTTGAATCCAGCCTTTAAATCTGGCCTTCTTTTTATAGCTTGCTTCTTTTTTAGTTTTAAGAGTAGAGCGTCCAAGTATTTTTTTAGAAGTGACGCGTTTGTTTTTTTTCAGGTTAGTAATCCTCCCAGTTGGAGAGCTTTTAGTTTGTTTCATAGTCATTGTTTGCCTATCTTTAATGAAGCTCTTTCGTGACGGCCAATTCATCTCTGCGCCTGAGTCCCAGCTTGTCTGTACAGTTTGGCCAGACTGATAGAAACACTGTTAGAAACATTTTTCCGACACTTTGAACACTCTCCCGAGGCTTTTCCCACAGAGTGATGGCTTTCATGAGTTCCCGCCTGATAGGAAGAGCCAGAGCCTCGACCACGGCAGAATTGGCATATAACTTCCCGCTTTGCGGCTCTGTCACAGACTTTCAAGATACCCTTCAAAGCTCTTCGATCATGCCTGCTTGGACCAGGACAGTCCTTCTCAAATAGTGGGGCGCGCCCCTCTGGAGGGGGGGGCACGGTGCGATACCAAGGAGGGCGCGTGTGACACCAGGGAGCATGCTTTTCTTTTGGCTGTACTATATTAAAGGATAATTAGACATCCACTGCAGTAGGTGGGTGTGGCGGTATCACTGTAAGAGTGGGGGAGAAAAAGACCCCTACGCGGCCTCCCCTACGAGTAGCTTACAGGTTTAATAAGCCTACAAAAGCGAAACTAATGTCTTTGCCACGTCTGCAGACCACACAAAGCCTAGCTGGTTTAGCTTTACTGTAGCTCAACGTTGAAGGCCTTACCACCGCTAAACTCAACGTCATCGAACAGATCGCCATTAAAAACAAGGTGACTATAGTTTTACTGCAGGACAACCAACCGCTACCAGAAATACGTATCCTGGACAGATCCCCCCGTTCACACCATCGACCATCGCTTATTACCATCCCATCTCTGGCCCAGCCTGTGGAAGGGAAAGATGTGAAGAGGTGGAACTTCCGGAAAGCAAACTGGGTAGGCTTCGCACAGCAAGTGAACAAGGCAGCTGCTGGTCTCCCACACCCACGCCCCACCAACTTGGACATCGCCTACGACTCATACTGCAAGATGCTGCTGGCCACCGCCAAGAAGAAAATCCCCCGCAGCGTACGCAAAGCCTATGTTCCCTGCTAGGATGACGAATGTGAAGAGCTACTTCGCGCCCACACAGAATCACAAACTAGTGAAGACAGGGACATAGCCGCGAACAACCTAATCTACAGACTAAATGAGAAACGCAGGCAAAGATGGACGGAGACAGTGGAATCAATTGACTTCACACACTCTTGCCGTCGGGCGTGGCAGACCATGAACAAGCTGATGGGCAGGTCGACAACTCCAGCACAATGTCCCATCTCTGCAAATTCCATCGCGTCACTACTGCTGAGCAATGGCCGCTTCCCCAACGCAGACAAGGATTTCACCAGAAAAACATTGGCGAGGGTCCATGACCTGCACAGGGTACCAGGCTGTGATTTCAACTTATCCCACGACTTCACAACACAAGAATTCGGGCTGGCCATCCAACGGCTGAAAACTGGTAAGGCACCAGGCATCGACGGCATCCACCCGGAATACATAAAACATCAAGGCAAGAAGGCAACCGACTGGCTGTGCTCCTTCCTCTCCATGTGTCTCCGGTGCGTGATGCTACCAAAGATCTGGTGCCGTGCCAAGTTGATTGCGCTGCCGAAACCAAACAAGCCTAGTGATGACCCCAAGGGATACCGACCCATCTCACTGCTCTGCGTTCCATACAAGCTCCTGGAACGTCTCCTCCATGCACATCTCAACCCAGTGATCGACCCCCAGTTGCCGAAAGAACAGGCTGCCTTCCGAAGCAGTAGGTCCACGGCGGACCAGGTGACCCTTCTGTGCCAAGATATAGAGGACAGCTTCCAAGCAGGGGAGAAGGCTGGTGCTGTCTTCTTGGACCTCACAGCTGCATACGACACTGTCTGGATGCGTGGGCTGCATATGAAACTCCTGGAAACCATCCCAGACATGGTTATGGTTAACTTCATCATGGAGATGCTGAGCAACTGCAACTTCCGGCTACACACCAGCAATGGACAATGCAGCAGGGTGAGGAAACTCAAGAACGGCGTCCCACAGGGCTCAGTGCTGGCACCAATGCTGTTCAACATCTATATCCATGACCTGCCTGCAACCCAGTCAAAGAAGTATGGCTATGCAGATGACCTACTTAGCAAGCCATCCTGGGAAGCAGCAGAACAGGGCCTCTCCGAGGACATGAACATCCTGTCCTCATACCTGAGGAACTGGCGTCTCAAGCTCAGCATGGGCAAGACAACATCTTCAACGTCATGGTGGATAATACCTGGCTACAGCACCAGCCCGTTTCCACGTACCTCGGTGTGAAGCTTGACAGAACACTAACATTCAAACAACACCTGGACAGTGCCAAGGCGAAGACAAGTGCCCGTGCCGCCCTTATACGCCGCTTAGCCGGCACCACCTGGGGAGCCACGACGAAGACACTGCACATGTCCACGCTGGCTCTGGTGTTCTCAGGTGCCGAGTACTGTGCCCCGGCCTGGTGCTGTAGCCCCCATGTCAAGAAGTTGGATTTCGCCCTCAACAGCGCCCTGCAGACTGTCTCGGGGTGCCTGCGAGCCACCACAGTAAACCAACTGCCCGTCCTCGCAGGCATCACCCCGGCTAACATCAGATGAGAAGCAGCCACGCTGGCCCTCTCCCAAAAGGCACATACCAGTGAATCCCACCTCCTCCATAAGATCATCACAGAGACACCACGACGCGTGCACCCTAAGTCACGATGCCCCTTTGCCATGCAAGCCCATGAGCTGCTCAGCACAACATCAGCTGACACTTTCAAGGCCACCTGGGTCAAGATGAGATGGAGAGAACAGTGGAAGTCAGCAGAACCATCTAGGCTGCAACATTACATCAATGACCCCACAGACGTCTCTGGCCAGGACTTGGAAGCAGTGGACAACCCTCAACCGCCTGAGGACCGGCATTGCACGCTATGGAGCAGCAATGAGAGGTGGGGACTCGCAGATAGTGCCTCCTGCGAGTGTGGGGACCCAGTCCAGACAGTAGAGCACATAATCAGCAGTTGCCCCAAACACCGGCCGCCAAATGGCGAACAAGGCCTAATTGACCTGGATGACGACACGTTGACCTGGCTCGCCTCAACGGAGCCGCAAGTCTGAAGACACACGACAGAAGAAGAAGACTATAAGAGTGTGCGCAAGGAGTGTTCGCTCTACAGTGTAGAGCGCACGGAACATACGCACACACAGCACAAAGCAGGCGATAAAAAGTGCAGTGGGACACCAATATTTAACAGGATTGAAAAGAACGGCGGAGAGAGACGGAGATAAGAGAATTGAGAGTCACACGAAAGCTAAAACAAGGAAATATGACGAAACGTACGGAGCGCTCGGCTTCAGTGTGACTACGATGGGAGACGAGGAAAGACCGGTGTGTTTACTGTGCCTTACAATGTTGGCAGCGGACAGTATGAAGCCAAATAAATTAAGGCGGCACATAAAGTCATTGCACCCCAATCACGCTGATAAGATGCTTGAGGTTTTTCAGCGAAAACGGGCTGAATATTGCCAATAATCATCCCACTTTATGAATGCTACTTCAGTCAATCTGCAAGCACTGTAAGCATCATAAAGCAGCGTACCAAATTACTCAGTGCAAAAAAACACACCATTGCAGAAGAGCTGATACTACCTGCAGCCGTGGATATGGTCTCCGTCATGCTGCCTCATTTTGATTGAAAAAACAGCACAAATTGATCTATTCATTTTTGTTTTGTAGGTTAAAATGTTTTATATATTGTGCTCCTGAGTTAATGTTGCTGATTACTTTGAATTGAATATTATTTATTGCTGTTATTTAATTTAATATTATGTATGTTTATTATTATTTTATTGTATTTTTTCAGCATAAAATGGCAGTTGGTCAAGAATGTTTATAGTTTAAATAATTATAATTTATTGATGCACATTGAATCTGTTCTGTTACAGACTAAAAAACAATGTTATTAATAGTTATTCTTTATTGTAAGTTGATCTTTCTTTTTCATTTATTTTTGTTTTCTTTAATGTTAATAACATGGGGGGGGCGCGAAATGTTTTCTTCTCCCTAGGGGAGGCATCACAGAAAATGATTGAGAAGCACTGGACCAGGATAAGGCTCAGGAGTTAAGCAGGCTTAAACAAGGCAAAGAATCAGTGACTATGCCATCCCCTTTTACACCCTGGCTGTAGAGAGCCAGTGGAACTCTATGACATCTTCCTTAAGGGGCTGGCAGAGTCCATCTTGGAGCTAGTACACGTTCCAGTTGATCTGTCACGTAATCTGGACAAGGGAGTCTAAGGAGCAGTTCGAGAATTACTGTCACCATTGGAACAGATCACAGATTGCGGAAGGTCAAGAAGACTTGCAGTCACAGGTTGAGGATGACAGAGGGATTCCCAAGCATCAGGTGCGACCGCTCCTCACTGTTTGCCATCTAACCAGTCCCAGCACATTCCCTTGGGACAAGAGGAGGAGCCCATGCAACTGGGCAGAGCGTGGAGGAGAGACGGCGCAGACAACAGGAAGGTCGGTGCTTTTACAGTGGAAACAAGATCACCTCGTATCAGCCTGTCCAGCCAAAAGGACCAGAGTGGAGTCATAAACCTCCATGTACTATTACTCTGGAACATATGATAACCTAATAGACTGGGGGCTTATGAGACATTTAGTGCCCAGACCAAGCCACTGATTAAGCCTATGGAAAACAGGGTTTAACACCCCTAGCAGCCACAACGAATACCCAGTCATGCCATTAGGACTCACTAATGCTCCTGCGGTTTTCCAAGCCATGATTGTGTTGAGAGACTTTCTCGACCAGTTTGTGTATGTTTGTTTATTCATTCTTGTATATTCACCAGACCTTGCTCGGCATCAAATCCATCTTTTAATATATCTAAGCCAGGGGTCTCAAACTCCAGTCCTCGGGGGCCGCATTCCTACGTTTTCCAAGTTTCCCTCGTTAAAAACACCTGATTCAAATGATCAGTTCATCCTCACATTCTGCAGGAGCCTGAATTCAATTAGGTTGTAGGCATCAAGTGAGCTGAGAGGAAAAACAAAACATCAAAGTATGTCCTTCTAAACTATCAGACTATCACTTATCGATTTGAAACCCAAACCTCAGAATTGTGATGCACGCGTATGAACTACTCACTCACTACTCACTCACTACTCACTCACTACTCAATCCTGCCAAACGGATATGAAATTAACCTAATTTAGAATAATTCAATTTGGTTGTAGGCATCAACTGAGCTGAGAGGGAAAACAACACATCATAGTATGTACTTCTAAATGTGACTCTCAGAACGACAAGAGGTCGATCATTTCAGACAAGATATTTCCTAGAATTGGTATCATAACATGCAATGATGATGGTAATCATCTAGTTGTATATTTTTTTACAATTACCGTAATTTTCGGACTATAAGTCGCGTTTTTTTTTCATAGTTTGGGTGGAGGGCGACTTATACTCAGGAGCGACTCATATATGTTTTTTTTCACAAATTTTTACTTGATCATTAACACATCACTTACTTACAAGTATAGTTGACTACTTCACATGTTATTTTTAGTATAGTTGATCACTTCACATGCTTTGATATCTTTATCTTGAACATATTCAAAACATGAAAAATAGAGAGAAAAAAATCAAATAAAGTAATTAACACTAAAGCGCCATATCCTCTGGACATGTCCTCTGTCACCAGGATGACATAAAGGACGAGAAATTTGATCGATGGATTTAATGATTTGGAGTGACACAAATGGTTTGATAATATTGTTGTTTATCCATCCATCCATTTTCTGAACCGCTTAGTCCCCACGGGGGTCGCGGGAGTGCTGGAGCCTATCCCATTTGCACTCGCACCTAGGGACAATTTGGAGTCTTCAATCGGCCTACCAAGCATGTTTTTGGGATGTGGGAGGAAACCGGAGTGCCCGGAGAAAACCCACGCGGGCCCGGGGAGAACATGCAAACTCCACACAGTTATTTAATTTTTTTCATAGTTTGGGTGGGGGGGCGACTTATACTCAGGAGCGACTTATGTTTTTTTTCAAAGATTTTCAACAAAAAAAAAAAAAAAAAGGAAACCGCGATAAACGAACCGCAATGTAGCAAGGGATTACTGTAATTTGAATTTCAAGTGACGTCAGCAGCGCGACGTCGCGGTCAGCAGCGCGACGTCAGCAGCGCGACGTCAGCAGCGCGACGCGGCGTTGTTTACATAAAGGACAAAGATTGACTCGACGGAGCTCTCTTTCACTTCCGTGGATTGAAGTCGGGGGCCGGCGCTCGGCCGGGTGGCTGTCCAGGGACGGTGGATGGGGCTCGGACAATGCTTTTACGCATGCCCGGTCCTACTCTACCGAGCTGTCTTTCAGCTCCGTGGATGGAAGTCGAGGGCCGGCGCTCAGCCGGGTGGCTGTCCGGGGACGGTGGATGGGGCTCGGTCATGGCTTTTACGCACGCCCGGTCCTATTGTATGGAGCTCTCTACCACTTCCGTGGCTGGAAGTCCACGCCGCCACACGCCTGGAAGTTTGTTTTGTTAAATAAAGAGCCGTTTACCAAACCCACGTCTTTCCTTGAACTTTGTTAACGCTACAATATAGTTATATAGTAGATCTGTGGAATAACGACGAGGCTGACGTCAGGGCGCACGCACGCGCGGCGTTGTTGACAAAGGACGAGGAATTTGATCGATGGATTTAATGATTTAGAGTGCACAGATGGTTTGATAACATTATTGCTTATATAATAGTTATTTGATATATAATTTATATATCGTTATATGGGCCTGTGGAATATTTTTAAGTGCAAGAGCCGTCAGCGGCGCGCACGCATTGTTGACAAAGGACGATTGATGGATTTAATGAATTGGAGTGACACAGATGGTTTTATTAACGTGTTATTTATGTAATAGTTTTTTGAATAACTCTGAATTTTACGTCAGGGCCGTTCTCAGCTCTTAGTTTGTGTTTGTCACGTTAGCATACCTATCGTCTAAGGAGCTCTCTTCCATTTCCGTGGCTGGAAGTCCACGCCGCCACACGCCTGGAAGTTTGTTTTGTTAAATAAAGAGCCGTTTACCAAACCCACGTCTTTCCTTGAACTTTGTTAACGCTACAATATAGTTATATAGTAGATCTGTGGAGTAACGACGAGGCTGACGTCAGGGCGCACGCACGCGCGGCGTTGTTGACAAAGGACGAGGAATTTGATCGATGGATTTAATGATTTAGAGTGCACAGATGGTTTGATAACATTATTGCTTATATAATAGTTATTTGATATATAATTTATATATCGTTATATGGGCTTGTGGAATATTTTTAAGTGCAAGAGCCGTCAGCGGCGCGCACGCATTGTTGACAAAGGACGATCGATAAAAGACGAGAAATTTGATCGATGGATTTAATGATTTGGAGTGACACAAATGGTTTGATAATATTGTTGTTTATGTGATAGTTATTTAAAATATAGTTTATATATCGTTGTATGGGCCTGTGGAATAATTTGAATTGCGGCGCGGCACACGGCATTGTTGACAAAGGACGATCGATGGATTTAATGAATTGGAGTGACACAGATGGTTTTATAAACGTGTTATTTATGTAATAGTTTTTTTTAAATAACTGAATGTTACGTCAGGCCCGTTCTCAGCTCCTCGTTTGTGTTTGTCACGTTAGCATACCGTATCGTTTAGCCTGTTGTTGCTCGTTCATGTCTGTTCTTGGTGTTGGATTTTGTCGAATAAATTGCCCCCCAAAATGCGACTTATACTCCGGAGCGATTTATATATGGTTTTTTTTCACATTTTTGGGCATTTTATGGCTGGTGCGACTTATACTCCGGAGCGACTTATAGTCCGAAAATTACGGTACAATAGATTAAAGGGAGGGTATACTGAAAATGATTAATTTTTCACTAACTAGCCCAGTTTATGTATTTTTTGTTATCAGACAAATGAAAGAACAAGCATTTTGTATTTTATCCATTCATTTTGGAGGAGTAATGAAACAACAAATGGCTTAAAACACCTACTTTGGAAAAGGAATAGCCCCCCACCCCATGTCTTGGTTGATGTCACGGAAGAAAGACAATTTCCCCATTGTAAATCATTGTACAGTCTATCGCTTAAAATGTACAAAAACAGCTATAAATTGACACCAAAATTTACATGGACATTTCTACTTATGACTACTTCAACATATCACAAGGATTAGCCTCTCCGTGGCCGATTTAAGAGAAACAAGCAGCCTCTCCGCAGCTGAAGTGCCCTGTCACATCTTTCCATTTCCTTTCACCAGTCACCAACATACGCAAACAGAACTCGTTCCGAGAGACTTAATGTAAGCTGAATAGTTCATACGTCGCTATACAGTGAGCCCTCACCACTTTGCGCTTCACCTATTGCGAACTCTGTGCATCGCGGGTTTTTATGAAAACAAATATTGCGTATACTATATTCGGTGCGCCTCGGCTTTTTGCAGCGTCACTTGGAGCGCGGGACTTTGTCTGCCCATATGACTTTACAGCACACTATTGGCCGAGAGACCAATGGGAACAAGTTGATCTGTATCTTTGCCACTGATTGGCTTAGAGCTGTAAGAGCAGCTCTAACAACACTTTATCTCAGCCTCCCACAACGTATCCACTCTTCCACTTCGTTCGCGTCAGCAGAATCACAGGACACATGAGGAAGGGCAAGTGAACTGAAATCAGGGGAAATGGGATTTCAAAATAAAACAAAAGGACAGGACAAAAACAAATCTTAGACGAGACAACATCACCATGGTGTGACAATATCTCATCTATAGATTATAATTCAAATTCATACATTTTCTATACCACTTGTTCAGTGTCACAAGCCAGCTGGAACCTAACCCATTTGACTAAGGGTGAGAGGTGTGGTACATACTGAACAGATTACAGCCAATCATAAGGACTGACCACAGCACTATATTAGATTTAGGCCACTTGACATATTATTACTGTATCTGTAACTACTGTAAATCAAAAACATTACCTGCCCAACGTAGGTTTCCCAGCACTGGTCCTGTTGAGAGCGAGTGTTCTTTTCAAACTGAGCTGTCTGGTTGGAGAGGGTCTCAGAGCTGCCCCTGCTTCTGTTGGTGACATCCAGCATTGTGGTAATGGTGGCGATGGTGCTGTTGCGATGTGAGATCTCAGACACCAGGGTAGTAGATAGGCTGGATGCAACAGGCTGCGCGATAGTTGCTAAGTAGGAGTTGGTGTCAGACCAGTTTGCTGGACTCGCTGGAATCTGGGAAACATCCATATATACTGTCTTTACCATGACAGTCTGTCTCTTTTAAATGTGTAAAATCTAAATTTTATTTTTCCAAATACATTATTGTATTTTGTTAGCCTTACATTAAAAAGTCATGAAACAAGTTTTTTGCAAACACCAACTAAGTGACTGTGACAAAAACAATAATCAGACTCTACCCAGGACTGGTGGAAATTCACACTCACATGCTCACTCAAATTGGGTGGGAACTTAACCTGCCTAGGTACTTAAAGGCAGAGGTGCTTTCAGTAATTTAGAACAGTTTAGTCATAGACTTATAAAGACCATTTTTGTCCATTAGGCCACTACATTAGCAGTGACTGGGTTCCTTTAGGTATGAAAAAGTTTGGGCACCCCTGATCATTTTCATGATTTTCCTTTATAAATCATTGGTTGTTCGGATCAGCAATTTCTGTTAAATATATCATAAAGCAGACAAACACAGTGATATTTGAGAAGTGAAATGAAGTATTTAGGATATACAGAAAGTATTTCTGCAAGAGGAGGATTTTTCTGTTGGGGTGCCCCAATTTATGCACCTGCCTACTTTTGTTCAAGTAATGATTGCACACTTTCTGTAAGTCCTATAAATTTCATTTCACTTCTCAAATATCACTGTTTTTGTTTGCTACATGTCTCACTCTAGAATTATACTTTCAGTGAACCACCCAAATATTGTCTTTTACTTTACGTCTTTGTTACAGTGAGTCAAAAGGGTGATATTCAATTTACCCTAAAATCTACATTTCCCCAGGCACTTCTGATTACATACTTTAAGTGGTGATTGACCGGAAAAGATCACTGAGTGAAGGAACTGAAAATAGTTTCCTCTATTGAGTGTCTGAGTCTCAGATAGGGAGTCAGTAGTCAGATAGGATAGGGTAGGCACTAAATCATCTGAGTGAGGTTCTGTGCTGCTGTTCTTTCACATCAATAAATGCCAGTCAGGAGTGCTACCTGATTTTTGTTGTTGATACTTTTTATACCAATCTCAGTATAGAATGAACAAATGATTTAAAAAAGCTCCTTGTGTAAAAAAAATACATTAAATATTTTATATGGTTTACGAGATACTTACTGCAGAGCTCATACTGTTGACCTTATCGAGGAGGGCAATAATAAGACTGTAGAGATTGCCCAAATATAAAACAAGCACTCTGTGAACACATAATCATAAAATTAATGTGAAGTAAGGAAAGACAAAAATCATGTTGTATCATGAACTTATAACTTAAAAACTTATAGTCACTACAGTTGAAATACCTTGCCAGCTGGAAACGCAGTGATGTTCTTGGATGATACATCTCTAGCTGAGCTACTAGTTCAAAGGCTGATGGAGCAATCATGGTGATGAGAGAAACCACAACACTCACCTCGATGAAGGAAGAGTGGTTAGACATGTTAGACATTGTTTTCCAGGAAGAGACAGGTGGGTCAGCCAACAGTGGTAGAACAGTTAATTTGGCACTGGTCCATGGTTGAGATGTGCAAAAATGTGTCAGGAGCCAGTTATAATTCTTAATGAATATCCTTTGAATTCATTCGTCTCCACCCGTTATGCGCCAGCTTTTTAAATGATAGCTGAGTTTAAATGTGATATTGTACTAGTTCCTTGCCATGTTTGTTCTTTCTCATTGGGATACACTCAAAGTTAACGAAACATATGTAGCCAAGGACAAGTTCAAAACAATGAGTTTACTGTTTTTTCAGTGGACCACAAGTCACAATTTTCCACAAGTCACAATTTTCTACTACTCTTCCTCTAACAAAATATTTTGTAAGAATACACTGTAATTCGTTTCATTCATTCCACAGCCAAAACAACAACAATAACTCCTTAATAAATCCATCCATCCATTTTCTATACCGCTTGTCCCCACGGGGGTCGCAGGCGTGCTGGAGCCTATCCCAGCAGTCATCGGGCAGCAGGCGGGGGACACCCTGAACCGGTTGCCAGCCGATCGCAGGGCATACAGAGACGAACAACTATTTGCACTCGCACTCACACCTAGGGGCAATTTGGAGTGCTCAATTGGCCTACCAAGCATGTTTTTGGGATGTGGGAGGAAACCGGAGTACCCGGAGAAAACCCAAGCGGGCACGGGAAGAACATGCAAACTCCACACAGGGAGGGCCGGAGGTGGAATCGAACCGGCACCTTCCTAACTGTGAGGCGGACGTGCTAACCAGTGCTCCACCGAGCCGCCTCCTTAATAAATACTGCAGCTAATTACACATAGCAATAAAACAAGTGCATTAGATGTAAAAATAAATAAATTACAAATAAATAATCAAAAAGGGTTTTTTATTGTCACCGTACCTTAGAGTCACAGGTATACATACATTCCGTAACTTCCCATGACTTACAATATGTGAACTTCAAATTATTATACATATATATATACACATATATATATATACACATATATATATATATACACATATATATGTATATATACACACATATATATATATATATATATATATATACACATATATATATATATACTGTAAATTTCGGACTATAAGCCGCGACTTTTTTCTCAAATTTTGAACCCTGCGGCTTATAGTCCGGTGCGGCTTATATAGGATTTCTTCCGTGATTTTTGTGATGACTTGATCACTTTTATACACTCGTAAAAAGGCTGTGGACCGCTGTTGTGCGGCACCGCTTTGCTGGGTGGAGGGATGTATGACACGGTCACTGGGGAGAAAAGTGGTGTGTTGATCGCATGTCCATCCGCCAGGCAAATAGTGCCGTAGAATTTACACAAAGATGAGACAGAACGAGATCAAGATGGACAATACTGAAAGGAAGCTTTTATACACAAACCGTCATTATGGGGGACAAAAGAAATGCATATGATGCCGCTTTTAAGCTAAAGGCAGTCGATGTTGATGACATTGTGTTGCATCACCCTTTTCTTTATTTCGTGGTCCCGTCTACTCTGGAGCTATACGTGTCGCTCGCTAGTTTAATGTAATTTAGCGCTTCGTGCATGAATAAAATTAGCATGAACAGACCCTCATCATGGAAAATGCTAGAAGAAATGCATAAAACCCACGACGAAAGAGATACTGAGAAAGTGTGTGGCAAAGGATAACTAACGCTATTCCAATCGGAAGACTTCGATGGTTTCAATGCACAGGAGGAAGATGAAGATGATGAAGCTCTTTTTTTTACTTTTACTTGTATGCTTTTTTAATCAGCCCTGTTAGTGCTGTGCTACCGTGTTGCTGCTGTGTTACCGCCGCGTCTCAGTGACTTTTACCGGTATGTTTTATTTAATCAAACCCTATTAGTGCTGTGTTACTTCCGTGTTGCTGCGGTATTACTGCCGCGTCACAGGCAGTGTTTGGAAAGAAATGTTAAGGTATGTTATTAAAACTTTAAAAAAGCTTTCTGTGTTCAGTCTTTCTTTGTTAATAACTCGCGTGCACACTTCCGTGTTGCTGCGGTACTACTGCTGCGTCACAGGCAATGTTTAGAAAGACATGTTAAAGTATGTTATTAAAACTTTAAAAAGGCTTTCTGTGGACTGTCTTTCTTTGTAAAAAAAACTCGTGTGCACGTGCGGCTTATAGTCCGGTGCAGCTTATATAAGAAAAAAACTAAAATATCCCCGGATTTTAGCTGGTGCGGAAATTACGGTATCTATCTATCTCTCTCTCTCTCTCAGATTTTGCACACATGGCGGCGCGTGCACACGCAGCGACCTCTCTCTGTCCCGCCCGAACGGTGTTTTGTTCGTTTAATGAGTGTTTGTCCGACAGTTTTACGTGTTCGTCTCGTCGTACTACGTCGTGCTACAAGTACAGCAGGCAGGTTCTGCTCGACATCGGCGAAAGCGAGTTTTGTGGCGTTCTGAACTTTGAAGCTGAGACATTAAAGGAACTCGGACTGCTCCGGCCTGAAACATCGCCGGACTCGCCTGCTACTCCTCCCCTGGATAGAAAGCATCGGAAGCGGTGTGCGAGGAGGCAGAAGAGGGGCAAGCGCGGAGGCGTCCGGGCCAGGCTCGCCCGGCCGTGCCTTCCATTCTTCTGGCGAATGTTCGATCGCTTGACAACAAAATGGATTACATTCGCCTGCTGAGATCTACGAACAGGACAGTGAGTAACTGCTGTGTGCTCGTGTTCACTGAGACTTGGTTGACTGTCAACATTCCGGACTCTGCTGTGCATCTGGAGCGGCTAGCGTGCTATCGAGCGGACCGGGCCATTGTAAAAGGGGGAAAATCGCGAGGAGGAGGAATATGTGTATACATCCGTGACGAATGGTGCCGGGACTCTGTAGTTGTATGCATGCACTGCTCGCCACTGGCAGAGTTTGTGATCATTAAGTGCCGTCCTTTTTACCTGCCAAGGGAATTTACAGCGATTCTGCTAGTCGCGGTATACATCCTGCCTTCCAACGTTGAAAGCGACAGGATCGCGGCTCTTAGTGAACTACCAGGCTGTCAGTGAACAACAGACGGCGCACCCTGATGGTTTCACCATCTTCGCTGGGGATTTTAATCATGCTAACCTTAAGTCTGTTTTTCCGAGGCTTCACCAGCATGTTAATTTTCCAACACGTGGTGACAGCTTCCTGGACCTGGTCTACACTACACATAAAGGAGCTTTCAAAGCCGCCCCCCTCCCCCATATTGGACTTTCTGACCATATCACTGTTATGCTTATGCCCGCATACAGACAAAGGGTGAAAGCATCCAGGCCGGCTCGCAAGCGGGTAAGAGTGTGGCCTGAGGGTGCCTCTGATGTGCTTCGAGACTGCTTTGGCACTACTGACTGGGAAATATTTAAGCAGGCGGCCACTTGCAACAATCGGACGGACATAGAGGAGTATACTGACTCTGTTTCCTCTTACATCACGAAGTGCATTGATGATGTGACTCGCACAAAATTCATCGTCACTCGGGCTAACTGGAAGCCATGGCTGACAGGGGATGTCCTCAGGCTGCTGAGGGCCAGGGACAAAGCCTTCAGAGCGGGGGATGAGGCTGTCTTGAGAACAACGAGGGCCGACCTGTCCCGGGGCATCAAGGAAGCGAAAAAGGCATTCTTTTGCAAGATTACCACCCACTTCAAGGACAGCAGGGACGCACGGAGCCTATGGCAGGGCATTCAGACCATCACGGACTACAAGCCCGCGCCGCAGAGCTGTGAGGGCAACATCCGTCTGCTCAACGCTCTGATCCGCTTCTTTGCTCGCTTTGACGCTCAGAACAGCACTTGCCCGCTGAAGACCCCTCCCCCTTCACACGAGCAGCCCCTGTGCCTCTCTGCCGATAGCGTGAGGACGCTTGCCGCTATCGACACCCGTAAGGCGGCGGGCCCTGACAACATCCCAGGTCGAGCACTGAAGGACTGCGCTGGGGAGCTGATGGGTGTCTTCACGGACATCTTTAAGATTTCCCTGCAGCAGGCCATCGTCCCATCATGTTTCAAGGCTGCCACCATCGTACCTGTGCCGAAGAAACCTGCTCCGTCCTGCTTCAATGACTACCGCCCCGTGGCACTGACGCCCATCATCATGAAGTGCTTTGAGCGGCTTGTCATGGAGCACATCAGATCCATTCTCCCCCCCACCATAGACCCCTTCCAGTTTGCGTACCGAGCCAAACGGTCCTCTGAGGATGCCATCTGCTCTGCCCTCCACTCAGCCCTCACCCAGCTGGAGAGAAGGGACTCGTATGTGAGATTGCTGTTTGTGGACTTCTGTTCTGCATTCAACACCATTGTACCACAGCGACTCATCTGCAAACTCGACAAGCTGGGCCTCAGTACCTACCTCTGCAACTGGCTACTGGACTTCCTCTGTCAGAGGCCTCAGGTGGTACGTGTTGGCGAAAAAATCTCCGCCAGCATCACGCTGAGCACGGGGGCCCCCCAAGGCTGCGTGCTCAGTCCGCTGCTCTTCACCCTGCTGACGCATGACTGTACTGCAACTTACAGTAGCAACCGCGTGCTGAAATATGCCGACGACACGACTCTGGTGGGTCTCATCACCGGGGGCGACGAGACTCAATACATGTCGGAGGTCGACCTTCTGGCCACGTGGTGCAGGGACAACAACCTCCTGCTGAACGTCAACAAGACCAAGGAGATTGTTGTTGACTTCCGGAATGGTCACACCCAACACCTGCCACTGACCATCGACGGTGCTGTGGTGGAGAGAGTGAGCAGCACCAGATTCCTGGGGGTGCACATCAGTGAGGACCACTCCTGGTCCACCAACACCGCAACACTGGCGAAGAAAGCTCAGCGCCGCCTGTACTTCCTGCGGAAACTCAGACGAGCAAGTGCTCCTCCGGCCGTCATGACTACATTCTATCGTGGCACCATTGAGAGCGTCCTCTCCAGTTGTATTGCTGTTTTTGGGTGGTAGCTGCACTGAATACAACATGAAGGCCCTGCAGCGCATAGTGAACACGGCTGGTAAGATTATTGGTGCTTCACTCCCCTCCCTGAAGGACATTTACACCTCCCATCTGACCCGCAAGGCGACCACGATTGTGAGTGATGTGAGTCACCCCGCTCACTCTTTGTTTGATCTTCTGCCCTCTGGGAAGAGGTACAGGAGCCTGCGCTCCCGCACCACCAGACTCACCAACAGCTTCATACTCCAGGCTGTTAGGATCCTGAACTCTCTCCCCCCTTCTGCGTAGCGTCCTGTACTTTTGCGCTATATTCTGACTGTCTGCTGTATGCACACTTACTCCATTTTTGCTCCTCTTATTTATTATGTTATTTATTCATTATTTATTCATCACTCTTATTTATTCATTGTTTGTGCCTTCTTGTTTTTACTTTTTGTGTTGTTTACTTGTATGTATATTGTGTACTGTCTTGTCACCGTGGGATAGTGGGAACGTAATTTCGATCTCTTTGTGTGTCTTGACATGTGAAGAAATTGACAATAAAGCAGACTTTGACTTTATATATAAACATACACATATATATATATATATGTACATAGTTTTTCTATTTTTCAGTTTTTTTTTTATTTGACTTACATAACGTTAACACAACACAATATATATTGCGTTGGCCTTATCACATATGATTGTTTCAGTCATCGTTTTACCAATATTCTCCTTGTCCTTTATCCATACAAGCAAAAGGCATTCCAGCTCTTTCAGGGTAGGGCTGCGACATTTAGAATTATAGTGATCCTCTTGGGTGGCTTGACCGCTTTGAGCGCTTCCTTCTGCTTAATGTCATATGATGGCGCCGCGGATGGCAGCCACGGTGAGTCGCTCTCTGTTTCTTTGTCTTATTTTGTGTGTTTTCTGTGTCCTCTGCTGTCCATCCCGGATCACCTTTACCAGAGAAGCGTTGTTAAACATCGGACAGTCTTCTTCTGGTATTTTCTCTCCTGTTCTCTCTGATTCAGACTGTTTGTCGGAGATTCTAGCCGGAGTGGCGGTGCTATACAAGCTAGCGCGACGACGGCGGCGCGGAAAACGAGCCGGAGCACTCGTAATGCTGAGGCAGAGAGGGTTCCGTTCTGCCCTACCGTCAATTCATCTGGCAAATGTCCGCTCCCTGGCGAACAAGATGGACGACCTGCTGCTCCTCACTTCAAGGAACACGGACTTCAGCAGATCCGCCGCGCTGTGCTTTGTTGAAACGTGGCTCAGCGAACGAACCCCCCACCACGCCGTGGAGCTAGCGGGGTTTCGGCTAACTCGTGCAGATCGCAGCGCGGAGCTCTCCGGAAAATCAAAGGGAGGTGGTCTCTGTTTCTACATTAATGAACGTTGGTGTACTGATGTCACGGTGTTGAAAGAGTTTTGCAGCCCTCTCCTAGAAACACTTTTCATAAACTGCCGGCCGTTCTATTCACCACGGGAGTTCTCCTCGATTGTCATGGCGGCTGTTTACATTCCACCACACGCACGTGCAAGTGAAGCCACGCAGATGCTGGCTGACCAGGTAACAGACATGGAGAAACTTCTACCAAATTCACTAATCATTGTTCTGGGTGATCTTAACAGGGCGAACCTCGCACACGAACTCCCCAGATACAGACAGCACGTAACGTGTCCCACCAGAGGGGCACAGACTCTGGACCACTGCTACGCCGTGATCAAGGATGCATACCACTCTGCGGCTCGTGCAGCTTTAGGACTCTCAGACCACTGTCTAGTTCATCTGATCCTGGCCTACAGGCAGAAACTAAAAACTTCTAAGCCTGTGGTGAGGACTGTGAGGAAGTGGACAGTGGAGTCAAGGCAGGACCTCCAAGCCTGCTTTGACTGCACCGATTGGGGAGTTTTCGAAGCTGCAACTTCAGACTTGCATGAACTCACTGACACTGTCACATCATACATCAGTTTTTGTGAGGATCTGTGTGTGCAGACTAAGACCTTCTGCACGTACAACAACGACAAACCTTGGTTTACACCGAACCTCAGGAGGCTGCGCAAAGTCAAGGAGGAGGCCTACAGGAGCGGCGACCGCGACCTGTTCAAGCAGACCAGAAACACACTGAACCGAGAGGTCAGGAAAGCCAGGAGGTGTTACGGGGAGAACCTGAAGAGACACCTCTCTGCCAATCCTGATCCCTCAACAGTGTGGAAAGGTCTGCAGAGCATCACGGGCTACAAGAAACGAACCCCCCGTCCTGTGGAGAGCCCAAGGCTTGCTAACCAGCTAAACAGGTTCTACTGCAGGTTTGATCGGTCCTCCCACACAACGGGACTTCCTGCAGCACAATCTACATACTCACCTCTCCCCACAACTGCTCTGTCCACACCTCTATCATCGTTGTCACCCACTCTCTCTCTTGCAGAGGCCGCGCCCGCACTCCAGATCCGCGAGGAGGAAGTGCGCCAGATGTTCCGGAGACAAAAGAACAGGAAGGCACCGGGCCCAGACGGCATGTCACCTTCCTGCTTGAAAGTCTGCGCTGAGCAGCTGGCGCCCACCTTTGCAAGGATCTTCAACCGTTCTCTGGAGCTGTGTGAGGTGCCCTCGTGCTTCAAGAGCTCCACCATCGTTCCAGTGGCCAAGAAGCCCGCCATCACAGGTTTGAATGACTATAGACCTGTCGCATTGACATCTGTGGTCATGAAATCTTTCGAGAGGTTAGTGCTGAACCACCTGAAGGATGTCACGGGCCCCCTGCTTGACCCCCTTCAGTTTGCCTACCGGGCAAACAGGTCAGTGGATGATGCGGTCAACATGGGACTGCACTACATCCTGCACCACCTGGACACCCCAGGAACGTACGCCAGGATCCTGTTCGTGGACTTCAGCTCGGCGTTCAACACCATCGCTCCTGACATCCTCCAACAGAAGCTCATCCAGCTTGCGGTGCCTGCCTCCACCTGTCAGTGGATCACCAGCTTCCTGACCAACAGGAGACAGCGTGTGAGGCTGGGGGGCATCACATCTGACACCCGGACCACCAATACTGGAGCCCCTCAGGGGTGCGTCCTCTCCCCACTGCTCTTCTCTCTCTACACCAATGATTTCTCCTCAGGTGACTCTCCTGTGAAGCTCCTGAAGTATGCAGACGACACCACTCTCATCGGACTGATCCAGGACGGTGATGAGACTGCGTACAGACAGGAGGTGGAGCGGCTGGTCCACTGGTGCAGCCAAAACCACCTGGAGCTGAACCCGCTCAAGACCGTGGAGATGACAGTGGACTTCAGGCGTGACCCTTCACCACTTTTACCCCTCACTATCCGCAGTAATACTATTCTCTCCACAGACACCTTCAAGTTCCTGGGAACCACAATCTCTCGGGACCTGAAATGGACCGGCCACATAGACTCTGTCCGGAAGAAGGCCCAGCAGAGGCTGTACTTCCTGAGACAGCTCAAGAAGTTCAACCTGTCGCGAGAGCTTCTGAAGACCTTCTACACTGCCATCATCCAGTCTGTCCTCTGCACCTCCATCACTGTCTGGTTTGGATCGGCCTCCAAACAAGACAAGCACAGACTGCAACGGACAATCAGGACTGCAGAAAAGATCATTGGAATCAACCTCCCATCTATCCAAGACTTGTACCTGTCCAGGACCAGGAAACGTGCAACTCTCTCTACAGACCCTTCTCACCCAGGTTGCAGTCTGTTTGAACTACTCCCCTCCGGACGGCGTTATAGAGCTCGGTACGCCAAAACCAGCAGACACAGCGACAGCTTCTTCCCCCAGGCTGTTGCTCTGATGAACTCACACCACTCTTAGAGTCTCAGAGTCATTACTGTGCAATAACATCCTGCTCTCCACACCTTTTTTGAATTTGTCTACACTGTTTGTACTATGTGTCCTCTCTGCATCCATTGCAGCCTGGGCATCCTGGAAGAGGGACCTTCCCATCTGTGGTCTCTTCTCAAGGTTTCTCATTTCCCCTAGCTGGAGTTTTGAGTTTTTCCTTGCCCTTTTGGGAGTTTAAGATCAGGGGATGTTTGAGAATATTTGCCATTTTTCACATGTCCTGAGTGTTGTTAGTCACCTAAATGTTGAACAGAGGGTGTTATTTACCGAAGTCAAATTCCTTGTTTGGCACGCTCAAACATGGCGAATAAAAAACTCTTGAATCTTGAATGATCGTGGAATTTGTTGACACGTTTTTACGGCCATATTGTTTCGCAAGATCACTCACACGCACTCCGCGCTCATGTTTTCTTATGATTTCTTGTTGTAATTGTTAGGAAATCATCACCAAGGCGGCATGGTGGCACATTGGTTAGCACGTCCGCCTTACAGTTCGGAGGGTGCGGGTTTGATTCCACCTCCGGCCCTCCATGTGTGGAGTTTGCATGTTCTCCCTGTGCCTGTGTGGGTTTTCTCTGGGTCCTCCCCCATCCCAAATCATGCTTGGTAGGCCAATTGAGCACTCCAAATTGCCCATAGATGTGTGCCCTGTAATTGGCTGGCAACCGGTTCAGGGTGTCCCCCGCCTACTGCCCGATGTTGAGTCAAATATTTAATTATATTCAAATTCGTATGTTTAAGCAATCGTATGTAGAGGAATGGCTATATATTTAAACAATTGTTTATCTCATGGGTTTTTAGAGTCAATTATTTACAAAGGCAAGTTCAATTTTACATTTTCAGTCCTACAGCGTGGTACTACATTGTGCTGCAGCATGCTGGAAAGCCCTGAGGTCAATTGGAAGCGATGCAATTGTATCGGGTAATTAAAAGCAAGAGAAGTGGACTTTCAGTGTAAGACATTTAGCTGTTTTATTATCTATAGTTCCCACAGCAGAGTACCTTATATGCCAGTGAGTATTGTTTGCACAATATGTTGTTGCTGTACTGACTGGCATACAAAGAAGATGGACCTTCCTCTTTGACCTCCTCAAGATCATAAGAGATAGCACTGCTTAAGCCATTAAATAACTGAATTAAATGACCGAATTTAGAGTACTGCAGTCGATCTGGCGGTCTCCTTGGTTCGTGGTTCTGGTTCAGGGCTTGAAGGGTAAGGTTCTACAGGTGAGTGCGGTTGAATCTGGTCGCTGGAAGGCTCTGCAATGACAGATTCAGAGGAGGAATTATCTTCCGCGTTGGCGTTCCAACAGGATCAATGACATCTGGATCGAGAGTTGGTTTTCTCTGTCCATAGTTGAAGGTTTTCCCATTTCCCCTTCCACACTGAAGATTCATGATCAATTGCATCACAATCCTCTTCTACAGCAGAGGTTGTATTTTGGTCAGGTATCTGAATCCCAGGTAGATTGACAGAGGGAATGGGCTGCTGGACAGACGGTACATCAATTACTCTCACAGGTTCGATGGAGGAAGAATCTCGTAAAGGTGAAATGAGTTCATCCTCCGATGGATCTCTGGACTCTGAGAGGGTAGACAGGCTCCTTTACAAGCCCAGGTTGGGCGATGGCTCGGACAATTGCTCTCATGGACAAGATGCTGTCGCTGTTTGGCTCGGACTGAAGGCGGTTTTGTCTTTCCTCACATCTTCCTGTGGCTGTTACCGCCTCCAAGTCGCACTGTGCTGGTGAACTCTGCTTGTCTGGTGACCGGCGATTACCGGGGATTGGCTCAAGAAGTGGATCAAATCCTCCTGGCTAAGAGGTGGTTCGTCATGCAGAGTGTGGCGGCAAATTCCCTTCTGGACATGGACCCGACAGGGATGGCAGGAGTGTGTGGAAAGCGGCGCACGAAGGCTCTGTGCCTCCATCAGCGTTTTGGCACTAAGGCTCGCCGTTGTGTTCCCCCTGCACCTACGAGGCCTCGGTAAACTCCAGTGTTCAGCGGGGGCTGTTGGTGCAGGCAAAGACCAAGATGCTCTTCAGAACAGACTCATCGGAAGACGCTTTTCTGGTGGACAGCGGGTCCCAAGTAAGCCTGCTTATACTCACTGCTGCCGACAAGGTGACTGCTGGTTGTGGACCACTGGTTGTGGCTCACCCATCAACAATTTCAGCTCCAGGTTGGTGACTGTGCGCACTGACAACTTGTTGATGTTGCTAACAGCTGTTTGATTGACGCTGTCCTTGGCTACCTTCATGTGTGAGGCTGGGGGACTTGCACTACAAACACATGCAAATCTTTTGGGCATCGGGTGACATTAATCAGCATTTGCATGCGGATTTTCCTTCTCAAACAATTCATATCTTATCCACCTCCGATACTAAGCACAGGATGGAGCATTTCATCCCCACTAAGCCCACCAGTTTTTGCCAGCGGATGGAGCTTTGAGCAGCCTAATTGGCAATTGCAAATGAGGAGTTTGCCACAATGGAGCGTTTGGGCATTGTGAGGCATTCTAATAGCCCTTACACATGGTGCAAAAAACTGATGGTTCCTCGAGGCCTTGTGGTGAATTTCGTCGGCTTGACAATATTACAGAGCATGACCGCAACACCCTTCTTCACAATCAAGATTTTTTCATGTATTTGGCTTGTACCACCATTTATTTCTATTCTGCGCATTCCTATCATCCTGGATTGCTCGTTGTGCCACGTCTCATAGCACCTCGGACAGGTGACCCCAATTTGAGTTGGAGCTCTGGTCAGCATTGGCAGAGTCCTTGGGTGTACAGGAACACTGTACAACTGCCTCCCACCAGTTTCACCGGCCACTTAAGACTGCGCTCTCAGATGGTAACTGGGTTGAAACATCTTCCACGGGGTTTGTTCGGGTTACGTCCAGCTCCAAAAAGCAATCTTAAAACCGCTCTTGTTGAATTGGTGCTCTGTCAGCTATTTCACGTCCCTGGTGAGTTTCTGCCAGAAGGTTTCAATGTGCGGCCTTTTCCCTTTTTGTCTCGAGGCACCTTGATGCCTGTCCACCATAGCTTTCCTAGGGTGTTCGTATCGTCAAGGCTTATGTCTGTCTATTTTGTTTTTGTGCGCTACGACGCCCATCACTCACCCCTGCAATCACCATATAATGGCTCATTTAGGGTGATTGAGCATGGTCCAAAAGGGTTATTGTTGATATGGCTGTGCGTAAGGCGTGTCTTTCATTGAATAGGCTCACGCCGGCTCATTCAGTTTCATGCGGTGTGCTGTTGCCAGTCCAAGTCTCTCGCCGTAGTCGTCCTCCAAATTCCTCAGTGTCCCTTTCGCACGACAGTTGTCTTCCAACATCTGTCTCCCCGACAAGTTTCATCTGCGCCACCAAGGGATGGAACACATAGTCGTGGCAGGTTAGTGAAGCGCCCTGCGAAATTATCGTTATGAGTATCCAGTGTCCTTCTGGATGTTCTGAGCGGGGACTATGTGGCAGACATTAGAACCATGCCTCCCCACCAGTTTGTGGTGTAATAATCTCATTGTTACTCACTTGTTGGCAGTCTTGGAATAAAGACGTGTTTTTCACTTTTAGTGGTGGGTGCTCCTCCCTTCTGCCACAGTGTATTATTTAAAATGATCCATGACTGTAATTATGTTTGTGCTATTAATAATTTAGTTGTTAGGTGGTTCAGAAGATGAAAGAACATTGACATTTTGTTGGTGTTCTGATTCTTTTTTTTTTTTTAATAGTTTTACAATAAACTTTAACGAGGCATGACAAATAAACAGTATTAAGAAAAGACTGTCTCTTATTTAGAGAACTTTGCAAGCAAGAGATTGAGAATATACACTAAATACCACAAGTACTGGCATCATTATGGGAGGAGTAAAATTTTAAAGAAAGGAACAAAGAAAGAAAGAAAAGAAAAAACATATGGTCTTTCTATGGCTGTTGGGTCTGGAACAAAAATCCGAAATTAATGGGTGTTCTCGACATGAATCATGTGGTTATTGTATTAAATGATAATCGGCAGGCGGTGCACTGGTTAGCACGTCCGCCTCACAGTTAGGATGAGGGTTTGATTCCACCTCCGGCCCTCCCTGTGTGGAGTTTGCATGTTCTCTCCCTGCTCGCGTGGGATTTCTCCGGGCACTCCGGCTTCCTCCCATATCCCCAAAACATGCTAGGTTGGCCGATTGAGCACAAATTGCCCCTAGATGTGAATGCGAGTGCGGATCGTTGTTCGTCTCTGTGTGCCCTGCGTTTGGCTGGCAGCCGATTCAGGGTGTCCCCCGCCTACTGCCCGATGACTGCTGGGATAGGCTCCCGCGACCCCCGTGGATGGATGGATGGATGGATGGGTTGGGATGGATGGATGGATGGATGGATGGATGGATGGATGGATGGATGGATGGATGATAATCGACTGGGTTGCACGGCCAATTGCCTCATTTGTTGGATCAGTGGGAGGTTTCCACTTTCACCGATTCCTTGAAACTGCACTGTATGATGGCTAATCTAATCTAATGATGATGAATCTTAATTTGCTTTTTTTTTCTTCCTATACCTCATTCTTTTCCCACAGCGTCAGCTCTGGTTTCTCCTGCTCCAATTTCTGAGAACGGTCCACCACAAAGTAGATGATGTAGATGCTGCCAGCTAGAGACATCAACACGAGGATATTGGCTAACAAACGCAGACTGATCAGAACAGCCCTGAAGAAATACACAGAAACACATGGTTTTCCAAAACAGTTTCAGAAGTCATCATTTTGGTACAGAAGGAGTTCAGTTCAGTTCTAAATAGTGACCCATGAGGTACAATGTATGCTTAATTTTCTACATAATGTATGTCCCATCGAAATTTATGAGAACGAGCAAGGTAGACTCATTGCGAGACGGATTAACATTTTGTGATGCAAAACTAGGATACCTACAGACTGGTATCTTTCTTCTTCTCCTGTTCTTCAACAATGGCTTCCTATAAAGAAAGCACAGACTGAATGCTTAAGTAAAAAACACAGCAGAATCTTGTATTACAATAGTCTATTTTTACAAGGTATCTGTCACTGTATACTGTATATTGAGAGCAGTCTGACCCTGATGTTGTTGACGATAGCCGCTCCTTTGCTCTCTGCAGCTTCTGGATTTCCAATCAAGTAATCCCAAGCACAAAATACCCTCCAGCAGAATGTGAAGTTTTCATCAGAAGCACTGGCTAGGCTGAGTCTGGAATTTTTGGCCATTCTAAATAAGAAAAAATTACTAACACTTTATGAAAAAATACTGTAATTTAGCCCTGGATTTCTCTTTCACATCATCATCATCAGGCTAGAAAATACAGTACATTTGATGGCAAGTGACATTGAACTCTGGCTGGTGTTAAATATAAAATGGCTCCACCTCAGCAATGCGACAGAACCTCCCAAGTCAAACATGAGTCATTTTTCAAACCAAAGTACTCTTTATACAGCCATAATGCAAAACCACATTATTATTCTGTGACATTTGTTGATTGAGATATTTCATTCCAGCGGCAAATTATAACTTTTGCTGATGATGAATACACTTAATGAAAGTAAGGGACTATAGTCATGTGATGACGCTGAAATGTAAAGTTGTGTGTCAAATATAATCAAATATTTTGTGATTCTCCACAATCTGTGCAAGGGGCAGTCCATGAATATTATTAGAAGTGGTCCTAGAATGGGCGACCGTAGAACCCCAGGTGATCTTTGTTCGCTCAGACTCATGAATACCAACTGAGACAAAGTAGTCCCTATCTTGGAGGTAAGATTTGAACCAATTTAATACAGTAACAGTAAGTCCCACCCACTGCTCTAGTCTGTCGAGCAGTATATTATGATCATCTGTGTCAAATGCAGCACTGAGATCGAGCAATACCAAGATGGTGGTTTTGCATCATTATTCATATGTCATTTAATACTGTAATAAGAGCAGTCTCCGTGCTGTGGTGTCGAAATCCAGGCTGAAATGCATTAAAAAGATTGTTTTTCATCATAAAAATGTGAATCTGTTGTAAAATAACACTTTCAATTATTTTTCCTCAAAACTGAAAATTTTGATATGGGCCTGTAGTTACATACAGTGGAACCCCGGAAGTCAAACGCCTTGGTACTCGACATTCGTTTTTTTTGACACAAAATGTCAGGAAATCTTTTTCTTGATTCTCAAAATAAGCTTCGGAAACCAACGTTAGTTGGCGTTGTTGTTTAGTGCGTTTTACCATTACGATGCTCGACTGCAGTCGTGCGCAGTGCGCTTCTGGAAAGCTGCACCCACGAGACCACAAGATCACGGGGGTTCACGCTGAAGAGTTGAGTTCATGCGATAACAACCGTGTAAAAAGAGAGCTACTATGTGTTATATTTAAGAGGCCGGACGAGGCCTGTACCTTATATCAGGGGTACCCAACCCCCTACCGGTCCGTGGGTCACTTGGTACTGGACCGCCAAGCCGCACAGAAAAAAAAAAAGATCGACGATCAGTTAATTCAGGTCAAGACGCTCGTCCCGGTCACGTGACATGTTTCCCCAGTCGAGCCCGCAAAGCTAGCAAAACTGATTAAGAATTTATTTTGAAAAATGTAAAAAAATTGGCGATTCTCTCCCAATTACATCCGTCGGTTCAGGTCAAGACGCTCGTCTCGGTCACGTGACGTCACCTCAGTCGAGCCCGCAAAGCAAGCAAATATGAGCAAGAAACAGATGTTTGGAAAGCTTCTTTGGAAAGGGAAAAAAGCCCAATGAGGAGACGGAAGAAGAGGCTACGAGTTCTAAGAAAAGGAAAGCTGCATTTAAAAAACAAAATCTGGAGTCCTACTTAAAATATGAATTCATCGCCACAGGTGACTCTGACGCGCCAAGCCCACACTGCATAATATGTGGCGACAGGCTAGCTAACGAGGCAATGAAGCCTTCAAAACTGCTTCGGCACATGTAGACCAAGCATCCTGTATTAAAAGACAAACCTTAACCACTTCGGGTGTCATTGTCTCCGATTACGCCTACATGGGACCGGCTCGTGTCTGAGAAACAAGCTCAGTACTCCCACTAATTCAACGTAATGGTGAGTTTTATTTTTATGTCGTTTATACTTGTTTTTATGCCAGTCATATCATCATTTTATTTCATCGTATTTATATATTTATTATAAATGTATTATTTATTTATATAAATGTATTATTAATTTGTATAAAGGCCGGTCCGCGAAAATATTTCTGACACGTAACCGGTCCGTGGCGCAAAAAAGGTTGGGGACCACTGCCTTATATACTCATGCTTTTAGAATATCATCTTTTTAAGAGTGAGCTTTAATGTAGGGCCTTTTCTGTAATGAACATATCCACGAGATGCAACACACCATCTCCACCTCTGCGCATGCACAATGACACGGTAGTGAGTGTCTGTGTGCACTTACATGCATCTCACTGTATTTGTATACAACAGCCATCCTTTTGTTCACATTGATTCATTGGGACATTATTTCGTATGTTATGTTTTTGAATATTGTCATTTTGTCATGTTTACGTAATTTATTTTGAGATCATTCTTTGTCTTTTAAATGTCTGACGTGTTAAGGGCTGCATACGGACTGCGTAAGACTGTGCTCCAAGCTGTTGGTATACTGTATTTTTTTTTCTTTTGTGGGTTTATGTACTGTTGCTTCGGAATGAGACGGCTTCACTTCTTGGTGCTCCTTCTAGAACAGGGGTCTCAAACTCCAGTCCTCGGGGGCTGCATTCCTACATGTTTTCCAAGTTTCCCTCGTTAAACACACCTGATTCAAATGATCAGTTCATCCTCACGTTCTGCAGGAGCCTGATAATTGAATCAGGTGTGTTTAACGAGGGAAACTTGGAAAACATGTCGGAATGCGGCCCCCGAGGACTGGAGTTTGAGACCCCTGTTCTAGAATGAATTGGGGTCGAGATCCAGGGTTCTACAGTATTATTGAAGATCCAGTGTAGGTCTTTTTTTCGTAGGGGTTTTCCAAGTGCAGCTTTTAAGGACTGGGGGAACTGCCCTGAATGAAGAGAATTATTTACTATTAGTAATATGTTTGGAGCTAAGCAATCAATAAAATTCGTCCGTGGTGATTTTTTTCTTGACTGAAAAAACTCTGGTTGTAATTAGGGCAATGGAATCCATTAGTTAAAACTTGACAAATAAAAGCATTTAAAAGCTCTTCAACAAAAGCTGAGGGCAGGCTTGGTGATATTCTAAAAGCACGAGTTTATAAGGTACAGGTGTTTTCATCGATATAACACTTTCTAATTACCTCTAAATTGGACTTTTGAGACATTTTTGCTGAAAATGATGGGTGAATTCCAAACTCTTCAACCTTTGGAGCATTTGACTTTTGAGGTTCGATTGTAACTAGTTTAATATTGCACAGTTATACACCATTTGACATTTGTTTAACTTGCTTGCCTATTTACTGTTGAGTCTTAAGCTTGAGTTTGGCAATCAACGAGCGGGATGTGATATTTTCAGGGTTGACTAACATTAAAAGCATTCATTGAACATAAAATTGCCCTATTTTTCATCCGAGCTGAAAGTTTTCAACAGGGGAACAACATTTTTACAGATTGATAAAAAAAAAATATTTCATGAGAATTAATTGAATTAAAATCATTAAATATTTTGATTACAAAGCTCATAAAACAAACAAAAAAAGAGCGAGCTCTGTCCTGGCGTGTCCCCTGAACTCCATTGAGGTTGTGGGTGAGAGGAGGACGTTGATTAAGCTTAAATCCATCATGGACAACACCTCTCACCCCCTCCATAAGATTGTGCGGTCCCTGAGCAGCTCCTTTAGCGGCAGACTTCTGCACCCTCGGTGTAGGAAGGAACGGTTCCGCGGGTCCTTCTTTCCCTCTGCTGTCAGACTTTACAACATGCGTGGCACCTGATAAAAGGAAAGTGTTTCGTCTCTACTAGCGGCACTTGTGTTTGTCCTCGTCTGTTATTTACCCTTTTTTGAAATGTTGGCACTTGTTTTATTCTTGCATTCGTATTATTCTTGCACTCATATGCGCTGTTGTGACAAGTGAATTTCCCCGCTGTGGGATGAATAAAGTTCAATCAATCAATCAATCAATCAATCAATCACTCACTCACTCACTCACTCACTCACTCACTCACTCACTCACTCACTCACTCACTCACTCACTCACTCACTCACTCACTCACTCACTCACTCAATCAAAAAACCTTTGTTTAAATTAAAAAGAATATTACAATTACTTTCTTAATAGAATGATGAAACTGTATGCGAAGACAGCCATCCCAACCAAGAAGTAGGCAAGGGGCAATCGGTATCCTGCGCTGCCGATTTTCCTTACCCTTCCATAATAGCCATAAAATAACACGGAGTACTGTAGGTAACCCTGTGGAGGGTTAAACACACACAAACACGCGTGCACGCGCACACACGCACACACACGCACGCACACACACACACGCACACGCACACACTATTTGTCATTGTCATAGAATTACTGGGGTGGGTTAAATTAGCCTTGCATTACAGGTCTGTGTGTGCTATTATGCTATTGATTAAGACATAACAGGAGAGAGAAGCTTGCCCCAAGGGACCAGATGGTGTCCAGGTCTTGAGCAGAAGCCAGGTGCTCCTTTGGAATAGTTTTACTCCTCGTTGTTCCAAACGGGGCTCCAGCAAGCAGCTAGCACAGACAGATAAAAATGTATTCAATAAATTATCAAGATGGTACAAAAATGAAATAATGTCTATAAAGTCAAATTGAATGAGTTGTGGTGTAAAAAGAGTTAAAATTGGAATTTCTTAAAGGGACGGACGGTAAAGCGAGTCATCATTGGCACCTATGATAGGTCTGTATTAAAAAAATGATGTCAGTACTACAACCCCCCTCCCCCGAAAATAACAGACAGCTTTTCATTTATTAATAATGATTTCATTACAGGCGGCTCGGCGGCGCACTTGGCATGTCCGCCTCACTGTTCGGACGGTACGGGTTCGATTCCTTCTCCGGCCCTCCCTGTGTGGAGTTTGCATGTTCTCCCCATGCCTGCGTGGGTTTTCTCCGGGTCCTCCGGCTTCCTCCCACATCCCAAAAACATCCTTGGTAGGCCGATTGAGCTCTCCAAATTGTCCCTAGGTGCAAGTGCGGATGGTTGTTCGTCTCTGTGTGCCCTGCGATTGGCTGGCAACCAGTTCAGGGTGTCCCCCGCCTACTGCCCGATGACTGCTGGGATAGGCTCCAGCACGCCTGCGACCCCGGTGGGGACAAGTGGTACAGATAATGGATGGATAAATTTCATCACAAAATCTTGCTGATGTAATGAATGCAAAAGTTTGACTTTTTCTTAAATGAACATTTTTTACATTGCCTTACTTTCCATATTTAATTATTGTTGCGGTGACCTGGGAGGTGCGCACTTGTCTGCGGGTGCATGTGACCACAAGGGGTCACTACAGGTGTGTGACGTGAACGCGCAGCGGAGCTCCACAGAGCGCCTAAACAGCAACACAATCCGTTTGTCCAGTGAGGAGGAGGAGCGGCGGCAGCGGCAGCGGCGGCGGCAGCGGCGGCGGCGGCGGCAGCGGCAGCGGCGGCGGCGGCGGCAGCGGCGGCGGCAGCGGCAGCGGCAGCGGCAGCAAACAACACTTTCGTTCAGTGAGCAACACAGCTGTAGCAGCAAACAGCACTGAGCTCCACGGAGAAAGGAAAAAACTCATGGGTAGAGGAGACCAAACGGACTACCGGTGAGCTCACAGTTCTTAACTGGACTCTTCATTTAGTTAACCATTTAGATCAGTGGTCCCCAAACCTTTGCGCCACGGACCGGTTACGTGTCAGAAATATTTTCGTGGACCGGCCTTTATATAAATAAATAATACATTTATATAAATAAATAATACATTTATAATAAATAAATAATACATTTATAATAAATATATAAATACGATGAAATAAAATGATAGGACTGGCATAAAAACAAGTATAAACGACATAAAAATAAAACTCACCATTACGTTGAATTCGTGGGAGTACTGAGCTTGTTTCTCAGAAACGAGCCGGTCCCATGTAGGCGTAATCAGAAACACTGACACCCGAAGTGGTTAAGGTTTGTGTTTTAATACAGGATGCTTCGTCTCCATGTGTCGAAGCAGTTTTGAAGGCTTCATTGCCTCGTTAGCTAGCCTGTCGCCACATATTATGCAGACTGGGCTTGGCGCGTCAGAGTCGCGATGAATCCACATTTTAAGTAGGACTCCAGAAATTTTCTTTTAAGTGCAACATTCTTTTTCTTAGAACTCGTAGCTTATTCTTCCGTCTCCTCATTGGGCTTTTTTCCCTTTCCAAAGAAGCTTTCCAAACATCTGTTTCTTGCTCATATTTGCTTGCTTCGCGGGCTCGACTGAGGTGACGTCACGTGACCGAGACGAGCGTCTTGACCTGAACCGACGGATGTAATTGGGAGAGAATCGCCAATTTTTTTATATTTTTCAAAATAAATTCTTAATCATTTTTGCTAGCTTTGCGGGCTCGACTGGGGAAACATATCACGTGACTGGGACGAGCGTCTTGACCTGAATTAACTGTTTGTCGATTAAAAAAAAAAGTTTTTTTTCTGTGCGGCTTGGCGGCCCGGTACCAGTCCACAGACCGGGGGTTGGGGACCCCTGATTTAGATCACTGACTGCATTACAGTTGGTCTGGAAAATGTTCTCTTTCTGAAAAGCATTAAGCGGTTTATTAACTTTGGTTTGAAAGGATCACTTTGTGTTCATGAGTTTCTTTCAGTAAAAAGGCTGGAATGCTTTTATTTAATTGTGGGAAAATATTTATGTCAAAATAAGTAGTGATCTTGCTTACAATCAAATAAAATTATTGTGATTTAAAAATAAGGTAGGCGGCTCGGTGGCGTGCTGGGTAGCACGTCCGCCTCACAGTTAGGAGGGTGCGGGTTCGATTCCACCTCCGGCCCTCCCTGTGTGGAGTTTGCATGTAAGGTTTTTCACTTTGATTGTTTCGCTTTATAAAACCCGAACAAAGAGTGAAATCCCAGTCTGGTCAAATCCTACCTTTTCAAGTGTGGAAACCCATGCACTTGCCAATTATTATGCATTGTTTTTTTTGCTTCCACATACTCCCTGCAATGTCGTCACATACTCGTCATTGCTCTTTGGTGCAATTAGTTTAAGTTTAGTGTATGTTTTTCGACTGTGTGAGTGCTCTTTGAATAAATCGCGGATCTACTGTAGACCACGAACGAGAAGAAAAAAACCCTTGTGACTAAAAGTAGAAAAATAAAAAGAGAAATTTACAAACAAAAAAGTGTCAGTGTCTCTGCTCAGCCAGGAGGCTCGACCCAGACTGCATCACAACTGTGAGGCGGACGTTTTAACCAGTGCGCCACCGAGCCGCCTTGTGCAACACTAGATGAAATAAATAAATTGACGGACGGACAGACAGACAGCCAAAATATTGTCAATGACAACTTTAACTTGCTCGGGGTCGGATTTTGTTTTGTGTGACCGCTCGTTCCTTTTCTGTCGGTCTTTTGCGCTCTCTGGCAATAATGTACCGATTCCCTGTCCCATCTTGAGTCTTTGTACAATTCCAACAGCTTTCAAATGACATTTCTGCTGAATGTGACGCTTGAGGTAGCCAAACTTCGATTCAGTCCAAATTCTTCCTTCTGTAAACTCGCCCGAAAAGATAATCGAGACCAACCTCCCATCCATCCAAGACTTGTACCTGTCCAGGACCAGGAAACGTGCAAGTAACATCTCTGCAGACCCTTCTCACCAAGGTCACAGTCTGTCCAACTACTCCCCTCCGGACGGCGTTACAGAGCGCTGTACGCCAAAACCAGCAGACACAGACACAGCTTCTTCCCCCAGGCTGTCACTCTGATGAACTCGCACCACTCAGAGAGACTCAGAGACATCACTGGGTAATAACATCCTGCTCTAGCCACTTAAATGTTGTTAATTACCTGAATGTTGTCGGTCACTCAAATGTACAGAGGCTGAGATCAACCGGAGTCAAATTCTGTTTGGCATGCACAAACCTGGTCAATGAAGCTGATTCTGATTATGATTTTTCTTGGCCTGCAACTCCGGGCCTTAACTAAAACTGTGCCTGTGGTCTTCCATTTCCTCACTATGTTCCTCACATTTCAAACTGACAGCTGAAATCTCTGGGCTTGCTTTTTGTATCCTTCCCCTAAACCAGGGGTCGCCAACCAGTCGGAGACTAAGAGCCACATTTTTTACTGTGTTACCGCAAAGAGCCACATACACACGAGCACACATGAACTACCCTCCACCCCCGGCTGCTCGGTTTAAAGAGCGAAATTGACACTAATTGTTTCCTCGAATGGGTGTGCCCCTCCTCCTTTGCGGGATTTCACCTCATATTGAACATATTGAACTCAAGCGAAGCGAACACGCAGCGTTTGACGAAAATACCATATTGAACTCAAGCGAAGCGAACACGCACAAAAAAAAACAACAAATGTTGATATGAACGTAAAGGAGCCGCATGAAACCAGGCAAGGAGCCGCATGCGGCTCGCGAGCCGTGGGTTGGCCACCCCTGCCCTAAACCATGACGTTGAACAATCTTTGTCAGTTGTTTTAAGGCTCTCATGTTACCATTCTTCAGAGAAGATTTAAAGAGGAGAACGACTTGCAACTGGCCACCTTAAATACCCTGAACTGGACATGTTTTGTAAAGAAGAATGGTCAAAATACTTTCAACCAGCATCTCATTGGAAGCTATAGGAAGCGTTTAGAGGCTGTTATTTCTGCAAAAGGAGGATCTACTAAATACTGATGTTATTTTTATGTTGGGGTGCCCAAATTTATGCACCTGCCTACTTTTGTTTAAGTAATGACTGCACACTTTCTGTAAATCCATATAAACTTCATTTCACTTCTCAAATATCAGTGTTTTTCTGCTATATTATATATTCAACTGATATTGCTGATCCGAACAACCAATGATTTATAAAGGAAAAGCTTGAAAATGGTTAGGGTGCTCAAACTTTTGCATTCGACTGTATGTGACAGTCCTTTTAATATGTTGAAGTAGTCATAAGTAGAGATGTCCAAGTAAATTTTGGTGCCAATTGATAGCTGTTTTTGTACATTTTAAGCGATTGCCTTTACAATTATTTTCGATGGGGAAATTGTGATCTCTTCCTTCCATGACTTCATCAACCAAGACATGGAGGGGAGAGGTGCGTGGTCCTATTCCTCATTAAAAATGGGTGTTTTTAAAGGCATTTGTTGTTCCATTATTTCTCCAAAATAAATGGATAAAATCCATCCAAAAATGCAAATTCTTTTAATTTTCTTGAAGAAAATAAAAATATATACATATATAAACCGGCCGAGTTAGTGAAAAATTAACCATCTTCGCTTTACCCTCCCTTTAAGGAAAAAGGTTCGACCAATTTTGTATTCGTACCCAGTTGCACCACAATCGAGCTTACATAACCGATTGCAACAATTTCATGAGCTATAAAATTCATTCATTCATTCATTCATTTACTGTACTGTCACGTGTCCGCGCCGTTAGCAACTCGGACAGTGTCTGTGTTAGGGTGGACGAATGTTGACTAGAATCATTAATTGCTAAAAACTTCCACCTTCCCTTCACTCGTTGAACTTTCCACATTCCCTGCAGTTGTTGAAACTTTCCAAATCATGTGGAAACATTCTTGCTTAGTTATGTAAAAATGCTCCACTATTATCTGTTTTCCACAACCTTGTAAAACAAAGAGCTAAGACCCTCTGCACTGATTAACCAGTTTGCAGAGCTGACCCCTGAAACCTGTTCACCCTCACCCCCACCATGCTTTCTCTTAATAAATAGTCCCTTGCAAAAGGTGAAAGTTAGACTACTTTCAAGCACCTCTGTATCATACAGGATGATGATGGCTTTTCTGCTTGCAAGCGTAAAAACGGCAAACTGTCTAACGTGTGGTTCTTTGCAAAGAAGGTAGAGTGCAGAAAACTATCAGTCTGTTCTCTGCTTCCCCCCTCCCATCCTGTTTTTCTCCATGACTCACATTGGTCTTAGCCACGCCTTGCAGTAATCAGCACTCATTGCCCACACCTGTTGCTCATCACCCGCTCATCGAGACGCCTACTTAAAGGGCATGTAAAGACACTATGGGGTCCCAAAATGTATTTGATAAAGATGGACTTGGATTTTTGGAATCGGGAAAAAATCAATGGCTATATACTGATAATGTTTTGGGTGTCCAATTTAATAAATTCTAAGAAAGTTGCAAAGAAAATTTCTTTTAATAATATATTCGGCAACATATATTTTATAGGGTAGAAAACAGTAGGAAAATAAATTTTTAGGACTGGAAAAACCTATGAACGATTATTACTTTGGTGTGCTAATTCTTATTTTCCCTTTGCACACAGTATGTTACTACCGAACCTACATCTATAGTTATAAGCCTAAACTTTTTTATTTTTCAAATAACATAAAGGTAACATTTTCATACCCCAAGAATCTTCCTTTTGGCAATTGCACGGCTCTGTCTTGGCACTTTCGAGGGGGGGGTGGGTGAACTTGGGGGGGCTCCGTTGTCTCTATTATGCTTACATGTGACGTATTGGAGACAAAACACCAGGAAATTGTATGGATCTTCGCGCTATCAATCGGTAAACAATGGAGGGAGTCCTATCATCTATGTCACGTTACCATGTGATCCAGAATGGCGCGGTTCATGACAGGTGCGTTTGGCTCACGAATGCAATTTTATTTCAAATTCTATAATATTATTTGGATACAGGTGAATATAATCGAACATTCTGAGTGGTTTTTAAAAGATGTTAAAGGTGCCTTTACATACACTTTAAGCGCACCTCTCCAGTCACTCTTTGTCAGTTCGGCCTGTGATGCTACCGGTATTGCCTCCCTCGCGCTCCGTCAGGTTTGATCTTTGGCCTGCTCTTGATCACCACTTGGCTGGAACCTGTCTGGTTCAGCGACGCCCTTCGCTCGCTCACCACTGGCTGTCTGCCGCTGTCTGCTCAGATGCTGCTTCCTTGGCGCAACTGCTCCTGTCAACGCTCCAGTACTCCCTTTCCCTTCATCATCCAATAAACTCTGTCATCCTTTCTCGTTCGTTACGTGTACTGTTCGTCTGCCTTTTGCCATAGGTCACATGGAACTGCTTGCTAGCTGATTACATGGGCATGGCACATACAGACAAAAAAGCATTCACACTCACAATTACACCAATGGACAGCTAAATTTACATAACGTGTGTGTTGGGGATGTGAGAGAAAGGCAGAGTAACAAGTGCTAACCCAACCAAATTCACACAAGAAGGACTGCGTTGAAAGGAAAACCCACAACCTCAGAACTGTGAGACAAACGTTAAACGCATTCACCATGTACAATCGATATGGCCAACTGATTTTAAAGGCTGGGTATTGAACTTAGTTCAGATCAAAGCTAACATTTCGTTGTCAGTTGTAATTGAAAATATTGGAGGGTAAATATTTCAGGGACTCGATGGTAGGGCAAGTATTTTCCTTTCAGCATAACCTGCAATATTTCAATAACCATATTTTAACACCAGCATTCTTTCACAATCATAGCTGCTTTCCTCTGTTTGACATATCTTAGAGTTCTTTCTATGGCCACAATCTTTGAAAGAAAGAGAGACACCGATAAACTGACAGAGCATTTGACGATGTTGGATGCAGAATGTAACGACTAAATGCAGAGCTCAGACAAGGGTGGAGAAAGAGAGGACATTTTGTCCCAACCAATGGAGCAGCAAAACTGTGGCGCTGGGGAATCACAGGAGATTACTCGTGTGGGGAAATTGCTTGTGTCGATGGCAGTGACTATAAATTTGCCATGCCCTTTGTTCTTGTATGCTCTCTCGAAAGACTCTTCTTATTCAATAAGCCAAACTTGAATCCACCACCAATGATTTGGTATAATATTAAATATTAAATATATTTTTTATTTTATATATTTTCGAACAATATAAGAAAATAGAAAAGTACTATACATCTGAAAGAAAGAATAGAAGAAATTAAAATTATAATAAAATAAGACACATTGTTCAAAAAAATACTTCTTTGTAACGCCACCCCTTTTCACAAATAGAATATTTGACTCCGCCTTGACAAAATAATTATATATTAAATACTACAGAAAAAATAATATTATCAAAGCAAATATATACTGAATATTGTTTCAATATGTATAATTACAAGGCCAAAATATAATGTACGTTGTGTACTTCCCATACAGACAAAACCAACTGCACACTACATTCAACTCCCTGTAATCACATACATACAAACCAAGAAATATCATATACCAAGCCAGCCACCATACAACAATCAGCCACATCCCAAATCCACACTACATTCGACTACCTTTAACCACAAACATATAGATTGTCGTTGACTTCCGGAAGGGTCACGCCCAACACCTGCCGCTGACCATCGACGGTGCTGTGGTGGAGAGAGTGAGCAGCGCCAGGTTCCTGGGGGTGCACATCAGTGAGGATCTCTCCTGGTCCACCAACACCGCGTCGCTGGCGAAGAAGGCCCAGCGCCGCCTGTACTTCCTTCGGAAACTCAGGCGAGCGGGGACTCCTCCGGCCGTCATGACTACTTTTTACCGCGGCACCATTGAGAGCGTCCTCTCCAGCTGTATTGCTGTCTGGGGTGGCAGCTGCACTGACCAAGACTTGAAGGCCCTGCAGCGCATTGTGAAAACGGCTAGTAAGACTATTGGTGCTTCTCTCCCCTCCTTGAAGGACATTTACACCTCCCATCTCACTCGCAAGGCGACCAAGATTGTGAGTGATGTGAGTCACCCCGCTCACTCTTTGTTTGAACTTCTGCCCTCTGGGAGGCGGTACAGGAGCCTGCGCTCCCGCACCACCAGACTTTCCAACAGCTTCGTACTCCAGGCTGTTAGGATCCTGAACTCGCTCCCCCTTTCAGCGTAGCGTCCTGTTCTTGCTGTATGCTCACTGGCTCGGTTTTGCCCCTCATATTCAATGGGTTATTGGTCTGTTTTTATTCATCGCTCATTTTATTTTATTTATTATTTATTATTTATGGTTTGTGCCTTCTTGTTTTTGTTTTGTGTCGCCTACTTGTATGTCTCGTCACCGTGGGATGGAGGAAACGGAATTTCGGTTTCTTTGTGTGTCTTGACATATGAAGGGATTGACAATAAAGCTGACTTTGACTTTGACTTTGATACGTGCGTCCCCACCAACAAATTCTATATACCGAGACGGCCACAATACAACAATCAACCACATCCCACCCACAGATCCATCCACCATCATTCCCAGCTAATTACATTCCTCTTCCATGTAACTGTCAAACAAATTTTTTTTAATACCTTTTTTCAAACTTTTTTAAAACTTTCTTTTTCCCCTGGAGTGGGTGCTCATTCTTCCAGCCAATAACACTTAAGCATTAAAAGTGCACACCAATACATTTTAATACTTAATTTATTTCATTTTAATGGTAGCCATAGCATTAATAATTACCATATAATGTCAACCAAAATAATAATGCATTGGCTTTACAGTAATCCCTCGTTTATAGCGGATAATTGGTTCCAAAACCACCCCGCGATAAGTGAAATCCGCGAAGTAGGGTCACCCTCTCATCTGTAAATTTTGTGTGTGTCAATAAATGTGTATGAAGCCATTTAAATGCATATGTTATTATTAGAACATTAAATAATAGTTTCAAACATGTAAATAATACATTAATAGTTTAAATAACATACAGAAAATATCGTATAAATATTGAAAATCTAAACATTATACGTGTGTGTGTGCGCGCGTGCGTGCGTGTTTGTGTGTAAATTTGTAGATGTAACGTTCTGTTGTTAACCTTGGTTAAACAGAGACCTCTAGTGGTCACAAGTTACCATAGCAGCGCTATGCACATTTTGTAGATGTAGCTAAAGTATACAGTACATACTGTAAATATGATTTTAGGACTCTTTTATTAATAATAACTTTTTGTATCAAGGTACAATACTGTAAATATGTTTTCTGTCACGTTCCGGTGTCACCTGCTGCTCGGCCACGCCCTAATCCAGGGGTGGCCAACCAGTCAGCGACTAAGAGCCACATTTTTTTACTGTGTACCGCAAAGAGCCACCCCCCCCCCCCATATGGGTTTGCCCCTCCTCCTTTGCGGGATTTCACCTCATGCGCATGCGCGTTTGACGAAAATACCATATTGAACTCAAGTGAAGCGAACACGCAGCGTTTGACGAAAATACCATATTGAACTCAAGCGAAGCGAACACGCACAAAAACAAACAAACAAACAAATAAACCCACAAATGTTGATATGAACGTAAAGGAGCCGCATGAAACCCGGCAAGGAGCCGCATGCGGCTCGCGAGCCGAACGTAAAGGAGCCGCATGAAACCCGGCAAAGAGCCGCATGCGGCTCGCGAGCCACGGGTTGGCCACCCCTGCCCTAATCGGTTGAATCACCCACACCTGTCAGGCTTTCTATTTAAACCCTGTCATCCAGTCACTCCCTTGTCAGTTCATTCCTGTATGCTACCCTGTGCGTTTAGCCCAGGGGTGGGCAAACTTTTTGACTCGCGGGCCGAACTGGGTTCTAAATTTGGACCAGAGGGCCGAACCAGGAGCAGATGGACGTAGTGTTTGTGTGAAGTAATATAAGCGACCTGTAAAGGTCATTGCATAAAAGATTTTGGCCTTTAGTAGGTAGTAAAGCATGGATATTCCAAACAAGTTTTTTGAAAACAAATGCATTTATTAACAGCATTAAAAAAAAAATCACTAAAAAACTGCTATCAGTGATTCTCATAAAATACGACACTATTATTATGAATAACAGTCTCCATCACTTCAGTGCCTGCAGGTCAGATTAATGAAAAATGTTTATCTTATGAGATCACATCAAACAGCAAACATTCTGACCAAATATATCATCTTGAAGAATCGGTGAAAGCATACATCCAAATAAAGTAATCAAAACGGCAACACGGTGAGGGGTATCTGAACATCAGAGCAGAGTTTTAACTCACAAACACCTGGTAACAGAGGTGAGGAAACGGGAAACACTTCCTTAAAGTAAGCCTTAAGAACTTTACAGGTTAAGATTAGTCGCAAACAGGTGGTGCATCAATGTCCTTGAGCATCCTGCATTGTTTGAAAATGAGAATGGTCGCTAGTTTCAATCCCTGCTATGTGTACAAATCATATTCAAAATGCATTTTTTTACAACAAACTTGAGAGCCTCCCCTTCATTTTCAGTGGGAACAGTATTGTTGGTCTCCCTTTTTTGCTAGTGCATCATAGTCTGGAGTAAAATTTGTTGTGGCAATTCTTAGGAGAGATCCGTTTACCTCGATCTGTGACGGGTTGATGTGGCTGAACGTCACGTCGCGTACGTCGAGCCAAATTGGCCACTCTTTTAACATTCGGCACTCACTTCTTTTCTTCGGGCCACTCATTTTAATGGAAGGATTCCAGGGGAAGGTTTGTGGGTGGCTTTAGCGTAAAACTGTATCTGAAAGCTCAGCGAGCGAATTACAAGAATGCTGTCGTCACAGCCCACGCTCTAAATTCGGGACTGATACAAATAGAGCGCGAGTGCGCCATGTCCGTACTACTGAGTACGTACGTACACGCACTTGTGAGTGTGCACCGAGCTTTCTGACACGGCTTCCGGTAGTAAATGCGCAGGCGAGCGGTTCCCCATCTACTGGGGAAACGCAGTCATTGCAGGCAAAATGACAAAAAAAAAAAAAAAAGTTTAATAATACAATTAATTCAGGGTTGGCGGGCCGGATTAAACGGTCCCGTGGGCCGGATGTGGCCCGCGGGCCGTAGTTTGCCCACCCCTGGTTTAGCCTATCAGCCTGTGCCTTTTCTCTGTTGCCAATCATTTCGGTAAACTGACCAAGGCCGGCTCTACGCAGGGGCAAGAGGGGGGGCGTTGCCCCCTCAAACAGATGTCCTGCCCCCTCTAATCAAACTTTTAGAAGTGAAAAATCCGCTGATAGAAACACACGTTAATCAGCCCCCTCTCTTCTCTCATGTCGGTGCAGTGTGTGTCCTCCCTCACACAGCCTGCTGTCAGGACTCCCCGCCCCTCCGTAAACATCCAATCACTGTGAGTATGCAAATGAGGCAAGACGCAGCCAGAGAGTGTCAGGTTACAGTCAGCGCGGTAGGAGTTGGAAGAAGCAGTAAAAACTCCACCAAACTCGTCGTAATGACCCGTGATATATGTTATATCCTTACTATTTTCCAGGTTCTTAGATAGCAAGAATAGGTCGGACAACGACGTGAAGGATAACTGCTTTATTCCTTACTCACAGTGCGTTCACAGGGCGTACCACAACAACACAGAATGCCCATCCCACTTCCGGGGGTTTTCTACTACGGAAATGGAGTTAGCCCAAAATACACAACATCTCCTCCCCTCTTACAATGAACGTGCTATATGCATGAACAACATAGTCTTATGCACCTATAACTTGACATCTTCAAGATCTATCAATAACTACCATTAAACAATTATCATATATGGTCCAGACAATTATGACAATAATATTCCCATGAAACCTTAACTTTGGGTGAGGGTGGACTACCTCGAATTATACCCATGGGAATATTCTGCATCCCCATAACTCGGGTCATCCAAAAACCTATAAGTCCAGGCGTGCAGGAGCTCGCCGCTCTCTGGTAGGATATCTCCTATCCGGAGGCACAGTATTAGCACTATAGTCGTCCAATGGTGAACCCGTTGCAGGGGCTTCTGCAAAGGATGATGTCTCAGTCTCTGTTTCGGTCACATCCTCAGCTGGGACTGTTGGCGCTGGCGCGGTTGAGTCCTGCATTTGTGAGGGTATGTGAACCGGTGTTTTGACATTGGCAGGGCCATCAGGGAAATCTTTGAGGGACAACTCCGCTGGCCCTAACGGAGTCTGTAGGAGTTGATCAACATGTCTCCTCCATACACTATCAGATGTTTGGACAGTATAGGATACTGGTCCAGTTTGCGCAATAACAGTGGCAGGAATCCACTTTGGTTCGCCACGGTAGTTCCTTGCCAGCACAGATTCTCCTGGTTTGAAAACTCTTTCCTTGCCCTTCTGTTCTCTGCACCTAACCTGTTTTTCCTGTTGACATTGGACAATGTCCTTCACTGCTGAGGGCTTCAAGAGGTCAAACGTGGTGCGCAGGTCTCTCTTTAGCATCAGACTAGCAGGAGATGTTTTGGTGGTTGCATGTGGACTGTTGCGGTAGGTTAGTAGAAAGTTGTGCAGTCTCTGATGTAGCGTTCCTTGTCCTTGTGATGTTTTCAAGGCATGTTTCATTGTTTGAACAAACCTCTCAACAAGCCCATAACTAATAATTAAAGACAACTCAAATAATAGTTAATATAACATTCATATTATATGACCCCCCCCCCCCCCCTGAGAGATTGCCACCTTATTGTGGTCAGGGGGTTTGCGTGCCTCAGTGACCCTAAGAGCAATACCAGCAGAAGCTTTAATCTTCAGGTGGGACACCCAAGTTGGACAGGTCTTAGTGTCGAGGCCTGACAGAGTGCAATCCACTACTCCAGGTTGAGATCTGGACACACAGCTAACAACTGCCGTGAAGAAAACACTAACAGTGTTAAAAATGTGTAAAAAAAAAAAAAAATGTAAAAAAACAAAAACAAAAAAGAACATGCCCCCTTCACATTTCTGACTGCCCCCTCTTACGTGCATTCCTAGAACCGGCCCTGAAACTGACCAACCACGCCTCGATCGCTGCCTGGCCCGACTACTGGCCCATCCTTGACCACGCTCCGATCGCTGCCTGCCCCGACTACTGGCCCGTCCTTGACCATGCTCCGATCGCGGCCTGCCCCGACTACTTGCTCACCCCGACCAAGCGCTGCGCTCTCCTGCACAGCCACGCCAGCCCGATCGCGAGTCCAGCGTTCCACTTCCCCTTTCCCCCTTTTTAATAAAGGATGGTGCTGCATTTGGTCGCCCTGTCTCTGTTCCTGACAGAACGAGCTGACCATCATGCGACCAGCGCACGGACCCTCTGCCCTGGACCGCCTGTCCCCCAAGGAGGGGGGCATGAGCAAAATCGCAGAGGCGCTGGTGACATTAACGACGATTGTCCAGCAGCAGCAACAGCAGCTCCTGCAGCACCATCAGCTCCAGCAAGAGCTTGTAGAAGCTCTCAAGACCGGGTGGCCTCTTGTGAGAATAGAACCAAGAGTCCCTGCCGTTTGGAGTCTGTCTCCTTGCCCCCTCCCTCCTGTGACATATCCCTGCCTCAGAACCACGCTTCTTGTCCGGCCAGTGCCCTTGCCTTCCCTCCCTATGCTTCGTCACCCTGTGGGTTGCAGCCGCAGGCCCGGTCTCGGAAACAGCCGCAGCCTCCGGTTCAAGCTCCTCTTCGGCTGCCTGGCCTCACGTTGACGGGTGAGGCTTTGCAACCGGTCCAGCCTCCCGTTCGAGGTGGTCGTCTGAACGAGAGACATTTGGCGCCTCCCGATGCCACGTTGGAGGAAGGGGAGTTGCCGGTTGGGCCTCCTGATGACGGTGCTTGGGAGTCATTCTCATCGAGTGACTCTGACCTATCGGACTGGTATTGACACGGTCTGGGGTCCCGCCTGCCCGTTGCTCGTCCCGGGTTTGTGTTTCTGGGACGTCGGGAGCCGTCCCTTGAGGGGGGGGTTCTGTCATGTTCCGGCTTCACCTGCTGCTCGGCCACGCCCCAATCGGCTGAATCACCTACACTGTCAGGCTCTCTATTTATACCCTGTCATCCAGTCACTCCCTTGTCAGTTCGTTCCTGTATGCTACCTGTTGCTCCCTGTGCGTTTAGCCCAGGGGTGGGCAAACTACGGCCCGCGGGCCACATCCGGCCCACGGGACCGTTTAATCCGGCCCGCCAACCCTGAATTAATTGTATTATTAAACTTTTTTTTTTGTCATTTTGCCTGCAATGACTGCGTTTCCCCAGTAGATGGGGAAGCGCTCGCCTGCGCATTTACTACCGGAAGCCGTGTCAGAAAGCTCGGTGCACACTCACAAGTGCGTGTACGTAGGTACTCAGTAGTACGGACATGGCGCACTCGCGCTCTATTTGTATCAGTCCCGAATTTAGAGCGTGGGCTGACGACAGCATTCTTGTAATTCGCTCGCTGAGCTTTCAGATACAGTTTTACGCTAAAGCCACCCACAAACCTTCCCCTGGAATCCTTCCATTAAAATGAGTGGCCCGAAGAAAAGAAGTGAGTGCCGAATGTTAAAAGAGTGGCCAATTTGGCTCGACGTACGCGACGTGACGTTCAGCCACATCAACATCAACCCGTCACAGATCGAGGTAAACGGATCTCTCCTAAGAATTGCCACAACAAATTTTACTCCAGACTATGATGCACTAGCAAAAAAGGGAGACCAACAATACTGTTCCCACTGAAAATGAAGGGGAGGCGCTCAAGTTTGTTGTAAAAAAATGCATTTTGAATATGATTTGTACACATAGCAGGGATTGAAACTAGCGACCATTCTCATTTTCAAACAATGCAGGATGCTCAAGGACATTGATGCACCACCTGTTTGCGACTAATCTTAACCTGTAAAGTTCTTAAGGCTTACTTTAAGGAAGTGTTTCCCGTTTCCTCACCTCTGTTACCAGGTGTTTGTGAGTTAAAACTCTGCTCTGATGTTCAGATACCCCTCACCGTGTTGCCGTTTTGATTACTTTATTTGGATGTATGCTTTCACCGATTCTTCAAGATGATATATTTGGTCAGAATGTTTGCTGTTTGATGTGATCTCATAAGATAAACATTTTTCATTAATCTGACCTGCAGGCACTGAAGTGATGGAGACTGTTATTCATAATAATAGTGTCGTATTTTATGAGAATCACTGATAGCAGTTTTTTAGTGATTTTTTTTTAATGCTGTTAATAAATGCATTTGTTTTCAAAAAACTTGTTTGGAATATCCATGCTTTACTACCTACTAAAGGCCAAAATCTTTTATGCAATGACCTTTACAGGTCGCTTATATTACTTCACACAAACACTACGTCCATCTGCTCCTGGTTCGGCCCTCCGGTCCAAATTTAGAACCCAGTTCGGCCCGCGAGTCAAAAAGTTTGCCCACCCCTGGTTTAGCCTATCAACCTGTGCCTTTTCTCTGTTGCCAATCGTTTCGGTACCTTGACCAACCATGCCTCGATCGCCGCCTGCCCCGACTACTGGCTCGTCCCTGACCATGCTGCGATCGCTGCCTGGCCCGACTACTGGCCCGTCCTTGACCACGCTCCGATCGTCGCCTGCCCCGACTACTGGCCCGTGCTTGACCATGCTCCGATCGCCGCCTGCCCCGACCACTTGCTCACCACGACTACGCGCTGCGCTCTCCTGCACAGCCACGCCAGCCCGATGGCGAGTCCAGCGTTCCACTTCCCCTTTTCCCCTTTTCAATAAAGGATCGTGCTGCATTTGGTCGCCCTGTCTCTGTTCCTGACATTTTCACAAGTCTTTTATTATAACAACTTCTTTTTTTCTGGCTGGAAAAAATCCGCAATGCAGTGAAGCCGCGATAAACCACGAAGTAGCGAGGGATCACTGAATATAGCGCTTTTCTATAGAAGCCTATACTCAAAGCGCTAACAGTGGATGCATTATTCATACGCTCGCACATTCACACTTTGGTGGTGGTAAACTACATGACATCGCCAGAGCTGCCCTGGGGCAGGCTGATAGTGTCACGTCCGTGCCACAGGACATTGAGCCAGCAACTTTCCTCAGCCACACCCCTCTCATCACCTGTCACCTGCTCCCTCGTGTTACGTGAGTAAAGTTTTAAACCCTGCCCGTGTGTCGTTCATTGTGGATGTCTACTGTTACTCCCGTCTGTGCCTGTTGTTCCTGTCCTGCTCATCCATTCCCCTTGGTCCCGTGTGGAGGCTCATGGGCAGAACCTGTTTCTGAATCTGTCCCTGGTCTGAGTGGACTTCTGTTTCCTGCCCGCTGTCCGTGAGCCTCTTTCCCGCCTATGTCTGTGTTCACCTACCCCTCTTCCCTTCAATAAACCCTGGTCCAAGCAGCATTTGGTCACCCTGCTCCACTCTTCCCTGCCGACAGCCCTTCCGACTACCACCAAGTATTCACACCCAGTTGTACACACGTGTCAGTGCCACTGGAGGCAAGGTGAGTGAGTTTCTTGCCCAAGAACACAATGACCCTTGACTCTGACAGAGCTGGATTCGCACAACCAACTCTGATTACTGAATGACCCTACTCTACCACTAATTCATAGCATCCATTAAAAATGTATCATCAATCACCACAGCATTATTTTTGCCAATACAATTAATGTTATACACATAGTTTTTACACCCCTTTTTCACCATTTTCACCCCCTCTTTGGTTACCCGCAAAAAACAAAAGTGACATTCTAAATTGTATACAAAAACAGTAGTTCATTAATTAGTATGTTCAGTAGTTTGATGCAATTAGTTGGCACCACCCGATGGGTATCATTTGTAATCCAGTAGTCCACTTCCATTTTTTAAACATTGTTTTAAGCATAAGTGTTAGTTGTAAAGTTAAAATAACACTGTAAAACACCCATACACCCTTAGTGAGTATAATTATGATGTTAAACATAAAATAATGCAACAACCCAAACAAATATTTAGGAAATGTATTCATGTGTGCATAGTGTACAATACTGACCTCTGGTAACACAATGAATGCTCCTGTCATAATGGTGAGGACAATGTTGATCCCAAATAACCAACGAAGGAATATGAAGTAGGAGGCGACGCCTGACCCAAAATGACCTCACAACAAAGGAGAAAATATTTATATCAGAATTTTAGGCAACAAATATCAAACTTCAGACAATCAAAAATTCATTTTAACAGTTCAATACAATACATGACAAGTGCATTTACTATATAGTGCATGTAACAACAGTTGGGTCTATAACAAATTCTTTTACATATGACAAACTGTATAAGAGTAAAACAGTAAATTAAACCACGATTGAATATACAGTAGTGAACAATAACAAAGTCAGTTGAAAGCCAAAGAACAAAAATGGATCTTCAAATGAGTTTTTAACATGGATAGAGGGGGCTTGCCTAACATTTAAGGGGAGGTCATTCCAAGGACCTGCAAAAGATAAGGTTCCATTTTAGTCCTCTGCACTTCCAGTATCTGGTTTGCGGACCTGAGGCAAGTGTGTAGTGGTGGAGGGTCTCAGAGGGGTAAGGCTGAGGCAAGGCCATGTAACAAACCAAATAAACAAAAAGTATCTTAAAGTAAAACAAAGTAGTTATTTCGATTAGCTTCATAATGTCTTCTGAATGCTATCCGTAGATTCTTTTTTTCAGACAAATGAAAGACTTTTTAGTTATTACCTGCTGCTGACAGTTTCGACTGCGCACTCCAGTCTTCCTCAGAGCCGTCGGAGGAAGACTGGAGTGCGCAGTCGAAACTGTCAGCCGCAGGTAACAACTAAAAATTCTTTCATTTGTCTGAAAAAAAGAATCTACGGATAGTAAAACAAAGTAGGCGAAGGTAAAAAGCCAAGCTGCTTTTGGCTTTTTACATTGATGATGCTCTACGAGTGTAAGTGCAAGTGAGTGGAAAAAAAATGTTGAAAACAAACATCGGTAGTGTTGCCACAGTCACCTTGAAAATGTTGCTTAGTTAATTTAGTTACTTATTTGATTAGTTTGGTACTATCAAGCTGCAAGTTACTATCAGCAGACCCAACAATTCTGAAAAAAACTGTTTTTGTTGGTACTTTATTGAAATTGAGTTTATTGGAAGTTTTAACTGTAATGTTTAAAGACCCTCTAGGAAACTTTTTCAATTTCTGTTGATTATGGTGGCACCTAAACGACAAAAGCTGCAATGTATTGTCTGAAGTCCACCAAATTTCCCCTAAAGGTATTAGAGGGTATTTCTTAGAAATTATTTTGTAATATTTTTCAAATTTCTCCCCACAAACCGACGGATTGTTAGATAGGTCGTCTTAAAAAAAATATATTATTGTTGTAGCGTTACCGATATATCGGGCGAGTCGTGAGCTAGTAACAGGCTCTTTATTGCACAAACAAGGGTTCAACATCCACGCTAAGACACAATTGACGGTGCCTAGCTAACAACAACTCTCTGGCTTTTCTTTGCCGCCGTCTTCTCCACCTTGCTGCCTTCATGGCCTCCCTACACAATCGGAAACTACAGAACTCTAACTACCGTAATTTTCGGACTATAAGTCGCTCCGGAGTACAAGTCGCATCAGCCATAAAATGCCCAAAAAAGTGAAAAAAAACATATATAAGTCGCTCCGGAGTATAAGTCGCATTTTGGGGGGCAATTTATTCGACAAAATCCAACACCAAGAGTCATGAACGAGCAACAACAGGCTAAACGATAGGTATGCTAACGTGACATAAACACAAACGAAGAGCTGAGAACGGCCCTGACGTAAAATTCAGAGTTATTCAAAAAACTATTACATAAATAACACGTTAATAAAACCATCCGTGTCACTCCAATTCATTAAATCCATCGATCGTCCTTTGTCAACAATGCGTGCGCGCAGCTGACGGCGCTTCAAAATATTCCACAGGCCCATATAACGATATATAAATTAGATAACAAATAACTATTATATAAGCAATAGTATTATCAAACCATCTGTGCACTCTAAATCATTAAATCCATCGATCAAATTCCTCGTCCTTCGTCAACAACGCCGCGCGTGCGCCCTGACGTCAGCCTCGTCGTTATTCCACAGATCTACTATATAACTATATTGTAGTGTTAACAAAATTCAAGGAAAGACCTGGGTTTGGTAAACGGCTCTTTATTTAACAAAACAAACTTCCAGGCGTGTGGCGGCGTGGACTTCCAGCCACGGAAGTGGAAGAGAGCTCCATAGAATAGGACCGGGCGTGCGTAAAAGCCATGACCGAGCCCCATCCACCGTCCCCGGACAGCCACCCGGCCGAGCGCCGGCCCTCGACTTCCATCCACGGAGGTGAAAGAGCTCGGTAGAGTAGGACCGGGCGTGCGTAAAATCATTGTCCGAGCCCCATCCACCGTCACTGGACAGCGACCCGGCCGAGCGCCGGCCCCCGACTTCAATCCACGGAAGTGAAAGAGAGCTCCGGAGAGTAGGACCAGGCGTGGGTAAAAGCCATAATAGTTTTTCAAACCTTCTGTGTCACTCCAAATCCTTAAATCCTTCAAACTCTTCATCCGCGGTGTCACTTAGAAACAAAGCCGCTAATGATGCCGGTAGTACGTGGGGCCCTTCGTCATCTTCGTCATCCCGTGATCAATCTTTGTCCTTTATGTAAACAACCGCCGTGCCACGCCGCGTCGCGCTGCTGACGTCACTTGAAATTCAAATTACAGCAATCCCTTGCTACATCGCGGTTCGTTTATCGCGGTTTCACTTTTTTTTTTTTTGGAACATTTTTGAAAATGTTTGAAAAAAACCACATAAGTCGCTCATTATAAGTCGCCCCCCCACCCAAACTATGAAAAGAAACGCGACTTATAGTCCGAAAATTACGGTATATACAAAGTTGCTACAATATATATAGAATCCGTGCGCTCTGTGAGACCAGAAAAAACTCTGCCGATCATTGTCGGCGTGAATTATCGGTCAGTTAACTTGTCAATCTATGTTTTCGGGTTTTATTTCCTTGTTGATATCCTGGCTCGCTCACGTCCCTGCGCCAAGTACTGCGCATCCGCACAACTTGTGATTAAAATGCCACAAATTTTGGACACTGGCTTAGTTGTACCGTTCCCTGATTGACCTCTGAGTGAAAATGGCTGATGAACCTTGTGATGATGAAGGTTCTCACAAAAGAAAGCCTGTTTTTGACGTGCTTGAAAAATATGGGAAAAATATGGGAACATGTTGATCTGTAGGCTTGCCGCTGATTGGCTTGGAATTGTAAGAGCAGTTCTAACCACGCTTTATTTCAGCCTCCCGCAGTCGCGCTACGTATCTACTCTTCCACTTCGTTTGCATCTGCAGAATCAGCAGCATCTCTGATTTGCACTTCGTTTTGTCACAAACGAGGCAGAACAACCAAATGCAACACGGGCTCACACAAAGTTTAAAGGAGACGAGGAGGGCTGGAATGTCGCAGGACAATGAGGCAAGCTGACGAGCCGGTCAGCGAGAGCTCCCAGTAAGGCGAGAGCAGAGCGGAGCCGTGACACGTTAACACTTTAAAATGTTAAAAAATTGTTTAAGAATACAATAAAGTGTTTAAAAATACAGTAAAATTATACGAGTCTTGTGTGGATGCCCTCGCGCTGGGCCACGGGGGCACGTCAGCCGGCCAGCACAGCGAGAGCAGAGCGGAGCCCTGACACGTTTACGCTTTAAAATGTTTAAAGTGTTTAAAAATACAATAAGGTGTTTGAAAATAAAATGATAAAAGTCTTGTGTGGATGCCCTCGTGCTGGTCCGCGGGGGCGCGTCAGCTGGCCAGCACGCAAGAGGAGCCGTGACACGTTTACACTTCATAAAAGGTTCATAAAAATCTTGTGTGGATTTTGTAACAACATATTTACTATTATTTATTTTCTCAATAATTTAAATAAACAAGAATGTTTCTGAAAGTCAGTTTGACTTTAAAATGTTTACAAGAAATACAAAAAAAAGCGTTTAAAAATACGATAAAATATTTAAAGGTTCATAAATGTTTTGGGTGGATATTGTAACAATATATTTTCTCTACATCACAGATTTTCACATATCGCGGGTGGATTTGGAACCAATTATCCGCAATAAATGAGGGATCACTATTATATTTTCAGCTTGAACATGCAAACGTCTCTACTTCTTTTGGTTTCAAAGTCACTTGGCGGATGAGTAACCTCACTGCCCAAGACAATTGGTGGATTGAACGAAGATGACCTCATCCCATTACACTTCACTGTTTCAGATAAAATATTTTCCATTTATTTAATGTTTTACAATGTAGATGTAAGGGAGCTTTATTGTGGGGAAAGAGGGGAACAGTGGGTGCTGGGGCGGCGATCGGGCTGGGGGGCGGACAGGTGGACTTCTGGGAAGGGAACTGACAGCACAGACTGGCGGACTACACAGGCAATTCTGCGAGAGTACCAAAACGGTCAAGTGAGTCAGGCTTACAGGAACGGGTGAGCGGAGCGGCATCACGGGACAGGCTGACACGCGGGTTTGCGCTGGCAGCGCTGATATAGCGCACTCAATGAGCCCGCGATAGGTGGCGGCGATTCCGCTGACAGGAGGGGCGCGGTCGTGTCGCAGGTGGTGCAAGGACGTGACAGTCGAGTTGTTTGGATTTTGCCTGTTGGTTAGTAAACGGGTGTGTTTTACCTCTTTTCCTTTTTTATCTGTTATAAACAATTAGGTGTAGTGGGTTGACATAATTCACCTGGAACCTAAGTTCACGTTACAGAGTTCCGGTGGGACAGTTTACATGTGTGGGACTTTCCTGTTGAGTTTAGTGTGTGTTAGGATCTCGAAGGGAAAAGAGTCTGCCCGTTGTTGAATAAGAATAATTACGAATGTCATTAAAACAACTGCCGTTGGCACCGTCGTTTGTCACTCCGCCTCCGACTCCAGTCCTTGCACACCACACTGGTGACCCCGACGTCAGTCCCGCTGAAGATTCCGGGACTGAACTGAATAACGAGCGAAACGGCATGGCGCATTCCGTCGTCCTCAGACTGCCTGAGTTTTGGGAGACGTCTGCGGCAACGTGGTTCGCACAGGCGGAGGCTCAGTTCGCCCTCCGGGGAATTACGGATGACGCCACACGCTACTACCACGTCGTCTCAGCACTCGGAAGCTCCACCGCTGCCAGAGCCGTAAGTTTCATCACTTCCCCTCCTGCCCAGGATAAATATGCAGGGCTCAAGGCTTATCTCCTCAGGATTTTTGAACTGTCACGATCCGAACGAGCCCGGCGCCTGCTTGCTATTCAAGGCATGGGGGACAGCAAACCCTCTGAACACATGGAGATGATGTTAAACCTGCTGGGTGGGGAAGAGCCGAATTTTCTTTTCATTGAACTGTTTCTGCGACATATGCCGCCGCACGTACAAACGGCCCTCGCGAATACGACTATTACGGAGCCGCGTGCACTGGCGGAGGAAGCAGACCGTTTCTACTTGGCCACCCAGCGTTTCGCCCCTGATGTGCTGGCCCCAACACGCAGCTACACGTCCCCAAGCGCTGGCGTTTCCCCTGGCAGAGGTCACGCTGCAACCGACGGCCGCTCCGGCACAGGTTTGTGCTACTTCCATGCACGTTTTGGCGCCAAGGCTAAAAGGTGCCGCTCCCCTTGCACCTTCAACACGACGGGAAACGCCTAAGCCTGCGCTCAGTAGTGGCCGTGAGCGCGGGCAAAAAGAACCGGCTGCTGTTCATTGAGGACACCCTCTCGGGTCGCAGATTCCTCTGTGACACCGGTGCCCAGAGGAGCGTCCTGCCGGCTACGGTGGACGACGCCGCTGGAGGGTTGCACGGCCCGCCCTTAACATCCGCCAACGACACCCCCATCAGGACGTATGGCACGAAGACTGTGGACATATGTTTCGGAGGTCAGCGTTTTACATGGGACTTTGTCACTGCCGACATCTCCTTCCCCCTGCTCGGCGCAGATTTTTTGTGCGCCCATGGACTGCTCGTGGATGTTAAGAATGGCCGCCTGGTGGACGCGTTAACCTTCTCCTCCTTCGCATGTGTCCGCGATGTGGGGAAGTATGTGAGTCTCTCCAGTTCGCTCTCCGAGGGCGACATGTACCAGAAACTCCTCGGAGAGTTCCCCAGCCTTACACGGCCCACCTTTGCCGCCACCACAGCTAAACATGGGGTCGAGCACCACATCGAGACCAAAGGCCCCCCCGTCTACGCTAGGGCCCGACGGCTCAACCCGGAGAGACTGACAATTGCTCGGGCGGAGTTCGCCAACATGGAACGCCTTGGCATTATTCGCCGCTCTGACAGCCCGTGGGCCTCCCCACTCCACATGGTGCCTAAGCCGGACGGTGGTTGGCGCCCGTGTGGCGACTACCGCCGCCTCAATGATGCCACCACGCCCGACCGCTACCCGGTCCCCCATGTTCAGGACTTTTCGGTACATCTAGCAGGGAAGCACCTGTTCTCCAAAGTGGACCTGGTGCGGGGTTATCACCAAGTCCCAGTGCACCCTGCCGACATCCCTAAAACAGCAGTGGTGACTCCTTTCGGGCTTTTCGAGTTTCTTAGGATGCCCTTCGGCCTGAAAAACGCGGCCCAGTCCTTCCAGCGGTTGATGGACTCTGCGCTTAGGGACATGCCTTTCATCTTCGTCTACTTGGACGATGTCCTCGTCGCCAGCTCCTCGGAGGAGGAGCGTGCGGCGCACCTGCGGGCCCTTTTCGCAAGGCTCGACCAGCATGGCCTGATCATTAACCCGGCGAAGTGCATTTTCGGAGTGCCGTCGATCCAGTTTCTTGGGCATCTCATCAGCAGCAATGGGGCCACTCCCCTCCCGTCAAAGGTGGAAGCAGTCTCCGCTTTTCCCCGCCCACGTTCGGCCCGGGGGCTCCGGGAGTTCCTTGGGATGGTTACATTCTACCACCGATTCATACGCCGGGCGGCCCACATCATGCACCCACTGTATGAGGCCCTTAAGGGTAGGGCCCCCAACCAGGACATCGACTGGACCCCCGAGAGGGTCAAGGCTTTCGAGGATACTAAGGCTGCGCTGTGCCAGGCCACCATGTTGGTCCACCCGTCGCCTGGAGCCCCGGTCGCCCTCACAACCGACGCATCTGACTACGCAGTTGGTGCTGTATTTGAGCAGTGGGTTGGTGGCGCCTGGCAACCGCTCGCCTTTTTCAGCCGCCAGCTGGTCCCTAGGGAGCGCAAATACAGCACCTTCGACAGGGAGCTACTCGGCGTCTGGTTGGCGATCCGCCATTTCCGCTCCATCCTTGAAGGCCGTGAGTTTACGGTTTTCGTCGACCACAAACCCCTCACGTTCTCTATGTCCAAGGTGGCTGAGCTGTGGTCCGCCCGCCAGCAGCGTCAGCTGTCTTTTATCTCCGAGTACACCACAGATATCCGACACATCGCCGGCAAGTCCAACGTGGTCGCCGATTGCCTCTCTAGAGCGGTCATCCACACGGTTCAGCTGGGTCTCGACTACTCAAGTATGAGTGCTGACCAAGCCTCAGATCCTGGGATCCAGTCACTCAAAGACTCGGACACTGGGCTGCGTCTGGAGGAGGTCGCGGTTGGCGGCTCAGGAGTCAGGCTGTGGTGCGACCTCTCCACCGGCCAACCTAGACCACTTGTCCCTGCTGGCTGGCAGCGGGCTGTCTTTGAGGCGATACACGACCTGTCCCATCCTGGCAGAAAGGCGTCCGTGAGGCTGGTGGCTCAGAAGTTCGTCTGGAAAGGGCTGAAGAGGGACGTGCGGGCCTGGGTCGACTCGTGTGGCTTGTCAGCGTGCGAAGGTGCACCGCCATACCAAGGCCCCGTTGGAGCAGTTTACTGTCCCCGAGAGGAGGTTCGACCACGTCAACGTCGACCTTGTGGGCCCGCTCCCCCCTTCCCATGGTTTCACCTACCTCCTCACCATGGTGGACAGGACGACCCGTTGGCCTGAGGCCGTCCCCCTCTCCTCAACCTCAGCTGCCGACGTGGCCCGGGCGTTTATCGGCACGTGGGTCGCGCGCTTTGGGACACCCTCAGACCTCTCCTCGGACCGGGGTGCGCAGTTTACTTCCGATGTCTGGAATGTGGTTGCTAGAGACTTAGGGGTCAAGCTGCACCGCACCACCGCATATCACCCCCAGGCTAACGGGCTGTGCGAGCGGTTCCACCGCTCCATGAAGGCTGCTCTACGCGCCAGTCTGGTGGATGGCAACTGGGTGGACAGACTTCCCTGGGTCATGCTGGGCCTCAGGACGGCCCCTAAGGAGGACCTGCAGTCCTCGTCTGCTGAGCTCGTCTACGGCCAGGTACTACGGGTTCCTGGGGACTTCATTCCGGACGCCACAACGCCTTGGTCGGCGTCCAGGCAGCGGTCCTCCCTGCTGGACGTTGCCAGGACGTTCGCACCTGTCCCCACATCACAGCACTGCACCCCTGTTTCCCGGGTGCCCACCAACCTGCGCTCGGCGAGTTTTGTGTTCATCCGCCACGACGCCCACCGCGGACCGTTGCGCCCGCCTTACGACGGGCCTTTTAAGGTCTTACAGCACGGGGGCAAGAGCATGGTTGTGGACATCGGCGGTAGGCCTGAGACTATCTCGGTTGATAGGATTAAGCCTGCCCACGTGGATGTTTCCCGGACATTGGAATTGGCGCAGGCCCCACGCCGCGGACGCCCCCCAGCGCCTCGCCCCTCCAACCTGACCGAGCTCCCGCCTGCCCGACCGACAACACGGCCGTCCAGCCCAGCGGTCTTTCCGGCGGCGCCCCCTACCCCTGACCCCCTGCCAGCCCCTGCCACCTACACCCGCCGTGGTCGGGCTGTCGTCCCTTTCCGGCGTGGCGATTTTGACTATGGGTGAATTCTGGGGGGGCTTGTGTAGTGGGTTGACATAATTCACCCGGAACCTAAGTTCACGTTACAGAGTTCCGGTGGGACAGTTTACATGTGTGGGACTTTCCTGTTGAGTTTAGTGTGTGTTAGGATCTCGAAGGGAAAAGAGTCTTTCCGTTGTTGAATAAGAATAATTACGAATGTCATTAAAACAACTGCCGTTGGCACCGTCGTTTGTCACTCCGCCTCCGACTCCAGTCCTTGCACACCACAAGGTTTATTTAACATTCACAATGGCTGGAATATAGGTGTGTTGACGAATTACTTGGCTTTTTTTTTGTACACCATTGCATTGTAATAGCCGATCCCACCAATGTCCCACACGAAAAGCGACTTACTACAAATAATTTAGCGCAGTCGCTATTCACTTGATAGTAGCTTCTACAGAGAACTATATTCTGTAAAGTAGCTGTGAATTTTAATGGTGAGTCATTTTGAGTAATCTTGGAAGCTTTCTTTGGTCAAAAGTAACACAGTAAGTTCCACGACTAATTTTAAAACAGTGACAAATTAGAATATTTGTTACTCCAGATTTCTGCCATTTCAGAGTACAGTGATCCCTCGTTTTTCGTGGGAGATGCATTCCAGAACCACCCACGACAAACGAAAATCCGCAAAGTAGAAACGGTATATGTATTATTTATAAATTTAAAAACACCATGTATCGTAATGTCCAACATATAGTGTTTCTTGTTGATTGCTAGAGGGCATGGGTATGTTGTAAATTAACTAGAAGTATGGTTTACCTTGCATAGCAATGCAAAGCATCCATCTTCAGAATTGCCACACTATAGTAACCCGAGGGACATCATGCATAGCAAAACCAAAGTGAGTCAGGGTTGCGCATCAATCTCCTGTTGCATTGAGGTCCAGTACACAAAATTAAAGCTTTTTAAACCCTCCCTAATACTTTTACCGACATAGATATTTCCCTTACTAACCATTCACACACTGTTCTGTGCATGCATTGTACCTTTACATCCATCCATCCATTTTCTGAACCGCTTAGTGGGGAACGGGGGTCGCGGGAGTGCTGGAGCCTATCCCAGCCGTCATCGGGCAGTAGGCGGGGGACACCTTGAACCGGTTGCCAGCCACACAGAGACAAACAACCATTTGCACTCACACTCACACCTAGGGACAATTTGGAGTCTTCAATCAGCCTACCGAGCATGTTTTTGGGATGTGGGAGGAAACCGGAGTGCCCGGAGAAAACCCACGCGTGCCCAGGGAGAACATGCAAACTCCACACAGGGAGGGCCGGAGGTGGAATCGAACCCGGACCCTCCTAACTGTGAGGCGCACGTGCTACCCAGTGCGCCACCGAGCCGCCACCTTTACAGTAAATAAATCAAAAAAACACGTGATATTGTCATGCGGCCCAACTCCTTCTGCACCGGTTGGTGCGCATGGCCGACTGCGCCTCCTGGGCTTGAACTAAGTTACGTCTGCATAGAGGCACACCCTGCACTATCGGGGCTCATTGCCACTGTCCCAACTCCTGGTGCTTTTGTTTTTTCTCCAGTGCTTTTTTTCTTTTTACCCCGTGCTTGTCCTCAGTGAAGCACTGCTCAGAGGCATGAGCACGATTATGCCTGCTGTCCAGACTTTCTGCACGGTGGTGCATTTTTCCTTCGTGCACGGCTGTGTCACGTCTCCGCTCTCGCCCTCCGCGCTAGACCTCGCCAATTCGAAACTGCGCGTGCTAATCGGCACTGATCGCCACCACCTGTCTTGTGCAGCCACGACACGAGGTCGCTGACCGACTCGTCAGTCACCTCGTGCACCTGCTCTGCTGGCGTTCTAGCCTCCCTTTCCCTTTTAGCATTCCCTAAATAAACAGTCCGTGTTTGCATATGGTTTTCCTGGCTCTTTCATGACAGACAGGCCGCGCATGTCCGCAGTGACACACATTCCTCAGAGGCACGCCCCGCGCTATCAATGTGTATTTAAACGGCGTTTTCCCATCATTCATAAACCTGCTAAGTAGCGCCTCCGCAAAGTGGCGAGGATCACTGTAACGCATTAAATGCATTATTGTCATCACTGCCTGCAGGTACCGTATCCTCCACACCATAAGGCACACTTAAAAGCCTTTTTATTAGGTGCGCCTTTTGTGTGGACCAAATTCCAAAATCTGTAAATTTGTTTTGTGTGGCTTCCTTAATATGCAGGCGTAATATGAAGACCCGATGAACCAATCAGAGGACATTATGTTTTAGGTAGACTGGGGCAAAAAAATAATCAGAGGACCGGACGTAACACGTAGAGGAGTACGTACCTCCGCCGCCATTGGTAAATAAATACTATCGTTTGTGCAAATCTGTAAAGTTGTTTTGTGTGGCTTCCGCCACACAGGGAAGTAATATACAGGCACCCGATGAACCAATCAGAGTCCATTACATTTTACGTAGATTGGGGCGGTACACCAATCAGACGACTGGATGTAACACGTACGTACCCCCACCGCAATTGGTAAATAAATACTGTAGTTTGAGCAAAGTACGTACCTCCGCCACCATTGATCAATAAATACTACCATTTGTGCAAATCTGTAAAATTGTGGCGGAAGCCACACAAAACAACAGAGACATAATGTACAGGCACCCGATGAACCAATCAGATGGATATTTTGTTTTATGTACATAGATCGGGGAGATAAACCAATCAGAGGACTGTACATAACACGTTGAGTACGTACCTCCGCCGCCATTGATAAATAGATAACATCGTTTGTGCAAAGAAAACAGCATTACGACCCTCTAAAATGGCATAGACAACGAGACACGCTTACAAGGCACGATTAGAGGTTTCTGGAAAGCCAGGATCATTGCAGAAGAGCAACATGACAATGACGAGAGGGAACTTGGCATGTTTAATTTGGATACAGAAGATGAGGACTTGGACGATTTGCGTATGAATATCGATTAACAATATTGTGAGTACAGTAGAGTACATGGATTAAAAGTAGAATAAAGTACAACCGAACTCACTGTCTTGCTCTCGTGACGTTTTTTTGTTTACCGTAAGTCATGCCATGCATGCGCCCTATGCGGTGCGCCCTAGGTGTGGATTAAATACAAAATAGACCCCGCAATTGAGTCTGCGCCTTTCAACCCAAAGCGCCTTATGGTGCGAAAAATACGGTAATCAAAATATGAGTGTTTCTTGAATTTGTGTGTATGTGTGTGTTTGTTTTATTTGTGTCACTTACTTTCAATTTTCTTAATCCTCACTTCCCAAGGAATGAACACAACCACACTGTTGTAAAGGACTCGAGAAATTTTCTTCAGCATCTGCAGAATAAAAAAAAGAGTTCAGGGATGAGAATCTTCCGCGGATCCGCGGATTTCCATGTTTTTTTCCGTCGGGAGTATCATTTGCGTGAATCGTGTAGAGCCGTTGAGAAAATTGTTTTTATATGGGGGGGAGCGACTGGCAGCAGTATTGCGACAATAGCCGCCTTATTTTCGGCAGCATTTTGGCGCTACTTTCGTCACATCATTTGCCTACTCATTTGCCTAATTAGCAAAGGTTTTAGCCAGCATGGCGAAAGTTTTAGAGAAAAAAGACGAGGATCGTGCCAGGGAAATAGACAAGTCGAACGGGATCAGGAACTGCTTCAGATGGGTATGGCCCGAGAGCAGCGTCATCTTACAACTCGGAACACAGTCCGTAACCACCTGCCTTACGGAACATATCCGTAAATTAGATGTCCCGGGGAAGGTTTGTCCATTCTTTGTCAAGATGTGATAAACTATGGAGGTCGCGGCACTTCGAACATTAAGGAGCACATCAAAACAAAAAAACACAAAGGTACATTTTTACTTTTACAAGCATGTGGGTAACATGATGTTACATGTAAGTTAATGTTAGGCTATTGTCATGATATCGTTAAAGAATAAATCTTCAAAGATAGATAGATAGATAGATAGATAGATAGATAGATAGATAGATAGATAGATAGATAGATAGATAGATAGATAGATAGATAGATAGATAGATAGATAGATAGATAGATAGATAGATAATAAATCATTTTGAGTTGATATTACTCAGCCAGTCTGAGAAAACGGATTTAGATACTAATATATATATATATAGATATGAAGAAGAAATACCATTTATATATCGTCGTACATGGTGTTTTCAATAATGGTCATGGTGATCTTCAATTTTATTCCTTATAGAAAAATTAAAGATCACCATGACCAACTACCAGTTACCATCGGCCACGCAGACTGCAGCTACATCCAGCTGTTCTCAACCACAGCAGATGCATGCAATGTTCAGAAGTCATCCAACATGTCCGGTGAAGGAGCCGGAAGTCAAAACCGCTGATATCAATACGTGATAGAGTGGCAAATTCACAGGTATGAATTTGTGTTAGCGAAATCAAATGATATTTAAAAATGAAGATGAACAAGTTTTATGAGAATGTATTTTAATCTTTGTTTCACTTAATGTAGGAAACTGGCATGGATTGAAAATGGTACAGTTGATCAATGTATATACTGGTAGGTGCTTAGAACTAGTGGTATCTTGCTGTGTAGAGATATATTTATTATTCATTTAGTAGCTTATAATATGTCTGCTTTTAAATTGTAATAGAAGGGAATTTGATCAAAGTGGTGATGGTGTTTTACATTATACATTACATTATCAGATTAGCTGCCTTTTCTTAATTATACGAGAAGCCTTTTTAATAATTATGGTGTATGTTTATTTTAATGAAATGTAATGCTTCTAATATTATCTATATATTATTATACAGGCAATGGTTCTTTGTGTAGTTGCACAAAATAATCTCCCTCTGTCCATGGCACCTGTAATGATTGATCTTGCCAAGGAACTTGCCCGTGACAAGAAGGCATTAGACTATTTGACTATGGACAACTGCGTCCTATCTTATGAAGAACGGTCTTGCAAAAACACTGCATAACAGAACACTTGAGAACATCCGGAACTGCCATTTTTCTCTCAACATTGATGAGAGCACCAGCAACAACAACAAGAGGGTGCTTGCTATTCTGGTGAATTATTTCTCAATGTCGGATTGAAAGGTGGTGCTAGAGCATTTGGCTTCATTGGAGGTGATAACTGTTGATGCAGAGTCTCTGCATAAGGAACTTGTCAACCTTTTTGAAAATTTTGAAATACCATGGGCTAATCTGGTTTCCGTTCTGATGGACTCGTGCGCAGTCATGCACGGATCAAAGAGTGGACTGGAGACCCGGATCCGCAGTAATCAAGCACCCCATCTTCTGGATGTAGATGGCGACATTTGTCATCATGTACACAATGCATGTAAACAGTTTTGTTCAGTATTTGAACACTGGGCAGAAGGCCTGTTTACTGATCTCTACAATGACTCGAAGTGGTCTCCAGATCATAGAGAACACATGTCAGAGATATGCGAGCTTCTACATATCAAATACACAGTGCCAGAACGCTTCGTGAATCACCGCTGGCTTTCTGCATAAGATTTGCCTGTCGGCACTTTGAGGATCTGGGACGCTTTGCAGGTGTTTTATTATGCCTTTGTGTCTTCTGACCTGAGGCATGTGTATCATGGCATAGTGCTGGAGATTTATAGAAGAATGAATGTCAGTATCAGGAGCAGACAGAGAATTAAAGAAATCACAGAATCCCTGTCAAGGAAGAAGCTGACGGATGGTGGCAAAGCCAGGAAAGCACGCATCGTTGACAAAGTCCTCTTCAAGGCCAAACGAAGTCGTCTCCCGATTCAGTTTTATCAGGCTGCTCTGCCAATCTTGAAAAGATATGTATGTCTTTACCAGAGCACAGAACCACTAATCCATATCGTCCATGACAAGCATGAAGAGTTATTCCATGATTTTTTGGCATGCTACGTCAAGCCTGAAAGGATTCCAGCATCCTCCCGTGAGCTGGAAACCATGGATTTAGAAGATGCAGAGATTTTCTTACGAGAGAAGGACATCTTCACAGGCACAGCTGTTCAAGCCATCATTAAAGACAGCAGAAAGTATGACTCTACAGTTCTGCACTTTATGAGGAAAGCCACCAGGGCATTCCAGGTATGTGGGAAGTACCTGCAAAAGAAGATGGCATTGAATAACAAGCTTCTAAGATCCATTACGTGCATTGATCCTGCAGCTAGAGGGCATGCTGTGACATCCCGAGGCCTGAAGCAGCTCCAGGAAATGGTTGCAGTTTTGAATGAGGAAGAAAAGGAGAGGTTTTCTTTACAAGTTCAACAGATGCAGTCAGATATCAACCTTCCTTTGTACAACAGTAAAGAGATGAAGGTGGATGAATGGTGGGCTAAGGTTGCTGTTTTTGACAAGTATGCTGCTGTCTGCAAATTGGTATTCTTCGTTTTGAGTATCTTTCATGGACCGCAGGTTGAATCATCTTTTAATACTATGGATGACATCATGGACATTAGATCATGTCGTATGAATATAGAGATTTAAAGTGCCATTCAAACAGTGAAGTACCATGTGAAAACTAGGGATTCATCTGCTGTCACTTATTTCAAGAGAAAGGACATCCAGCATGATGTTGTGGACAAGAAACTGTGTTAATTTGCGACAATGTGCCAGTGAGTACAAAAAATACCTCAAAAGAAAGAGAGAAGCCAAAAAAAGAAAAGATGAAAAGACAACAGCTCAAGAACAAGAGTCAACTACAAAGCAAGGAAGAGGCAAAGCGCTGTGCTGCAAGGTCAGAAAGGAAAGCACTCAAAAAGCACCATTCAAGACTTGCATCTAAATCTGCCACGATTAAGAATATCACATCAAGGAGAACCCATGGTTTGACTACAAATACTACCACGCAGGACAAATCCACCAAAGGACACACATTGGTGCAATCTACATCAGTGCCCTCGATCTCAAAAACTGCAAATCCTCATACAGGAACATACCAGTCCATCTCTGAAGCAGCAAATACTTACATCAGGCCCAGTGCATCAACCACCACTAACTGTCTCCAGGCCATCTGACACCCAGTCCTCCTCTACTAGAGCACCACAACCCAGCACTTCAACTCCACAAGAAGACACTAATGTTCTCAATTCACAGCATAAGCGTAAAGCCAGACTGAATGTGCTAGAAATGTTGATGAAGAAAAGAAAGAAAAATAACTGAACATTATGACTGCACAGTAGCATGTACAGGACTGTCTCAGAAAATTAGAATATTGTGATAAAGTTCTTTATTTTCTGTAATGCAATTAAAAAACCAAAAATGTCATACATTCTGGATTCATTACAAATCAACTGAAATATTGCATCATTATTTTAATATTGCTGATTATGGTTTACAGCTTAAGAAAACTCAAATATCCTATCTCAAAATATTAGAATATTTCCTCAGACCAAGTAAAAAAAAAAAGATTTATAACAGCAAAACAAAATCAAACATTTGAAAATGTCCATTGATGCACTCTGTACTTGGTTGGGAATCATTTTGCACGGATTACTGCATCAATGCGGCGTGGCATAGAGGCAATCAGCCTGTGGTATTGCTGAGGTGTTATGGATGCCCAGGATGCTTCAATAGCGGCCTTTAGCTCATTTGCATTGTTGGGTCTGGTGTCTTTCAGCTTCTTCTTCACAATACCCCACAAATTCTCTATGGGGTTCAGGTCAAGGGAATTGGCAGGCCAATCGACGACAGTAATGCCATGGTCAGTACACCATTTATTGGTGGTTTTGGCACTGTGGGCAGGTGCCAGATCATGCTGGAAAATGAAATCATCATCTCCATAGAGCTTTTCAGCAGACGGAAGCATGTAGTGCTCTAAAATCTGCATTTCCTCTGGACTTGATGAAACACAGTGGACCAACACCAGCAGCTGATATGGCTCCCCAAACCATCGCTGACTGTGGGAACTTCACACTGGATTTCAAGCAACTTGGATTTTGCTCCTCTCCAGCCTTTTCTTCAGACTCTGGCGCCTTGACTTCCAAATGAAATACAAAACTTGCTTTCGTCTGAAAAGAGGACTTTGGACCACTCTGCAACTGTCCAGTGCTTCTTTTCCATAGCCCAAGTCAGACGCTTCTTCCGTTGTCTTGAGTTCAGAAGTGGCTTGACCATGGGAATACGGCTATTGTAGCCCATTTCCCGGACACGTCTGTGAACAGTGGCTTTTGATACCTGGACTCCAGCTTCAGTCCACTGTCTTTGAAGCTCCCCCAAAAACGTCTTTGATGGCTCCGCTCAAGTGGCAGCCTGTTACAGCAGCTCTGTCCTTTCTTCCCTTCTTTTAGTGTTTGGATTGTGTTATAGTGAGTTTTTTGTTGTTTTTCACCTTCTCACATTATTGAATTAGGCTAGTGGATGTTCACGTTGTAACATTCATAGTTTGTTCCCGACTGATTTTGGAACTTTTTGGTGCGGCGTCGGGTGAGCCATCCATACTCGGCTCCATTGTCTACACCTGCGATCAGCTGTTAGCCTGGCGCTACACACCCCTTCCCTGCGGGTTGCGGCCGGAGATCCCCAAGGAGATACAGCCGCGGAGAAGAGGATGCCGAGCCGGAGTAAAGTGCAGGCAGCGGAATAAACCGTGCTTGCCGTCGGTCATCATGGGAAACGTGAGATCTCTTCAAAGCACAATGGAAGAGCTAACGGCGCTAGCCAGGGCGTAGAGGGAATATTGCGAATGCAGTCTCATGTGCTTCACGGAGACATGGCTGAACGATCTCTCGCCCGACTCACACCTCTCCCTGGACGGTTTTCAAGTGGTGCGGGCTGACAGGAGTGCTACGGAGAGCGGTAAGAGGAGAGGGACTCGCTGTGTTTGTGAACGATAGATGGTGCCATCCCAGACACGTCAGCGTTAAAGAGCGACTCTGCTCCAGTGACTTGGAAATGTTGGTGGTTAGCATGCAACCGTACACCTTATTGTTATAACTGTGTACATCCCTCCCTCGGCTGTCGCTGCTACCACTACGAACCGGATCCACGCTATCGTTTCTAGGCTTCAAACCCAGCACCCCAAATCTCTCCTCCTCATCTCCGGGGACTTCAATCATGCTTCCCTGGCCTCTTCCCTCCCCACCATTACGCAATATGTTGACTGCCCCACCAGAAACGATAGAACTTTGGACCTGTCGTATGCTAATGTCAAGGATGCATACACCTCTTCGTCCCCTCCCCCCACTTGGTCGCTCGGATCACAACCTTGTCCATCTGGTCGCGGACTACACCCCGGTGGTTAAACGGTGTCCACCTGAGAGGAGGTCTGTGATGTTGTGGTCTGAGAAATCCACTGCCAGGCTCAGAGACTGCTTTGAGAGTACAGACTGGGAAGCTCTCTGTGGCCCCCATGGAAGTGACATTGACAGCGTGACCCACTGCATTACGGACTACATAAATTTCTGTGTGGAGACCACTGTGCCCTCCAAGTTGGTCCGGTGTTTTCCCAATAACAAACCCTGGGTGTCGTTCAAGATAAAGGCTCTGCTTAATGCAGGGGTCTCAAACTCCAGTCCTCGGGGGCCGCATTCCTACATGTTTTCCAAGTTTCCCTCGTTAAACACACCTGATTCAAATGATCAGTTCATCCTCACGTTCTACAGGAGCCTGATAATTGAATCAGGTGTGTTTAACGAGGGAAACTTGGAAAACATGTAGGAATGCGGCCCCCGAGGACTGGAGTTTGAGACCCCTGGCTTAATGGGAAGAAGAGAGCTTTTGGTTTGGGGGATGTGGTGGAGCTGCGTAGAATCCAAAAGGAACTCCGGCTGAAGATCAGGCAGGGGAAGGAGAACTACGGGAGGAGGCTGGAGAAGCAAATGGGACTTAACAACGCCAGAAACGTCTGGAGGTGTCTGCAGTCCATCTCGGGCCATGGTAAAGGGGTTGATCGGAAACCAGCTGATGGGGACAAGGACTGGGCCGATGAACTCATTCTGTTCTTCAACAGATTTGGTTCCGCCTCCCCCCCGCCCCTTCACCTCGCTTCGCACCTCATTCTGCCACCTTCATCACTCACTGCTGGGGTGGGGGCAGTACGGACCGGGACAGGGGGAGACTGAATAAGATGGTCAGAAGAGCAAGCTCTGTCCTGGGCTGTCCCCTGGACTCCATTGAGGTTGTGGGTGAGAGGAGGACGTTGATTAAGCTTAAATCCATCATGGACAACACCTCTCACCCCCTCCATGAGATTGTGCGGTCCCTGAGCAGCTCCTTTAGCGGCAGACTTCTGCACCCTCGGTGTAGGAAGGAACGGTTCCGCGGGTCCTTCTTTCCCTCTGCTGTCAGACTTTACAACATGCGTGGCACCTGATAAAAGGAAAGTGTTTCGTCTCTGCTAGCGGCACTTGTGTTTGTCCTCGTCTGTTATTTACCCTCTTTTGAAATTTTGGCACTTGTTTTATTCTTGCACTCGTATTATTCTTGCATTCATATGCGCTGCTGTGACAAGTGAATTTCCCCGCTGTGGGATGAATAAAGTTCTATCATCATAATAATCATTCTGGAAGCGACTCTTCTTCACAATGCTTTTAAGGCTGCAGTCATCTCTCTTGGTTGTGCAGCGTTTCCTGCCACATTTCCCCCTTCCAACAGACTTTTTGTGGATGTGCTTTGAAACTGCACTCTGTGAACAGCTTGCTCTTTGAGAAATTTATTTTTGTGTCTTATCCTCCTGATGGAGGGTGTCAATGATGGCCCTCTGGACAGCAGTCAGATCAGCAGTCTTCCCCATACTTGTGATTTAGTTTACTGAACCAAGTGTTTTTCAAGGCTCAGGAAGCCCTTGCAGGTGTTTCGAGTTAATTAGATGATTCAAGTGATTAGTTGAATACCCTACTATTATACTTATTCATGATATTCTAATATTTTGAGATAGAAATTTGAGTTTTCGTAAGCTATATGCTATAATATAATATATATGGTGGGTCTCATCACCAAGGGGGACGAGACTCGATACAGGCTGGAGGTTGACCTTCTGACCACGTGGTGCAGGGACAACAACCTCCTGCTGAACGTCGACAAGACCAAGGAGATTGTTGTTGACTTCCGGAAGGGTCACACCCAACACCTGCCGCTGACCATCGACGGTGCTGTGGTGGAGAGAGTGAGCAGCGCCAGGTTCCTGGGGGTGCACATCAGTGAGGATCTCTCCCGGTCCACCAACACCGCATCGCTGGCGAAGAAGGCCCAGCGCCGCCTGTACTTCCTGCGGAAACTCAGGCGAGCGGGCGCTCCTCCGGCCGTCATGACTACATTTTACCGCGGCACCATTGAGAGCGTCCTCTCCAGCTGTATTGCTGTTTGGGGTGGCAGCTGCACTGACTACAACTTGAAGGCCCTGCAGCGCATAGTGAACACGGCTGGTAAGACTATTGGTGCTTCTCTCCCCTCCTTGAAGGTCATTTGCACCTCCCATCTCACCCGCAAGGCGACCACGATTTGAGTGATGTGAGTCACCCCGCTCACTCTTTGTTTGATCTTCTGCCCTCTGGGAGGAGGTACAGGAGCCTGCGCTCCCGCACCACCAGACTCACCAACAGCTTCATACTCCAGGCTGTTAGGATCCTGAACTCGCTCCCCCTTTCTGCGTAGCGTCCTGTACTTTGCGCTATGCTTGCTGTCTGCTTTATGCACACTGGCTCAGTTTTGCTCCTCTTATTTGTTGGGTTATTTGTTTATTACTTATTCGTCGCTCATATTATTTATTTATTATTTATTGTTTCTGGTTTGTGCCTTCTTGTTTTTATTTTGTGTCGTCTACTTGTTTGTCTATCGTGTACTATGTCTCGTCGCCGTGGGATAGAGGAAACGGAATTTCGGTTTCTTTGTGTGTCTTGACATATGAAGGGATTGACAATAAAGCTGACTTTGACTTTGACTTTGATAATCAGCAATATTAAAATAATAAAAGGCTTGCAATATTTCAGTTGATTTGTAATGAATCCAGAATGTATGACATTTTTGGTTTTTTAATTGCATTACAGAAAATAAAGAACTTTATCACAATATTCAAAATTTCTGAGACAGTCCTGTACATATTGATGTAAATATTTGTATATAAACTTTTGAATGAAACACACAGATTAACTCATTTTATTATAAGAAAGACTGGATAAAACCGCTCACAACAATCTGTGGCAAGGTACTTCAGTGTTTAAATATTTGTCATGATTTATTTATGATTTATATGCTAACTACCGTAATTTTCGGACTATAAGTCGCTCCGGAGTACAAGTCGCATCAGCCATAAAATGCCCAAAAATGTGAAAAAAACATATATAAGTCGCTCCGGAGTATAAGTCGCATCAGCCATAAAATGCCCAAAAAAGTGAAAAAAAACATATATAAGTCGCTCCGGAGTATAAGTCGCATTTTGGGGGGCAATTTATTCGACAAAATCCAACACCAAGAACAGTCATGAACGAGCAACAACAGGCTAAACGATAGGTATGCTAACGTGACATAAACACAAACGAAGAGCTGAGAACGGCCCTGACGTAAAATTCAGAGTTATTTAAAAAACTATTACATAAAAAACACATTAATAAAACCATATGTGTCACTCCAATTCATTAAATCCATCGATCGTCCTTTGTCAACAATGCGTGCGCGCCGCTGACGGCGCGTGCACTTCAAAATATTCCACAGGCCCATATAACGATATATAAATTATATATCAAATAACTATTATATAAGAAATAATGTTATCAAACCATCTGTGTCACTCCAAATCATTAAATCTATCGATCGTCCTTTGTCAACAAACGGCGCTTGCACTTCAAAATATTCCACAGGCACATATAACGATATATAAATTAGATATCAAATACCTATTATATAAGCAATAGTATTATCAAACCATCTGTGCACTCTAAATCATTAAATCCATCGATCAAATTCCTCGTCCTTCGTCAACAACGCCGCGCGTGCGCCCTGACGTCAGCCTCGTCGTCATTCCACAGATCTACTATATAACTATATTGTAGCGTTAACAAAGTACAAGGAAAGACGTGGGTTTGGTAAACGGCTCTTTATTTAACAAAACAAACTTCCAGGCGTGTGGCGGCGTGGACTTCCAGCCACGGAAGTGGAAGAGAGCTCCATAGAAGCCATGACCGAGCCCCATCCACCGTCCCCGGACAGCCACCCGGCTGAGCGCCGGCCCTCGACTTCCATCCACGGAGGTGAAAGACAGCTCGTTAGAGTAGGACCGGGCGTGCGTAAAAGCATTGTCCGAGCCCCATCCACCGTCCCTGGACAGCCACCCGGCCGAGCGCCGGCCCCCGACTTCAATCCACGGAAGTGAAAGAGAGCTCCGTAGAGTAGGACCGGGCGTGGGTAAAAGCCATAATAGTTTTTCAAACCTTCTGTGTCACTCCAAATCCTTAAATCCTTCAAACTCTTCGTCCGCCGTGTCACTTAGAAACAAAGCCGCTAATGATGCCGGTAGTACGTGGGGCCCTTCGTCATCTTTGTCATCCCGTGATCAATCTTTGTCCTTTATGTAAACAACCGCCGCGCCACGCCGCGTCGCGCTGCTGACGTCACTTGAAATTCAAATTACAGTAATCCCTTGCTACATCGCGGTTCGTTTATCGCGGTTTCACTTTTTTTTTTTGGAACATTTTTGAAAATTTTTGAAAAAAAAACCACATATAAGTCGCTCCTTATTATAAGTCGCCCCCCCCCACCCAAACTATGAAAAAAAACGCGACTTATAGTCCGGAAATTACGGTATGTCTTTATAATTAATCTTTCACAATTCATTTCCAAAAGATAGGTATTATGAGTGTTCTTTGATAACAAGATATGTGGTTGTAGATATATGTTGCAAAAAATAAACAGTTTTCATCAAAAGGAAAAACTCCAGAATTGATTGTGCCATTTTGATGTATTAAATTCACCTTGATAGCCCACCAAGCAGGAATATTTTTTTAACAAAACTGTTGAAATTGAGTGATGAAAATAATGGTTTTAGGGTTCCTATACTGCCAAAATCCAGGAGTTTCCAGGGAGCTTTGCTACCTGGGCCCCCTCCGGGACGTTGCCCCTGGCCCCCTGTGGCCCCCAATGGGGGCCTGTGGGCCCTATGGCCCCCAATAGGGGCATGTGGCCCCCAGACCCCGGCTACTTTTCAGTGTTTTTTTTTCATTTGCCGTTCTCATCCCTGAGAGTTGTTGGAGACAGCCAAAAAACAACAACAATAAACAACAACTTTGTTGGAGACATCAACCACTTCTTTGTAGCTTTTAGCGGGCCGATGGCCTCGTGGACCGCAACCACACGTAATAATTCGTGATACCAAAGAAAATGGTTGGAACTGAGAAAAAGAATAAGTCTGGGAACATGTATGAACACATAATGAAACATTTTGAAAAAAAAGAAAAACAATTTGCGAATATGTGATGGGGTGGATGATGTGGGTGATGAATTGTGAATATGCTTGGGTTGACTGTAGTTTTAAGTAAAAGCACCAATCACAGCTTGCAATGGTGGTTTTATGCAAGTAAATATGGTCCAGCGTGTAGCTCATTATTTTGTTACCTCATATCTGCAGAGGAGCGAGTCGGGAGGAGGGAGAAAGGCAGTATTTTGGGAAAATAAGAAGAGGCTTTTCGATCTGTTCTCATGGAGATGATGCTAAAGATGGCGTCACATCATTGCCGTGTGTAATAAATGAACCTCCATTTAATGCTTTATGTTTCAATTGGGGTTGAATTTAAGTTAAATATAAAGTCAATACCTTTACCCAAAAGAACTTTAACTTTACAGATTAACAGAGTCAATCTCCCTCCATAGCAGTCTGTCACCCTGGATGTGCGGATTGCATATTGACGTCGAAGACGGATCTATGTTACATAATTGTTCAGGTTGCATAAAATCTGATGTATCTGATCTGGGACCACATATGAAAACGACTCTTATTGGATTTGGGATATAATCGTATTTCGTACTAAAAATCGTACTATTCAGATTGTCAGACAAAAAAAATCTGACACATCACAGACAGGCACAGATGGGCAAAAAATCTGATGTGGGTCACACTTGCCTGCAATGTGAATTTCGCTTCAATTGAGCTAACAACGGGTCTTCAGTTGACCAATACTACATCATGAGAAGGCCCAATATCTTTTTTTTTTTTTACATATTTAGAATCATATGTAGAACAAACAGAGAGTCCTCTACAGGCTGTTTTGGCCATCAATGGCTCACGTTGACCTACGCAAAATATGTACTTTGAAATCCAATTAAGTTCCCCAGTGAGCACGATCAACTGGTGCTCAGTGTATAGGTCTACGTCAACTGGGTCATGTTCCAGGTAGATGGTTCAGCAAACTTGAGTCTAATCGTGAGCTCAAGGTTGACATACCTTGGGATGGAAAACCTTGAATATCCGGTTCCAGAACAGCTGATATGAATTACCGTACTTTCCGGACTATAAGTCGCAGTTTTTTTCATAGTTTGGGCGGGCATGTGATTTATACTCAGGAGCGACTTATGTGTGAAATTATTAACACATTATATCATTCCACGTTAGCGTTGAGGTAGCGTGATTTATTTTGAAGGCCGTTTTCAGGCGATACCACTTCCTGTTTTACATTCGTGTACATATGTCGGTTACAGTGGTACAGGAGTCATTGACGATGTAAGTGGGTCTCTAACAAGAGAAATGAATGATCACATGTGTCTAACCTTTAGGACAATGTAGTATTGCTCCAAATGTTTGTTTAAATTCCTTTAGAGGTCCGTTTTCGCGTGTTAGCACGATCGCGAATTAGCATCTGTCCGCTAACTTGTTAGCCTGCCCAATACTTCTTGTTAACATGTTACATGCACACACGTATAATACCGTATTTATTCTAATTATTGCCCATATTCTAATAATCGCCTAGTGTGTTAGCGATGACAAATGAAAAACATTGATACCTCTATCGCCCATGCTGCTAAAAATTCTCCCCAAAACTTCCGTTTTCCTCCGCAACCGCATGCCGACGTCATTGCGCAAGTTTAAATATGACTGATTTGACAGCACGTCGAATGTCCCTTTTAAATTGTTTTTCTCCATAAACTATGATACAATTACACTCGTCACTCCGCTACAATATCCTCACACAATTACATTATCGGGGCGTGCGCTCGAACAAGACGATCGCGATAACATGACGTGCGCAACATGTGATGTGCGACGATAATGTGTCGCATCGATGGAGCGTCAATTGACGCACCCCGCTGTTAGCGGTAGATCAACACAGCCGCTGTTCTAGTGTTAAGAACACCAGTGAAATGCAGGTATTGCAAACTACATAAGGAAAATATACATATCGCCCATTTCTTTGCCCCTTGGCGATCGGACAAAAAGTGTTCTCTATTAATCGCCCACACTGTTGGACATACCCCTTCTCTAATTATCGCCCTGGGCGATAATTAGAATAAATACGGGATTTATATTTTCAATATTTATACAAAATTTTCTGTATGTTATTTATACTATGAATGTGTTATTTACATGTTTGAAACAATTATTTAATGTTCTAATAATAAAATATGCACTTAAATGGTTTCATATACATTTATTAACACAAAAGATTTACAGATTTCAACAAAAAAAAAAAAAATGTACAGATGAGAGGGTGACTGTACTTCGCGGATTTTACTTATTGTGGGTGGTTTTTGGAACCAATTATCTTCGATAAACGAGGGATTGCTGTATAGCTTGCAATTGCTGGCCCATGTACTCTATTTTTTTCATTCTTCTCAGGTAACGTGCTTTCTCTGCAATGTCCACGTTGGTCTTTGTCAGATGTTTATTTATGTAGACATCTGTGCCTTTGAGCATCTTACCATCTTTTAGGAGTGCAATTTTGTGCTTCCTGTTGACAAATCTCAGAATGACCGCTGGCTTGTCACTTCTGTGTCTTCTGGGTAGCGGATGACAGGCTCAACCTGGTTGGAGTACATAGTAATTCCATTTGTTTGCAGAAATGCAGCCACTTGTTGCTTGGCTGAGCTTGCGTGTCGCTCACAGCCGTCACTGCTTGCCGTCACCACCCTTGAATAAGATAGTGGTTTAATTGATATTCCAGTGATGACAATGTCATTTATTCTAGTATTTTGCTGAAGGTCTGCGATCCGACTTTCAAGGTGGGCAAGCCGCTTGTCCTTCTCTGCATTGAGCATACAGAGCGTCTTTACCTCTTCCACCAGTGCCAACATCTGATTCTGCTGCATCCTCCCAGTTAAACTTCTTCTGAAAGAAAGTCAGGTGACTTTTTTATGTCCTCGACATCCTCAGTTTTTTTTCGGCCCCATATTGCTCTCTTTGGACCCAGCAATTTTTGACAGCTCAATCTGCTGTTCCCCGGTAGATCAGCTGTTAGCTGGCAGCTAACCCTGTCAGCCATAGACGTCTATCTTGTATAGATCTAATTTAGACATCTAAAATTGGTTTCCGTATAGACCTAAAATAGACGTCTAAATTAAAAACATTAAATATGATCTTTCGAAATTTTAAAGTCTGAACCAGCTGTAAATTGTATAAATAATGTACAGAAGTTGTTTGGATTTGTGTTTAACAAGCATATTGATCTTACATGTGAATTGGTTATTTCTGTAATCTGATATAGACATCTATTTTAGGTTATAGACTTCTAAATTACGTCTATATATATATATAAACCTAAAATAGACATCTAAATTAGTTTATTTTAGGTTATTTTATAGACGTCTAAATTACGTCTATATATAGACCTAAAGTAGACGTCTAAATTGGGTTATTTTAGGTTATTTTATAGACGTCTAAATTACGTCTATATATATATACCGTTTTTTCATGTATAATGCGCCCCATGTATAATACGCACCCTAAAAATGGCATGCCGATGCTGGAAACTTTTTTTTAAAGTCCCAATGATCGTCACACACATCTGGGTGTGGTGAAATGTGTCCTCTGCATTTGACCCATCCCCGTGTGATTTGGATCCATCCCCTGGGGGAGAGGGGAGCAGTGAGCAGCAGCGGCGCCGCGCTCGGGAATCATTTGGTGATCTAACCCCCCAATTCCAACCCTTAATGCTGAGTGCCAAGCAGGGAGGCAATATTTTTATAGTCTTTGGTATGACCCGGCCGGGGTTTGAACCCACAACCTTCCAGTCTAAGGGTGGACACTCTACCACTAGGCCACTGAGCTGGTTTTTCATAGCCTCCGTAAGGTATATGTATTTTCAAAGCCGTTTTGTTCATCTAAAGAAACGACTTTCTTTCAGATCATCTTTGGGAACAACCGGATGTTATTCTGCCGGTCAGTATCACTGGGCATGCAAACTCGATAGCGAAGAAATATGTGAGACTCTCAACGGGATCACCAATATTTGAGTGATGTTCCAGTTATTTATCACAATTATTTATTATTATAATAATAATATATATAATATATATAATAATTATTTATTATTCACAATTGTCATGGTGATCTTTCTGGTGATTTCTTAACTAGGCTGGATGTATTTTTTTTGTTGGCGTTGATTTCTCCGACTGCCCAGAAAGGCACCACCGCGATCAGTTAGGTTAAAATGAAAAGAGAGGAAAGTGACAAGCTTTTTCTTAAATGAACACGTTTGACATTGCTATAGTGTCAGCTTTTAATTATATTGCGCTGTCATTTTAAAGAAAATTAATAGATGCAACAATATTAATTTGCTTTGAAAATACCTGAGTAATAAAATGGATGGATGGATGAATGATGATCACAATTAAGTAGAAAGTCTCCTTTGTAATATATACTCCTTGTAGCATGTAACGGTACCCAAAAAGAGGAGTTTCTTTGCATCGAGGTTTATGCAAAGAGCTCACGTAATTATATTGTTGCTTTTTGGTGAAGTGAATGAGTGTTCCGTCTGTACGACTGGTCTTTGAATGCAGCCCGCTTCAATGGCAGAACGCAGATGAATTTAAAGACATCAAATGAGAATAATCCTTTATAAAACTTAAAATTGACTGACGCAAACGTGAGTTCTTCATGTTTTTATTGAAAACAACATAGTGCTGACGCCGCACGACGCCGTACGACATCGGTTTTTCGCTTTCCAAATAAGGCGTGCGCGCTCCCGCGGCAGGGGGAACAAAATCTCACGGGGGAACCAAATCTAGCACAACAGCTGCCTCCGTATGATATCCGGTTTGCGATGGAGATTAAAAAACAAACAATATTTGACAATAACACACCATCAAGGATTGCACCATCGCATCAAACGATGTGTCGTCAATTATGAATTTTACTGACTAAGTGTGTTGGGCAGGATGGCTGAATGCGATGCGCGATTGACAACAAACAAGAAGAAAGGTGATTTAAAGTTTTATTTCGAGGGAGATTTTCTTAAAAAAAACCAAAAAAAAACAAAACAAAAAAGAAATTGTACCCATGTATAATGCGCACCTCAGATTTTAGGACAATAAGTTAGTTAAATTTTGCGCATTATACATGGTAAAAAACGGTAGACCTAAAATAGACGTCTATACTAGGTCTATCTGTAGACCTAATTTAGACGTCTATATTAAGTCTACACATATACCTAATTTAGACATCTATTTTAGGTCTATACAGTCAAACCTCGGTTTTCGAACGTCCCGGTTCTTGAACAAATCGGAATTCTAATTTTTTCACTTCGGATGTTGAACAAAATTCAGAGGTCGAACCTCGCGAGATGAGCCGGGAGGACCCGAGAAAACCCGACCGCGCGGCCCGGATGCCAACTGACTTGTTATTGTATTTTCGTTACTTTGAGGATTGTATCAACCCCTAATCATGCCTCCAAAGAAAGCAAGTGGGAGCAGTAAAGCAATCCTAAAACACAAAGACGCTCTTAAAGCAATGAGACAGTGAGCGCCTGGCGCGCTGCGGTTGTGCGATCGGACCAAATTAAGCTCCCTGCGCACTGAGATCCACTAAAAGTTTGGAAAGTACATCAGGACTTTAAAAATATTTTCACAATAATGCGACCAGCGCGGTGCAGTTGCGCGGTCGGCGGCGCACTACGGTTGCGCGTTTGGCGGTGCGCTGCAGTTGCGCGATCAGACAAAAATGCGCAAATGAAAAAATGCTTAAAAAAGGCGTTTTTTAGTCTTGGAACGGATTACATTATTTGTAATGGGGAAAATAGATTCGGAATTCGAACGATTCACTTCTCGAACCGCCTTCTGGAACGGATTGTGGTCGAAAACCGAGGTTTGACTGTATTTCACAATTATTATTGCTGTTGTTTATGTCAATTCTAGACATCTGTGTCAAAACACAACAGTGGAGCATTATTCAAGGCCTAATCCAACTGCATCAGTTGAAAATTGTGATTGAAGGTCACATCAGATGAAATGCTGAGTTTTCACTCAACCAGACACCAAATTGCATATTAATTATTCATTGTCACACTGCTCTCTTAAAGACAATTTATTCTAATGGAGCCTGAGCAGCTTTAACACTGTAATTAAATACCGCTATCACAACAGGACATAAATTTACTCTGACTGCATTGCCCAACATAGCTTTCTGTAGCCTGAGTTTATCTTGGTGAAACAGAAACAGTTAAAGTGGATCAAAAACTTCTAAAACACATGGGAAGGGAATCTTGTCTGTTTGTTTTTTTCCAATCATTATGGCTGTGATAATCAGATATTGCAGCACAAGAGAAAATTATCAAAAAAGAGCGGATATCAGTAAATATTCTGATGTTGTGCTAGGCATATATTTACTTAAACTACTCTTCCCAGACACGTTTTGATTAAACTCACGGTGAATGATGACAACGGTAGGAATGAAATATAAATGTGACATAAATAGTGTACAATTTAATCAGTGTCAAGTGTATGTTCAGGATCAGGCCCTTATTTGATCAAAGCAATACCTAGGGCCTTGTAATATGGAAAAACATATGCATTAACACCATTATTGAAATTCAAATATTAGAAAGAAAGAAAGAAATCGAGGTACAAAACAATACATGAAACAAACTTGAAAATCAAGGCCCCAAACCTTTTCTTTTCATTATTTTTTCTGTTTTGCCTTCTTTTTCCAAAACAATCAAATACTCCTGAATTGGGAATTTGGAGCATGTCCTTCGGGACTTGGAACTTACAGCAAGGATAGTTCATAATTCAATTACATGCTGAGAACCAAGCTTATGTTTTAAAAACTATCGATCCATTTTCTGAACCGCTACAAGTATTGTGGGCATGCTAGAGTCTATCCCAGCTGATTTCAGGCAGTAGGTGGGGACAAACTGAACTGGTTGCCAGCCAATTGCAGGGCACACATAGACGACCAACCATCCGCACTTACACTCACTCCAATGGGCAATTTGGAGTGGAGAGAGGGAGGAGCACATGCAAACTCCACATAAGAGGGCAAAACCCAAAACCTCTGCACTGTGAGGCAGCGTGCTAACCAGTCAACCACCATTCCACCCCTTTTAATAACTATTTGATATAATTTTATTTTTTTTAAACATTAAGACCGTACACTCGCTCCCCCACCACACACAAAATTTAAAGCTTACGTATCACGTTTATAAATTCTTCCGTTTTAAGTTTTACTCATTTAGTTGTAGCTTATATAAAGTGGAACAATGATGCTTTTGTCTGAATTCCTCATTTGGATAACATCACAGGTCCCTCTTTTATACTTGTTCTGAGGTGCGGCTCAGCCCAAGCCGTTTTGGTGCGGTCTCTTTAAATGCAAATGAATACTTCACATCCCACTCCCTCCAGGACACAAGATATGCACCTCCCTTTCCGGTCAGACATATTTGTAGTTCTTTAGCTGAGGTAGCGTTTACTTACGCAGCAAACTTTTTGATTGATTAAGAGATGTCAATGGCAGATGACTTGTCCATACATAGATCACATGTAATAAAATAAATCCCCTCACAATATTTATCAACACGTCTTGTAAACAAGCACTGCAGTCAAGTTAACCAGTAAGCTAATTCTAGCATTAGCGAGAAGCTAACGATTGCATTCAACAGATTGTGTTCCCCAAGAATAATACAGCACCTTCGATGCAATTCTTCTGATAAAACTACTCAAAATACACCCACATAAAGTGAAAACAGAGCGCACAGCTCTAAAATCAGCAGAATGCTATGAAAACTATTGCATCATAGACACGCAATGATATGGAAATGAAATGCAGTTTATTACTTTTGTGTCATCTCAAGCTTACCACTTTACTGTGTCCGTCGTTTCCATAGATTGAAGGAAATGAACCATCAACGAAACAAAGTCTTTCAGTGAATCCTTCTCGATACTAACAAAACAATTCTGAGAGACTCGTCCTTGAACAAGCAGGACTTTGCCCACAGATGTGGGAACACTGCTTGAAAAATGAAATTTGACCAGGCACTTCTTTGAGGTTCTGATGCTGGAGGACGATGCAATGAATTGTGTGGATTGATGCATCCAACAATTGAACATTTTGATCTCTCCATTTCAGCATCCTTGAGTTGTTTGGACTACAAAAGTCTCACCGAGTTATAAACTAGGCGGATTCATTTTAAACATGGCGAAATAAATATGTTCTTGGTTGCAGATATATAGTATTAAAATGGTTAACAAATATCACAGAATCTACTTCTGTTTCCGGTTTTCCGCTTATCCGCCATGTTTATGACTCGGATTTTTGTTTGTCAACACCCATTACCTTGTTTGGTTTGTCCCACCTCAACGGATGTAATGTAATAGATAAAGAAATGTCATAGAAAATGAAGAAATCTGAACAGAGTAAAAAATAGCCCCCCAAAATGATCATAACAGTATCTCTGTAGCACCTGGAGGGTTATATTACACTTTTCTACACTCCCGGATACTCCAGATACACAAGAGAATGATTTTAAAAGCGAAAAAAGTCGATCTTCCATGATACGTGTCCTTTAAGGGCAATGGTCTGTTTTGTTTGTGCTACGTTTGTGCTGGTTTTTGCTGCAGCACAAACACGGCACAAACAAAACAGACTATTTCCCTTAAATTTTGCGTGGAGTGGGGGGCCAGCTTCACACTATACGCCTCACACACGCGCGCGCAGAAAACAATAACTATTTTATATCGCATAATTGAACTGCTCATTGCTTCAGCCTTCTTCCATAATCCTGCCACTTTCGCCTTCAAACAAGGATCTAGTCTCCGTGCTGGATCCTTCACTCTAGCTTTAAAATCTCACCACATCACTGACAGCTCTCATCACAATCACAAACGACCTTGCCATTTCTGCTGACTCAGGAAATAGGACATAATTATCCACCATCCATCCTCGTCTTCAGCTCTTTTCTGGGCCACTTCAATACCTTTTTCCAAACGAAAACAGTTTGTCCACAATTTCAGCTTCAGGTCCACTTTTGTGGCAGTTAATCAAGGCATATAACAAGTTAACATGATCTTGTGTCCCGTTTCTAGTTTTCTTCCTAGTTTTTTTTCCAAGTTTGATCTGAACAGGGATTGTGCCTGTGACCACATGATTTGATTTTTAGAATGCTTGTTGCAGCACACTATTGTCAAGTTAATTTTTACCACAAATGTACAGCTCTTCATTACAGAAATAAAAAAATGACATGGTTTTGATAGAAGTCATACTAGTTTGTATACATACATCAGCTCCTGCTGTCTGATAGCCCCTGGTCCTTGTTAGGCGTCCCTCATACTTCAGAACTATCTCTCTGGCATGCCTGGAATACAAAATAATGGACATTGAGACTTTGAAAATACAACTGTTACATCCAAGAATAATGCGAGAATAATGTCTGAATGCCTATACCTCGGTTTACGACAACCTCAAGTTACGTTTAGTGTTTACGACATACAGTCAAACCTCGGTTCTCGAACGTCCCGGTTCTCGAACAAATCGGAATTCGAACAAAAAATTTGAGATTTTTTACTTCGGTAGTCGAACAAAAATTCGGAGTTCAAACCTCGCGAGATGAGCCGAGAGGACCCGAGAAAACCCGACCGCGCAGCCCGGATGCTGACTGACTCCGTTCGTTGTTATTGTATTTTCATTACTTTGAGGTTTGTAATCATGCCTACAAAGAAAGCAAGTAGGAGCAGTAAAGCCATCCTAAAACACAAAGACGCTCTTAAAGCAATGCGACTGAGCGTCTGGCGCGCTGCGGTTGCGCGATCGGACCGAATTAAGCTCCCTGCGCACTGAGGTCCACTTAAATTTTGGAAAGTACATCAGTTATCTGTTCCAGAAAGAGAGGTAACTTAAACTCTGTGTCAGTTACTGTGCGGACAGTACAGAGGAATCACACTCCTCAGCCTCCCCTTCCAATCAAGATTCGGGATGTTGCCGTGCATTTCTCGTCCAGTGCTCATTAGTGTTCAGCCAGCAACCATTTTTATATTCCACCGACTATCCCAAGATTGCCTACCTCATAGGCTGTCTCTGGGGCCACAGCAAAAGTCAAAGTCTGCTTTATTGTCAACCTCTTCACATGCCAAGACACACAAAGAAATCGAAATTACGTTTCCACTATCCCACGGTGACAAGACATAGTACACGACATACATACAAGCAAAAAACACAAAATAAAAACAAGAAGGCACAAACAATGAATAATAAGAGTGATGAATAAATAATAAATAAACAAATAACACAATAAATAAATAAATAAGAGGAGCAAAACGGAGCAAGTGTGCATACAGCAGACAGTCAGAATATAGCGCAAAAGTACAGGACGCTACGCAGAAGGGGGGAGAGAGTTCAGGATCCTAACAGCCTGGAGTACGAAGCTGTTGGTGAGTCTGGTGGTGCGGGAGCGCAGGCTCCTGTACCTCTTCCCAGAGGGCAGAAGATCGAACAAAGAGTGAGCGGGGTGACTCACATCACTCACAATCGTGGTCGCCTTGCGGGTGAGATGGGAGGTGTAAATGTCCTCCAAGGAGGGGAGTGAAGCACCAATAATCTTACCAGCCGTGTTCACTATGCGCTGGAGGGCCTTCATGTTGTAGTCAGTGCAGCTACCACCCCAAACAGCAATACAACTGGAGAGGACGCTCTCAATGGTGCCACGGTAAAATGTAGTCATGACGGCCGGAGGAGCACACGCTCGCCTGAGTTTCCGCAGAAAGTACAGGCGGCGCTGGGGCTTCTTCGCCAGTGATGCGGTGTTGGTGGACCAGGAGAGCTCCTCACTGATGTGCACCCCCAGGAACCTGGTGCTGCTCACTCTCTCCACCACAGCACCGCCGATGGTCAGCGGCAGGTGTCGGGTGTGACCCTTCCGGAAGTCAACAACAATCTCCTTGGTCTTGTTGACGTTCAGCAGGAGCTTGTTGTCCTTGCACCACGTGGTCAGAAGGTCAACCTCCAACCTGTATTGAGTCTCGTCGCCCTTGGTGATGAGACCCACCAGAGTCGTGTCGTCAGCAAATTTCACCATGCGGTTGGCGCTGTAGGTTGCAGCGCAGTCATGCGTCAGCAGGGTGAAGAGCAGCGGACTGAGCACGCAGCCTTGGGGGGCCCCCGTGCTCAGCGTGATGCTGGCGGAGATCTTGTCGCCAACACGTACCACCTGAGGTCTTTGACTGAGGAAGTCTAGTAGCCAGTTGCAGAGGTAGGTACTGAGGGCCAGCTTGGCGAGCTTGCAGATGAGTCGTTGTGGCACAATGGTGTTGAAGGCAGAACTGAAGTCCACAAACAGCAGTCTCACATACGAGTCCCTACTCTCCAGGTGGGTGAGGGCTGAGTGGAGGGCCGAGCAGATGGCATCCTCAGAGGACCGTTTGGCTCGGTACGCAAACTGGAAGGGGTCTATGGTGGGGGGTAGAATGGATCTGATGTGCTCCATGACAAGCCGCTCAAAGCACTTCATGATGATGGGCGTCAGTGCCACGGGGCGGTAGTCATTGAAGCAGGACGGGGCAGGTTTCTTCGGCACAGGTACGATGGTGGCAGCCTTGAAACACGAAGGGACGACGGCTTGCTGCAGGGAAATGTTGAAGATGTCCGTGAAGACACCAGACAGCTCCCCAGCGCAGTCCTTCAGCGCTCGACCCGGGATGTTGTCAGGGCCCGCCGCCTTATGAGTGTTGATAGCGGCAAGCGCCCTCCTCACGCTATCAGCAGAGAGGCACAGGGGCTGCTCTTGTGGAGGAGGAGGGGCCTTCAGCGGGCAAGTGCTGTTCTGAGCGTCGAAGCGAGCAAAGAAGCGATTGAGATCGTTGAGCAGACGGATGTCGCCCTCACAGCTCTGCGGCGCGGGCTTGTAGTCCGTGATGGTCTGAATGCCCTGCCAAAGGCTCCGTGCATCCTTGCTGTCCTTGAAGTGGGCGGTAATCCTGCAAGAGAACGCCCTTTTCGCCTCCTTGATGCCCCGGGACAGGTCGGCCCTCGCTGTCCTCAAGCCAGCCTCATCCCCCGCCCTGAAGGCTTTGTCCCTGGCCCTCAGCAGCCTGAGGACAGCCCCAGTCAGCCACGGCTTCCAGTTAGCCCGAGTGACGATGTATTTCGAGTGGGTCACATCATCAAGCGGACAATCAATTACCTGCGTGCTTTATTGTTTTATCTATCAGACTGGACAATCGTTTGACAGAATGGGAGAGAGAGTGAGCAGGGAAGCATGAGTTGTCCCCCAGAACCACTACCCCTAGGCTCTCCACCGTTGCCAGGTCGGAGACCACGGGGTAATAAGCACGCCCACTCCAGATGAGAACCACTGAGGTTAAAGAAGAACCCATGCAACTCGGCGGCAATCAGCTCACGGCAGCTGAGCAGCAGAGACGGAGACGTGAGAGGCTTTGTCTCGTGGGCAGTCTTTGGTGGGAGGTCGAAAAGATGGTGGAGGAAAGTCTAGGTTCCAGACAGCACTCTAGAGGGGAAGCCATTTGTTCCGGATGTGCTACGTCCGGCAGTCAGCTCACGGCAGCAGAGACGTGAGAGGCTTTGTCTCGTGGGCAGTCTTCAGTGGGAGGTCGAAAAGATGTTGGAGGAAGGACTAAGTTCCAGACAGCACTCCAGAGGGGAAGCTGTTTGTTCCGGATGTGCTACGTCTGTGTTGAAGTGGGTACATACCTCCAAAGTGGCCTGTCACCCGGGAGTTCGTCTGACACTGTTTTTGGTTGCCCAGACATTCTTGTGGCTAGTAATGCGCAAGGACATTGAGGAGTTTATCTCACCTGGTCTCCTTCAACCACTGTCTATTCCCTCTCGTCCGTGGTCCCACATTGCGATTCTCAAAGAAAGTAGCTCATCGCAACAAAGGCTACTTTGACGAGCATAAGGTTGATTCAACCTTGAGAGAAGACAACAGTGTTGGTCAGAATGTCCATCTCAAGGCAAGCATAAGTTAGCTGATCGGTCGGAGGCAGACGTCTGTTACCCTGAAAAAATGCACGTACCAGTGTATGCTGTGAAGCCAGCACCTAAAGGAGGTCGACATAGAACCCATTATCATCATCTTTTGCTACCATGTGGATTTCTTTCCAGAGTCCCATCTGAAAGTGAGACCAGAACAACAGAAACAGCTCGGCGACCCAGTACTTGTCAGCAAGCACAAAACAACAGCTCTGGTGAAACTGAGAAAAACTCCCAGTCAGACACTGAGAAATATGATTGTTGAAAAATAGTGACAGTTTATGTGCTGGTGGTTTAATCCAGATCACTGTTGTGAGTCCGATTAGAAACTCCAAAAAAAGGGTCTTGGGTTTTCTGATGTTTTAATAAGATTGGCAGCCACAGTACAACTTGATGCTTCAGACGACGTCTGAGTGTGTATGGAGTACTTGCGTGTGTGTAGAGTACTTGCGTGTGTGTGTGGGGTTTCCTTACGCACACTGAAGCTGGGTAAACTGCACTTGGCTGAACTAAACAAACGATATGAATAGTCAGAACTCTCAATCTATAGCCACTGTCTTTCCTTTCTTTTCCGCCTTTCCTCCTTCAACATACAATGCAGCGCGGGCTCCAAGTTCCGCCCCCTTAAAGGAGTCAGTCTCACAGCCCTCTAGCAGCCTTTTTAACAATTGTGGTGTCTACAAGAATTTACAAGTCGAAACCTCGAGGTTTACCTATATACCTTAACCCAGGGGTGTCAAACTCATTTTTTTCGCGGGCCGCATTGTAGTTGTGGCTTCTTTGGGAGGGCCATTATGACTGTCAACCCAAATAAATGTATGAGCACCTCATATTATATACAGTAAAAGCTACAAAACAAACTAACAAATAACTCATTTTCAAATCAGACGAGTAAAAACTGGTCAAATATTTAAAAAAAAAAGATATTAAAAGTGAAGACAATTTGCAATTCTAGTAATGACACACAAATTTGATGCACAATTTGTCTTCACGGGCCACATCAAATGATGTGGCGGGCCGTATCTGGCCCCCGGGCCTTGAGTTTGACACCTGTGCCTTAACCTCTAAAACATCTCCCAGAGAGGACTGAATCAGCATCACTTGAGATATTGCCCCCTGCTATGCAGGAGATTACATATGTCTTACCCTGGAGTTGCCCCAGCAGAAAGCTACAACGCCAATTTACTTGGTGAATGGCCTGGTTAAGGTCAGCGTATGTATTCAAGCCAGACTCCAAGTCGCTAAAACGGGTCTCTCGTTTTGCCGTTTCTTCCGGAAAGTGACTATTTTAGTATTCAAGTCAGTCTTTAGTCTCCAAAATCCTACTTTTCACTGCGTGCAACGGCAGATTGTGGATCAATCTGTAGTCTCCTCCTCCGAGGAGTCATCATTCGTCAAAGAAGTTTCATCTGAAACCGAGGCTTTAAAGGGGTATCTCTCTTGTTATGTTTCCCCTTGGGCATTTAGAAGCCAAACGATGTACGAAACAAAATAATCTGTCACACCAGTAAGGTAATTGCGTCAGAGGTAGTTTAAACTGTCTTTCTTCGTTGGCGCCGCGGTAGTGGCGACACGTTTGCAGCAGCTCCGTTGACTCGTCTGTATATTGTCTCGTTTTATATGTTCTTTTTTACTCTTTTTTCTTTTTTTTCAGTCCTGTGCTTTTCTTTTTACCGGGCAGAAACATGTTTGCGAAAACAGTGAGGCTGGCCGTCTTATTTTATCTATTTTTCACCTGGTTCATCACCCCAGCAACCGCCGAAGCAGGCAGTAAACGCTCCATTGTTTACACCCGTGGTCAGCTGTTAGCCCTCTGTAGCCAAGGGAAGCTAACAGGCTACAAGCCCAATGTTTCCCCCGAGCTGAAGAGGAGGAAAAGAGGACAACGCTCGGGTGTTATGTGCCGGAAAAAGAAACGCCGCTTCAAGCCCACACTCCCCACCATCATCACCGGGAATGTGAGATCCATTTGCAATAAAATGGATGAGCTAACGGCGCTGGCACGGCACCAACGGGAATACAGGGAATGTAGCATGCTGCTATTCACGGAAACCTGGCTAACGGAGCAAACACCGGACTCTGTCGTCGCTCTGGACGGATTCAACCTGATAAGGGCAGACAGGACACGAGAGAGCGGTAAGAGGAAAGGAGGGGGGCTTGCTGTGTTTGTGAACGATAGATGGTGTAACCCTGGGCACATCACTATCAAGGAGCAACTCTGCAGCGCGGACATTGAGCTGCTAGCCGTTAGCTTGAGGCCACACTACCTGCCGCGGGAACTCTCGCACGTTATCGCGATAACTGCGTATGTCCCCCCAAATGCTAATGCCGACGCAGCCCGCGATGTCCTGCACAGCAGTGTAAGCAGGCTGCAAACACAGCATCCACATGCCCTCCTCCTTATTACCGGGGACTTCAATCATGCCTCTCCTTCATCCACGCTTCCAACTTTCAGCCAATATGTCACCTGCAGTACCAGAGGAAATAAAACACTGGACCTTTTTTATGCCAACCTTAAGGAGGCATATACATCATCCCCCCTCCCCCCCCTTGGAAGATCTGATCACGATCTGATCCACCTTCTCCCCCTGTAGACTTAGACTTAGACTTAGACAGAACTTTATTGTCATTTTGTCAACACTGGTGTGTACAAAACGAAATTTCGTTGCATACGGCTTTCAGCAATGTAGAGGTATTTCGGCTGGTTATAAAAAAAAGTGACATTCTATATAAAAATATGAAAGTAAAGTGCAGCAGTGATAAAGTATGTGAACAGTGCAGGAGACAAAAAGCAGTATTTACAAGTGTGCAGAGGAATGCTACGTTTGAATGTTCAGCAGTCTGACGACAGCAGGGAAAAAACTATTGCAGAACCTGGTGGACCTGCAGCGGATGCTGCGAAACCTCTTCCCAGAGGGCAGCAGGGAGAACAGTCCATGGTGGGGGTGTGATGGGTCACTGATAATATTTCGGGCTCGGGACACGCAGCGCTGGGATGACAAGTCCTGAATGGAGGGAAGAGGAGCCCCGATGATCCTCTCTGCTGTCCTCACCACTCTCCTCAGGTTCTTCCAATCGGAGGCGCTGCAACCTCCACACCACACCGAGAGACAGCTTGTCAGAATGCTCTCTATGGTGCTTCGGTAGAACGTCCTCATGATGGGTGGGGGCAGGTGGGCTCTCCTCATCCTCCGCAGGAAGTACAAGCGCTTCTGTGCCCTCTTGACCAGTGTTGTGGTGTTCACAGTCCAGGTGAGGTCGTCTGTGATGTGGACTCCCAGGAATTTAGTGCTGCTGACCACCTCCACAGCTGAGCTGTTGATGATCAGTGGAGCGTGGTGAGGCTGGTTCTTCCTGAAGTCGACGATGATCTCCTTCGTCTTCTCCACATTCAGGATCAGGCTGTATCAGCCTCTGGTGCACAGGCAACCAGCAGTCACCCACACCAGACAGATCTGGTCTGAAGAATCTCTGGAGACTCTTCAGGACTGTTTTGAGACCACGGTGTGGGACGTGTTCTGTGAGGACTACGGGGACGACATCGACGGTCTCACCAGCTGTGTCACGGACTACATTAACTTTTGTGTAGACTCCACCATACCCACCAAAACAGTCAGAGTTTTTGCAAACAGCAAACCTTGGATCACCCCTGAGATCAAAGACCTGCTCAGGGACAAAAGGAGGGTCTATAAATCGGGAGACAGGGACCTGCTGAAAACGGTGCAGAGGGACTTGAGGAAGAAGATCAGGGAGGGGAAGAGCAACTACAGGAGGAGGATGGAAGACCAACTGCAGCGGGACGACGTCAGCGGGGTCTGGAGGAGCCTGAACACCATCTCAGGACGTAGCAACTCCAGACCTGCGCTGGACAGGGATCAGGAGTGGGTGAATGACCTGAACCGGTTCTTCAACCGGTTTGAACAAACATCCACTCCTCCCCCCACCCACCCAGCCCTGCTGCAACTTCCCCCGACTGGAGCCTCTTCTGCTCCGAGGACTCTCACCTCAACCCCGCCCCCTGCTACACCCCCTCCAAGACCCCCCAGCCCATTCTCAACTCCACCGAACCCACCAACCATCCCCCCTGCAACCCACCCCACCCCACCCACCACCCCACCCCACCCACCACCCCCCCACCCAGCATGGTGCTCTCCACAGCCCAGGTGGAGAGAGGACTGGCCAGGCTCAAGGTGAAGAAGGCGACGGGTCCAGATGGCATCACCTCCAGGCTGCTCAGATCCTGCTCCGGGCAACTGTGCAGGATCGTGGAGCACATATTCAACATGAGCCTGAGGCTGCACAGGGTACCACAGCTGTGGAAGACGTCCTGCGTGGTACCAGTGCCCAAGTCATCTCGCCCCAGTGACTTCAACCACTACCGGCCGGTGGCCCTGACATCCCACCTGGCGAAGACCCTGGAGAGGCTGGTCCTCCACCACCTGCGCCCCCTGGTGAGCTCCTCCGCCGACCCCCTGCAGTTCGCCTACCGGCCGAGCATCGGGGTTGAGGACGCCGTCATCTTCCTCATGCAGAGGTCCCTGGCTCACCTGGAGCGGGCTGGAAGCACTGTGAGGATCATGTTTTATGATTTCTCCAGTGCCTTCAACACCATCCAGCCAGAACTGCTGGGGAACAAACTGCACCATGCTGGAGCCTGCCAGCAGCTGACATCATGGGTCCTGGACTTCCTCACAAACAGACCGCAGTTTGTGAGGACAGGAGGCCGTGTGTCTGACACGGTGGTCTGCAGCACAGGAGCTCCACAGGGGACCGTCCTGGCCCCCCTCCTCTTCACCATCTACACAGCTGACTTCACCCACCACACATCAACCTGCCACCTCCAGAAGTTCTCGGACGACTCCGCCATCGTCGGTCTCATTAACAACGGAGACGAGACGGAGTACCGAGAACTGAATCACAGATTCGTGGACTGGTGCCGGCGGAACCGCCTCCAGATTAACTCTGGGAAAACAAAGGAGCTGGTGGTGGACTTCCGCCGGCGCAAAGTCTCCCCCTCGCCGGTGAACATCCAGGGAACGGACATAGAGATTGTGGACTCTTACAAGTTCCTGGGTGTTCACCTTAACAATAAACTGGACTGGACTGTTAACACTCAGGCCCTATACAAGAAGGGCCAAAGCAGACTCCACCTGCTGCGCAGACTGAGGTCCTTCGGAGTGAGGGACGGCCTCCTGAGGACCTTCTATGACTCTGTGGTGGCGTCCGCCATTTTTTATGGGGTGGTCTGCTGGAGCAGCGGCATCACTGCAGCGGAGAGGAAGAGGCTGGACAAGGTGGTGAAGAAAGCCGGCGCTGTCCTGGGCTGCAGTCTGGACCGGGTGGAGGTGGTGGGGGAGAGGAGGATGGTGGCTAAGCTGTCCTCCATCATGGACAATGTCTTCCACCCCCTTCATGAGACTGTCAGAGCCCTGGAGAGCTCCATCAGTGACCGGCTTCGTCAACCACGATGCACCACCGAGAGGCATCGCAGGTCCTTCCTCCCTGCTGCCATCAGACTGTACAACCAGGCCGATCACCGTAGCTAACGGACAAAATAACATGCAATAACGTGCAATAACCATATGTGCAATCACACTATGTGCAATATCTGTCTACCTCACACTCTTTTACCTGCTTTCTTTGCACTGTTTTTTATATATATATATATATTTTTTTTTTCTTCACTTGCACTATTTTTTTTATCTAATATTTTTTTTATCTCCACTGCATATTGTGTATTGTGTATTTTGTATACACTGTCCATATTTTTTAATTATATATACCTTCTACTTCTTAAAATCTTTTACCCCCTTCCCCGCATGCGTGTGTGTGTGTATATGTTAAGTGTACTGCTGCTAACATAGGAGTTTCCCCATTGAGGGAATAATAAAGGATTATCTTATCTTATCTTATGTTATTTTGCAAAAAAGATATTTTCAAAAAAGGGTGGCCCAGTTACATGCTTCTGCTACCGACGACCAACCTCTACAACTCATCGGCGGTCACTCGTATGACTGTCCTCCGTCTTGGTCCTTGTGGGTCTTCAGATGAGTGTGGAGGCCGATCCTGGACCCGATTGTTCTTGTGCAGTGTGGGCAGGTGAAAGTAGTGGTGGTGGTGGGTTTGGGTTGGGCCTGTTTGGTGGATGCTCTCTCCTTTCTGAGTCTGCGCTTGTCTTCTGCAGTATGGTGGAGGTCGGAGTTATAAAGTGCAGCACCCTCACGGACAAGGTTTCTCCATGTCAACCTATTTTTTGCCATATCTTCCCAAGTTTTAAGGTCTATGTGGAACCTTTTGATGTTTGTTTTGATGTTATCCTTATACCTCATCTTCTGGCCTCCTGGGGCACGTTTCCCTTCAACAAGCTGGGAGTAGTTGTTTTGGAAGGCGGAGATCAGGCATGTGGACAACATGACCAGTCCATCTGAGCTGGTGTTGAGCGATGGTGGCGGTGATGGTGGGGATGTCAGCCTCCTTCAGGACGCTGGTATTAGTGCATATATCCTCCCAACAGATCCTGAGGATTTTTCAGAGGCATCTCTGATGGTATATCTCCAGTGCTTTTAAGTGCCTGCTGTATGTGGTCCAGGCCTCTGACCCATACAGAAGAGTGGGCAGCATGACAGCTTTGTAGACCAGGATTTTGGTTCTCGCCAGAAGGTCGCGGTTCTCAAAGACTCTCTTCCTTAGCCTTGAGAAAGCCCCACTGGCACAGCTGAGGCGGTGGTGTATCTCTTCATCAATGTTGGCTTTTGACGATAGGAGGCTGCCTAGATATGGGAAGTGGTCCACATTTTCCAGTCTGGTGTTGTCGATGGAGATGTTTGGGGACGGGACAGGAGTACTGTTTAGTGGTGACTTATGGAGAATTTGGGTCTTTTTTATGTTGATGGCTAGACCAAGCTGTTTGTATGGTCTCGTGAAGGCAACCGGTGTGCACTGTCGGTCCTCTTCTGAGAGGGCTACAAGAGCGTTGTCATTTGCATACTGCAGCTCCATTGAAAAGTTGCCTGTCAGTTCTGTACATAATTTGGACTCCATGGGGAAGATGTCTGCCCGTGAGATGGAGGATAGCAGTAGTGAAGATGGAGAACAGCGTTGGAGCAATGACACATCTCTGTTTCACTCCTGTGTCAACCCAAAGGGTTCTGTTTCATCTCCACTGCCACTGAGGACTGCAGCTGATTGTCATGTAGCAGTCTCAGTGCCTGGATGTACTTCTCTGGGCAGCCAATCTTTGCCAGAACCAGCCAGAGTGCTTGATGGTTCACTGAGTCGAAGGCTTTGGTGAGGTCTATGAAGGCCATGTACAGTGGTAAAATTTGTTCCCTGCATTTTTCTTGGAGTTGACGAGCAATGAAAATCATGTCTGTGGTGCCTTTGTTTGGGCAGAAACCACTTTGAGACTCGGGAAGGATTTTCTGCCAGGGGTGTGAGTCTGTTAGCCAAAACCAGAGCTAGGGCTTTGCCTGTGGTGGACAGAAGAGAAAGGCCACACTAGTTCCCGCAGTCTGCCTTGTCTCCCTTCTTAAAGATGGGGACAACTAGGGCATCCCTAAGTTGTGCAGGGATTTTCTGTTGTTCCCATATTTTGAGAAGCAGGGCATGGATGTGTCTGAGGAGATCGGGTCCGCCTTCCTACAAGACTTCTGCTGGGATGCCATCAGGGCCGGCCGCCTTGTTGTTCTTCTTAATTGCATCGTGCACCTCTTCCAGGCTGGGTGGTTCTCCCATCTTCTCAATTATGGGCTGTTGAGGGAGTTTTTCAAGGGCCTCCATCTCCGGAGTGGTGTCCCTGTTCAGAAGATCCTCGAAATGCTCTTGCCACCTGTTTGTTATTGCTCCCTTTTCTTTCAGCAGCGTGAACCCATCCTTGGAGCGAAGGGGGGTTAGGGAACGGTAGCTGGGGTCGTATACCGCTCTTGTGGGTTCGAAGAATCCTCTGATGTCTCCAGAGTCAGCAAGCTGCTGGATCTCCAGAGCCTTCCTCGTACACCAAAGGTTCTCCAGCCTCCTAACCGTTGATTGGACAGCCACCTTTGCCTTGGCATGGACTACTCTTTTAACCTTGCAATTGATGTTATTTTGCCAGGTGATAAAAGTTTCCCGCTTGATGTCTATGAACTGTTGGATTTCAATGTCATTTTCATCGTACCAGTCCTGATGTTTCCGCTTTTTCTGACCAAGGATGCTTTTGCTGGAGTCCATGATGGTAGAGGAAAGCCTCTCCCAGTGTTCTTCAGCATCATTTGGATACTGCTTGGGCAGGTCCGCACTGAGAGCCACCTGGAGCTGTAGTTGGTAGGTAGTATCACCCAGCCGCTCGATGTTAAGCTTTGGCCGGCTCTGTCTTTTCTGCATCCTTCTTTTCCGCAAAAAGCGGATAGATATGATGGAGCGAATGAGGCGGTGGTCAGTCCAGCAATCACTGGTCATTGCTCTGGTGTTAAGCATGTCAAAACGGTCTTTTGGTGCAGACAATGACATAGCAATGAGGTGCCAGTGTTTACTGCAAGGATGCATCCATGATGTTTTGAATGTATTCTTTTGGCGAAAAAGTGTGTTGGTGATGACCAGGTTGTGTTCTGAGCACTTTGTCAGCAGTAGTGTGCCATTTGAGTTGATATTTCCAACCCCTTCTCTTCCCAGTGTGCCTCTCCATAGATCAGGGGTCCCCAAACTTTTTCCTGTGAGGGCCACATAACGGTGTCAGTTTGTAACAGAAAAAGTGTGACGATCGTAGGGGAGCTTAAAAAATTTATTGTTTTCCAGAAAGCCACATATAACCAAATAACGGTTATTTAATAACCCTTTCCAGGTTCTTTACAGAAAAAAAGTCAGGAAACAAATAATAACACTATTAATGAAATAAATAATAACTAAATAACCCTCTCTGAGTTCTTCACAGAAAAAACAGGAAATAAATAATAACTAAATAACTCTCTCTGGGTTCCTCATAGAAAAAAAAGCCATGGAACATTAACTTTCTGTTGTGCCATGCACAATCTTAACAGATAAAAGTTCAGCTCAGTTGTCAGAGCAGAATCTCTCTGACACATATGAGCAGTCTCTTAAAGTTCTTGTGTTCCTTCCTTATAATCCTTTTGTAGGTTCCAGTAGGCTTGTAGACACCGCTGTCTTTTTTGTTAAAGTTTGCTAGTGCGTCATAGTCTGGAGTAAAATTTGTTGTGGCAATTCTTAGGTGAGATCCGAGGTGTTGGTCCGTTTACCTCGATCTGTGACGGTTTGATGTTGACGTTCATGTGGCTGAACGTCACGTCGCGTACGTCGAGCCAAATTGGCCACTCTCTTTTAAACGCTCGGCACTGTGTCCACCTTGCTTTTCCTTGGGCGACTCATTTTAATGGAAGGATTCCAGGGGAAGGTTTGTGGGTGGCTTTAGCGCAAAACTGCATCTGAAAGCTCAGCGCGCGAATTACAAGAATGCTGTCGTCACAGCCCACGCTCTAAATTCGGGACTGATACAAATAGAGCGCGAGTGCGCCATGTCCGTACTACTGAGTACGTACACGCACTTGTGAGTGTGCACCGAGCTTTCTGACACGGCTTCCGGTAGTAAATGCGCAGGCGAGCGCTTCCCCATCTACTGGGGAAACGCAGTCATTGCAGGCAAAATGACCAAAAAAAAAAGTTTAATAATACAATTTGTTCAGGGTTGGCGGGCCGGATTAAACGGTCCCGTGGGCCGTATCCGGCCCGCGGGCCGTAGTTTGGTGACCCCTGCCATAGATGATGGTTTCGTCCCACTCTGGCATTAAAGTCTCCAAGTAGGATTATCTTGTCCTCCTTGGGGACTTTCGATAGGATGGTGTCAAGGTCAGCATAGAAGGTCTCCTATACTTCATCCTGTGCATCAAGCGTTGGAGCATACACACTAATAACGGTGGCCGTTTGATTGCTTGCAAGCATCAGGCGCATGGTCATTAGGCGTTCATTGATACCCACTGGGAGTTCATAGAGGTGGTTGATGAGGCTGTTCTTTATGGCAAAGCCCACGCCATGGATACGTGGCTCATTTGCAGGCTTTCCCTTCCAAAAGAAACTGTATCCACCTTTCTCCTCCTTCAGCTGCCTGTCATCAGCTAGTCGGGTTTCGGAGAGCGCTGCGATGTCAATCTGGAAGCTCTCTTCAGACAATGGCGGTTGTCCATGAGGGACCTCACATTCGAGGTTCCAAAGTAGAATCGTAATTTATGTTTCTGACCGTGTGGTGGTGATCCCTCTGGATGCGGTAGTCCAGACAGGAGTTTCGAGGCAGTTCATTTTTAGAGTACCGTAATTTTCGTACTATAAGTCGCACCGGAGTATAAGTCGCACCAGCCATAAAATGCCCAAAAAAGTGAAAAAAAACATATATAAGTCGCTCCGGAGTATAAGTCGCATTTTGGGGGGCAATTTATTCGACAAAATCCAACACCAAGAACAGTCATGAACGAGCAACAACAGGCTAAACGATAGGTATGCTAACGTGACATAAACACAAACTAAGAGCTGAGAACGGCCCTGACGTAAAATTCAGAGTTATTCAAAAAACTATTACATAAATAACACGTTAATAAAACCATCTGTGTCACTCCAATTCATTAAATCCATCAATCGTGCGCGCCGCTGACGGCTCTTGCACTTCAAAATATTCCACAGGCCCATATAACGATATATAAATTATATATCAAATAACTATTATATAAGCAATAATGTTATCAAACCATCTGTGCACTCTAAATCATTAAATCCATCGATCAAATTCCTCGTCCTTTGTCAACAACGCCGCGCGTGCGTGCGCCCTGACGTCAGCCTCGTCGTTATTCCACAGATCTACTATATAACTATATTGTAGCGTTAACAAAGTTCAAGGAAAGACGTGGGTTTGGTAAACGGCTCTTTATTTAACAAAACAAACTTCCAGGCGTGTGGCGGCGTGGACTTCCAGCCACGGAAATGGAAGAGAGCTCCATAGAATAGGACCGGGCGTGCGTAAAAGCCATGATCGAGCCCCATCCACCGTCCCCGGACAGCCACCCGGCCGAGCGCCGGCCCTCGACTTCCATCCACGGAGGTGAAAGACAGCTCGGTAGAGTAGGACCGGGCGTGCATAAAAGCATTGTCCGAGCCCCATCCACCGTCCCTGGACAGCCACCCGGCCGAGCGCCGGCCCCCGACTTCAATCCACGGAAGTGAAAGAGAGCTCCGTCGAGTCAATCTTTGTCCTTTATGTAAACAACGCCGCGTCGCGCTGCTGACGTCGCGCTGCTGACCGCGACGTCGCGCTGCTGACGTCACTTGAAATTCAAATTACAGTAATCCCTTGCTACATTGCGGTTCGTTTATCGCGGTTTCATTTTTTTTTTTTTTTTTTTTAATTTTTGAAAAAAAACATATAAGTCGCTCCTGAGTATAAGTCGCCCCCCCACCCAAACTATGAAAAAAACCGCGACTTATAGTCCGAAAATTACGGTACCTTTTCTAACCCCCTCCCCTACTGGGGTGAGCTGAGTGGATCCTAAACAAGGCTGCTCAGTCGTGGGTGCAGCTGCCGAAAAGCTCTTTCTGCCTCAGTCCAAGAGCTTCGCGACTTAATCTATCACCCACCGGCTGTGTGCCAGGTTGTGGCGAGGAGCTCCCAGACTACACTGTCCTGCTCCCGTCATCACCTCCTGGTCGCCACAGGACTTTTTCTATCCGGGATGTAAAGTAGGATGGGTTCAATTTCGGGAGTACGCCTGAGCGTGATGTCTTGTAACGTGGGGAGACTCATCCGCCTGCAGCCACCACACGGCCCCTTGGCAGAGGGGGGCCTGGTTCCAATGGCATGGAGAACCACTACGACTGGAGGCCATCCTCTGTTGCAGCCTTCATCCGCCTTCAGTGCTGTTGTGACATCATCCAGCTCGGCCTAGTGGTAGAGTGTCCGCCCTGAGACTGGAAGGTTGTGGGTTCAAACCCCGACTATATATATACCAAAGACTATAAAAATGGGACCCATTGCCTCCCTGCTTGGCACTCAGCATTAAGGGTTGGAATTGGGGGGTTAGATCACCAAATGATTCCCGAGCGCGGCACCGCTGCTGCTCACTGCTCCCCTCTCCCCCAGGGGATGGATCAAAATCACATGGGGATGGGTTAAATGCAGAGGACAAATTTCACCACACCCAGATGTGTGTGTGACGATCATTGGGACTTTAAAAAAAAAAAAAAATCATTCGCCACATCCACCGTTGAGGTATTTTTGGATCGCGCTTTGTCTGGAACCTCCCCCTCGACCTTACCGCCATGGGTGACCCTACCAGGAGCCTAAGCTCCGGATGGCATTGTTCTCAGGTTCATTGGAACACACAAGGTTCTCCACCACGTCAAGGTGGCGATCCAGGAGAACACACACACGCACACGCGCACGCACACACAAGCACACCTCCCATGCTGCCCCCCTGCAGTAGATAGCAATGACCATAGGCCATAGTTTGGACAGCACTGTTGTAAATTAGCTGAAAAGGAACATGTAAATATCTTGAATTGAGATGAATTATGTCTTGGAATTGTAGATATCATTTGCAGATATTCGTAATTGCAACAGTGTATGTGTCTGTAATGGCAAATCACATACATGTGAATGAAAAAAGTAACAGTATTTTTCTAAGGTGAAATGAATTAAAAATATCTGAAATGGTATTTGTGGATAGCAGAAATATAGTTGTAGTATCCGAATATAGTATTTGCAGTATCTGGAATTTTCTTCTTGACTGGCTAAAATTGAATTACAGATAGCTGGAAATTTTATCGAGTCGAGCTGTTCAATTTTGAAAGGGTTTGCCATACGCAGGGTGGTCTGGTTTGCACAGCGGATCAGAATTCTCACAAGGACTCAAATTCGTACATACAGTATTTACTGTATGTACGAATTGCCATATCACACCTATCTTGACCGCCCTGTCACGTATCTGTGCATGTGCCTGACTAAAGGCATATATGACAAAATAAAAAAATTGTGTTATTCCGTATATCCATTGCTCTGGCAACTGCTACTTTTCCCCCTGGCTTGTGCTGTTTTGGAATTAGTAAGCCTAGATTTTATACGGTGTATGTACAGTAAATGTTATGTTACATTTAGTTTGTTTTTACATCTTCATCAATTGTGTCATTTTAAATTATTGCTTATGTATAAAATTACAACTCATTAAATTCAATCTGTACTTGAATTCAATAGGCGTGGCTTTTTCCACAAGTCGCCGCTGTAAGGTCACCAATTTACCCAGTAATGACAGCGAGCTGAGAAGGCTGGTAGCTAGATATTGATCAGTGATAACAAAACAATTATTTCAAACAGGACTGTGGGAAATAAGATGAGGGCTGCAGGTTAATGTTTAGCGCCCTTCTTAAAGAAAATGTGGTTAAATATCACATTGATATAAATGCGGCTGGAAATGTGACAGAGTTGTGGAATAATATATGAGCTATTATTGCAGTGGAAGTGATCCCACACATTCAGCCTGAGATTAAAGGGGGCGTAAAAATGCAGAATTGCTTCCCGTACTCGATGGGGGTAATAAACTTGCAGTAATAACAAACTGCCCGTATAAAGCTTCCTATCAAAGGCACATAGTCAGCACATCTGAGAAACTCCATCTTTTCAAGCTTCTCTTCGTACTGTCTGCTAGCTACATTTAGTCAGATTTGACAGTGAAACCATTTCCATTTGTTTTATTAACCTGGATAAATCAATTAGTAATTACTACATGTTTTAAGACCTGTTATCTTGCATTTGTCCATTTTCAAAAAGAGTAGCCTCAGACACAATTAGTTGGTTGTGTGTAAATCATCCAAAAACTATTGTCATAAATTAAAGGAGCTGCATCATGCCATTTTAGGCTTTCCACAGTAAATTATTGGTTTTGATTTTAAATTTATGATTATCAAAAAAAAAACTTTTGGGAACTTTAACCCAAAAATTAATTTAAAAAGACCATACAGTACTTCAAGACTTTGAGCTTGCGTCTCATTGGCCAGGGTCTTGTCCGAATGTTGGCGATGATCTCCTTCTGATACTGAATGTTCTGGAACATCTCCTCTGGATCATCACTGTCCACCCGTTCATCCACTTTGTCATCTTCATCAGAGGAACTGCAGAGAAGAATAGAGTGGAGTTATACCCAGTTTTTAGTTTGAAACATTCCATTAAAAATACCACTTTGAGGCATTCAGAGTCTCATGTCTGTAGTCTGTACTGCTGGTTCTGTCATGTCTGTCCAGTGTAAAACTAAAATTAGAAGTGACAAATCACTTGTGAAATCCATACCTTGTTAGGACTTCTGGGATCTGTTTGTGTGTGTGTGTGTGTGTGTGTGTGTGTGTGTGCGCACGCGTGCATGCGTGCGTGCGTGCGTTCAATATTGACAGTTATGATTCCTTAAATCAATCTAACTTGACAAACTTCATTTTCAAAATCTAGAATACTTAAAATTAACGCCACCTTTGAGTTACAGTAGTACCGTAATTTTCGGACTATAAGTCGCGGTTTTTTTTCATAGTTTGGGTGGGGGGGCGACTTATACTCAGGAGCGATTTATATACATATATATGGTTTTTTTTCACTTTTTTGGGCATTTTATGGCTGGTGCGACTTATACTCCGGTGCGATTTATAGTCCGAAAATTACGGTAATCTAAACATTCATATGTATAGAAAGAATGCATGCACGACTATGCACGGCGGTAGAAAGATCTGAGCTTCCGATTTGTGTTTATTCAAAGCGACCCAGAATCTGGAGGAAAAAAAATCTCATGTTTAAAAATTGAAATCTTAACGTTATTCTTCATATCTCGCGCGCACACGCACACACGCGCACACACACACAGATTTTCCTATAGTGCATGCACCATAAAAAAAAATTACATTTATCTTGGTTTATATAGGAGCAAATGCCACTTATTATTCCTGCGTCTGATATTACTATGACTATACTCACCAACACAGAACAATTAAGTGACATATCTTGGCTATTTCAGGGATGTCAAACTAATTGTTGTCGCGGGCCGCATTAGTCATAGTTTCCTTCGAAGGGCCATTAGGACTGTCAACCCAAATGTATGAATGTCTAATACTATATACAGCAGGGGTGCCCAAGTCCGGTGCTCGAGAGCCCCTATCGAACCTGTTTTAGGTGCAGCCCTACTACAGCACACCTGATTAAAATGATCAACTCATCAGCAAGCTTTGGAAAAGCCTGATAATGATCCTGATGATTTCAATCAGGTTTGTTGCAGTAGGGATGCATCCAAATCAGGCTGGATAGGGGCTCTTGAGGACCCAACTTAGTATGTATGTATGTCTGGCTTTTGTATGATTCGTCTCCTTGCTTAGTTGGAGGTCAAACGTCAGGAAGAGGGTTGACAAAAATTCCGACAGAAGTATAAATTATGACATTTTTGGTGGAACTTAAACGCATCAGCAGTTGCAGCACAACATACGTTATGCAGGCTCCATGCCTTTCCTGATGGAAAAAGAACATTAGCATTGCTCAAGTGCCCCTTTTTTGTCACCTTAACGGATCATGGTGCTAATTAAACTGCGTGGGACATGTGCCCCCATCCCCAGTGCTATCTGTGCCTATGGTTAAGACCACCAACAACAAGCATTCACTGCTGATTCATTATACATCTGATATAGAGTATGTATGTTAGGTGCTGAAAAGCAACTGAGCAACCCATTTTACAAAACTCCATTCGGCTGTGGATGTTACACCAGTGATACCACTGAGCATTAGCAGAGGGAGAAAATAAGATTGAAATATTTTACACCAAACTTGTAACATCATAATTTTTATGACTGTCAGAGTTTTACTTTCATACACATAGAAGACCGCTTTGAAAATGATATAAATACATTTGGATTAACCTGATTTGTTAATTTGCAAGCATTACTTTGTTACTTCATGTTACTTTTTATTCTGTTAAAACAATTATTTGGAGACAATAGTGTACCGTTTTTTTCCGTGTATAATGCGCCCCCATGTATAATACGCACCCTAAAAATGGCATGTTGATGCTGGAAAAAAGCCTGTACCCATGTATAATACGCACCCAATTTTTTTTTTTTTTTTTTTAAAGTCCCAATGATCGTCACACACGCAGGGAGGCAATGGGTCCCATTTTTATAGTCTTTGGTATGGTCTTAACTAGGCTGGATGTATTTTTTTTTGTTGGCGTTGATTTCTCCGACTGCCCATAAAGGCACCACCGCGATCAGATGAAAAGAGAGGAAAGTGACGTGCGGACATGTGAAAAAGGCGGCTCTGTATGGGAGAGACGTTGAAGAGGAATAAAAACACCCTTGGAAACCAAAACTTGCCCCTCGTCGTGACTCGGAGCCGCAACAAATGTTTCGGATTTGTGTAGGGTACATTGTGACAGCAAACGAGCAGGTGATCGAGCAAGCGTCTGATACGAGAGCATTGCGTTCGTATGGAGCGTGTTTGAAGTGAACAGCAGAGATGAAAGGAACAAGGCAAAGTGTTGTGAAATAAAATATTACCTGTAATACGCATTTTGTTATTTGCTGATTGTATTAAACTATCACATTCATTGTCAGTCAAGAAGAGAAGAGGACTATTATCCCTTCTTTGACGAAATGACCAGAGCACAGTACAAACACACTATTGTCGGTCAGTCCTGTTGTTGGTTTTGTTGTACCATGATTTTCTTAAAAAAAAAAATAAAAAATTAAAAAAAAATAAAAATTAAAAAAAAATTGTACCCATGTATAATGCGCACCCCAGATTTTAGGACAATAAATTAGTTAAATTTTGCGCATTATACACGGAAAAAAACGGTATATACAATTAAATAAGTACAGTATACTAATTTATCTCATTTCTGCAAACAGCTCTTCATAAATTAGGCTGAATAGCACCCCCCCCCTCCTTAATCATGATTACTAGAGTAACATTTTCATTTTGTAAGCAATTCACAAGAAGAGGTCCATACGTGTGTAATGTGTGAGGCAAATCAAAGTAAATATGTACCCTCTATTTTTAGTTATTGCTTGCTACAGGTTTATTTGAAGAGATATACCAGAGAAGGAGTTTAATACAATGGGGGAAAATAAGATCATAAATGTATATAGTACACAGAATGGCTTACAGTAGTAGTACTTAGTGGCTAGATTTGGCATATGTCGAATACTCATTGGTGGGAGGACAATGAGGTAATTGCTCACCCCTGGTCTTGATCCTGGTAGGCTGAATAAATCTTTCTGGAATTCTTCCTGACACTCTTGTGCCGCTTGGCAGCAGACAAAGATCTGGTACTTCCAACCAAGGATTCTGAAACTGTGCTCATGTTGTCTCTTCTAAGAGTGTGTCTGTATGTGTCTGATCTGGAGCCTCACTAAAACATCCACGCCCCAGCAGAAGAACCTAAATGTCCTTTAACATCAGGCCAATCAGTGACATTCTGAACGCTTAAAGGGCCAGTGTCAACTCTTTCTTGGGTTGTGAAAATTAAATCATCTCAAAACTGGTGGCTGGTGTGAGTGTTTCTTTTTATTATTATTTTTTAGGTGAGTCTGATTGGATTTAATTTTCAGAAGTGTATACATGAAAAAAAAACGTTTCCAATTGAATAGTCTGGTTGTGTTAATCTAACTTTTCAAAAGTCAAAGTGAGGTTTGAATTACATGCTCACGTCCGGTATCATCTGGTTCACACATTGTAATAATTCAGTGGGGGGTTGTCCAAAATAATGGAGCCATCTCACTGTGCGTGGGTGTTTCTGTTTGGGGAGTTAGCAGTTTCGCAAGATTTGAATGTAAAATCACTTTACTAATCCCTCCCTGCTTTGAGTACCACCGCTCACTGATGACTGCATGAGTGTGATTCGCAAACATTACATTATGAAAGTACCTAGTTAATTGATAGAGAAGGCTGTCCAGCTTCAACAAAATAGCAGCACTATCAATACATAAGATAAACAAGTCAATGAATTCATGCTTGCCCAGACCACATCTAATCCCAGCACAGGGTAGACAGTTCTAATACAATGTATCACACATAAAATGTGAACAGTGGGAACCAAAACCCCTGAATCGATGTATAATATTTTTTTAAGTATTCCATTGGGCGGCACAGCTATGGAGATAGGGGGCGGTTTCCAAGTGCCCTCTTCATGGTGCAGATGTGCTTCCTCCATTTCAGAGACTCTTGTGCACAACTATAGCGGAGCATTTAAAGGGAATGAAAGGAACTTATTTTAATGTCCATGACTGAAATCAGCTTTGACCAATCCCACAGCGGTTAAAAGCTCCCTCTCACAGATTGGGTCCGACCTGCCTCTGCAGTTACGCTAAGCGCCACAAAATGATTTACGCTGGTAAAAAACATGGCTTGAAGTTTTATTTCGGGGAATGTACAATCAATCAAAAAATAGAGGTGAAAAACGTAACGTAGAAATGTTCCGAATTTCTCGTTGCTACTAAATCCTCAGATGCCTGAGGGCTCTTGCTCTATTTTTTGTTTTTTTGTTTTGCTAGTCGTATGCTCAATTTTAGCAAATAAAATATGGGCGTTTTTTCATGCCTTCTGTCTCTAATTGATTGACTTTCCTTGGGCGTTTATCAAATCAAATTTAGAGGTACAAGATGGGGTCAGAGGGGGATGGGGTTTTTTCTTTCATCCTCCATGGTCATATATGATAAACAATTTAATTTACAAAGGACAAATCCAAATTGCATTTTCTATTAAATCATGACCACAATTTTGACTTAAAAAATAATTTTATTAGTCCATAACAATAAAAAACAAACACAACCACGCACATTAAGACCTATTGTGCCTCATTTCACACTAATGAAAGTTGTAATATATTTTTTCAACTGACTGTAGGCCAATTTGGCCGAGCAGAAAATCAAGAATTGAGACAAGTATTCCACTTTATGTAACATATTTTTACTTTGGTATAGTTGTTTTAGTATGCATTTGTGTGCTGCATTTTACTTACAGCAGTCATTTAAGAGCCATATGAGAGGAAAATATTAAACACCTTTGAGATTGCAGCCGAATGACTAATGTATTGTTAAATCATTGAGACAGTATCAACTGATACTGTACTTGATTCTTACTTTTATACAGTTCCGAATTGGATCTCTTTTTTATACACTTTAATAAAAGGTCAAATGTGCATTTCTGTATAGTTTTTTTTCTTCATTTTGTAATCAAGTCAAGTCAAGTCAAGTCAAGTTTATTTGTATAGCCCTAAATCACAAGCAGTCTCAAAGGGCTTCACATAGACAAAAATTGACAATTATTCTCAAAGCATCCCCTGATCTTAAGCTCCCAAAAGGGCAAGGAAAAACTCAAAACCCCTGCCCGGGGAAAATGAGAAACCTTGAGAAGGGACCACAGATGGAAGGATCCCCCTTTCAGGATCACCAGGTTGTAATGGATGCAGAGAGGGCACAAATAATACATAATATGAAAATCAAAAGTAGATGTCCAAGTCAGAGCGAAGGGCTGCCAGAGGAGCCCTCTGCTATCCTGGCTGTGGAGGTTGAGCTGCAGTTCCCCCAACCTGAATTAGCCCACAAGAATCCAGATAGCCGCTGTCAGCTTGGGTGCCACCTAACCACCTCCCCGGCCTGGGAGGGGGGGGGGGGAGAGAAAACAAAACAAACTCCGGCCGAATCGGCCACTCCAAGTTAGTTAAAGGCCATGTCATAGAAATGTGTCTTTAAACGTGTCTTAAATGTTTCTACTGAGGTAGCAGTCCTAATATCCATTGGGAGGGCATTCCAAAGCTCTGGAGCCCGGATAGAAAATGCTCTAGACCCTGCAGACACTTTCTTGGCCCTCGGTGTCGCTAAAAGGGTAGCGTTTTGCGAACGAAGGTTACGAGACGGAGCATAAGGAACAACTAGGTCGACGAGATACGAAGGCGCTAAGCCATGCAATGATTTATAGGTTAATAGAAGAACCTTGAAGTCACATCTTAAATGGACCGGGAGCCAATGTAAGTTGGCTAATATTGGGGTAATGTGATCAAATTTTCTTGTCCGTGAGAGCAGCCTTGCAGCAGCATTTTGTACTAACTGTAGACTTTTGATGCGGGACTTAGGAAGACCAGAGAATAGTACATTACAGTAGTCCAGGCGCGACGTGACGAACGCATGTATAATAGTTTCCGCATCACCGGTCGAGAGGATCGGACGAATCTTTGCAATATTACGAAGGTGAAAGAACACAATTCTGGTTATATTCTTAATGTGCTTTTGAAAGGAGAGAGTTTGGTCAAACATTACCCCGAGATTAGTTACAGTATCGCTCTGAGTGATAGTACGGTTATCTATAGTTATAGCGGTTTCCTTGAACAAGTGTTGAAAACGAGTTGGACCAATTATCAACATCTCAGTTTTATCTGGGTTAAGACGAAGGAAGTTGAGAGACATCCATTGCTTGATCTCCGCAAGGCATGCCTCAAGATTACAACAATCACGCGGATCTGTCATCGATAATGGCATATATAATTGGGTGTCATCCGCGTAGCATTGAAAACTAATATTATATTTACGTATTATGTCCCCAAGCGGGATCATATAAATATTAAATAAAATTGGTCCGAGAACCGATCCCTGTGGGACACCACACGTAACATTATAGAGCTCAGAGGACGCATTGCCATGGACCACTCGGTGCGTCCTATTTGATAGATAGGAATGGAACCAGCCTAGTGCTGACCCTGAAATACCAACACAACTTTTAAGACGCCCTAATAAAATATCAAAGTCTACAGTGTCGAAGGCAGCACTAAGATCGAGTAGTAACAGTACAGATGAAGTGTTTGAATCCATAGCTATGAGGAGATCGTTAGTCACTTTAGCAAGTGCTGTCTCAGTGGAATGATTAGCTCTAAAACCAGACTGAAAAGAGTCATATCGATTATTGGCGACCATGTAATCATTAAGCTGCTGTGCTACTACTTTTTCAAGAAGTTTTGCTATAAATGGGAGGTTTGAAACTGGCCTATAATTACTGAGACAGTCCGGGTCAAGATTTGGTCGCTTAAGCAACGGTTTAATGATAGCGGTTTTGAAGGCTGTTGGCACTATCCCAGAGGAGACAGACAGCTTGATTATATTTAAGACAGACGGTCCTAAAATATGAAATAATTCTTTAAGTAGTTTGGCTGGAAGAGGGTCGAGCAAACATGTTGTTTGTTTAGCCGCACTAACCATTTGTGTAAGCCTTTCAAGGGACACGCTATTAAAAGTTGAGAGGGTTGTTGCATGATCATCAGCGTTGGTACACGGCGGGCTCGACCGCGCGACTGGAATGGTATTCTTGATCTCGTCCCTAATGGACTCAACCTTTTGAGCAAAAAATTTAATGAACTCGTCAGCTGAGTGGAAGGAATTATCGGGGGTCGGCTGGCGTAGAGTCAGCTTTGCCACTGTATCAAATAGGTGTTTCGGATTGTTTTTATTGAGATTAATAACTTGCGAGAAATACCGAGTTTTTGCTAAGATAAGCGCATCTTTATATTTCAGGAGGCTGTCCTGCCATGCCTGATGGAAAACCTCAAGTTTGGTTAGACGCCATCTGCGCTCATGCTTTCTACATAATTGCTTAAGCGTACGCGTTTCATCCGTGAACCACGGAGTAGGCAATCTACGGCGAGTTTTCAGACATAACGGCGCCACAGAGTCAATGGCATTTAACAATGTCGCATTGAATTCATTTGTAAGGTTATCAACAGAGCCGGTGTACGCGGGAAATATGGCAGTTGCCGGCGACAGTAACTCAGATAGCGCAGTTGCAGTCATGGAGTTAAAATTACGGCTCCTATAATTCCGATTGCTCTCTTGTCTTTGACAAGAAACTAAAATTTCAAATTTTATTAAGTAATGATCAGACAAAACAGTAGTGTATGGCAGCACTGCTATATTTGAGGTTGCAAGTCCTCGGGATAATACCAGATCTATGGTATTTCCATTCTTATGCGTTGCTGCCTGTACGGCTTGCGAAAAACCAAACATATCAGTTAAAGTCTGAAACGCCGAAGTAAGTGGCTCTGACGGTAAATTCATGTGGATGTTGAAATCACCCATGATAATTATATTATCGGCATTGGTTACGAGATCAGCCACGAATTCTGAAAATTCATCCAGGAAGCCAGAGTAAGCCCCGGGTGGACGGTAAATAACAGCAAGATAAAATGACGGTAAAGCGGTGGATCGGACAGTGAGAACTTCAAATGTTTTAAATACATTGGTCGAACGAGGCCTAAGTCTCAGCTCAGAATTCGAGATGAGGGCGACACCCCCACCCTTTTTTCGAGGACGCGCCACATGCGAGCTCACAAAATTTGGAGGCGAGGCCTCATTAAGCGGCAGCAGTTCATTAGGTTTTAACCAGGTCTCGCAGAGACCAAAAACGTTTAGATTATGTTCCGTGATGAGGTCATTAACGAGAACTGCTTTTGTATGAAGCGATCTAATATTCATAAAACCGAGTTTAAGCGTAATCGGTCGGTCAGGGTGCGTATCTATCGAAGGATATTTAAACGAGATGCGAGTAAGATTGTGTTCTCTAGGCCTGACATCACCTCTCGAATGTTTGTTAGCGCGGCGGGACGATACGACCGTGGGAATCTGATAGTAAATATTTGTTACACATGTAAAATTATCTGAAACAGGCACCGTTTCATCAGCAAAACCGGTTGGGGTGGAGTGATTGGATTTGTCTACTACTAATGTATTTTATGAGCATTTGTTCCAGTAACATTTTTATAATGAGGGGCAGAAGGATGGCGCTAAAGTGAGACAGTGGAGGCTGGACAGATGTCCTTTATTTAATTGTTGACTGGATGATTAGACTCAGTGGAGCACTTTTGATGCTGATGGCAGGGATAATGTAAAACTTCAGATAAAAAGCTGCCCATGTGAATAGGGGGATTGAACAGAGAACTGTAATAAATGCATTACATGTAAAAGCCTTAAAAATCACAATTAAATCTTTGTACAAGTACATGTCACTATGGATGGAAGTCATTTGCATCATAATTTTGTCTCAAAGTTAAACTTTGACCCGTTTGGCCATTGTGTGCTCCCTCCCATATGGATGTGATTAAGTATATATTCTGTCGCACATACAATGAAAACCTTTTGTAACAATATCAAAAGTTACCTTTTGTAACAATAACAATATAAAATGGTAAAGGGTTGTCATTTATAATTACAGACTAACAGTTCCTGCTGTAAGTACAAGTTGTTCAAATTCCTATGAGAACAATCCAGTTGGAAATCCATTTGACGGACATTTCACAATATATTTCAGGATTTTAGTGCTCTAAACATAGAATAGAACATTAAATGGACAAACAGGCATATATTGATCATTTTTCTTTAAATGTACAGAGTAATTCATGGATAATTTCATTTTGTATCACTTCTGTGAATCAATAAGGCAACAAAGCACTCAGTGAAAAAGACAAAATGGCAGCTTCACAAATATGAAAAAATGTGGGTACTGCCTAAAAGCGATGTAGACTACCGTTTTTTTCCGTGTATAATGCGCCCCCATGTATAATACGCACCCTAAAAATGGCATGTTGATGCTGGAAAAAAGCCTGTACCCATGTATAATACGCACCCAATTTTTTTTTTTTTTTTTTTAAAGTCCCAATGATCGTCACACACGCAGGGAGGCAATGGGTCCCATTTTTATAGTCTTTGGTATGGTCTTAACTAGGCTGGATGTATTTTTTTTTGTTGGCGTTGATTTCTCCGACTGCCCATAAAGGCACCACCGCGATCAGATGAAAAGAGAGGAAAGTGACGTGCGGACATGTGAAAAAGGCGGCTCTGTATGGGAGAGACGTTGAAGAGGAATAAAAACACCCTTGGAAACCAAAACTTGCCCCTCGTCGTGACTCGGAGCCGCAACAAATGTTTCGGATTTGTGTAGGGTACATTGTGACAGCAAACGAGCAGGTGATCGAGCAAGCGTCTGATACGAGAGCATTGCGTTCGTATGGAGCGTGTTTGAAGTGAACAGCAGAGATGAAAGGAACAAGGCAAAGTGTTGTGAAATAAAATATTACCTGTAATACGCATTGTTATTTGCTGATTGTATTAAACTATCACATTCATTGTCAGTCAAGAAGAGAAGAGGACTATTATCCCTTCTTTGACGAAATGACCAGAGCACAGTACAAACACACTATTGTCGGTCAGTCCTGTTGTTGGTTTTGTTGTACCATGATTTTCTTAAAAAAAAAAAAAAAAATTAAAAAAAAAAAAAAATTTAAAAAAAATTGTACCCATGTATAATGCGCACCCCAGATTTTAGGACAATAAATTAGTTAAATTTTGCGCATTATACACGGAAAAAAACGGTACGTCAAATTGTGTGTACCGTAATTTCTGGACTATAAGCCGCACCGGACTATAAACCGCACCAGCTAAAATCCGGGGATATTTTAGTTTATTTCTTATATAAGCCGCACCGGACTATAAGCCGCACGTGCACACGAGTTTTTTTACAAAGAAAGACAGTCCACAGAAAGCCTTTTTAAAGTTTTAATAACATACTTTAACATGTCTTTCTAAACATTGCCTGTGACGCAGCAGTATTACCGCAGCAACACGGAAGTGTGCACGCGAGTTATTAACAAAGAAAGACTGAACACAGAAAGCTTTTTTAAAGTTTTAATAACATACCTTAACATTTCTTTCCAAACACTGCCTGTGACGCAGCAGTAATACCGCAGCAACACGGAAGTAACACAGCACTAATAGGGTTTGATTAAATAAAACATACCGGTAAAAGTCACTGAGACGCGGCGGTAACACAGCAGCAACACGGTAGCACAGCACTAACAGGGCTGATTAAAAAAGCATACAAGTAAAAGTAAAAAAAAGAGCTTCATCGTCTTCATCTTCCTCCTGTGCATTGAAACCATCGAAGTCTTCCGATTGGAATAGCGTTAGTTATCCTTTGCCACACACTTTCTCAGTATCTCTTTCGTCGTCGGTTTTATGCATTTCTTCTAGCATTTTCCATGATGAGGGTCTGCTCATGCTAATTTTATTCATGCACAAAGCGCTAAATTACATTAAACTAGCGAGCGACACGTATAGCTCCAGAGTAGACGGGACCACGAAATAAAGAAAAGGGTGATGCAACACAATGTCATCAACATCGACTGCCTTTAGCTTAAAAGCGGCATCATATGCATTTCTTTTGTCCCCCATAATGACGGTTTGTGTATAAAAGCTTCCTTTCAGTAATGTCCGTCTTGATCTTGTTCTGTCTCATCTTTGTGTAAATTCTACGGCACTATTTGCCTGGCGGATGGACATGCGATCAACACACCACTTTTCTCCCCAGTGACCGTGTCATACATCCCTCCACCCAGCAAAGCGGTGCCGCACAACAGCGGTCCACAGCCTTTTTACGAGTGTATAAAAGTGATCAAGTCATCACAAAAATCACGGAAATAATCATATATAAGCCCCCCATAATGATGGTTTGTGTATAAAAGCTTCCTTTCAGTAATGTCCGTCTTGATCTCGTTCTGTCTCATCTTTGTGTAAATTTTACGGCACTATTTGCCTGGCGGATGGACATGCGATCAACACACCACTTTTCTCCCCAGTGACCGTGTCATATCCCTCCGCCCAGCAAAGCGGTGCTGCACAACAGCAGTCCACAGCCTTTTTACGAGTGTATAAAAGTGATCAAGTCGTCACAAAAATCACGGAAAAAATCATATACATATAAGCCCCCCATAATGACGGTTTGTGTATAAAAGCTTCCTTTCAGTATTGTCCGTCTTGATCTCGTTCTGTCTCATCTTTGTGTAAATTCTACGGCACTATTTGCCTGGCGGATGGACATGCGATCAACACACCACTTTTCTCCCCAGTGACCGTGTCATACATCCCTCCACCCAGCAAAGCGGTGCCGCACAACAGCGGTCCACAGCCTTTTTACGAGTGTATAAAAGTGATCAAGTCATCACAAAAATCACGGAAAAAATCCTATAAAAGCCGCACCGGACTATAAGCCGCAGGGTTCAAAATTTGAGAAAAAAGTCGCGGCTTATAGTCCGAAATTTACGGTACTGTGTATTTTGTATATCTATGGTAAATATTTAATATATGTCCATGAGAATACTTCATTTTGTATGTAGACATTGAGTAAAGAAAATGAAATCTCCCCAGTTCGTTTTTCTAAATAATATAAAAGGAAAATTATTTTTAAAAATATGATCCTGGAGTCTAATTTTGCGTTGACGCACCTTAGCTTTATTTGCAATGCTTAGCCTTTTACACAAGGAGTTTATAAGGTTGTGCATGAATCAGTAGTGACTCGAATAGCGATGCAAAGCAGTCATTAAAAAATAATTACATTGTAGGATTTGAGTCAAAACCGGAAGTGTCCACTTCCACTACAAACTGCCGATGTATGTATGGCATAGTGAGGATTGGTGCTGTGGCGAAGTGTTCCTTGAGGGTTTGGAATGCGGCCGGGGACCATCTGAAACACATTTGAGGAGAGGGGAGTGCATTTTTACCAACTAACATGCACACAACAAACAACTTTTCATTTTGGAACATGAAATAAAAGCAAAATATTTCATTTTCAATGATAAAGCATTATGGGAGAAGTCATCATTCATGCGCTGTCATTTTTTTTCCTTTTTGGCCAGACAAAGGTAAAGTGTTTTCTACTGAATCTGAAAAATAAAACAAAACAACAACAAAAAACAATCAAATTCAAAGAAATATTCGGAGTGGCAACCAGTTGTGTGAAGCGGAGGTGCAAGTAATGGAGGAGGAGATGCCTGAATTTTGAATTGCTGTATTGAGTGAGCTTTATTTTTGGATGGATGGATGGATGGATGGATGGATGGATTCAGAGTGGCAACAAGTTGTGTGAAGCGGAGGTGCAACTAATGCAGGAGGAGATGCCTGAATTTTGAATTGCAGTATTGAGTGAGCTTTATTTATATATTATATTTATATTATATTATATATTATATATATTTATTTCATTTATATTTTTAACTGTTTTTGTATTGTATTTTTAAATAATACACCTGGCTTAATTGGTTTACTGATGCACCTGACCCTTTTACTTTTGAATTTAATTTATCAAGCACACCACCAATAAAAATGTTGATTTCAAATCTTTTGTTAGTGTATTCAACTAATTAATCATGCACTACAATTTTGAAACGTCGTAAGATTCAAAATCTTTATTTGCTGACCTTTATTACACATGTGGTTAAATTTTGATTAATTAATTACAAACCCTGTAATTATGCAGATTATGTTTTTAAATCGCCTGACAGCACAAATACGAACTCTAGATGGCATTTATGGCTGGCACTGATTTATTCACTGCGGGTCCTTGGTTTACGACGGCCTCGAGTTACGTTGTTTTGTGTTTATGACACGTCTCATATATTTCATCTCATATATTTATAGCCTTTATTCGACCTAAGTGGTTTTGCGTCGTAAGCGTCGTAAGATTCGTAACGTGCGCGGGAACTTGTTGCTGCGCACGGCCGAAGAATACACCGTGAGAGAGGCTGTGGACCGAGGAAGACGGCGTTACCCACTCACATGGTATACGCCAGGGGTCACCAACACGGTGCCCGCGGGAACCAGGTCGCCCGTGAGGACCACGTGAGTCGCCTGCAGGGCTGTTTTAAAATTAGCTCAAATAGCGGCACTTATGAGTGAGCTGCATCTATTTATTTTATTTTTGCTATTCTTGTTTAAATCACACATGTGAACTGGAAATGACTACCGTTTTTTTCCGTGTATAATACGCAAAATCTAACTAATTTATTGTCCTAAAATCTGGGGTGCGCATTATACATGGGTACAAAGTTTTTAAATTGTTTTTTTTTTTTTCTTTTTTTAAATTTTTTTTTTCTTTTTTTTTTAAGAAAATCATGGTACAACAAAACCAACAACAGGACTGACCGACAAAGACGTGGAACAAAAAGACAGGGTGACATTACCAAAGACAGGAACAGACACCAAACAGACATCATGACAGTAACACATGCAATGATCCGACGGTGAGCGAGGGGCAGACAGGACTTAAATACAAAACACGTTACAAGAACAATAGTGTGTTTGTACTGTGCTCTGGTCATTTCGTCAAAGAAGGGATAATAGTCCTCTTCTCTTCTTGACTGACAATGAATGTGATAGTTTAATACAATCAGCAAATAACAAAATGCGTATTACAGGTAATATTTTATTTCACAACACTTTGCCTTGTTCCTTTCGTCTCTGCTGTTCACTTCAAACACGCTCCATACGAACGCAATGCTCTCGTATCAGACGCTTGCTCGATCACCTGCTCGTTTGCTGTCACAATGTACCCTACACAAATCCGAAACATTTGTTGCGGCTCCGAGTCACGACGAGGGGCAAGTTTTGGTTTCCAAGGGTGTTTTTATTCCTCTTCAACGTCTCTCCCATACAGAGCCGCCTTTTTCACATGTCCGCACGTCACTTTCCTCTCTTTTCATCTGATCGCGGTGGTGCCTTTATGGGCAGTCGGAGAAATCAATGCCAACAAAAAAAAATACATCCAGCCTAGTTAAGACCATACCAAAGACTATAAAAATGGGACCCATTGCCTCCCTGCGTGTGTGACGATCATTGGGACTTAAAAAAAAAAAAATTTTAAAAAATAAAAATAAAAAAAATTAAAAATAATTGGGTGCGTATTATACATGGGTACAGGCTTTTTTCCAGCATCAACATGCCATTTTTAGGGTGCGTATTATACATGGGGGCGCATTATACACGGAAAAAAACGGTATTTATCTTTTTATTTATTCATTTATTTAGAAAAAAAAGATGAATATAAATTAATTTTGACCAACTATAGTATCGTATTGGCCCGAATATAAGACGACCCCCTCTCATCCAGCTTGCGGTGCCTGCCTCCACCTGTCAGTGGATCACCAGCTTCCTGACCAACAGGAGACAGCGTGTGAGGCTGGGGGGCACCACATCTGACACCCGGACCACCAATACTGGAGCCCCTCAGGGTTGCGTCCTCTCCCCACTGCTCTTCTCTCTCTACACCAACGATTTCTCCTCCGATGACTCTCCTGTGAAGCTCCTGAAGTATGCAGACGACACCACTCTCATCGGACTGATCCAGGACGGTGATGAGACTGCGTACAGACAGGAGGTGGAGCGGCTGGTCCACTGGTGCAGCCAAAACCACCTAGAGCTGAACCCGCTCAAGACCGTGGAGATGACAGTGGACTTCAGGCGAGACCCTTCACCACTTTTACCCCTCACTATCCGCAGTAATACTATTCTCTCCACAGACACCTTCAAGTTCCTGGGAACCACAATCTCTCGGGACCTGAAATGGACTGGCCACATAGACTCTGTCCGGAAGAAGGCCCAGCAGAGGCTGTACTTCCTGAGACTGGGGGGCACCACATCTGACACCCGGACCACCAATACTGGAGCCCCTCAGGGTTGCGTCCTCTCCCCACTGCTCTTCTCTCTCTACACCAACGATTTCTCCTCCGATGACTCTCCTGTGAAGCTCCTGAAGTATGCAGACGACACCACTCTCATCGGACTGATCCAGGACGGTGATGAGACTGCGTACAGACAGGAGGTGGAGCGGCTGGTCCACTGGTGCAGCCAAAACCACCTAGAGCTGAACCCGCTCAAGACCGTGGAGATGACAGTGGACTTCAGGCGAGACCCTTCACCACTTTTACCCCTCACTATCCGCAGTAATACTATTCTCTCCACAGACACCTTCAAGTTCCTGGGAACCACAATCTCTCGGGACCTGAAATGGACTGGCCACATAGACTCTGTCCGGAAGAAGGCCCAGCAGAGGCTGTACTTCCTGAGACAGCTCAAGAAGTTCAACCTGCCGCGAGAGCTTCTGAAGACCTTCTACATTGCCATCATCCAGTCTGTCCTCTGCACCTCCATCACTGTCTGGTTTGGATCGGCCTCCAAACAAGACAAGCACAGACTGCAACGGACAATCAGGACTGCAGAAAAGATAATTGGAATCAACCTCCCATCTATCCAAGACTTGTACCTGTCGAGGACCAGGAAACGTGCAAGGAACATTTCTACATACCCTTCTCACCCAGGTTGCAGTCTGTTTGAACTACTCCCTTCCGGACGGCGTTATAGAGCTCGGTACGCCAAAACCAGCAGACACAGAGACAGCTTCTTCCCCCAGGCTGTTGCTCTGATGAACTCACACCACTCTTAGAGTCTCAGAGTCATTACTGTGCAATAACATCCTGCTCTCCACACCTTTTTTGAATTTGTCTACACTGTTTGTACTATGTGTCCTCGGCATCCATTGCAGCCTGGTCATCCTGGATAAGGGACCTTCCCATCTGTGGTCTCTTCTCAAGGTTTCTCATTTCCCCGAGCTGGAGTTGTGAGTTTTTCCTTGCCCTCTTGGGAGTTTAAGATCAGGGGATGTTTGAGAATATTTGCCATATTTCACATGTCCTGAGTGTTGTTAGTCACCTAAATGTTGAACAGAGGGTGTGATTTACCGAAGTCAAATTCCTTGTTTGGCACGCTCAAACATGGCGAATAAAAACTCTTGAATCTTCAAGACTCAAGTTTGAAAAAAGACTTTTTGAACACCAAATTTAATTTTTATACAGAAAATAATTACAGTACATCTGAAACAAATGATCCTGTCGAGCTCTTGAAAGCGGCCGCTCTGAGGACCACGGAAAGCTTTTCTCTGATTGTGAGTATTTTTAAGACGATCTTTTTGAGCTCGCCGTACATTACACTCTGTGACACCATATTTCACAGCCGCTTTGCAATTGTTTGAAGACTCTGCTTCATTTATCACCATCATCTTGAAGTTTGCATCATAACGTCTCCTCAGCAGCCGGTTAACCTGGACGATCTTTGACCCACTTTTCTCCAGATTGTCGCTACATTTCTGTTGGGGAGCCTGAGGACTGTATAGGAGGTTGGCTCGGAAGGTTATGCTCTTTTCGCCCCCAGGTGTCGGTCAGAACACAGGAGGAAAGATGTGGTTCAGTTTTGATTGCTCTGAATTATTGGCAAAGACGTAACAGGCACTGTGGCTAATAGGGGCATACAGGCAAACTGGCAAAAGGGTATAGGCACAGTTTTGGTCGTAAGGATGTGAGAGCAGGTGTGTGTAGTGTACATGGGTCTTTGGGTGTGTGAATGTGATTCTTGTGTGTGATTATTGTATGAAGCGTGTGAAGGGTGTGTGAGGTGTGTGTGGTGTGTGGGGTGTGTGTGTGTACGTGTGCGTGCGTGTGTGTGTGTGTAGTGTGTGTGTGTGGGATGTGTGGGATTCTGTAACAGACAGAAATACAGCACGTAGGTCAACACTCAACTTCTGATGTCACACAACACGACGGCACACATTACATAACTGACTGGACGTAACGGTTCCACTATACTAAATAACCATAAATAAAATACTCTCAGCAACACACCAAACATAAGTCATCGAGACAACAAAATACATTTGCTGGCGACCGTTAGCATTCCCTTTAAAGATATCTGGCGCCATCTAGCGTTGTGAATGGGTATAATGTCTAGAACCCGAATGTAAGACGAACACCACTTTTTCAGTCTTATTTCAATGCAAAAAAACACAGTCTTATATTTGGGCCAATACGGTAGTTGAAGGGTCAGGATTGTTCGCATATGTATGACGTATTGTTTGTGCAGCAGAAAAAAAGACGATTGACCCCAAAAAAGATGGCAGAAAAAAGAAAGAAAACCTATCATTTTAACAAGGAATGGGAGGTAGAGTTTTTTTTTTACCACTGTGAAAGGAGCCTGCGTGTCTAATTTGCGGGACAACTGTAGCGACATCAAAGCGACACAATGTTGAGAGACATTTCACAACTTTGATATTAATATATTTCCTATCTTATCATTAATGATATTTATTGTGAGAAATCATAAACATGATCAGTGTCTTCACATAGCTAAATACCATTAATTATTAATAATAACACCTAGTTAAAGCTAAATTGAGCAAATTGGCTATTTCAGAAGTGTGTGTCAAACTGGTAGCCCTTTGCCTTAATCAGTACCCAGGAAGTAGCCCTCGGTTTAAGAAAGGTTGGTGACCCCTGGTATACGCCATTTTGGACTGTTGCATCGTCTCTCACTTGCAACGCCCCTTCCAGTGCACAAGCTGACCACAGGAAGAAATTGTTTACTCTTTTTTTTATTACTGTACTGCAGGGGTGTCCAAACCTTTTGCAAGGCGGGCCAGATTTGATAAAGTGAAGGGGCCCGGGGGCCAATAGTTTTTTCGGACATTTTTTTAACCACAAAAATTTCATGCAAATACACACTGTTATAAAACAAATTTCATTGTCCCAATTGTCTTTATTTTTAAATGACAAAATAACCAACTATAAGCCACTCAGGCAGATGTGAACAACTCAAAAACACAAATTCTGCCTTTCATTCATATCTGAAGAGTCAGATAACATTGAACAAATTGTATGAAATACCTTAAATTTACATGAGTTTAAAATTATTTTTTGCCTCATGAACATTTTAAACAGGAGTAATAATTCAGTGGTCCCCAACCATTTTTGCGCCACGGACCGGTTACGTGTCAGAAATAGTATTTTCGCGGACCGGCCTTTATATAAATAACACATTTATATAAATATATAAATATGATGAAATAAAATGATACGACTGGCATAAAAACAAGTATAAGCGACATAAAAATAAAACTCACCGTTAAATTGAATTAGTGGGAGCACTGAGCTTGTTTCTCAGAAACGAGTCGGTCCCATGTAGGCGTAATCGGAGACAATGACACCGGAAGTGGTTAAGGTTTGTCTTTTAATACAGGATGCTTGGTCTCCATGTGCCGAAGCAGTTTTGAAGGCTGCATTGCCTCGTTAGCTAGCCTGTCGCCACATATTATGCAGAGTGGGCTTGGCGCGTCAGAGTCACCTGTGGCGATAAATCCACATTTTAAGTAGGACTCCAGAAATTTTCTTTTAAATGCAGCTTTCCTTTTCTTAGAACTCGTAGCCTCTTCTTCCGTCTCCTCATTGGGCTTTTTTCCCTTTCCGAAGAAACTTTCCAAACGTCTCTGTTTCTTGCTCATATTTGCTTGCTTCGCGGCCTCAACTGAGGTGACATGTCACGTGAACGAGACGAGCGTCTTGACCTGAACCGACGGATGTGATTGGGAGAGAATCGCCAATTTTTTATATTTTTCAAACAAAATTCTTACTCATTTTTGCTAGCTTTGCGGGCTCGACTGGGGAAACATGTCATGTGACCGGGACGAGCGTCTTGACCTGGATTAACTGATCGTCGATTAAAATAAAATACTTTTTTTTTCTGTGCGGCTTGGCGGCCCGGTACCAAGTGACCCACGGACCGATACCGGTCCACGGACCATGGGTTGGGGACCCCTGTTATAAGTAATGCAAAGTTGTCTGTTATCATTAAAACTTCAAACAAGTGAATTTTGCGCTTGACATTTTCAATATATTTCAGAAAGTAATAGTTTGTGTCACGTCTACAGGTTTAACATGGCCACTTTTTAGTTTGCTTTAGTAATATTTACTTTTGATTTACTTTTGACTCGCAGCCCCACGTGAAAAATCGCTGTTGTGATGCCAGTTCAGCTTGGAGCGGCTTCACTTTATCAGCGCATCACTCCCGGTTAGCTTGTCGTATGTGTTAGCATTTTTAGTCTGATAGTGTCTCTTTAGCTCAGTGGCCTAGTGATAGAGTGTCCGCCCTGAGATTGGAAGGTTGTGGGTTCAAACCCTGGCCGGGTCATACCAAAGACTATAAAAATGGGACCCATTGCCTCCCTGCTTGGCACTCAGCATTAAGGGTTGGAATTGGGGGGTTAGATCACCAAATGATTCCCAGGCGCGGCACCGCTGCTGCTCACTGCTCCCCTCTCCAGGGGATGGATCAAAATCACACAGGGATAGGTTAAATGCAGAGGACAAATTTCACCACACCCAGATGTGTGTGACGATCATTGGGACTTTAACTTTAGGTTGAAATCCTAAAACAAGACAACCGCCTCTTTACAAATTAGACACACACAATTACCTTCATTTTCAGTGAAGAAGTATTGTAATTACCATTTCTCTTGAAAGCGACGGCCCTCAATGTCAAATTTCCTCGTTTTATTTGCAGTCGCCATGGCAGAAATGAGCAGAGAGGGGTGGTGCTGCCACCCTTTGGTAATAGGAAGAATTACAGCTTCAAGTTTCATGATTTTTTTATTCAGTTTGACAGTGCAGGCGGGCCATAAATAATAGATATTATAAAATAGATTATAAAACCGAATTTGCGGGCCGTATGAAATCTGACCGGGGGCCGGATTTGCCCCGCGGGCCGGACTTTGGACATGCCTGCTGTACCGTTTCATTTGATTACTGTTCCGACTTACCCCAAAATTTACGTCGCCGTGTAGGAATGGATCGACATAAACCGAGGACCCCCTGTACACAGTCAGTCATTGTGCATTGTGGATTAGGTTATGTTGCTGAGCTATTCAAGTGTAAATGTGTGGTGACAACACACGAAATACAATTCAATTGGGTAGAGAACGCATACCGTGTCTGGTTTCTTCAGTATTTTCACGTTATGGAACATTGTTCCACTGAGACCCTTTGCTCTCGTGAAAACATTTGATTATTATTTTTCATGCATTTACAGAAAACCTTTCCTTTTCGTGTCCTGTTGTGTCGGTGTAACAGTCACATCTTTGAGGGGGGGGGGGGGGGGGGTTGGCAAGGGATGGGGGATCAAAGCTGTTTTTTCGTAATTTATGGTCAATTGAGTTGTTTTTTGGTGCAGAAACAGGGGCATTATTCACAGACTGAATCGTTTGGGGATCGCAGCAAAGGGGCTAGCCCGCTAACCGTTACTAACCATTTCCTGGGGCAGGTTTTCGGTCTTTGCCTAAGTGGCCAACGCCACTTTCCGTTTCAACTCAATTGTGAGCGGGGAGTGGTTTCAATCATATACTAAATTATGCTTTCCTCAACAGAAGAAAAGAATCTGGTTCTTTTCTCAGGATTCTTTGACTAATCCCCCCCCGCCACACACACGCACACACACGCACACTGCTCAGACAATACAATACTTCAACTGGACCCAGCTGATGTGCGGCAGACCCTTGGAAAGGTGAACACAAGGAAAGCTTCGGGCCCGGACAATATACCTGGGCGTGTGCTGAGAGACGGTGCAGACTCACTTATACTAGATGTCATCCGAGATATTTTCAACATCTCTCTGAACCTAGCTATCATACCTCATTGCTTCAAAGCCACCACCATCATACCGTTACCCAAGAAATCTCCAGCAACAATTCTGAATGACTACCAGCTAGGGGTGTAACAATTCATCGATACACATCGATTAATCGATATAATGCTCTACGATTTATTGGCATCGATGCTAAACGTAAACATCGATTTATATCGCCGTGTTTGACCTCGGACATGAGACGCGACTTTATTTTGAAATCCAGTTCATTGTTGCTTGCTTCCTCTTTCCGGGAGCAGTGCGCAGCGTGTTGTGTTGTGAGCAGAGCAGGCACGTGAAAGGGGAGTCGACAACTAGTACGCGGCTCCTGGGCTGGTGCTATGGCTAGTGTCCAAAAAGACGAGGAAATTTGCTCCCCTTTAGGCTTCAAGTCATTCATTTGGAAGCACTTTGGATTCCAAAGAAAAGATGGCTCAACGGACAAGACACGTGCATGACATAACACAGGAAGAAAAATACATACAACACGCACTCAAAAAATGTCAGTATCCACAATGGGCAATAACCAAAGGTGCAGAACAGGTAAAAAACAAAAAATACAAAACACAGGAGCAAAGAAAGAAACAAACACGGAAACAAGAACCCAGCGGAATGGTGACGTTGCCGTATATAAGAGGAATTACGGAACGCATCAAAAGAGCCATGATAAAATACAACATAAGCACGCCTATCAAACCACATACAACACTCTGTCAGATACTGGTCCACCCAAAAGACAGAGTTAATCCGGAAAATAAATGCAATTCCATATACGAGATTCCATGCAAATCATGCAATAAATCATATATCGGGGAGACAGGGAGGAACTTCATCACAAGAAAAACGGAACACAAGAAGGAATGTGAGAAGGAGACAGCAACAAGACAAACAAGAGCAATAAAACTACAAGCAGAACAGGAACACTACAAGTCAGCCATCACCGACCACTGTAAAAGAGAAAACCACATCATGGACTGGGAAAAGGCCAGAGTCATCCGCACTGAAGACAACAAACATCAGCGTTGGATCAGGGAGGCCATTGAGATCCGCAAGCGGGGCCCGAGGACCATCAACAGGGACGAGGGAGCCTACATGCTCTCTACAACCTGGAACAGCATTTTGGAGAGGTGAACGGACAGCAGAGGGCGTGGCTCACCTGTCAAATCTGACAGGTGAGCCACGCCTTCATCCATCAGCTGATAAAAACGCGTCACAACCACATCAGTGACACTCTGATGAAGGCGGAAGAACCCGCCGAAACATGTCAGGTAAATGAACCTAAAACAAATTGTTTGATATAGAAGAACCAGTGAAGTAAATAAGACACATGCAGTTTGTAAATCCTGCCATGCGGTGATCAAATATTCAGGGACCACAAATCTCGCCGCACATTTAAAGAAAAAACACGACATCAAAGTTCAGTGTTAAAATAAGCACTTTGTATACTACAATACTCTTGTAATTTCCTAAATAAAGAGTTTGCAGTACCTTGTTGATTTTGCGTATGAATTGTTATAAATCAGGATATTGTTCTATATTTTTTATTTTAAAAAAATATATATATATCGATCATAGAGCGCTATATCGTGATGTATCGTGAATGAATCACAGCAGGCTTTAAGATATCGGCAAATATCGTATCGTGTTTCTTTGTATCGATATGATATCGTATCGTGACAAAACCCGCGATTTACACCCCTACTACCAGCCCATAGCACTCACTTCCATCATGATGAAGGTTAGGGTTAGGGTTGAAAGATTGGTCAAAGCCCATATACTAGCCTACCTTTGACCCATTGCAGTTTGCGTACCACCCAAGCGCTCCACAGATTATGCCATAGGAGCAGCACTTCATCTCAGCCTGGCTCATTTGGAGAACAAAAACAGCTGCCTGTGGATGCTGTTCATTGATTTCAGCTCTGACCTTCAACACAATCATTCCACAACACCTGGTGAACAAACTCAGCACAATAGGCATCAGTACCTCACTCAGCAATGTGGCTACTTGACTTTCTTACCAATAGACCACAGACGGTGAGAGTTGGCAACTCCTCACAGACCACCGTCATGAACACCGGGGTCCCACAGTGGTGTATGTTGAGTCCTCCGCTGTTCAGCCTGATGACCCACAATTGCTGTGCCAAACACAACTCAACCTCATCGACCCTGGCGAAAGCACGGGAATTCTTTTATTCAACTCCTCCGTGAACGTGCATTTTCGTTTCGGCATTGCATCGGTGTAGACTGGCAAGCCCACCCTACTTCGTAGCAAAGTGACTAGATTTGAGGAGAAGGGCGTGACTTATTTGCAAAGATACAGAAAAACCTGGAATTTAGTGAATTGGGACGGAGTAGCAATTCTATTGACAATGTATTGTACATGTATTATGTTTCAGGCAGTCCAACAAAATCCCGGACATTTTTTTAGGGCTCAAAGGTAGGACATGTCCGGGAAAAAGAGGTTGTCTGGTCACCCTACCCAACCAGTAATGACAAACAACTATGATACGTTTTTCAAAAAAACATTTGTTATTTATAATTCATCCTGAAACATGGCCGCATAAATAAGGTTTGTAATAAACAAATCCGTTTGTAATTCCATCAAGAATTCAGCGAGTTACGAGTAATTGAGTAAATCATCCACTTTACCAGTGACTACAGCACGGTGCACCAGAGCAGTCTCCTATCCTAAGATGGGCGACCAGTGACAACGCTGCCCACTCCACATTGAGCCATCTAGTGTTTAAAGCTAGGTTCACACTGCAGGCAAATGCAACCCAGATCAAAAAATGTTTTTCCCATATGCAACAGGTATCTGATTTTTTATGACGGTCTGAATGGCACAATTAGACTTAGACTTAGACTTAGACAGAACTTTATTGTCATTTTGTCAACACTAGGTGTGTACAAAACGAAATTTCGTTGCATACGGCTTTCAACAATGTAGTGGTATTTCGGCTGGTTAAAAAAAGTGACATTCTATATAAAAATATGAAATGAGATAATTATAAAGTACAAAGTGCAGCAGTGATAAAGTATGTAAACAGTGCAGGAGACAAAAGCAGTATTTACAAGCGTGCAGAGGAATGCTACGTTTGAATGTTCAACAGTCTGACGACAGCAGGGAAAAAACTATTGCAGAACCTGGTGGACCTGCAGCGGATGCTGCGAAACCTCTTCCCAGAGGGCAGCAGGGAGAACAGTCCATGGTGGGGGTGTGATGGGTCACTGATAATATTACGGGCTCGGGACACGCAGCGCTGGGATGACAAGTCCTGAATGGAGGGAAGCGGAGCCCCGATGATCCTCTCTGCTGTCCTCACCACTCTCCTCAGGTTCTTCCAATCGGAGGCGCTGCAACCTCCACACCACACCGAGAGACAGCTTGTCAGAATGCTCTCTATGGTGCTTCGGTAGAACGTCCTCATGATGGGTGGGGGCAGGTGGGCTCTCCTCATCCTCCGCAGGAAGTACAAGCGCTTCTGTGCCCTCTTGACCAGTGTTGTGGTGTTCACAGTCCAGGTGAGGTCGTCTGTGATGTGGACTCCCAGGAATTTAGTGCTGCTGACCACCTCCACAGCTGAGCTGTTGATGATCAGTGGAGCGTGGTGAGGCTGGTTCTTCCTGAAGTCGACGATGATCTCCTTCGTCTTCTCCACATTCAGGATCAGGCTATTGTCTCTGCACCAGCCCACCAACTGCTCCACCTCCTCTCTGTAGTCCAGGTCGTTGTTGTCCCTGATGAGGCCCACCACCGTTGTGTCGTCTGCAAACTTCACGATGTGATTGGTGGTGAACCTGGGGGCGCAGTCGTGTGTCATCAGGGTGAACAGCAGGGGGCTCAGGACGCAGCCCTGAGGGGAGCCTGTGCTGAGGGTGATGACATCTGAGGTGTTCTGTCCGACCCGGACTGACTGAGGTCTGTTGGTGAGGAAGTCTAGCAGCCAGTTCCGAAGGGGGGTGCTGAAGCCCAGGTGTTCCAGTTTTTCCACCAGATGTTGTGGAATGATGGTGTTAAACGCTGAGCTGAAGTCCAGGAACAGCAACCGCACGTGGGTGTTCCTCTCCTCCAGGTGAGCCAGGCTCAGGTGAAGAACGGAGGAGATGGCATCCTCAGTAGAGCGGTTCTGCCGGTAGGCAAACTGGAACGGATCGAATGTTGGGGGGAGTCTGGAGACGATGTGATCTTTGAGCAGCCTTTCGAAGCACTTCATCATGATGGGAGTCAGTGCCACAGGTCTGTAGTCATTCCATGAGGTGATTTGAGGTTTCTTCGGCACCGGAATGATGGAGGCAGCCTTGAAGCACACTGGCACTTTGGCTTGGTCCAGCGAGATGTTAAAAATGTCTGTGATGACACCAGCCAGCTGGCCTGCACATTCCTTGAACACCCGCCCAGGTATGTTGTCGGGGCCTGGGGCCTTACGTGGGTTGACTCTTCTCAGAGTCTTCCACACGTCGGCTGAGTCAAGGCAGAGGGCCTCCTCTTCCTGGTGGGGAACAGTTTTAACTGCAGGAGTGCTGTTTAGTGCCTCAAAACGCCCAAAGAAGTTATTTAGACCATTTAGGAAGTCAGCATCAACCTCACCCACCGGGGGGGAGGGTAAGTTGTAGTCCGTGATCGCCCGTATGCCTTGCCACATACTCCTGGTGTTATTGGCGTCGTGGAAAAAATCCTGAATTTTCCGACTGTGGCTTCGCTTCGCTAGCCTGATGGCACGGTTCAAGTTGGCTCTCGCTGTCCTCAGTGCCTCCTTGTCGCCAGACTTGAAGGCTGAGTTCCGTGCTCGTAGCGTATGACGTACATCCTCAGTTCCCAATTCCAATATTTTCACATATTATATAATATATATTCAAATCCAGACTGGTTCGCTTTCATGTGTGGTCCTAAATCGGATAGGCTTCGGATTTTTTGCAATGCAACCACAGTCTGCCAGGTCACATATATCACACCTAGAAGACATAGGCGGGGAGACAGACTGCTTGGGAGGTAGATGACTGTTTGTCCATGAATCTGCAAAGCTGTTTTGAGTAACATTATTAAGTCTATATTGGATTTGATACTGTAGGAGTAGCCACGTCAACAGTTCATTTATTATGAGCAGCATTGATGTATCAGCATTGATGTATCTTCAGTGACATCTCCATGAAATGCGAACAAAAAGCCTGACCTCGTTTCCCTAAAATACTGTATTTCTACCTACTCTAATCACTCCTCCAGCTTGCTTGCGTAAGATGTCCCCCGCGACTCGATCTCAGATAAGCGGAATACAATGTTATGACAATATTGGTAGAGAATACTTGACAAAGTTTTGCAGCCATTTAAGGGAACATAAATCTTGAGATAACTGCGGAAACATTGTATTTTTGTTAGGTGTTGTGTTGTTTTGTTTCTCATGTAAAATGTTTACCTTGACGCAATAAAGGTTGGGAAACACTGCTTATAGGTGACCGATTTGTGATCCATCAAGAAACAATAAAAGTTCTTTTTGTCACGCCCGTGCCAGAGGACGCTCAGCCGGCAACTTCCCTCAGCCACACCCCTTCATTACCGCAATGACCGTCACCTAGTCGGCCTTCGGTGGCGTGTGACGTGCGGACGCCTCCCCGTTCCCTCCCGTCCCTTGTTGGACAGTCTTGGATTTTTTTTGTTTTTTGGGACGTCGGGAGCCGTCCCTTGTGGGGGGGGGGGGGGGGTACTGTCATGCCCGTGCCAGAGGACGCTCAGCCGGCAACTTCCCTCAGCCACACCCCTTCATTACCGCAATGACTGTCAGCTGCTCCCTCATGTATTTAAACCCTGTCTGCGTGTTTCCTCTCCATCGGTGTCTCCTGTTTCTTCCCGTTTGTATCCGCGCCTGTTGTGTCTTCGCCGGGTCTTGTGTGTAGGCTCACGGTCAGAACCTCTTCCTGGTCTGCGCTTGGTACGAGGGGAATCCCGTTTCCCGCTCGCTGTCCGTGAGCCTCTTTCCGCCGGTTCCTTTGTTCACCTTCCCCCTTCCCTTCAATAAATCCTGGTTCAAGCTGCATTTGGTCACCCTGGCACAACTCATTCCTGACACTTTTGTTGCAAAAAAGTGGATTTATTACAGGTATAGGCTGTAACTCAACAGTAACTAAGAGCTCCAGTTCAACTTGAATCCCCCACATACACTAGTTTTCTGCTTCTAGACTCAACACTAATAAAGTGATTGCAGGACTGCATAAAACTGTTTAATATACCCGTAGTCTACTTTCAAAGATCTGCAGTTATTGTATCACAAATACTTCACAGTAGGCCCTTGTGTGATGAATTATTCTACTGCTCTTCATCGTAAGACCACAAAGTGGTGCTGTAACACAAAAAGATGTGTTAGGGTTGATAGATTAGTTTGATCCTATGATTATGTTGGAATGTAACCTGTAATAATTAACCAAACGTGTCCTGTCTTAACAAAGTAGTAGAACAAAGTGCTAAGATCCTTTGAACTGATTGACCAGCTGCAGAGGAAGCAATCAAAGTTGTTCTGTTTACACAACATCGTAAAACATCCCCTGCTATGATTTGACCAGAGGCCAGGGGTTCACCCTCATCCTGACCACTCCCACCCCCACCCTGCTTTCTCTCAATAAATACTCTCTTGCAAGAATCCAAAGTCAGACTTCGTTCGATCATCGCTGTATGCACAGTGACGAACGAGCTTTCCACTTGCAAGTGTTCAAAAGGCATCCTGTCTCCCGTGTGGTAAGTTAGAGTGAGCACCACTAACATTTTGGTGCCGTGACCCGGATCCCTAACATACCCATTGCTGATCGATGAAGGACGACGTGCTGCATTGTTGACAAGCCAGCGTCCATTAGGAGGACCTGGAAAAGAAAGACCTGGGAAGAAAATTCTTCGCTGGGCCAGCATTTTAGGTCTGCCTTCGTCTGACAACAGTGGATTGACGGGATCCGGAAGTGCAACGAACCAGGGGACAAGTAGGTAAATGCCCTAAAGTTAAAAGTGCACGAGATACGGCTTTGGTGTGTCCGAGCCATGAGATACGGCTTTGGTTTGTCCGACCTATGAGATACGGCTTTGGTTTATCCGAGCTATGTGATACGGCTTTGGTTTTTCCGAGCCGAGAAACAGCTTGGGTCCAAGACCCAGTGGAAGGAACGGGTTAAGAAAAACAGAGCTTCTTTTTCTTCATTGAAGAAGGGCGTAGATTCTTTTTTGTCCGTTTTTCCAAGCTGTTTGCCTGAAAGTTGTGTGGTTGAGAGTGACTGGTAGGATAAATTGACTAAAGAGCAGTACTTGCAAATAACACAGGCAAGAAATTTGTTGAAAGGTCAATTTAAACCTGCATTGAGGATCCTCGAAGAAAAACATTTGAAAAACATCGAAAAAACTACTAAAATTAAGATTGGAAATAAAAACGGTAAATCTCTAGCCCTTGAAGAAGATGAGAAGTACATGGCGAGTAGATTTCTTAATTGTATGCAATACATGCCGAAGTGGAAGAAAAAGTATGGAGTACAAGGAAAGTTGAAAATTGAAACGTGGAACGTAGTGGTAGAAATTTTGGAGGAGAGTGTGGCTAGGAAGCCAAAGGGATTGAGAAAGGAAAGAAAAGAGAGTATTGCAATGTGCTAGAGTGTGGTTGAAAGCTTCACAAGAGAGAAGAGAACAGATTCAAAAGACAAAAAATAGAAAGATAAAAAGTGATGAGCCCGCCATTCCATTAAGATTTGAAAAAGAATTCAGGTTGCACAGTGGCATCCCATTCAATGATGCAGCTGAGAGTGCTTATCAGCAACATCTTAAAAATGCGCTCCTCACTGGTTTCCCCCCTGAATCAGGCAACTGGGTGAGGAAACACTTGGTGGAAGCGGACTCTGCTTGTGTTACAACAACCATGCAGTGGGCCAGAGACGCTGACAAAGTGATCAAGAAAGGGAGAAAAAGTCAAATTTTCAGCATGACTAGCTTTCTCCCCCTTGACCGCTCATGCCCCTACAGAGAAAGAAATGATAGCTGTCCATACAACATGGGACATTCTGAGCGCATTAAAAGAAAAAAAACACATGTAACTTTTGGTTTAGATTCATTGTCAGATTACAGAATGACAAATGACCAGGGATCAAATTATGTGTACACACTAAAGTTAAAATTTGCAAATCAAGTGGTAAAGAAATACAACTTGCTTCTAAAAGATAAATAAAGAATTAGAATGTGCTGTCCTTGCGTGCGTAGGCGGGACCGGCTTCATGATCGACTGCAGGAAATGGCCAGCCTGTGACAAATCATTGGTGCCGGGCCCCCACGCCTCGCGCGCGAGAGCTGTGCATGTGTGTGCGTATGCGTTAAAATGATGAAATTGGCAAAACTTTTAGTGCAAAGAAATTGCTAGACAGTGGTCTATCCAATTTGCACCGCAAAACAGAAATAATTTTGAAAAATAAAAAAGAGAGGAGAAGAAAAAAAGCTGTTTGCGGGCAGAAACTGATCCACACTAGTGCACATTAGTGTCAAGCCCTCATGAGAAATTCGAAAAAGAAAAAAAAAAAACGACAGAACATGCCTTCAGGAATTGAATGAGGCAAAATTGTGAATTTAAGACATTGCAATGCTTGATTTAATAGGAATAATTGATTGGTTGTGTTATAAAATTATACAAACTTCTATATGTGAGTTAAATCCGAGAGATTGAGTTCTTTAAATTTAAGAACAAAGAAAAATTTCAGATTAATTTGCCAGCAGTTTTTTTTCTTTTTGATTGGTGGATTGTTCTATCAGGAACCTTAGGAAAAATTAGGATAAGGGTCATGAGTTGAGAATGATATGTGAATGTTGTGTGGAGAACTTGGATAAATTGAGACCAATGTGATGGAAAGACTCCTTCTTGGAGACTGCGTGTGAGATGCAAATGAGCCTTGATGAATGATTGCCTGAACGAGAGGAAAATACAGGTTGAATGGTTGAAACTGTTGGAGACTATGGAAAATTAGTAGAAAACCTTTGAAGAAAGAGTGATTTTGAGTAAGTTAAATGCTAAGAGAAAAAAAAAAGTTGCTTTTGGATTGATAATTAACTAGAGAAAAAACTGGAGAGCCAGTCCCACATGCAGAAGATGTGTGAATTGGGAAACTGAGAAGCGTTATGGAAAGAAAGTCAAATTAAATGATGATAGAATCATATGTAGTAAAGAACACATCCTCCCAAAACGTTTGTCAAGGTGTGAGGCATGGGCGTCCCCAAGCCTCAGAAGGAGGGAGGGAGTAGGACAGATAGTGAAAGATAGTAATAATTCAACACTTTACGACATATGGATTCTCTTATACATTTGGCGTCATACCATTAAGTTAGAATTTTCTCAAACTTTTCAAACTTTTGCTGTAAACAATCGGAAGACGATTGAAAAGTGAATAAAAAAGCTATGAGGAAGTGGTGTAGCTGTTTGGAAGGGCACGCGCTTATGCGCTTCCCTGACTAATCAACATTTGGTTGACTGATAAGCAAAGGAACCATCTGCTACAGTTAACATCCATTCCCACAGCCCAAATCCAACCAAGATCAGAGACTCTCCTTTAAAACAGGAGGCAATAAATGGGATATCCCCTGTCATAAATGGTCTTTGGTTAGGAGGAAACTTTAGGAAGTGCTCAAACTCTTCTCGCAAACAGTCCTATCTGCCCAGTTCAAAAGGGCAATAAAATGGACTAGTGAATGATACAAGAGTTGCAAAAAGCAGACGAAGAACAGTCCTTGGCAGATAGCATGATCAGAGCACTCAAACTGAAAGATGTGTCACATGCAAATTTACTGCTGCCTGATCTTTCTTCCCCACAGGTCAACAACCGCTCCAAGCCAGGAGACTGAGACGACATAATGGTTGTCAAAAAGGACAAACTGGGCCAACCATGGTGGGAGGGGCCATTCCAAGTCTTGCTGACTATCCCCACAGCACTGAACATTGCTGGAAGGCCCAGTTGGTTTCACCTCAGCCACTGGAAGTTACAGAGAGTGCTGTACACCATTTTCGGAGTGGGGGGAAGTCTGACTACAAATGGGCCTTATCGTTTAGGGCGGGGCGTCTCAATGTTGGTGAAGAATACATAGATCCCCACTCTGACTAGGCAATGGGAAATATCGGTGTCTCTGCCATCCTAGTAGCAACGGGGCTCCACATGCCAGGTGGATCCTCTGCTGCATTGTGGTTGGAGCGTGTTATGGTCTATGGGCTCATCTGAATAGACCAATTGACAATGTTGACCGAGGAAAAAGATGGTCACATGATGAGAACTTTGAGGACTGGTCATGGGACCCCAGAAATCCACACGAAACCAACACTTGGTACCGGTGTGTGACGTTCACTGTGAGATCCCACACACAGGAGGGATGCTATGTGTGTTCCAAACTCCCCCCCTTCCTCCACGCCAGTTCACCTGGAGGCCAGAACAATGACTTTCAACACCGTGCTGTCACAGTCAGTGATGCTACCCGTACCGCCCTGGACTCACAGAAAAGAACCTGTCATCGAACTCTTTTGGATTTAATCTCAATGTGACTGTTGGAGGACGATACATTCCACAAGTGGCCTAAACAAAAAGGCTACCTGAAATGGACGACACGTTGTTAGAATAATTAGTTTTGCAGAAGCGCTGGTCATATCTTCGCTCAAGCCAACATATCTGTCTAGCTTTAAGGAGTTCTTGCACTCCCTTCCTTTTCTTATCTGTGAGAGGCCCTCACTAGTTATGAACAGAACACCTTTGTTCTTTGTTTAGTTCAAGAGAAGTTCTTTCTCTTTTATACCTTGTAGTTTCTATTCATAAATTGTTGTTGACCGGGACAGTTTTTAAGTTATCCCATATTTACTCAATGTTTGTTTAAGTAGACTTCATGCAAGTTATCTCACATCTACTTAACGTTTGTTGTAGTGTATGCACGAGAGGTATCTGATTATTTACTCATCTTTATTATTGTGTGAAACGTAGCAAGAAAGTCTAGAGCATTGTTTTACAGGGACACGGCATCCAGGTTTGGAGATCGCAGCCGAGAACGAGGCTGCCAACCACCTAAGAACAGACTCTGCATTCCTCGGGTCACGAATCGGCCAAGGCCATGCGGCCTCGCACCACACAACAGTGTTAGGTAGCTAATCAGCGTTGCTACAGCCACAACCTCCCCTCCCTTTAGTGGAGCAACGCCTCTTGTAACCAGGGCAACCCAAAATAAAAAGAGGAGATAGCGGAAGAGGAGTCCAGAATTGGTGGAGGACTGTAACTGGGCCTTCTACGTAATTCTCCTCGCGAGCAAAAGGAATACTGGTTGTCTTCTCCTCTTTGTTTCCAGCGTGTAAATTAATGTCTGATGGTATTTAGACCTGACATTTTTATTGGTCCTTCGAGCCGAATGCCAATACACCTGAGGATTCCAGCGGGCGTCTGTGGCGATCCGGAAAGACCGCGTGCGGCAGGACCTCCCTAGGTGGGGTCCTAGAATCCTTTTCAAGGGCTGGCTGTCTGCTCGTTAGCTGGGATCTGAAGGTTGAAGGCAATCCGAGGTGCAGAGGTGAAGAGAACCAGAGGGTGAGTTTGGTTTTGTTTTGTTTTGCGGCCGAGGGCTCGTCATGCCCTGTAAAACCCTCGGTGTGTAAGTAGGACAACGGAAGTCCACAGACCCTGCATAACTGAAATTCTGCGTAGGACAGTGATGTCCAAGTAGTAGGTTGCGGAGCCGCAGAAAAGCTGAAACTGAAAATGAAACCCAACTTAGAGGCGCCATAAAAGAAAAGACAAAAAGAAACCCCAAAAAGATGAAGGAGGAGGGGGATGATATCCAAGATGGCGGCGCCCCAGTTGGCCGCGGCCGCTACGGGTCTCAGCAATCGACGAGGATTTTCACAAAATATGTCGCCTAGGACACTACAAACAACACAAAGTTTAGTTTATCCATCCAGTAGATTAGTGTATGATCGCCAGCGCCTGCTGGAGGTACGGTCATCGAGTGTTTTCGGACTCGTAGCCACAACTACCCTAGTCTGTTTGCGTAGCCTCGGAGTGCTTAGGGCGCTAGCCCCAGAAGCTCACGACGCAGCGGGCTCGCCGGGCAGCACACGCCAGAGGAGGAGTAAGCGTAGGCGGTGTGACCGGCGGCGAAAGCGCGGCTGTCGAGGTGGGCTAACGGCTAAGCTTAGAGCTAACCCCTACAAACCGCCGCTTCCATCCATCTTCCTCTCCAACGTCCGCTCACTGGATAATAAAATGGACCATCTAAAACTGGAACTCTCTTCAAAGAGGGAAGTTAGAAACTGCTGCGCTCTCATCCTGACGGAGACGTGGCTGAACTCATCAATGCCGGACAACGCCGTTAGCCTGGAGGGGCTCGCTACATTCCGCGCCGACAGAAACAGCGAGCTAAGCGGTAAATCCCGAGGAGGTGGGCTGTGTGTCTACATCAACAACAACTGGTGCAAAAATGCTAGATCTGTCGCCAGCTTCTGCTCTTCGGACATCGAGCTTTTGACTGTTAACTGCAGACCCTTCTACCTGCCCAGAGAGTTTACTGTTGTTAGCATCACGGCTGTATACGTGCCTCCTAGCGCTAACACTAAAGAGGCCATGAGGGTTCTCTATCGGACAATCAGTGAGCTGCAATCCACGCACACAGAGGGGGTTTTCATCATTGCTGGGGACTTCAACCAGGCTAGCATGAAGACTATTCTCCCTCATTTTTACCAACACGTGGATTTTCCAACTCGGGGAGAGAACACTCTGGACTTGGTTTACACCAATATAAGGGATGCATTCAGAGCAGCCCCCCGCCCCCACCTCGGCTCTTCAGACCACCTATCTGTTATGCTAACCCCTGCATACAGGCCCCTGCTGATCAGAGCAAAACCCACAGTGAAGCAGGTGAGGGTGTGGTCTGAGGGGGCCATGGAGGCACTCCAGGACTGCTTTGAGTGCTCTGACTGGGACATGTTCAAATCAGCAGCAACATATGACAATCAGATCGACATTGATGAGTACGCCATGACTGTGTCAGCCTACATCAACAAATGCTCCGAGGACGTCAGCACCACTAAGAACATCACCACCCGAGCCAACCAACGACCCTGGATGACTGAGGATGTACGTCATACGCTACGAGCACGGAACTCAGCCTTCAAGTCTGGCGACAAGGAGGCACTGAGGACAGCGAGAGCCAACTTGAACCGTGCCATCAGGCTAGCGAAGCGAAGCCACAGTCGGAAAATTCAGGATTTTTTCCACGACGCCAATAACACCAGGAGTATGTGGCAAGGCATACGGGCGATCATGGACTACAACTTACCCTCCCCCCCGGTGGGTGAGGTTGATGCTGACTTCCTAAATGGTCTAAATAACTTCTTTGGGCGTTTTGAGGCACTAAACAGCACTCCTGCAGTTAAAACTGTTCCCCACCAGGAAGAGGAGGCCCTCTGCCTTGACTCAGCCAACGTGTGGAAGACTCTGAGAAGAGTCAACCCACGTAAGGCCCCAGGCCCCGACAACATACCTGGGCGGGTGTTCAAGGAATGTGCAGGCCAGCTGGCTGGTGTCATCACAGACATTTTTAACATCTCGCTGGACCAAGCCAAAGTGCCAGTGTGCTTCAAGGCTGCCTCCATCATTCCGGTGCCGAAGAAACCTCAAATCACCTCATGGAATGACTACAGACCTGTGGCACTGACTCCCATCATGATGAAGTGCTTCGAAAGGCTGCTCAAAGATCACATCGTCTCCAGACTCCCCCCAACATTCGATCCGTTCCAGTTTGCCTACCGGCAGAACCGCTCCACTGAGGATGCCATCTCCTCCGTTCTTCACCTGAGCCTGGCTCACCTGGAGGAGAGGAACACCCACGTGCGGTTGCTGTTCCTGGACTTCAGCTCAGCGTTTAACACCGTCATTCCACAACATCTGGTGGAAAAACTGGAACACCTGGGCTTCAGCACCCCCCTTCGGAACTGGCTGCTAGACTTCCTCACCAACAGACCTCAGTCAGTCCGGGTCGGACAGAACACCTCAGATGTCATCACCCTCAGCACAGGCTCCCCTCAGGGCTGCGTCCTGAGCCCCCTGCTGTTCACCCTGATGACACACGACTGCGCCCCCAGGTTCACCACCAATCACATCGTGAAGTTTGCAGACGACACAACGGTGGTGGGCCTCATCAGGGACAACAACGACCTGGACTACAGAGAGGAGGTGGAGCAGTTGGTGGGCTGGTGCAGAGAAAATAGCCTGATCCTGAATGTGGTGAAGACGAAGGAGATCATCGTCGACTTCAGGAAGAACCAGCCTCACCACGCTCCACTGATCATCAACAGCTCAGCTGTGGAGGTGGTCAGCAGCACTAAATTCCTGGGAGTCCACATCACAGACGACCTCACCTGGACTGTGAACACCACAACACTGGTCAAGAGGGCACAGAAGCGCTTGTACTTCCTGCGGAGGATGAGGAGAGCCCACCTGCCCCCACCCATCATGAGGACGTTCTACCGAAGCACCATAGAGAGCATTCTGACAAGCTGTCTCTCGGTGTGGTGTGGAGGTTGCAGCGCCTCCGATTGGAAGAACCTGAGGAGAGTGGTGAGGACAGCAGAGAGGATCATCGGGGCTCCGCTTCCCTCCATTCAGGACTTGTCATCCCAGCGCTGCGTGTCCCGAGCCCGTAATATTATCAGTGACCCATCACACCCCCACCATGGACTGTTCTCCCTGCTGCCCTCTGGGAAGAGGTTTCGCAGCATCCGCTGCAGGTCCACCAGGTTCTGCAATAGTTTTTTCCCTGCTGTCGTCAGACTGTTGAACATTCAAACGTAGCATTCCTCTGCACGCTTGTAAATACTGCTTTTGTCTCCTGCACTGTTTACATACTTTATCACTGCTGCACTTTGTACTTTATAATTATCTTATTTCATATTTTTATATAGAATGTCACTTTTTTTAACCAGCCGAAATACCACTACATTGTTGAAAGCCGTATGCAACGAAATTTCGTTTTGTACACACCTAGTGTTGACAAAATGACAATAAAGTTCTGTCTCTCTCTCTCTCTCTCAGGATGTAGTGTTTTGGTTGAAAGTAGCAGGGGAGAGCGAGAGAAAGGAGAAAAAAGAAAACTCAGAAAGCGCTGTATTGCAGGCAGGAAGCTGATGAGACGGGGCCTAGCAGCAGGCAGGCAAGAAAGATAGGTAACACACAGAGGGCTGAAGAGGAGGGGGGAGAACTAGAAGAAATACAAGAGCGGGAGGAGAAAACACAGGCTACAACTTCAAAACAAAAGATCATAGAGAAGTTGTATCCTCAAATACCTGACACACCCAAAAATGAGGAATCACCTCCTCCTTATGGGACGACAGACAGGGCCACTAGGCAGAAAAGCCCGCTAGAAATAAATTGGTCAAAGAAAATGGGGGCAGATGATCCATTGTCGCCTAAAAACAAAACTATCGCTTCAGCCCCATTAGCTGAAGAAACTAGTGTTGAAGATTCTGAATTAACTTAAAACATGCCATTGTATCCAATGATACAAGTGGCCAACCCAAATTATGATCCAGGTAATGAACATATTCACCCCAGGGTGGTAATGGTCTCCAGGACGTGGACAATGGAGGATGTAAGGAGAGCATTAGAAGGGGTGGTTCCTTGTAAAGAGGACGTTGAACAATTCTGTGCAGTAATGGAAGACTTGAGGAGATTTTACAATCTGAATGGGACTGAAGTCCAACAAATTTGGATGACTGCTTTGGGTCCAGATTAGCATCTAGTCAGAGGGGACTGGGCACCCATCAATGCCCGGGATCAACCCTTGCCCTATAACAGCCCAGAATTAATTAATCAAGTGGAAGGGCTGATTAACCGGGTATGCAACAGATATAGAATGAGAGCAAATTATACAGAGATAGGGAGAACAAAGCAAAATGATAATGAAACTTTTGATGAATACCGGGTGCGCATGACAAAAGTGTTTAAAATACACAGTGGATTAGTAGAAGATAATGCACCTCAAGGTGCTTATCAGCAACAATTAAAAAATGCCATCCACACAGGGTCCAAGTCAGCAATACATAGCTGGGTGACCAAACATTATATCGGAATGAACACTGGAACTTTGGAGGAATACATAAATCACGCCCTCCATGCCGAAAAAGTAGTCAAAGACAAACAAAAACAAGTGAAGGCAACAAAAGACACTTTTTTGATAGATCAGGATAGTGACACTTTTTACCAAAATACAGGCAGAGGGTTGAAAAGCAAAGAGAACGAGGAGGATCAAACAGAGGAGGCTCCAAGGGCCACGGGAGAGGATTTGTACCTTATAGTGAACGAGAATGTTGGAATTGCGGAGAAAAGGGCCACTTGGCACACAATTGTCCAGATAAACAAAAACAATTATGACTAGACCAAGATCAAAATAAATCAGATTCTCATGTAACAAACTGGGAACCTGACTGCCAAAATGAAATGGAGATTAGCCTAAATATACAGGAAATAATTTCTTTAGACACAAAGGGGCCGCAGATCAGATTGCTGGTAAATGGGAAGCCAATCATTTTCTTATGTGACTCAGGAGCATGTAAATCAGTCTGTAGGGAAACAATACCAGGCTCGCACTTGTCAGGGAACATGGTGGGAGTCAAGCCTGCAAATGGGCTAATGACTCGAGTCAAAGAGTCTGAGCCAGTTTGGATAAGAGACCCTGAGGGAGAGACATGTAAACTACCGGTTTTGCTGTATCCTGATTGTCCAATGAATTTATTGGGAAGAGATGGCTTGACGCAATTGAAATTGGCATTAATAACTGATTTGAGTGGGAAGTTAGTGGTGAAAAGAAGAAATAAATTGTTGAACAGCAATGCAATAGTTCTCCAAGGTACAGGACAACCATTTTATTATTATGCTTTGAGTGTACCAAACACACAGCCGATGAGAGTGGCAGAAGCACTACTCCATGAAGGAGAAATGTCTCTGACTAGACCGGAAGAAAAAATGCAATCTGATAGTTTCCATGTCACCACCTGGTACAAAAATATTCCAGGACCTAACAAATTGTACTATGACACTCTTATGAAGGTGTCACCAGTTGGAGCCACAATCACATATCTGTACTCAGATACTGAAAGTGTGGCGGCAGCAACAATAAAATTACCAAAAGGAGTTGACCAAAAAATAAACAGGATGAAATATCCGTTGCATGTATCATTATACACCGAGCGGTGTTCTATTATTGGACTTCTGTGCTCGACACGGATTTTCTATAATGAACACCATGTTCAAACATAAGGGTGTCCATGTGTGCACTTGGCACCAGGACACCCTAGGCCGCAGTTCGATGATCGACTTTGTAGTCGTGTCATCGGATTTGCGGCCGCATGTTTTGGACACTCGGGCGAAGAGAGGGGCGGAGCTGTCAACTGATCACCACCTGGTGGTGGGTTGGCTCCGATGGTGGGGGAAGATGCCGGTCCGACCTGGCAGACCCAAACGTTCTGTGAGGGTCTGCTGGGAACGTCTGGCGGAATCCCCTGGCAGGAAGAGCTTCAACTCCCACCTCCGGCAGAGCTTTTCCCACGTCCCGGGGGAGGCGGGGGACATTGAGTCCGAGTGGACCTTGTTCCGCGCCTCCATTGTTGAGCTGTGGCCGTAAGGTCATTGGTGCCTGTCGTGGCGGCAATCCCCGAACCCGCTGGTGGACACCGGCGGTAAGGGATGCCGTCAAGCTGAAGAAGGAGTCCTATCGGGCCGTTTTGGCCTGCGGGACTCCGGAGGCAGCTGACAGGTACCGGATGGCCAAGCGGAACGCGGCTTCGGCGGTTGCTGAGGCAAAAACCCGGGCGTGGGAGGAGTTTGGCGAGGCCATGGAGAATGACTTCCGGACGGCTTCGAGGAAATTCTGGTCCACCATCCGGCGTCTCAGGAGGGGGAAGCAGTGCAACGTCAACACTGTTTACAGTGGAGATGGCGTGCTGCTGACCTCGACTCGGGACGTCGTGTGTCGGTGGGGAGAATACTTCGAAGACCTCCTCAATTCCACCGACGCGCCTTCCATTGTGGAAGCAGGGCCTGGGGACTCTGAGGCGGACTCTCCAATCTCTGGGGTTGAAGTCACTGAGGTAGTTAAAAAACTCCTCGGTGGCAAGGCCCCGGGGGTGGATGAGATCCGCCCGGATTTCTTAAGGGCTCTGGATGTTGTGGGGCTGTCATGGCTGACACGTCTCTACAGCATCGCGTGGACATCGGGGACAGTGCCTCTGGATTGGCAGACTGGGGTGGTGGTTCCCCTCTTTAAGAAGGGGGACCGGAGGGTGTGTTCCAATTACAGGGGAATTACACTCCTCAGCCTCCCTGGTAAGGTCTATTCAGGGGTGCTGGAGAGGAGGGTCCGTCGGGAGGTCGAACCTCGGATTCAGGAGGAACAGTGTGGCTTCCGTCCTGGCCGTGGAACAGTGGACCAGCTCTTCACCCTCAACAGGATCCTCGAGGGTGCATGGGAGTTCGCCCAACCAGTCCACATGTGTTTTGTGGACTTGGAGAAGGCGTTCGACCGTGTCCCTCGGGAGGTTCTGTGGGGGGTGCTTCGGGAGTACGGGGTACCGAGCCAACTGATAAGGGCGGTTCGGTCCCTGTATCACCGATGCCAGAGTTTGGTCCGCATTTCCGGCAGTAAGTCGGATTCGTTCCCAGTGAGGGTTGGACTCCGCCAAGGCTGCCCTTTGTCACCGATTCTGTTAATAATTTTTATGGTCAGAATTTCTAGGTGCAGCCGAGGCGTTGAGGGTGTCCGGTTTGGGGACCTCAGCATCGCGTCTCTGCTTTTTGCAGACGACGTTGTGCTGTTGGCTTCTTCAGGCCGTGATCTCCAGCTCTCACTGGAGCGGTTCGCAGCCGAGTGTGAAGCGGTCGGGATGAGGGTCAGCACCTCCAAATCAGAGTCCATGGTCCTCGATCGGAAAAGGGTGGAATGCCCTCTCCGGATCGGGGATGAGATCCTGCCCCAAGTGGAGGAGTTTAAGTATCTTGGGGTCTTGTTCACGAGTGAGGGGAGGATGGAGCGCGAGATCGACAGGCGGATCGGTGCAGCGTCGGCAGTAATGCGGACTCTGTACCGGTCCGTCGTGGTAAAGAGAGAGCTGAGCCAAAAGGCAAAGCTCTCAATTTACCGGTCGATTTACGCTCCTACCCTCACCTATGGTCACGAGCTATGGGTCGCGACCGAAAGAACGAGATCCCGGATACAAGCGGCCGAAATGAGTTTTCTCCGCAGGATGTCCGGGCTCTCCCTTAGAGATAGGGTGAGAAGTTCGGTCATCCGGGAGAGACTCGGAGTAGAGTCGCTACTCCTCCACGTTGAGAGGAGCCAGATGAGGTGGCTCGGGCATCTCATTAGGATGCCTCCTGGACGCCTCCCTGGGGAGGTGTTCCGGGCATGTCCCACCGGTAGGAGACCCCGGGGACGACCCAGGACGCGCTGGAGAGACTATGTCTCTCGGCTGGCCTGGGAACGCCTTGGGATCCCCCGGGATGAGCTAGATGAAGTGGCTGGGGAGAGGGAAGTCTGAGAGTCCCTCCTGAAGCTGCTGCCCCCGCGACCCGACCCCGGATAAGCGGAAGAAGATGGATGGATGGATGGATGGATGGATGGATGGATGGATGGATGGATGGATGGATGGATGGATGGATGGATGGATGGATGGATGGATGGATGGATCATTATTCCGAAGCAAGCATATGGAATGGAAAGACATTAGGGAATTCGTAGAAGAGGGAGAGAACGTCACTGATTGGGTTGCAACATCAATAAACACATGGAAAAGTGAGCGTACCGGAATGACACGGAAAGCGCTGAATTGGACAACCCACTTTAAAGGGGAAGTCCACATGAGATCTGATGAAGAAATGTGATCCGTAATTCTAACACAAGAAGAAGAGGAATTCTTGACAGAAATTCCTCCACAGTTGTGGTCCCAAGGACCAACTGATGTTGGATTAATAAAAGGAGTCTTGCCGGTAATAGTCAGACCCAGAACAGAATATAGGCCGTGTGTTAGACAGTACCCATTGAAAACGGATGCAATGGAAGGCATAAAACCAGTAATACAGGAGTTAATCCAACCAGGGGGGATAGTAAAATGTGATGATTCGCCCTGCAACACTCCAATTTCTCCTGTGAAAAAGGCGCCACCCCCCACAGGATGGAGGATGGTGCAAGATTTGCAGGCAGTCAATAACGCTGTCATCCATAGAGCCCCATGCGTACCAGACCCACATACGCTGTTAAACTCATTAAGGCCTGACGCTAAGTTTTTCACCGTTGTGGACATTAGCAATGCATTCTTTTCTGTACCAATTGATAAAAGAAGTCAATTTTGGTTTGCGTTTACATATGAAGGACAGAGATATACACACACCAGATTACCACAGGGGTACTGCGAAAGTCCTACTATTTATTTGCAGGCCATGAATGCAAGCATGTCCACGTTTCAACCTACGGGAGGAAGCCAGATTTTGTTGTATGTAGATGACGTGTTGTTAGCCTCACCCGATGAGGAAAGTTGTCAAACGGATACCATAGAATTGCTCAGGCATTTGGCAAAAGAAGGACACAAAGTAAACAAAAGCAAGCTACAATTATGTAGGTCAGAAGTGAAATATTTGGGGCATAACTTCAGTGCAGGAGGAAGAACTATTGTTTCAGACAGAAAAATTGCCATTCTGCAGGCGCCAAAACCAATAACAAAAAAGCTAATTATGTAATTCCTAGGATTAACAAACTACTGTAAAAATCGGATTCCAAATTATGCAGAAATTACAGCACCATTGCAGAGATTAATGCATGAGGAAGATATAAAAATGTCATCATCAATCAAGTGGTCAAAAGAGGCGGATGAGGCATTCTGTGTGATAAAACAAGCATTAGTGTCAAGTTCAAGCTTAGCATTACCAAATTATGCTAAACCTTTCATCCAGACCGTAGATTGTAAAGGTAATTTCATGACGTCACTGTTAATGCAGAAATCAGGAGATATATACCAACCGATAGCTTACTTCTCAGCCAAATTAGACAATGTAGCATGTACGCTGCCACATTGTGTAAGAGCAGTAATTGCAGCATCCATGGCAGTGGAAGCGAGTGCAGGAATTGTGCTGTTTCACCCATTAACCCTTAAAGTACCTCACGCGGTGTCAGCCCTACTGTTATAGACCAACATGACATTCTTATCACCAGCTAGGCACTTGTCATGTATGGCAACACTGCTGTCGCAACCACATTTGACCTTGGAGAAGTGCACAATATTAAATCCAGCCACATTGATTCCAAGTGAGGAGGATGGTGAAAAACATGATTGTCAAGAATTAGCCGAAAGAACTGCCAAGTGCAGAACAGATTTACAGGACACACCTTTAGCAATGGGGGAAATACTGTATGTAGATGGGTCATCGAGAAAAAATGAACAGGTAAACGCTAACTGGGTATGCAGTCGTAACAAGAGATAAGGTGTTAAAAGCAGAAGCTTTACCATCTAATTACTCTGCGCAAGCGGCCGAATTGGTCGCCTCAACTGAAGCATGTAAGTTAATGAAACATAAAGTAGCAACAATTTATACAGATAGCCAATATGCATTTGCTACTGTTCACGTGTTTGCACAATATTGGAAAAATAGAGGAATGGTGACCTCTACGGGCAAAAAGGTGACCCATGGCAAGTTACTAGAAGAACTTTTGGAGGCAGTCCAATTACAACAGAAAGTAGCGGCATGCAAGTGTGCAGCACATGATGATGTGACCCACACAAAATTCATCGTCACTCGGGCTAACTGGAAGCCATGGCTGACAGGGGCTGTCCTCAGGCTGCTGAGGGCCAGGGACAAAGCCTTCAGAGCGGGGGATGAGGCTGGCTTGAGAACAGCGAGGGCCGACCTGTCCCGGGGCATCAAGGAAGCGAAAAGGGCATTCTCTTGCAAGATTACCGCCCACTTCAAGGACAGCAGGGACGCACGGAGCCTATGGCAAGGCATTCAGACCATCACGGACTACAGGCCCGCGCCGCAGAGCTGTGATGGCGACGTCCGTCTGCTCAACGATCTGAACCGCTTCTTTGCTCGCTTCGACGCTCAGAACAGCACTTGCCCACTGAAGACCCCTCCCCCTCCACACGAGCAGCCCCTGTGCCTCTCTGCCGATAGCATGAGGAGGGCGCTTGCCGCTATCAACACCCGTAAGGCGGCGGGCCCTGACAACATCCCAGGTCGAGCACTGAAGGACTGCGCTGGGGAGCTGATGGGTGTCTTCACGGACATCTTTAACATTTCCCTGCAGCAGGCCATCGTCCCTTCGTGTTTCAAGGCTGCCACCATCGTACCTGTGCCGAAGAAACCTGCTGCGTCCTGCTTCAATGACTATCGCCCCGTGGCACTGACGCCCATCATCATGAAGTGCTTTGAGCGGCTTGTCATGGAGCACATCAGATCCATTCTCCCCCCCACCATAGACCCCTTCCAGTTTGCGTACCGAGCCAAACGGTCCTCTGAGGATGCCATCTGCTCTGACCTCCACTCAGCCCTCACCCACCTGGAGAGAAGGGACTCGTATGTGAGATTGCTGTTTGTGGACTTCAGTTCTGCATTCAACACCATTGTACCACAGCGACTCATCTGCAAACTCGACAAGCTGGGCCTCAGTACCTACCTCTGCAACTGGCTACTGGACTTCCTCTGTCAGAGGCCTCAGGTGGTACGTGTTGGCGACAAAATCTCCGCCAGCATCACGCTGAGCACGGGGGCCCCCCAAGGCTGCGTGCTCAGTCCGCTGCTCTTCACCCTGCTGACGCATGACTGCACTGCAACTTACGGTAGCAACCGCGTGCTGAAATATGCCGACGACACGACTCTGGTGGGTCTCATCACCGGGGGCGACGAGACTCAGTACAGGTCGGAGGTCGACCTTCTGGCCACGTGGTGCAGGGACAACAACCTCCTGCTAAACGTCAACAAGACCAAGGAGATTGTTGTTGACTTCCGGAAGGGTCACACCCAACACCTGCCGCTGACCATCGACGGTGCTGTGGTGGAGAGAGTGAGCAGCACCAGATTCCTGGGGGTGCACATCAGTGAGGACCTCTCCTGGTCCACCAACACCGCATCACTGGCGAAGAAAGCTCAGCGCCGCCTGTACTTCCTGCGGAAACTCAGGCGAGCAAGTGCTCCTCCGGCGGTCATGACTACATTCTACCGTGGCACCATTGAGAGCGTCCTCTCCAGTTGTATCGCTGTTTAGGGTGGTGGCTGCACTGAATACAACATGAAGGCCCTGCAGCGCATAGTGAACGCGGCTGGTAAGATTATTGGTGCTTCACTCCCCTCCCTGAAGGACATTTACACCTCCCATCTCACCCGCAAGGCGACCACGATTGTGAGTGATGTGAGTCACCCCGCTCACTCTTTGTTTGATCTTCTGCCCTCTGGGAAGAGGTACAGGAGCCTGGGCTCCTGCACCACCAGACTCTCCAACAGCTTCATACTCCAGGCTGTTAGGATCCTGAACTCTCTCCCCCCTTCTGCGTAGCGTCCTGTACTTTTGCGCTATATTCTGACTGTCTGCTGTATGCACACTTGCTCCATTTTTGCTCCTTTTATTTATTATGTTATTTGTTTCTTTATTATTTATTCATCACTCTTATTTATTCATTGTTTGTGCCTTCTGGTTTTTATTTTTTGTGTTGTTTACTTGTTTGTATATTGTGGACTATGTCTTGTCACTGTGGGATAGTGGGAACGTAATTTCGATCTCTTTGTGTGTCTTGGCATGTGAAGAAATTGACAATAAAGCAGACTTTGACTTTGACTTTTTGACACACACACAAGACTGATGAGGTGTCAATAGGAAATGAGTTTGCAGATAAGGCCGCAAAGGCTGCTGCAGAAAAGACACCGACACTTTTATACACACAAGAGGCAGATCAAATCACTGACACAATTTTAAAAGATATGCAACAACAAAGTCCAAAGAATGAAATTCAATTTTGGATTAAAAAAAGGGGCAAAAATAGAGAATGACATCTATAAATGACCAGAAGGCAGACTTGTCTTGCCAAAGAATCTATTCAAATAGGCAGCAATATTGACACATGGCGCAATGCCATCAACTCAGTGGCCTAGTGGTAGAGTGTCCGCCCTGAGACTGGAAGGTTGTGGGTTCAAACCCCGCCGGTCATACCAAAGACTATAAAAATGGGACCCATTGCCTCCCTGCTTGGCACTCAGCATTAAGGGTTGGAATTGGGGGGGTTAGATCACCAAATGATTCCCGAGCGCGGCACCGCTGCTGCTCACTGCTCCCCTCTCCCCCAGGGGATGGATCAAAATCACACGGGGATGGGTTAAATGCAGAGGACAAATTTCACCACACCCAGATGTGTGTGACGATCATTGGGACTTTAACTTTAACTTAACTTTTAACAGGGGGGATGGTAGGGCAGGTCAGCCAGATTTATACAACATACGAATTTAATTCATATTCAAAACATTTTTGCAGAGCTTGTTTAACATGCGCTAAACATAATCCACAGGGTAATCTTAGACCAAGGCGAGGGAAATTTACCCAGCCACAATATCTGTTTCAAGCAATACATATGGATTATATTGAATTGAACCGAGATGAAGGGAAAAAATACTGCCTGGTCATAATAGATGCATTCTCAAAATGGATTGAATTGGCTCCAACCAAAACACCGGATTCTTTATCAGTGGCAAAAACATTCTGTAGAGAAATAATACAGAGATACGGGATTCCAGAAAGAATTTATAGCGATAATGGGGCACACTTTGTAAATCAAGTGATAAAGAAAATAAGTACAATGTTCCATATAGAATTAAAAAATCATTGTTCCTATCACCCGCAGAGCGCTGGGGTCGTGGAAAGAGTTAACGGGACAATAAAAAACAGATTAAAAAAGTGCATGGAAGAAACTGGAAGACCATGGACAAAATGTTTAGACCTGGTCAAACTGTACATAAATATTACGAGTACTGTGGGGTTGACCCCATATGAAAAATTGTTCGGGCGACAATATAGATTACCATATTTTAAAAACGAATGGGAAACTGATGAAGATTCAAATTTGGCAGATTATATGAGAAAAATGTTTGAGAAACAAAAAAAACAGACCACTAATGAGGATGTTTCTGTCCCTCAACAGGAACTGGAGTTAGTGGAACCAGGAGATTGGGTTCTCATTAAGAGCATCAAAAAGAAGCACTGGCATTCTCCCAAGTGGGAAGGGCCGTACCAAGTATTGTTGACCACTCCAACTGCGCTCAAAATAGCTGAGAGGTCAACTTGGATACATCTAACACATTGTAAGAGGGTCATTTCCTTTGAGGTAACACCTGATCGAAAAAGTGAGCAAAAGTCTGATTAAGGGGACCTTACCTCTCAGTGAAATGCCGATGCCAAGGAGGTGGATCAATGAGGCTGTTGCATGCTTTGTGGCTACCATAGTTGCCATTGTGTTATTTTGGTATTTGTGGGAACCAGTGGGAGCACGCACAGTCATGATGAGTGAGGGAGAGATGGGTAAGCAATTTAAACATACCACCTCTGAAACTGATACTGCATTGTACCGAGCTAAAAGACATGTCGGACTTGTTATCAAGCCAAACGCTGAGTCGGCAGGACAAACTACAGACAAATGCGTGAAGGTTTCTGGCAGTAGTGTAGAATTATTGCACCAAAAGGGGACAACGGTAACCTATCAATTTGACCTTTGCAGCGTGATTCGCTGCAGCGGATCTGGGCTGCCATGGAAAAAGTATGATGTTTATATGTGTACTTTGACAATGACTGCTGTAGATGCAGTACCGTGGTGTGAGTGGGCAAATGTGCTGTGGAACACAGGGTCTAAGAGGCACGTTTCCACTCACACTGTATCATGGGAAAAGATGTTAAAGAACGGAATTACTTTGGCAAGAGGGCAAATGCTGCCAGTGAAAGAAGGGCAGTATAATCCGATTTTATTGACTATATCTGTTAGGGTTTGCAGAATATCTTCATCGTATGATTATGTTGGAATGTAACCTGTAATAATTTACCTAGCTTGTCCTGTCTTACCAAAAGTAGTAGACTGAAGTGCTAAGATCTTTTCACCTGATTGACTAGCTGCAGAGGAAGCAATCAAAGTTGCTTTGTTTCCACAAAGTCGTAAAAGGCCCCCTGCTATGCTTTGATCAGCAGGGGAGCGGCTTCACCCCATCCTGTGTTCCCACACCCCCACTTTCAACCCCACTGTGTTTCTTCTCAATAAATATGCACCTGATGAGGCCTGACTTCAGACTTCATTCGACCATCGCTGTAAGCACAGCGACGAGTGAACTCTCCGCCTGCAGGTGTCTGAAACGACTAACTTGTCTCCAGTGTGGTTCTTGCAAAATAAGTTAGAGTGAGCACTACCCTAACATTTTGGTGCCGAAACCCGGGACCCTCATACCCGCCATCTGGCTGACGGAGGACGACGCGCTGTACACCGTCGACGGGCCAGCGTCCATTAGGAGGACCTGGTAAAGAAAGACCTGGGAAGGAAATCCTTCGCTGGGCCAGCGTCTTAGGTCTGCCTTCGTCTGACAGAGGTGGATTGACGGGACCCGGCAGTGCAACGAACCAGGGGTCAAGTAAGTTAACGCCCTAAAGTTGTGTGATTGTGTTGTTGTGAAACGCGTAAAAGGTAGAGGTGCACGGAATATTGCTCGGGTTCAAGTCCCAGGGGAAGAAACAGACTAAGAAAAGCAGAGCCTCTTTTTCGTTCATCGAAGAAGTGCGTAGATTCTTCTTTGTCTGTTTTTCCAAGCTGAGGGATCTGGCTTGGGTTAGAGTCCCAGTGGAAGGAACGTGCTAAGAAACACGGAGCTTCTTTTTTGTTAGTCAAAGAAGAGTGTAGATTTTCTTTGTACGTTTTTCCGGCCAAAGAACAGCTTGGGTTCAAGTCCCAGTGGAAGGAACGGGCTAAGAAAGAACAGAGTTTCTTTTTCCTAATTGAAGAAGGGCGTAGATTCTTTTTTCTGTCCGTTCCTCCAAGCTGTGTTGGAGGGTTTTACACCCATCCTGGATAGGCCTAAAAATAAAAAGCGCTGGAGTTTGTGTGGTTGAGAGTGCGACTGGTAGGATAAATTGACTGCAAAGAGAATTTGGTGGAAGGTCAATTTAAACCTGCATTGAGGATCCTCAAAGAAAAAAAAAGAAAATAAAATTGTATAAACCTAAAATACCAAATTAGAACGGAAACAAAACCGGTAAATCCCTAGCTCTTGAAGGAGATGAGAAGTACATGGCGAGTAAATTTCTTAATTGTATGCAATACATGCCAAAGTGGAAGAAAAAGTATGGAGTAGAAGGGAAGTTGAAAGGCGAAGTCTGGAAGATAGTGGTTGATGTTTTGGAGGAGAGTGTGAATAGGAAGTCAAAGGGACTGAAAAAGAAAAGTAAAGAGAAAGAATTGATTTGTGCTAGAATGTGGTTGAAAGCTTCACAAGAGAGAAGAGAACAAATTCAAGAGACAAAACCTGGAAAGATAAAAAGTGATGAGACCGCCATTCAATTAAGATTTGAAAAAGAATTCTGGGTGCGCAGTGGCACCCCATTCGATGATGCGGCTGAGAGTGCTTATCAGCAACAGCTTAAAAATGCGATGCAATGGGCTAGACATGCTGAAAAAGTGATCAAAAGAGGCAAAAGTTCTAATGTATTTCATCTAGGCGATGATGATGATGTTGACCTAGATGAAGACACATCAGTCTTCTTTCATGGGTCCCAGCGGGTCAGAGGAAGAGGTAGAGGCCAGCAAGGTCGCAGGCCGCCATATAATTCAAAACCCCCATCAGATTCTGACAACTGTTGGAACTGTGGGAGACGAGGACACTTGGCAAGAGCGTGTCGTTTTGCAAAACAATACCGATCAAAGGGTGGAGGAAGGGGCAGAGGAAAAGCCAAATTGTCAGCATGACTAGATTCCTCCCCTGTGATCTCTTGTGCTCCTACAGAGGAAGAAATAACAGATGTCCATATGAAAGCAAGACATGTCATTGTCAGATTATTAGAACGTTTTTTTAGAATGTTAGAGCTCCTGTCCATGCAAGGAGTATGACAATGCTGTTGTATGCCCAACGACAAATGACCAGAGATCAAATTGTGTATGTACACTAAAGTTAAAATTTGCAAATCAAGTGGTAAATGAATGCAACTGGCTTCTAGAAGATAAATAAAACTTAGAATGTGCTGTCCTCGTGTGCGTGGGAGGGACCAGCTCATGATCGACCACAGGAAATGGCCAGCCTGTGACGAATCATTGGTGCTGGGATCTACCTTACGCGCGCGAGAGCTGTGCATGTGTGTTAAAATGATGAAAATTGGCTAAACTTTTAGTGTACAGAAATTTGCTAGACTGTGGTCTATCCAATTTGCACCGCAGAATAGAAACGCTTTTGGAAGATAAAAATGAGAGGAAAAGAGAGAAATCTGTTTGCGAGCAGAAACTGATCCACACTAGTGCATGTTAAGTAAGAAACGACAGAACATGCTTTCAGGAATTGGAAGAATCAAAATTGTGAATTTAAGACATTCACATTTAATAGAAATAATTGACTGGTTGTGTTATAAGATTATACAAACTTCTATATGCGAGCTGATTCTGAGAGATTGGGTTCTTCAAATTTAAAAACAAAGAAAAACTTCTGATTGATTTGCCAGCAGTTTTTTTGTGTGTTGAGTTTTTTTTTGGATTGGTGGATTGTTCTATCAGGAACCTTGAGTTGAAAATGGTATGTGAATGTTGTGTGGTGAGCTTGGATGAATCGGGACCGATGTGATAGAAAGTCTCCTTCTGCGTTGTTGGACACTTCTATCGAAAATTAGTGGGGCAACTTTGAAGAAAGAGTGATTTTGAGTACTACGTTAAATGCTAAGGAAGAAATAAATACATAAAAGGAACAATCAAAGTGGGTATGCAATTGTGAAATTGCCAAACCAGATTGTTGAAGCAGAGAAGCTTCCATACAACAGGTCAGCGCAGGCTGCTGAGCTAATTGCACTAACAAGAGCTTGTGAATTGGCGGAAGATAAGGAAGTCACTGTATACACAGACAGTCAGTATGCGTTTTCTACTCTGTTCTATTACGCAAAACAATGGGAGCGCAGGGGGTTGACAACATCAACTGGTAAGCCAATTACCCATGCCTCCTTGTTGAAAGACTTGTTGCAGGCCATTCATTTACCTGCTAAACTAGCTGTGTGTAAATGTGCTGCTCACACCACAGGCACGGATGAAGCCTCGAATGGAAACAGATTAGCAGACAGAATTGCTAAAGAAGCGGCAGCAGGGAAACATGGCCATGAATTTTTTTTAATAGATGCAGAGGACACGCAGCTCATAGATAAGACTATACTGACAGATATGCAGGGCAATGCTCCAATGGTGGAAAAACGAATGTGGACGACAAAAGGAGCAATAGCGGACACAGATAATATCCTCCGCGTCGATGACAAACCTGTTTTACCTAAGTCACTTTTTAAAGCAGCGGCAATTGCGACGCATGGGCCTTGCCATGTGTCGACAGGGGGGATGAGGTCCATCATACATCAACAATTCACTACCTTTGGTTTGGATGTTTACTTAAAAATTTTTTGTAAAACATGTCCCGTTTGTGTGACACATAATCCACAAGGAAACATGAGACCTAAGAGAGGCTCATTTCCAAAACCGTCTTACCCATTTCAAATCATGCACATGGATTTTATTGAGCTCACACAAAGTGGACCTCACAAATACTGCCTAGTGATGATTGATGCATTTTCCAAATGGGTGGAAATAGTTCCATCTAAACGTGCGGATGCCTTAACAGTGGCAAAAGCCATTTGCAAAGCCATCATACCGACTCATGGCATCCCCCAAACCATTTACAGTGACAATGGTCCACACTTTGTGAACCAAGTTGTACAGAACATGGCTGTACACCTTGGGGTAACGTTAAAAAACCACTGCGGCTACCACCCGTCCAGCGCTGGCCTGGTTGAACGAGCAAACTATACTATCAAAAGCAGGTTGAAAAAATGCATGGAAACAACAGGCAGATCTTGGCCAGAGTGCCTAGACTTAGTGAAGCTCTATATGAGAATCACTCCCACTTCAGAAGGGCTAACACCTTTTGAAATCATCCACGGGAGGCCATATAGACTACCTGTGTTCCATGCAGATTTACAAAAGGCAGATGAAGAACAGTCTTTGGCAGATTACATGATCAGAACGCTCAGACTGATAGAGGTGTCAAATGCAAATTTACTGCCGCCTGATCTTTCATCCTCACAGGTCGACAACGCCATCAAGCCAGGAGACTGGGTCTACATCAAAGTCATCAAAAGAAACAACTGGGCCAGCCCACGGTGGGAGGGACCATTCCAAGTCTTGCTGACTACCCCCACCGCAATAAAGATCGCTGAACGGCCCAGCTGGATTCACCTCAGCCACTGCAAGTTGCAGAGAGTGCTGGACCCCTAATTCGGAGTGGTGGGGAAGGCTGACTTCAAAGGGGTCCCATCGTTTAGGGTGGGACGTCTCAATGTTGGTGAAGCAAACAACGATCCCCACTCCGCTAGGCGAGGGGATGTCCCGGTGTCTCTGCCATCCTAGTAGCAACGGGGCTCCATATGCCAGATGGATCCTCTGCTGCGTTGTGGTTGGAGCGTGCTATGGTCTATGGACTCAACTGAACAGACCAAGTGACAATGTTGACCGTGGAAAACGATGGTCACACGATGAGAACTTTGAGGACTGGTCATGGGACCCCAAAAACCCATACGAAACCAACACTTGGTACCGATACGTCAAATTCACTGTGAGATCACACACACAGGAGGGTTGCTATGTGTGTTCCAAACTCCCTCCTTCCTCTACACAAGTTCACTTGGAGGCCAGAGCAATGAATGTCACTGAAGCGAAATGCATGGCATCCATGGGAGGAGTTGGATATCAACACCGTGCTGTCACAGTCAGTGACGCCGACCCGTCCCGCCCCGGACTTGCGGAAGGTGCCTGTGATCAGCTTTTCTGGACGAATCTCAATGTGACTGTTAAAGGACGAACATTGCCACAGGTGGCCTACACAGAGCGGCCACCTGGAGTGAACTATGCGTGTTACATCCAAGGAAGTGAGACCCACAAATGCATTGACAGAGACTGCTCTCCAGGAGGGAACTGGATGGGAGCTTTGGACATCGCCACTGAGTGTCAGGATAAGAGAGCCATTTCAGGTGGTGAGGGCTCTCCGACCAACATGGCTGCACCATCAAACGGAACATACTTCATACAGAATGGCTGGTGGCTTTGTGGTCACAAGGTTTATCCGATGCTGCCCGCCAACTGCACAGGAGTGTGTGCACCAGTGTGGGTGACAGACCACACCTACAGGATACAACATCGTCAGCTGACGACAGCACACAACTCTTCTGGATGTCGACGCAGGGCGATTACAACCTTTGATCCCCATGACCCTGTCTGGGGTGCGAATGTTCCGGACGACCATAAAATATGGCCTGTCGGAAACAAAGTTGTTCATGCGCTTTTTCCTTGGATCGGAGTTGGAAAACAATCTCTCTTCATCGAGACACTGAACTATCGTTTTCAATCCTTTGTGAACCTCTCACTGCAAGTCGATGATGGACAAAATAGAGAGATCCAGGCTATTAGACTAATGGTCTTGCAAAACAGGATGGTTCTGGACTTGTTGACGGCAGCACAAGGTGGTGTGTGCCACATCATTGGGACTTCCTGTTGCACATACATTCCAGGAGATAACGACACGCACATCAAGGAAGCCATGAACTCACTGAGGAATTTACAGCAGGCCATGTCGGAGGATAACATCCCACATCAATGGGATTTCTTTTCATGGCTATTCTCTGGCGCGTGGTGGCAGTTGCTGTTGTAACTTGTGACTCCTGTGCTTGCTGTGCTGGTATTGTTGTGCTTGTTTACGACCTGTGTTATCCCGTGTTTGAAGTCTGCTGTGACAAGGTTTGTGTCTTCTACCGTGGCACAAGTGCATATACAACTTCTTAGAGATGACGGATGTGATGACTATGATGTGCTGCGAGACGTGGATTGCGTAGATGCTGTTTAGCTCAGCATTATTTTACAGAAACTTGATGATTTGACCATCGAAAATGCCTTGCAAGTGATGGGTACAATGATGTGCTGTTTCTGTGTTTTTCTTTTTCTTTTTTATTGATAACATTCTGGTCGCCTAAGGCAGAGGGGCCGTGTAACTCTTTTCCTGCATTTAATCTGGCCGCAGGTTTTTCAGTTGCACACAAAATTTGGACTGGAGCATTGAGGGAAATACCTCGTCTTCACTGGAAGTTATTGCTGTCATTGTATTTTCTTTCTTATGTTTGATTGATCGGGATTGACATACTCATATGATAAAACAGGGGGGATATGTTAGGGTTTGCAGAATATCTTCATCGTATGATTATGTTGGAATGTAACCTGTAATAATTTACCTAGCTTGTCCTGTCTTACCAAAAGTAGTAGACCAAAGTGCTAAGATCTTTTCACCTGATTGACTAGCTGCAGAGGAAGCAATCAAAGTTGCTTTGTTTCCACAAAGTCGTAAAAGGCCCCCTGCTATGCTTTGATCAGCAGGGGAGCGGCTTCACCCCATCCTGTGTTCCCACACCCCCACTTTCAACCCCACTGTGTTTCTTCTCAATAAATATGCACCTGATGAGGCCTGACTTCAGACTTCATTCGACCATCGCTGTAAGCACAGCGACGAGTGAACTCTCCGCCTGCAGGTGTCTGAAACGACTAACTTGTCTCCAGTGTGGTTCTTGCAAAATAAGTTAGAGTGAGCACTACCCTAACAATATCAAATCTTGAAAGTCACCCATACTCGTTTCGAACAGCAGGGAACCTAGGATCCTCTGTTTTGCAATTACCAGGTTGTAAGGGGGAGTCCTCGATTAATGATTTTTATCTGGTGTTGGGCGTGGATGTATCAGGAAAAGACCCCTTGGGCCTGATAAAGATAAAATTGGTTGATAAGAAACATTCATCCATCCATTTTCTGTACCGCTTAGTCCCCACGGGGGTCGCAGGCGTGCTGGAGCCTATCCCAGCCGTCATCGGGCAGTAGGCGGGGGACACCCTGAACCGGTTGCCAGCCAATCGCAGGTCACACAGAGACAAACAACCACACGCACTCGCACTCACACCTAGGGACAATTTGGAGTGCTCAATCGGCCTACCAAGCATGTTTTTGGGATGTGGGAGGAAACCGGAGTGCCCGGAGAAAACCCACGCGGGCCCGGGGAGAACATGCAAACTCCACACAGGGAGGGCCGGAGGTGGAATCGAACCCGCACCCTCCTAACTGTGAGGCGGACGTGCTACCCAGTGCGCCACCGAGCCGCCCTGATAAGAAACAATCACAAAAAATACATCATAAAAGTTTACCTGATCAGAGAACTGCCGCTCAAATTGCTTTACCACGGGTAAAAAAGTTAAAAAGTTAAAGTCCCAATGATCGTCACACACACATCTGGGTGTGGTGAAATTTGTCCTCTGCATTTAACCCATCCCCGTGTGATTTTGATCCATCCCCTGGGGGAGAGGGGAGCAGTGAGCAGCAGCGGTGCCGCGCTCTAACACCCCAATTCCAACCCTTAATGCTGAGTGCCAAGCAGGGAGGCAATGGGTCCCATTTTTATAGTCTTTGGTATGACCCGGCCGGGGTTTGAACCCACAACCTTCCAGTCTCAGGGCGGACACTCTACCGCTAGGCCACTGAGCTGGTACCTTCTGTAGTGGCAGTAAATATGTCAAGAATGAATGTGGATAATTGGTTTCAAGTTACTACGGGTGTAACTGGCAAAAGTAACAATTGGTTATTATTGGTAGAACAAGCTGCACAGGCAGCAAAAACGGAATGCGTTGTTTGTATGGGCCCCCGACCATTGCTGTAAGTTGTACCGTCACCATTGACCAAAGATTGTGTGAAATCTGTCATGTCTACCACAAACCCTAGCCCAGATTGTGAAATGTGGGACAAAGTGTTCCCTATGACAACTGTTGAGAAAAAGAAGCCATTGTTTTCAAAGAATGTGGCCAAGGGAAATTTTACATGTATTAACATGATTGGATCGGGAAAAAAGCTGGGAAACCTGTCAGATATTATTCAAGATGGCGGCGCGTGCATACGCAGCGACCTCTCTCTGTCCCGCTCGAACGGTGTTTTGTTCGTCAAATGAGTGTTTGACCGGCAGTTTTGTGCGTTCGTCTCGTCGTACTGAGTCGTGCTACAAGTACGGCAGGAAGGTTCTGCTCGACATCGGCGAAAGCGACTTTTGTCGAGTTCTGGACTTTGATGCGGGGACATTAAAGGCGCTCGGACTGCTACGTCCTGAAGCGTCGCCGGACTCGTCTGCTATTCCTCCCCCGGTTGGGAAGCGTCGAAAGCGGTGTGCGAGGAGGCTGAAGAGGGGCAAGCGTGGGGGCGTCCGGGCCAGGCTGGCGGCCAACCCGGCTCGCCCGGCCGTGCCTTCCATTCTTCTGGCGAATGTTCGATCGCTGGACAACAAAATGGATTACATTCGCTTGCTGAGATCTACGAACCGGACGGTGCGTGACTGCTGTGTGCTCGTGTTCACTGAGACTTGGTTGACCGTCAACATTCCGGACTCGGCTGTACGTCTGGAGCGGCTAGCGTGCTATCGGGCGGACCGGACCATTGTACGAGGGGGGAAATCTCGTGGAGGTGGAATATGCGTCTACATCCGTGACGACTGGTGCCGGGACTCTGTGGTGGTATGCAGGCACTGCTCGCCACTGGCGGAGTTTGTGATCATTAAGTGCCGTCCTTTTTACCTGCCGAGGGAATTTACCGCGATTCTGCTGGTCGCGGTTTACATCCCGCCTTCCAACATCGGAGGCGACAGGGTCGCGGCTCTTAGTGAACTGTACCAGGCTGTCAGTGACCAACAGACAGCGCACCCTGACGGTTTCACCATCTTCGCTGGGGATTTCAATCATGCTAATCTGAAGTCTGTTTTTCCGAGGCTTTACCAGCATGTTGATTTTCCTACGCGTGGCGACAGCTTCCTGGACCTGGTCTACTCTTCGCATAAGGGAGCTTTCAAAGCCGCCCCCCTCCCCCATCTTGGGCTTTCTGACCATCTCACTGTTATGCTTTTGCCCGCATACAGACAAAAGGTGAGAACATCCAGACCAGTTCGCAAGCGGGTGCGGGTGTGGCCTGAGGGTGCCTCTGATGCGCTTCGTGACTGCTTTGGCTCTACCGACTGGGACGTGTTTAGGAGGGCGGCCACTTGCGACGGTCGGGCGGACATTGAGGAGTATACTGACTCTGTTTCCTCCTACATCGGGAAGTGCATTGATGATGTGACACACTCAGTATCCGTCGTCACTCGGGCAAACCGGAAGCCATGGCTGACGGGGGCTGTCTTCAGGCTGCTGAGGGCCAGGGACAAAGCCTTCCGGGCGGGGGATGAGGCTGGCTTGAGGACTGCGAGGGCCGACCTGTCCCGGGGCATCAAAGAAGCGAAGAGGGCGTTCTCGGGCAAAATTACCGCCCACTTCAAGGACAGCAGGGACGCACGCCGCCTTTGGCAGGGCATTCAGACCATCACGGACTACAAGCCCGCGCCGCAGAGCTGTGATGGCGACGTCCGTCTGCTCAATGACCTCAACCGCTTCTTTGCTCGCTTCGACGCTCAGAACAACACTTGCCCGCTGAAGGCCACTCCCCCTTCCCACGAGCTGCCCCTGTGCCTCTCCGCCGACAGCGTGAGGAGGACGCTTGCCGCTATCGACATCCGTAAGGCGGCGGGCCCGGACAACATCCCGGGTCGGGCGCTGAAGGACTGCGCTGGTGAGCTGACGGGTGTCTTCACGGACATCTTTAACACTTCCCTGCAGCAGGCCATCGTCCCGTCGAGTTTCAAAGCAGCCACCATCGTACCTGTGCCGAAGAAGCCTGCTCCGTCCTGCTTCAATGACTACCGCCCCGTGGCACTTACGCCCATCGTCATGAAGTGCTTTGAGCGGCTTGTCTTGGAGCACATCCGGTCAGTTCTCCCTCCCACCATTGACCCCTTCCAGTTTGCGTACCGAGCCAAACGGTCCTCTGAGGATGCCATCTGCTCTGCCCTCCACTCGGCCCTCACCCACCTGGAGGGGAAGGACTCGTATGTGAGGTTGCTGTTTGTGGACTTCAGTTCTGCCTTCAACACCATTGTGCCGCAGCGTCTCATCAGCAAACTTGACAAGCTGGGCCTCAGTACCGGCCTCTGCAACTGGCTACTGGACTTCCTCTGTCAGAGGCCACAGGTGGTACGTGTTGGCGACAAGATCTCCGCCAGCATCACGCTGAGCACAGGGGCCCCCCAAGGCTGCGTGCTCAGTCCGCTGCTCTTCACCCTCCTGACGCATGACTGCGCTGCCACCTGCAGCGGCAACCGCATAGTGAAGTTTGCTGACGACACGACTCTGGTGGGTCTCATCACCAAGGGAGACGAGACTCAATACAGGCTGGAGGTTGACCTTCTGACCGCGTGGTGCAGGGACAACAACCTCCTGCTAAACGTCGACAAGACCAAGGAGATTGTCGTTGACTTCCGGAAGGGTCACGCCCAACACCTGCCGCTGACCATCGACGGTGCTGTGGTGGAGAGAGTGAGCAGCGCCAGGTTCCTGGGGGTGCACATCAGTGAGGATCTCTCCTGGTCCACCAACACCGCGTCGCTGGCGAAGAAGGCCCAGCGCCGCCTGTACTTCCTTCGGAAACTCAGGCGAGCGGGGACTCCTCCGGCCGTCATGACTACTTTTTACCGCGGCACCATTGAGAGCGTCCTCTCCAGCTGTATTGCTGTCTGGGGTGGCAGCTGCACTGACCAAGACTTGAAGGCCCTGCAGCGCATTGTGAAAACGGCTAGTAAGACTATTGGTGCTTCTCTCCCCTCCTTGAAGGACATTTACACCTCCCATCTCACTCGCAAGGCGACCAAGATTGTGAGTGATGTGAGTCACCCCGCTCACTCTTTGTTTGAACTTCTGCCCTCTGGGAGGCGGTACAGGAGCCTGCGCTCCCGCACCACCAGACTTTCCAACAGCTTCGTACTCCAGGCTGTTAGGATCCTGAACTCGCTCCCCCTTTCAGCGTAGCGTCCTGTTCTTGCTGTATGCTCACTGGCTCGGTTTTGCCCCTCATATTCAATGGGTTATTGGTCTGTTTTTATTCATCGCTCATTTTATTTTATTTATTATTTATTTCTTCTTGTTTTTGTTTTGTGTCGCCTACTTGTATGTCTCGTCACCGTGGGATGGAGGAAACGGAATTTCGGTTTCTTTGTGTGTCTTGACATATGAAGGGATTGACAATAAAGCTGACTTTGACTTTGACTTTGAGATGACTGGTGCAGTGAAAAAATTGACACCGGTGTATCCTTTGTTCCTGTGTCACGAAGTGATATATGGTGGTGGTGCGGAGATCTTTGATCGTCTGCCAAGAAATCGAACGGGTAATTGTGCTTTAGTCACCCTAATTTTGCCCACCTCCATATATCCAGTGACTGCCATGAATCTTGTGGATAGGGCACAAAGTGTGTTGCCGGTGGAATGGATTATAGTCGGTAGAACCAAAAGATCTTTAAATTGGAAAGGCGACAGTGATCCGACTTACATAGATGCAATTGGTGTGCCCAGAGGGGTTCCTAGTGAATATAAATTAGTAGACCAAATTGCAGCAGGATGGGAGTCCTCCATTTGCTGGTGGTGTACGGTGAACAAGAACGTAAACAGAATAAATTACCGTTTTTTTTTCATGTATAATGCGCCCCCATGTATAATACGCACCCTAAAAATGGCATGTCGATGCTGGAAAAAAGCCTGTACCCATGTATAATACGCACCCAAATTTTGACTTTTTTTATTATTTTTTTTTTTAAAGTCCCAATGATCGTCACACACGCGTCTGGGTGTCCTCTGCATTTGACCCATCCCTGTGTGATTTTGATCCATCCCCTGGGGGAGAGGGGAGCAGTGAGCAGCAGCGGCGCCGCGCTCGGGAATCATTTGGTGATCTAACCCCCCAATTCCAACCCTTAATGCTGAGTGCCAAGCAGGGAGGCAATGGGTCCCATTTTTATAGTCTTTGGTATGACCCGGCCGGGTTACTTAAGTCCGTAAACGTAAAATTATTTCAGAAAAAAGATCATCTTTGGGAACAACCGGATGTTATTCTGCCGGTCAGTATCACTGCGCATGCAGTAGCAAACTCGATAGCGAAGAAATATGTGAGACTCTCAACGGGATCACCAATATTTGAGTGATGTTCCAGTTATTTATCACAATTATTTATTATTATAATAATAATATATATAATATATATAATAATTATTTATTTATTATTCACAATTGTCATGGTGTTCTTTCTGGTGATTTCTTAACTAGGCTGGATGTATTTTTTTGTTGGCGTTGATTTCTCCGACTGCCCAGAAAGGCACCACCGCGATCAGTTAGGTTAAAATGAAAAGAGAGGAAAGTGACGTTGTAAAGAACCATCCGTGACAAGATTTTCTTCAAAAATTGTTGTACCATGATTTTCTTCACAAAAAAAAAAGAAAAAGGAAAAAAAAAAAAAAAAAATTTTTAAAAATTGTACCCATGTATAATGCGCACCCCAGATTTTAGGACAATACATTAGTTAAATTTTGCGCATTATACATGGGAAAAAACGGTACATCCACTACAATGTGCAGAAATTGGGCAATTGGACACAAGCAGGGCTTGAGGCAGTGCATGAACAGCTAGCCACAACTTCCCTAATGGCATTCCAGAACCGTATTGCTCTTGATATGTTGTTGTCTGAGAAAGGAGGGGTCTGCGCAATGTTCGGAGAACAATGCTGCAACTTCATCCCCAACTACACCGCCCCTGATGGGAGCCTGACGAGGGCGATTGCAGGCCTGCCCTCAATGCGAGGATGAAAGAGCACTCTGGTGTGGACACATCAGTGTGGGACAAATGGATGGATGTTTTGGGGAAGTATAAAGCCCTTGTGTCCTCGATTTTGATATCAGTTGCAGTATTTGCTGCTATACACACCTGGTGTGGATGTTGTTGTGTTCCTTGCCTGCGTGCTCTGTTTAACCGTCTCATCACTACAGCAATATCGCCCATGGAGGACAACATGACTCGGATGTACCTAATATCTGAGCGACATGATGATGATAATGATGATGATGGTGAGATTCCTGCACTGGCGCCAGAAGACTTTTTCCCTGATCCATGCGATTCTGAATGATGACGACGCGACATTTATCCTTTGAGTGTAAACATATTTGTTTTCATAAGTGTGATCCGACAACTGAAAATCGAGAGAAGTGGTTGTTTACGGTGATGTGAGGATTTGAGCAAATGTGTGATAAACAGGAGGGGAATGTTAGAATAATTAGTTTTGCAGAAGCGCTGGTCGGCCTGAACCGGAGGTCTCATATCTTCGCTCAAGCCAACATATCTGTCTAACTCTAAGGAGTTCTTATACTCCCTTCCTTTTCTTATCTGTGAGAGGCCCTCACTAGTTATGAACAGAACACCTTTGTTCTTTGTTTAGTTCAAGAGAAGTTCTTTCTCTTTTATACCTTGTGGTTTCTATTCATAAATTGTTGTTGACCAGGACAGTTTTTAAGTTATCCCATATTTACTCAATGTTTGTTTAAGTAGACCTCATGCAAGTTATCTCACATCTACTTAACGTTTGTTGGAGTGTATGCACGAGAGGTATCTGATTATTTACTCATCATTATTATTGTGTGAAATGTAGCAAGAAAGTCTAGAGCATTGTTTTACAGGGACACGGCATCCAGGTTTGGAGATCGCAGCCGAGAACGAGGCTGCCAACCACCTAAGAACAGACTCTGCATTCCTGCGGTCATGAATCGGCCAAGGCCATGCGGCCTCGCACCACACAACAGTGTTAGGTAGCTAATCAGCGTTGCTACAACTACAATCTCCCCTCCCTTTAGTGTAGCAATGCCTCTTGTAACCAGGGCAACCCAAAATAAAAAGAGGAGATAGCGGAAGAGGAGTCCAGAATTGGTGGAGGACTGTAACTGGGCCTTCTACGTAATTCTCCTCTCGAGCAAAAGGAATACTGGTTGTCTTCTCCTCTTTGTTTCCAGCGTGTAAATTAATGTCTGATGGTATTAAGACCTGACACACGTGTTTCATCCAAGAAAATGAAACCCACGAATGCATTAACGACTGCTCTCCAGGAGGAAATTGGATGGGAGCTTTGGACATCACCATTGAGTGCCAGGATGGGAGAGCCATTTCAAGGCGTCAGGGCTCTCCTACCAACATGGCTGCACCATCGGACGGGACCTACTTCATTCAGAATGGCTCGTGGCTTTGTGGTCACAAGAGTTGTCCGATGCTGCCCGCCAACTGGGCACGAGTGTGTGCACCAGTGTGGGTGACCGACCACACCTACAGGATACAACATCATCAGCTGACGACAGCACACAACTCTTCTGGATGTCGACGCAGAGCTGTTGTAGCCTTTGAACCACATTACCCCGTCTGGGGTGCGAATGTCCTTGACAGCCACAAAGTGTGGTCCGTCGGAGACAAAGTCGTTAATACGCTTTTTCCTTGGATCGGAGTTGGAAAACGTGTCCTGCCTTAACAAAGTCGTAGAACAAAGTGCTAAGATCCTTTGAACTGATTGACCAGCTGCAGAGGAAGCAATCAAAGTTGTTCTGTTTACACAACATCGTAAAACACCCCCTGCTATGATTTGACCAGAGGCCAGGGGTTCACCCCCATCCTGACCACTCTCACCCCCACCCTGCTTTCTCTCAATAAATACTCATGCAAGAATCCAAAGTCAGACCGTTCGATCATCGCTGTATGCACAGTGACGAACGAGCTCTCCACTTGCAAGTGTTCAAAAGGCATACTGTCTCCCGTGTGGTTCTTGCAAAATAAGTTAGAGTGAGCGCCACTCTAACAAGATGCACTGTTATGAAACGGTCGCTCTTTGTTAGACTGAAACAATGGTACAAAGCAGGTAAATGGGGTAAGACACTGTTATATTAGCTTTTTCTCCTTCTCTTGCATGTGCAACTGTGCTCAAGGTCATATTGTATTATATGTCTCAGGTCAAAAGACACAATGAAAAACATACTCACACAAGGTGGCTTGTATTTGATCCGATCTGTATTGATTCTCTGGGTTCAGGAAAGTGTACAGCACTGGACCGCTTTTTCTACCCTGCTGAAGCTCGTGCTCAATACGGGTAGTCAAAAAGCCGGCAGTCCACACATTTATATAGTAGCCTGCCAATGTCATAACTCAAAGTATGTTGGTTGAGGTCTTATCAGCATCCTTGAGCGTCTGTTACTCAGGTAATGCCCTTTTGTCTGGGCTCCCCATCCTTGGGTGTCTCAGTCATGAAGGCCACCTTTGCTGTCACTATTGAGTTGTTCTCCCCTCCTTTCGCATTTCCCTGCAAACATGTAACTTACGCAACCTATACACATTCTTGGGCTGTATTTAATCTCCAAAACGTTATGCTGACTGTGAGCAGACTGTTTACTGATAATATCAAATGTTCAAAATACTTTCAGACCTCATCGTCTATTTGGCATCTCAGAATGCTGCTAATGTTGTCAGAGTATAAATACGTACACAAAATTATTCGAACATGCTTATACAGGTAAAATACAATAATACATATAAACACTTTAAACCAATGGATATGTATTTACGTATGTGTTTTGCTAACAGGGAATCTATCGATATCCCTTTAGTGCGTTAATGCTGATCTATTAGTTGGAAATTGGTGAGACATCTCTATTAATTGCTGCCTTAACTTCTAACATGTACTGGTTTAAAAGTACTTTTCTGCTGAATGCACTGGATTCAGTGAGTTAAAGAGGAGGTTAACAGGACCCGTGGGAATACTCACCAGATTCAGAAGCTAAAACAGAATAGATAAGACTGTGAATGGGTAGAAAGTGATGACAGAGTGCAGTTGCTGACAGATAGTTTTATTCATGCCAACTAAGGCAGTTATTCCCAGCTGTGACCTGAAGTATCATGATCAGTGTTGGTAAAGTTCATTTTCTACACGAACTGGTTCAAAGTACAGTCCACAACTTTTAAAATGAAGTAGTATAGTTCATAGTTCACCATTGAAATTTTCTTAACCACATACCATACATATATATATATACACATATACGTATATATATAGTATATATATACCGTATATATATATATATATATATATATATATATACAGTGGACCCTCGGTTTTCGACCACAATCCGTTCCAGAAGGCTGTTCGAGAAGTGAATCGTTTGAATTCCGAATCATTTTTTCCAATTATAAATAATGGAAAAAAATTTAATCCGTTCCAAGCAAAAAAAACCCGCCTTTTTTAAGCAGTTTTTCATTTGCGCATTTTTGTCCAATCACGCAACTGCAGTGCACCGCCGAACGCGCAACCGTAACGCGTCGCCGACCGCGCAACTGCACCGCGCTGGTCGCATTATTGTGACAGAGCCGTTGCTGAAATTTCGAAAATATTTTTGAAGTCCTGCTGTACTTTCCAAAATTTAAGTGGACATCAGTGCGCAGGGAGCTTAATTTTGTCCGATCGCGCAACTGCAGCGCACTGCCGAACACGCAACCGTTGCGCGCACCGCCGATCGCGCAACTGCACCGCGCTGGTCGCATTATTGTGACAGAGCGGTCGCTGAAATTTAGAAAATATTTTTAAAGTCCTAATGTACTTTCCAAAATTTAAGTCGACCTCAGTGCGCAGGGTGGTTAATTTGGTCCGATCGCACAACCGCAGCGTGCTCAGTGTCGCATTGCTTTAGGAGCGTCTTTGTGTTTTAGGATGGGTTTACTGCTCCCACTTGCTTCCTTTGGAGGCATGATTAGAGTTGATGCAATCCTCAGAGTAACGAGAACGTAATAACGAACGGAGTCAGTTGGCATGCGGGTCATCTCATCTCGCGAGGTTCGACAACCGAATTTCATCCGACATCCGAAGCAAAAAATCTCGAATTTTTTGTTCGAATACCGATTTGTTCGAGAACCGGGACGTTCGAAAACCGAGGCTCCACTGTGTGTGTATATACAGTGCCTTGCGAAAGTATTCGGCCCCCTTGAACCTTTCAACATTTCGCCACATTTCAGGCTTCAAACATAAAGATATAAAATTTAATTTTTTTGTCAAGAATCAACAACAAGTGGGACACAATCGTGAAGTGGAACGAAATTGATTGGATAATTTAAACTTTTTTAACAAATAAAAAACTGAAAAGTGGGGCGTGCAATATTATTCGGCCCCTTTACTTTCAGTGCAGCAAACTCACTCCAGAAGTTCAGTGAGGATCTTTGAATGATCCAATGTTGTCCTAAATGACTGATGATGATAAATAGAATGCTCCTGTGTGTAATCAAGTCTCCGTATAAATGCACCTGCTCTTTGATAGTCTCAGGGTTCTGTTTAAAGCGCAGAGAGAACCATGAAGACAAAGGAACACACCAGGCAGGTCCGAGATACTGTTGTGGAGAAGTTTAAAGCCGCATTTGGATACAAAAAGACTTCCCAAGCTTTAAACATCTCAAGGAGCACTGTGCAAGCAATTATATTGAAATGGAAGGAGTATCAGACCACTGCAAATCTACCAAGACCCGGCCGTCCCTCCAAACTTTCATCTCAAACAAGGAGAAGACTGATCAGAGATGCAGCCAAGAGGCCCATGATCACTCTGGATGAACTGCAGATAACTACAGCTGAGGTGAGAGAGTCTGTCCATAGGACAACAATCAGTCGTGCACTGCACAAATCTGGCCTTTATGGAAGAGTGGCAAGAAGAAAGCCATTTCTCAAAGATATCCATAAAAAGTCTCGTTTAAAGTTTGCCACAAGCCACCTGGGAGACACACCAAACATGTGGAAGAAGGTGCTCTGGTCAGATGAAACCAAAATCGAACTTTTTGGCCACAATGCAAAACGATATCTTTGGCGTAAAAGCAACACAGCTCATCACCCTGAACACACCATCCCCACTGTCAAACATGGTGGTGGCAGCATCATGGTTTGGGCCTGCTTTTCTTCAGCAGGGACAGGGAAGATGGCTAAAATTGATGGGAAGATCGATGGAGCCAAATACAGGACCATTCTGGAAGAAAACCTGTTGGAGTCTGCAAAAGACCTGAGACTGGGACGGAGATTTATCTTCCAACAGGACAATGATCCAAAACATAAAGCCAAATCTACAATGGAATGGTTCACAAATAGACGTATCCAGGTGTTAGAATGGCCAAGTCAAAGTCCAGACCTGAATCCAATTGAGAATCTGTGGAAAGAGCTGAAGACTGCTGTTCACAAACGCTCTCCATCCAACCTCACTGAGCTCGAGCTGTTTTGCAAGGAAGAATGGGCAAGAATTCCAGTCTCTCGATGTGCAAAACTGATAGAGACATACCCCAAGCGACTTGCAGCTGTAATTGCAGCAAAAAGTGGCGCTACAAAGTATTAGCGCAAGGGGGCCGAATAATATTGCACGCCCCACTTTTCAGTTTTTTATTTGTTAAAAAAGTTTAAATTATCCAATAAATTTTGTTCCACTTCACGATTGTGTCCCACTTGTTGTTGATTCTTGACAAAAAATTAAACTTTTATATCTTTATGTTTGAAGCCTGAAATGTCGCGAAATGTTGAAAGGTTCAAGGGGGCCGAATACTTTCGCAAGGCACTGTATATATGTATATATATATATATATATAGGCATATAGGCATGGTAGTCTGTGATCAGTGTTAAGATAGAGTAGGTCACGTGACTAGAATCAGGAAGTAAGCGCAGGTTTCAGCACAGTGTTTAAAGAGAACGCTGCTTCTATTCTCTCCTGCAGTTCGGCAAAACTAGTAGTTTTAAACTACTACCTACATTTTGTGTTATACAAGGCATCGTTGGTATGTATCTTTGTTTAGGTTATTATGGATCGAAATAGATCTTTTGAGTTCTGAAATTATAGTTTTCTGTGATGTTAGACGATAGGATAAAAGCATGATTGAGATTTCATAGTGATTTAATTCATTTAGTTCGTATGACTGATTATACAATGTGGTTTGTATTCTCCCAGTTTCACCCTTTCCCTTGTTATTGAACCTGGAGTCAACCTTCAACCTGGCCTTCAGAGTCTTGATGAGTGAAAGTGGTTGAGCTTACTGTCTTCGGATATTCAACATATTTGGAGGGCAGGATAGTGAAACAACGTCTTCATCGCAGAAGGTAACAAAGTTAAACGCCAAACTCAGACTATGGATGGACAAAAAGAACAGTCACTGAAGTCTAGATCTTACAAATCATGTTCTACAAAAGCGTCCTCTGGCAATGCTGCTGCCATGGCCCGCGCCGAAGCCGAGGCAGGGAAAGTACTCCTTTCCTCCTCAGATAAAGAAATTATTCTGAAAATGGAAAAGGCACAATTAGAGGCACGCATGGAGATGGAAAAGGCACAATTAGTGGCACGCATGGAGAAGCTCTCATTAGAGAAAAACGTGGCTGCAGCTGAGGCTAAAGCAGAGGCTCTAGAAGCAGCGGCTAGCATCAACGGTAGTGAGTGAGGTAGCAGGAAGATTCAACTCGATGAGAATCCCTTTAACCCACTGGAACGGACCAGAGAATATGTCACTCAGCAGTCCAAGGAACATTCAACCGCCGCGCGGGAAGAATACGCTCCGATCGAAACTGACCCGCTAAACATATTATCCAACCCGCCTCCGCACCTTCTCACTCAGGATGACACTAACCAGCTATACACAGAGCCCCCAGTGCCGCCACGTGTACTCTCCCAGGATGAGCCTGTTCAGCTACGTACTCAGCTAACAGTTGTACTAAGTTCATCTTGTTTTTCCTTTTTAATCACTTCACTGGTTCTTTTATATCAAAAAATTATTTTAGGTGCATGTTTCGGCAGGTTCTGCCGCCTTCATCAGAGTGTCACTGATGTGGTTGTGACGCGCGATTCACAGAGCCAACAATGGCACCACATCTACACTCTCACGACGAGGCAAGATGGCTACACGTAGAGTCTGCATCAGCACCTTATCTTCCCCCGCAAGGTGACGATTCATATCTACGTGCAAATACCGTGCCAGGTAACTCTATTGATTGATTGATTGATTGATTGATTGAATATTTATAGATCCCCTGGGGTGGGGAAATTCAGGCCCCAGCAGTATCCATACCACAGAGTGGGTATACAAAAGACACACAGATGGCATGAGCGCAACTCAATAGGCTCTCATAAGGCTGCCACACAACGGCGCCACAAAGAAAGTCAGAAAGTGCACAAGATAAAAGCCATCAAAGCAAAATCAAAGCTAAAAAGACAAAGGAAAAAAAGCAACAGCGGCCAACCAGCACCCCTCAATACAAGAGAACACCCCAAAACACACAAAATAGCCTCCACGGGGTCCATAGACAGGTGTAAGGGCAGTCCAGTTCAACGGCGCCCAATGGACCGTGGTCGTGAATCGGTGAAAAACATCACAAAGCAGGCAAGCGTGTGAGCAGCGTCCTGGGCACCCAGTCGGGTGCACGTGCAGATGGTCACCACGGGGCTAGCATGGCGAAAGTCGTTGGTCCCGACGAGCACGAGGGAGCGGACTCCCCACAGGGGTCGCGGCTGCAAGGCCAAGGCGAGGGACCCGGTCATCACTGGCCGGAAAAGCAGGAAGCCGTCGGAGAGTCACGCCGGCCTCGATCGATGATCCCGGTCCCACGAAGAAAAAATAAATAAAAAACATCCGATCCGAAGAGATACCGAGGTGCGGTAGAAGGCACCAGCATCGCCGAATGGACAAAAAGACAGAAAAAAAGGAGAAAAGAAGGAAATAAAGAGGAAAAGAGATAACACTGCTGGGAGGCAGCCACTTACGGCGCCATACCGGAAGAAATATTACAGCTCCACGGCCCATATCAGAGAATGGTCCGGCCGATGCCAACCTCACCTATACACCAGCGAACAGACTACGAGCTCATTGGCCACAACAACATGCCCCTATCACATCTCTTATTCCAAGAGATACACAGGGCCATCAGGGCACATATACAGCCACATCCAGATACCGGGGTCCATCACGTCCTACCGTGCCCAACTACACACCCCAAAGCAACCAGCACGACCAATCAGGTATCAACGACGTTGTCAGATATTTCGCCCGTCGCGAGCTGGTCACTACAAGTATGATTCAATTCAACGACAAGCCTGCAAGCTACAGAGCTTGGTGACTGTCCTTTCAAAACGCAGTGAGAGGACTCAATCTCACTCCCAGCGAGGAGATGGATCTACTGGTCAAGTGGCTCGGGAAAGAGTCGGGAGAGCATGCAAAGCGTATCAGGGACGTCAATGCCAATCACCCGCAACGAGGACTCCAGATGACATGGGACAGACTGGACGCATGCTACGGAGCCCCTGAAGTAGTCGAAGAGGCTCTCTTCCAACGCATTAACAATTTCCCAGAAATCACCAACAAAGACTGTGCAAAGCTCCATGAGCTCAGTGACCTCTTGATGGAATTAAGAGCAGCCAAGGCAGACGGAACCCTTCCAGGCCTTCAGTACCTAGACACAGCCAGAGGAATAAGTCCCCTGGTTCAAAGGCTGCCGTTTAGCCTGCAAGAGAAGTGGCGGACTAACGGATTCAGCTACAAACAACGTTATGGAGTTTCATTCACCCCCTTTGGAATTTTCGTGGACTTCATCTTCCATCAGGCTAAAATCATGAATGACCCGAGCTTCAAGGCCATTAGCCAAACGGACATTCCTGAACCAAGGAAGAACACGAAAATGCACAGACAAAGGTAGATCTCAGTCCACAAGACGGACTTGGATGGGTGATCATCAGAAATGTGTGTTTGGGAGGGGTTCACAACCCTGACACCATAAACGCCCTGTATACCAGGACTACAGAGCAGAAACGCCCCTCCATCTTCGAACCCTGCCCGAACGTCTTTCAGGTGAAAGAGAGGTACAGTCAATTCCAAGGCACCGATCATCCTAAGCTACAGTCGACAGAGAAACTTACCTGCAACGGAGAAACCGACCAGCTGGGTTCTACAGTGTTTCAACAAACAAAGGATGATAATAAGGTGGCTCCCTCCATTGACGACCTCTCGTTCCTGAACATCATTGAAAGGAAACCAGCGATGAAACAGCATTTCCTCACCTTCATGGATAAGGTCTTTTGGAACAAACACGCAGAAGTGGCCCCTCCTCTGAAGGAGGACGAAGAGCAGTGGCAGCACGTGTCTACAGAACTGAATCCTGCAGATATCGCCACGAGGTCCGTTACTGCTGCAGGTCTCTCAGACTCCAGCAGCCCCTTAAGGTCCAGCCTGAAGAAGACTCCTTCGAGCTGGTGAATCCTTCATCAGATCCAGACATCCGTCCCCTAGTGTCGACTATGACCACAACCATGTCGAGCAAACAACTCGGGTCTCAGCGCTTCTCCAAGTTTTCAAGTTGGACATCGTTGACCCACGCCATAGCTCGCCTAACCCATGTTGCTCGTTGTTTCCAGAAGAATTCTACAACCGAAGCCAGTGGCTGCAAAGGTTGGTATCACTGCCACGCAACAATCTCAATCGACAAACTCTCTCAGTCTAAAAGAACCATCATCCGGGCAGTTCAAGAGGAGATCTGCCCTCACGAGTACGCCTGTCTGCGAAAGAAGGAGAAACTTTCTAAAGACAGTCCTCTCAAAACCTTAGATTCCTTCATCGACGCTGATGGTCTGCTGAGGGTCAGAGGTCGTGTCAGAGAAGCGCAGCTCCAACGAGGAGAAAACCCCTCTCATCATACCTGGCAAACATCACATAGCAACGCTCTTGGTTCGACACCACCATGAGAAGACCAAACATCAGGGACGACTGTTCACTGAGGGCGCTGTGTGGGCCGCCGGTTTCTGGATAATTGGCGGCAAAAGGCGTGTGAGCAGCCTGATCCACGGGTGTGTCACATGTCGCAAACTGCGTGGCACCCCCCAAACACAGAAGATGGCCGACCTTCCGGCAGACCGCCTCTCTACCGAACCTCCATTCACGAACGTGGGCATCGATGTGTTCGGACCATGGACCGTATCATCACGCCGTACGAGAGGTGGCCTCGCTCACAGTAAGCGGTGGGCAGTGTTATTTACGTGCATGAGTGTACGAGCCGTCCACATTGAAGTCATTGAGTCCTTAGACACCTCCAGCTTCATCAACGCCCTCCGGTGTTTCCTTGCCGTCAGGGGCCCTGTGAAGCTCATCCGTTCCGATCGAGAAACCAACTTTGTCGGCGCTTGTAAGGAGTTGAAGATCCCCTCGAACGTCGACAACGCTTCGGTCGAGAAGTTCCTCCTGGACCAAGGATGTGCATGGAAGTTCAACGTTCCACACGCCTCTCACATGGGCGGTTCGTGGGAGAGGATGATTGGAGTACCACGAAAGATCCTGGACTCAATGTTCCTCCAGCTTGGAACTTCGAGACTCAGCCACGAAGCACTCTCCACACTGATGGCGGAGGTTGCTGCGATCTTCAACGCCAGACCTCTGATTCCAGTGTCTACTGACCCGGACGATCCTTTCATTCTTACTCCAGAAACCCTCCTCACCCAGAAGGTGTGTGTACCTTCAGCCCCAGTCGGTGACTGGATCAAAGACCTCCACAAGTCCCATTGGCGCCAAGTCCAACATCTGGCCCAAACGTTCTGGGATAGATGGAAGAAGCAATACCTCGCATCACTTCAGCCGCGACAGAAGTGGCAGGCTCCCACCCCAGACATCCAGCCTGGGAGCATTGTCCTTCTCAAAGACAATCAGCTCGTGAGAAACGAGTGGCCTCTGGGACTGATTATTCAGGTCTTCCCTAGCAACGATGGCATGAAGTGCACTTGTACTGACTGCCGTGAAGCAACCCAAGATCTTGCAAATAACCAACTATTACTCCACATCTTTGTTTTCTTGCTCAACGACGGACATCTTGAACAAAACGCAACAATACCAACGATGCCTTGTATAACACAAAATGTAGGTAGGAGTTTTGCCGAACTGCAGAAGAGAATAGAAAAAGCAGTGTTCTCTTTAAACACTGTGCTGAAACCTACGCTTACTTCCTGATTCTAGTCACGTGACCTACTCTATCTTAACACTGATCACAGACTACAAAGACATGAAAGACATAGCTATATATACTATATATATATATACCACGAAATATATATATGTATATTGAAGGAATGGGGTCGAAATACAAAAAGTCCTGCCTAGCTACAAAAACAGATATGCTCGAACTTCATTGAATAAAGTACATAAGCAGAAAAGTATATTCACATATTAAATAAAAAAAAAGAAACATTTTAAGCATATAATTATACCTACACACCAAATCAATAAAGAAGACATAACTAGACATTTTTAATAGGTGGTAATGACAAAGGTTTTTATAACTTTATGATCTGATATATATTTCTGAGCACTGTGAAATAACAAATGTTTTTTGATATATTGCCTAAATAGCTTAATGACCCTTAAGGAACTGTGTAATGCATGCCTGATGTTTATTCTCTAAATCATGGACACGGCCAGAGTCGTCTTGACCGTTCAGTACTTGATTATATCTTGTGTTTTGACTAAACGTCATATGTCGCCTAAATGTGAGACGCCAGCTTTTCGATTACTACTGAACGCTCTGCACAGAGGGAAATATTTTGCTTAACAAAGAAGAGATACGGTTGGAAGCATGATTAAACTAAGAATGTAATAATGTAAGCAAAGACATGGAGTATCAAAAGAACAAACTTTGCATCGTCAGGGAACATTAATAAATTGATGATGTCACAGCCAAAAGCTCACATAATTCCGTACAAAATGACAAAATTGAAAGAATGACGAATGGATGAGGTGCGACAGTGTAAGAATTGAGCAGAATGTTTACAGGAAGGTAACTTGGAGATAAAACCAGCTGGTGCCAGAGGGAGACAGCCAAGGACTCGGCCAAAGATGATCACCAAGGCCGAAAGACAGGATGGAAGACGGCAGCCCCCGCACACACACCGAATCGTCCATAACCAGCACCCACTCCCATGGAATCAAACTCTACTGCGAACTCGCCCCACCCCAACGACTCATCACCCATCAAACTCGCCCCACACCGGCCTGTGCAACTGAATATAAGCTGACCAAAGAACCTTGAACGTTGCCTTTTCTGAATGGAGACTTTCTGCTCTTGAAAGGCCCAGCGCTGTATTGTACTTTCCTGAAAACAGAGCTTTCTTAACAAGAATTGTGATTGAACTCAACCAACCTGTGTAAGTCTAATTTCTGCTTCAGTGTCTTTGCATTTTCCTAAATCTGAAGAAATTAAACGAGCACGCAGTGAGTAAATTGGATAACAGGTGATTGGCAATGGCTTTTGCCGTGAGGCGCAGATAGCGCTCCCTAAATTGTGGACAAAATCCAACAATATATATATATATATATATATATATCTAGGGTGCAAAGCCCAAATAAATTACCGTAATTTTCGGACTATAAGTCGCGGTTTTTTTTCATAGTTTGGGTGGGGGGGCGACTTATACTCAGGAGCGATTTATATACATATATATGGTTTTTTTTTTTTCACTTTTTTGGGCATTTTATGGCTGGTGCGACTTATACTCCGGTGCGACTTATAGTCCGAAAATTACGGTACTAAAACAACAATGTATGTGAATTTAGTCAAAATCACTCTTTTTCTATCTTTGACTGTGAAAACAAATGGCGCACGCACCCTACTACTACTTTCTACTTTGAAGAAGAAAAATGAAAATGCCAAACAGGGGCCATACTTGATATGCCCCCTAATAAACTAAATCTATTCAAACTGAGACAAAATAACCTTTGGCTGTTGATATTTGAACACTTGCTACCAGTGAATAGAAATCTCTTGTGTTACGTGTATGTCTACAATACAGGCTGATGCCTGTGCTGCTAAAGTGTGCAAATGTTGTTACAAAAATTCTTCAACACTGTTGTCAACGCTGATACTGAAAAACAAATAATATTGTGAAGGGTTGAATAATACATACATAAATGAGAGGGAATTGCAGTCTTGAGGGCACACCGGGAGCAGATCTCCGAGTGGCAGGAACAGGAGCTTCCCCATCTGTATCATGAGCAGGGACGTGCGGTCAGAGGAGGCTACGCCTCCCCTGCCATCATGAAAAGGGAAAAGCAAATTCAATTGTTTTTCTTATAGAGTCATTTTCCTTTTAATTTCAATAGTTTTGTATCATTTTGAACCAAAATCGCTGATTTTTTATAGTTATTTTAAAACCGAAGACGATTCGGCCGGAGGAGCCAACTTCCTGTCTCGCCTCCTCTGAGGATTGCGTAATCACACGGCTGCCTATGTTGACAGGCTATGCAGTTAGGACTGCTCTCTGTCTTTATGTCCCTGTTTAAGTGTTCAAACACTGTGGCTATATTAACTAATTTCCGTAGTTAAGCTGACGTATATAATATCTTTTGTTTTTTGTCATCTGTCTGTAAAGTCGTCTCTTTAGATGAACAAAACGGCTTTGGAAATACATACTTACGGAGGCTACGAAAAACCAGCTCAGTGGCCTAGTGGTAGAGTGTCCGCCCTGAGACTGGAAGGTTGTGGGTTCAAACCCCGGCCGGGTCATACCAAAGACTATAAAAATGGGACCCATTGCCTCCCTGCTTGGCACTCAGCATTAAGGGTTGGAATTGGGGGGTTAGATCACCAAATGATTCCCGAGCGCGGCACCGCTGCTGCTCACTGCTCCCCTCTCCCCCAGGGGATGGATCAAAATCACACGGGGATGGGTTAAATGCAGAGGACAAATTTCAAAGTCAAAGTCTGCTTTATTGTCAATTTCTTCACATGTCAAGACACACAAAAAGATCGAAATTACGTTCCCACTATCCCACGGTGACAAGACATAGTACACAATATACATACAAGTAAACAACACAAAAAGTATAAACAAGAAGGCACAAACAATGAATAAATAAGAGTGATGAATAAATAATAAAAAAAAATAAAAATAAAAGAAATAACAATAAATAAGAGGAGCAAAAATGGAGCAAGTGTGCATACAGCAGACAGTCAGAATATAGCGCAAAAGTACAGGACGCTACGCAGAAGTGGGAGAGAGTTCAGGATCCTAACAGCCTGGAGTATGAAGCTGTTGGTGAGTCTGGTGGTGCGGGAGCGCAGGCTCCTGTATCTCTTCCCAGAGGGCAGAAGATACTCACAAAGAGTGAGCGGGGTGACTCACATACTCACAATCGTGGTCGCCTTGCGGGTGAGATGGGACGTGTAAATGTCCTTCAGTGAGGGGAGTGAAGCACCAATAATCTTACTAGCCGTGTTCACTATGCGCTGCAGGGCCTTCATGTTGTATTCAATGCAGCTACCACCCCAAACAGCGATACAACTGGAGAGGACGCTCTCAATGGTACCACGGTAGAATGTAGTCATGACGGCCGGAGGAGCACTTGCTCGCCTGAGTTTCCGCAGGAAGTACAGGCGGTGCTGAGCTTTCTTTGCCAGTGATGCGGTGTTGGTGGACCAGGAGAGGTCCTCACTGATGTGCACCCCCAGGAATCTGGTGCTTCTCACTCTCTCCACCACAGCACCGTCAATGGTCAGTGGCAGGTGTTGGTTTGATTCGGACAATGGGACTTCGGAACGGAGTGGTACGCGCGATCGAAAACAAGTTTTGGATTACATGTGCTTTATTTAGTGTTTTTATGTGTGAAGACTGCTAATATGAGATTTTAATTAAAATAGTTCAAATTAAATAATGAATAAGCCACACTAGAGCAGCATTCCCCAATCTTTTTTGTGACACGGTTAGGTGCCGGACAAATTTTACCGGGGGGGGGGGGGGGTGACGTCAGTGCCTCCCCAGTCAAGAACCTCACCGCACGTCACTGATCATGAGCTATGGATATCCTGAACTGGGTTTTCAGTGCAATCGACCAGACTATCCCCACTCGACGTTGACCCTCATTGGGTAACACCTGTAAAATAAGCTGAAAAGAACGAAGTCTGGCAGCCTTGGAAACAAGGGACTTCCAGCCTTGAAAAGCAACCTGAGGGCTGAGAGCAGAAAGCCTCCTAAATTGCTATTGCTGTATTCAAAATTTGAGCAGGATAACATATGATTTGAATTTCAAATCATATGTTATCCTGGTCAGATTTGTCTTTTGTTTCTGTCTTTCCATGATTATGCTAAGTAAGTACTGTTGAAACGTAAATTGTGTGTCTGACAGTAATCGGGAAGGGACTATCCATCCATCCATCCATCCATCTTCTTCCGCTTATCCGGGGTCAGGTCGCGGGGGCAGCAGCTTTAGGAGGGACTCCCAGACTTCCCTCTCCCCAGCCACTTCATCCAGCTCATCCCGGGGGATCCCAATCCCAAGCCGTTCCCAGGCCAGCTGAGAGACATAGTCTCTCCAGCGCGTCCTGGGTCGTCCCCGGGGTCTCCTACCGGTGGGACATTCCCGGAACACCTCCCCAGGGAGGCGTCCAGGAGGCATCCTGATGAGATGCCCGAGCCACCTCATCTGGTTCCTCTCAACGTGGAGGAGCAGCGGCTCTACTCCGAGTCTCTCCCGGATGACCGAGCTTCTCACCCTATCTCTAAGGGAGAGCCCGGACACCTTGCGGAGAAAACTCATTTCGGCCGCTTGTATCCCGGATCTTGTTCTTTCGGTCACGACCCATAACTCGTGACCATAGGTGAGGGCAGGAGCGTAGATCGACCGGTAAATTGAGAGCTTTGCCTTTTGGCTCAGCTCTCTCTTCACCACGACGGACCGGTACAGAGTCCGCATTACAGCCGACGCTGCATCGATCCGCCTGTCGATCTCACGCTTCATCCTGCCCTCGCTCATGAACAAGACCCCAAGATACTTGAACTCCTCCACTTGGGGCAGGATCTCATCCCCGATCCGGAGAGGGCATTCCACCCTTTTCCGACCAAGGACCATGGACTCGGATTTGGAGGTGCTGACCCTCATCCCGACCGCTTCACACTCGGCTGCGAACCGCTCCAGTGAGAGCTGGAGATCACGGCCTGAAGAAGCCAACAGCACCACGTCGTCTGCAAAAAGCAGAGACGCGATGCTGAGGTCCCCAAACCGGATCCCCTCAACGCCTCGGCTGCGCCTAGAAATTCTGTCCATAAAAATTATGAACAGAATCGGTGACAAAGGGCAGCCTTGGCGGAGTCCAACCCTTACTGGGAACGAATCCGACTTACTGCCGGAAATGCGGACCAAACTCGGTGATACAGGGACCGAACCGCCCTTATCAGTTGGCTCGGCACCCCGTACTCCCGAAGCACCCTCCACAGAAACTCCCGAGGGACACGGTCGAACGCCTTCTCCAAGTCCACAAAACACATGTGGACTGGTTGGGCGAACTCCCATGCAACCTCGAGGATCCTGCCGAGGGTGTAGAGCTGGTCCACTGTCCACGGCCAGGACGAAAGCCACACTGCTCCTCCTGAATCCGAGGTTCGACCTCCCGACGGACCCTCCTCTCCAGCACCCCTGAATAGACCTTACCAGGGAGGGTGAGGAGTGTGATTCCCCTGTAATTGGAACACACCCTTCTTAAAGAGGGGAACCACCACCCCAGTCTGCCAATCGAGAGGCACTGTCCCCGATGTCCACGCAATGTTGTAGAGGCGTGTCAGCCATCACAGCCCCACAACATTCAGAGCCTTTAAGAACTCCGGGCGGATCTCATCCACCCCCGGGGCCTTGCCACCGAGGAGTTTTTTAACTACCTCAGTGACTTTGACCCCAGAGAGTCCGCCTCAGAGTCTCCAGGCCCTGCTTCCACAATGGAAGGCGTGTAGGTGGATTGAGGAGGTCTTCGAAGTATTCTCCCCATCGACTCACGACGGTCGAGGTCAGCAGCACGCCATCTCCACTGTAAACAGTATTGACGTTGCACTGCTCGGGGATGTGACAACAGACAGGAACAGGGACTAAATACCGTATTTTTCGGACTAAAATTCGCTCCGGAATATAGGTCGCATTAGCCATAAAATGCACAATAACGTGAAAATAAACATATATAAGTCGCTCCGGAGTATAAGTCGCATTTTGGGGGACATTTATTCGACAAAATCCAACACCAAGAACAGACATGAACGAGCAACAACAGGCTAAACGATAGGTAAGCTAACGTGACATAAATACAAACGAAGAGCTGAGAACGGGCCTGACGTAACATTCAGAGTTATTCAAATAACTATTACATAAATAACACCATCTGTCACTCCAATTCATTAAATCCATCGATCGTCCTTTATGTCAACAATGTCAGGAACGGGGTGGAGGAATGGAGCGAGGACGACCAAATGCAGCTTGGACCAGGGTTTATTGCAGGAACCAAAATACAAACCCGGCAAACTGACGTGACTAAATAACAAAACCAAAAGGACTGACCGCCAAAGCGTGAAACAAAAGACAGGAACAAAACAAACCGCGTGACAGTGAGACATGCATTGTCCGCACATCTCGTGCAATGCTCCGACGGCAAGTGACACGCAAACAGAACTTAAATAAGACACAGGTAACGAGAGGCAGGTGCGTGTGATTACACTAAACAAGGGCACACAGGAAGGGAGGGGCAAGCACACAGACACAGAACTGGGGACGAGACATGACAAACAATGGGTGCGCGCCGCTGACTGCGCTTGCACTTCAAAATATTCCACAGGCCCATATAACGATATATAAATTATATATCAAATAACTATTATATAAGCAATAATATTATCAAACCATCTGTGTCACTTCAAATCATTAAATCCATCGATCAAATTCCTCGCCCTGACGTCAGCTCGTCGTTACTCCACAGATCTAGTATATAACTATATTGTAGCGTTAACAAAGTACAAGGAAAGAGGTGGGTTTGGTAAACGGCTCTTTATTTAACAAAACAAGAGTTCAACGAGCCAACAACTACTGAACTGTAACGATAAAAACATCTACAAGTTGCTACACGAAACAAAATATATCAAATAACTTTAACATAAATAGTTCACCACCACACGGCCCCAAGCACTGGCGTCAACTTCCAGGCGTGTGGCGGCGTGGACTTCCATCCCCGGAGGTGGCACTTCCAGCCACGGAGGTGGAAGAGAGCTCCATAGAATACCGTTTTTTTCCGTGTATAATGCGCCCCCATGTATAATACGCACCCTAAAAATGGCATGTTGATGCTGGAAAAAAGCCTGTACCCATGTATAATACGCACCCAATTTTTTTTATTTTTTTTATTTTATTTTTTTTTTAAGTCCCAATGATCGTCACACACGCAGGGAGGCAATGGGTCCCATTTTTATAGTCTTTGGTATGGTCTTAACTAGGCTGGATGTATTTTTTTTTGTTGGCGTTGATTTCTCCGACTGCCCATAAAGGCACCACCGCGATCAGATGAAAAGAGAGGAAAGTGACGTGCGGACATGTGAAAAAGGCGGCTCTGTATGGGAGAGACGTTGAAGAGGAATAAAACACCCTTGGAAACCAAAACTTGCCCCTCGTCGTGACTCGGAGCCGCAACAAATGTTTCGGATTTGTGTAGGGTACATTGTGACAGCAAACGAGCAGGTGATCGAGCAAGCGTCTGATACGAGAGCATTGCGTTCGTATGGAGCGTGTTTGAAGTGAACAGCAGAGACGAAAGGAACAAGGCAAAGTGTTGTGAAATAAAATATTACCTGTAATACGCATTTTGTTATTTGCTGATTGTATTAAACTATCACATTCATTGTCAGTCAAGAAGAGAAGAGGACTATTATCCCTTCTTTGACGAAATGACCAGAGCACAGTACAAACACACTATTGTTCTTGTAACGTGTTTTGTATTTAAGTCCTGTCTGCCCCTCGCTCACCGTCGGATCATTGCATGTGTTACTGTCATGATGTCTGTTTGGTGTCTGTTCCTGTCTTTGGTAATGTCACCCTGTCTTTTTGTTCCACGTCTTTGTCGGTCAGTCCTGTTGTTGGTTTTGTTGTACCATGATTTTCTTAAAAAAAAAAAGAAAAAAAAGAAAATTTTTAAAAAAGAAAAATTAAAAAAAAATTGTACCCATGTATAATGCGCACCCCAGATTTTAGGACAATAAATTAGTTAAATTTTGCGTATTATACACGGAAAAAAACGGTAGTACCGGGCGTGCGTAAAAGCCATGTCCGAGCCCCATCCACCGTCCCCGGACAGCCACCCGGCCGAGCACCGGGCTCCGACTTCCATCCGCGGAGGTGAAAGAGAGCTCCGTAGAGTAGTACCGGGCGTGCGTAAAGGCCATGTCCGAGCCCTATCCACCGTCACCGGACAGCCACCCGGCCGAGCGCCGGCCCCCAACTTTCCATCCACGGAGGTGAAAGAGAGCTCCGTAGAATAGCACTGGGCGTGCGTAAAAGCCATAATAGTTTTTCAAACCTTCTGTGTCACTCCAAATCATTAAATCCTTCAAACTCTTCGTCCTCCGTGTCACTTACAAACAAAGCCGCGAATGATGCCGGTAGTACGTGGGGCCCTTCGTCATCTTCGTCATCCGGTGATCGAATCTTTGTCCCCTTTGTAAACAACCGCCGCGCCACGCCGCGCCGCGCTGCTGCGGCGGTGTGGGAGGGGCGGGGCGAGAGGAGAGGGCTGCTCTTCTGACACCCACGCACGCACACACGAACGAACCGCGACCCGACACGACTCTTGGCAGCAAATTGACATCACGTGACAATCAGGGCGCCCCAGTGCCCACTGAACAGATTTGAGATGGAACTGAGTGAGCTAGAAAACTGGTGATTTTTTTTTTCTTGAGAGCGCTTGTGCGCCCCCACGTGGATTGCGCCCTGGGCGGTCGCCCATATTGCCCATAGCATTGCCCTGGCCGTTTGACAAGAAAGGGCGAGTGGGGCTGCTCATCGCGCGACTGCGTTTATATCGACTGAAGCGTCATTGCGCTTTATTCACTCGTCCTAGCATTTTGATGACGCATGAAGGGGACGGGCCTGATTGTAAGAGCATTGCCGTATAGGGGACCACGCGCACATATAGGATTTTTGCACACACAAACAAGGGATGGGAGGGACTGGCTATTACAGTTCAACAGCAGAAGGTGTACATTTTTTCTTCAAAAGCTCAAGTTTTGGTTGAGTGACCCTTAAGGTCACTCAAACAGATTAGCTAGGTAGCTTGAGCTATGCCGTTATCTTGCTGTGACCTTTCTCTCGCTTTCACTGGCTTTCCCTTCTCTATAACACTCTTTGCCCACACATGGGTTGATCTCAATTAAGACTGCAAGGTCACACATTATCACACAGGCTAGGCAGAGTTGCCTCCTTGCCAATTGTGTGTTCATTGTGTTTGCTGTCTTTGTTCCTGTCTGTTGTCACATCCCCAAGTCATGTCACGTCACATCACGTCATGTTGTCCAGCCCCTCTCAGATGTTTGTTTGTGACCTAAAATCTTTTATGAAGTTTTGTTTATTTTGTGTTTTTGATAAATCCACATGAGTTTTTGTTGTTTTGGTATTTAATTCAGTTTGTATGAGCACTACTGCCTTGCCTCCCTGCTCTGCATTCCTTATCCCTATACCTGGGTCCTCAACTGCACAAAGCCTGACAGTAATTCTAAAAAGCACTTTCTTAACTAATTCACCATCCATCCATTCATTTTCTGTACCGCTTATCCTCACTAGGGTGGTGAGCATGCTGGGCATATTTCTTAAAATGTACATGGTTCTGTAATTACATTCTTGGTGGGCACCCATTGCAGAGACGAACAGAGAGAAAGAGCAAGAGAGAACGTGAGGGAGCGAGAGAGATGTATGCATGTATTCATGTACTTATCTATACGTACGTGAGGGAGCGAGAGAGATGTATGTATGTATGTACGTATGTATGTATTCATGTACGTATATATACGTACGCATGTGGACTCGTACGCGTCTGTGTGTATGTATGTATGAACGTATGTGTCAGGCCTCGTCCCCAGTTTTGCTGTGTATAGGTTGTCATCGTTTCTGTGTGTCTGTGTGCTCGCCCCTCCCCTCCTGTGTGCCCATGATCAGTGTGATCATACTCACCTGCCTCTTGTTAACTGTGTTGTATTTAAGTTCTGTTTGTGTGCCACTCGATGTCGGAGCATTGTGGACAATGCACGTGTCACTGTCATGAGGTTGTTTGGTTCCTGTCTTTTGAGTTTGCTGCAATAAACCCTGGTCCAAGCTGCATTTGGTCGCCCTGCTCCATTTCTACACACCGTTCCTGACAGTATGTATGTATTTATGTAGCAATTGCAGGTATATATTACAAGTGCAAGTATATATTACAAAGTAACTACCACCACTCTTAAGAGTGTCATTTTCTACTATATGCAGTTATTCATTGTTTGTGCCTTCTTGTTTTTATTTTGTGTTGTTTGCTTGTATGTATGTCGTGTACTATGTCTTGTCACCGTGGGATAGTGGAAACGTAATTTCGATTTCTTTGTGTGTCTTGGCATGTGAAGAGGTTGACAATAAAGCAGACTTTGACTTTGAATGGTGTATTCTGTTCACGTTAACTCATAGCACAGTGGCTCTATTTTCTTTTGGAAAATTGGGACAGCTGAAATTACTCTTCCACAGAGGCTGGTGGGATGGACTTATATAGCTTGATCTCATCCTACAACTGTTTCAAAAGCTCTGTGGGTTAACAGCGATGATGGCAGTCCTTGTTAACCCGAGCCATCACTGGTATTGAATTCTTAGGATGATTGTGCACACATACACACTTATCTTAAACGCTGTCCACATATTGAGTCCACCTACACAGTTTCATGACTCATTTGTTCTGCTGCTGCTGCACAGACAGACAGACAGACAGACAGACAGACAGACAGACAGACAGACAGACAGACAGACAGACAGACAGACAGACAGACAGACAGACAGACAGACAGACAGACAGACAGACAGACAGACAGACAGACAGACAGACAGACAGACAGACAGACAGACAGACAGACAGACAGACAGACAGACAGACAGACAGACAGACAGACAGACAGACAGACAGACAGACAGACAGACAGACAGACAGACAGACAGACAGACAGACAGACCAGACAGACAGACAGACAGACAGACAGACAGACAGACAGACAGACAGACAGACAGACAGACAGACAGACAGACAGACAGACAGACAGACAGACAGACAGACAGACAGACAGACAGACAGACAGACAGACAGACAGACAGACAGACAGACAGACAGACGAGACGAGAGAGAGAGAGAGAGAGAGAGAGAGAGAGAGAGAGAGAGAGAGAGAGAGAGAGAGAGAATTAATGATCCTGGTTTGGATATTAAATTGTGGTCGTCATTTATTTTCTATTTAAGCATTAGGGACAGATTAATTATGACCCAAAAACAAATATAGAATTCCACAATAACAAAAATAGAGACTTTGAATGTTTTCTTTAGGTCAGTTAACTTGAGAAAAAGCTTAGAAACGAGCTCTTTGGCCTGTCCTGTTTGGACCATAAACATTGCAAATAATAAAAGTCAGATCCACTTTCACAATCAAAAGTATTCATCTTCCTTTATCTGCAAAATAATGATGCAGTATGTCTCCATTGAACTTATTCAACAAAACAGCAACTCCAGCAGAGTGATTTGTGCCGTGAGAACAAAATATTTTGTCTCCCCATTGTGATTGCCAGATGTTTTCATCAGCGGCAAAGGAGTATGTTTCTTGTAAAAATGCTATATTTGCATTACTTCATCTACAAAAAAAGGAAAAGAGCTTTTTGTTTTGTGCTATCACGTAATCCTCTGACATTAATGGAACATAAATTTAATGCCCTAAAGTTGAGTTTAGCCATAGAATAACTGTAACTGATGCCTGTATGCCACAAAAAAAACAACAGCAACAAATAAACTGTAACAGGAACAGACAGGCGGGACGACCAAATGCGACACACTTTTTATTGGGGAAATGAGGAGATGGGGCGTGGAGTTCCAGGAGCGAGACAGAGTTGTGGCCAATGATCAGGCAATCAGTCAGGGCTGGGGGCATTCGGGCTTGGTCGTTGGACGGGCACTTGGTCAGGGCTGGCGGCGTTCGGGCTTGGTCGGTCAGTACACAGAAACAGGTCGGCAACTGGGAGGCAACAAGGCACAGGGCACGAGCACGTAGCATACTGGGACGATGGGAAATGGTTAATGAGCAGGAACAGGTGTGGGTGGTTGACTTAATAGAAGGGGAATGGTATCCACGGTGATGGAGTGACAGCTAGAGAGGAGTTGCAAGGGATCGATCACAATTTCCTCATTAGAAATCATTGTACATTGCTTATAATGCCAAAATAACGAGGATCAACCAACCTACAAATGTATGTGGACATCTGTACTTAGGCCCACTTCAACCTCTGAAAATGATTCCCTTTCCATGGCTGAAATGAGCAGCCTCTTTACAGCTAAAATGCCCTGTCACATCTGTCTATTTTCTTTCATCAGTCACCAAAATACTAAAACATAATCTGTTCCAAGAGGCTGTAAAATGAATTGTTCATAGATCGTTATTTATTCCATTGAAATCTGTAACGGTTCATTTGACTTACATTTTCCTTGAAGTCCACATATGGCGTAGCCCAGGGGTGGGCAAACTTTTTGAGCTCGCGAGCTACTTTTGAAATGACCAAGTCACAAAGATCTACCCACTAAAAAAAAAAAATGTTATATATACGTATATACAGTGCCTTGCGAAAGTATTCGGCCCCCTTGAACCTTTCAACATTTCGCGACATTTCAGGCTTCAAACATAAAGATATAAAAGTTTAATTTTTTGTCAAGAATCAACAACAAGTGGGACACAATCGTGAAGTGGAACAAAATTTATTGGATAATTTAAACTTTTTTAACAAATAAAAAACTGAAAAGTGGGGTGTGCAATATTATTCGGCCCCCTTGCGCTAATACTTTGTAGCGCCACCTTTTGCTGCAATTACAGCTGCAAGTCGCTTGGGGTATGTCTCTATCTATTGTATTTTTAAACACTGCATATTGTACTTTTAAATGCTTTTTGTATTTTTAAACACTTTGGTAAACATTTTAAAGTCAAACTGATTTTCATAAACATTCTTTATTTAAATAAATAGGAAAATAAAGAAAAGAAGATTAAATATATTGTTACAATATCCTCACAAGACTTATATGAACCTTTATTGTAGTTTTATACACTTTATTTTTTTAAACACTTTTTGTATTTTTAAACACTTTTGTAAAATGTTTAAAGTCAAACTGACTTGCAGAAACATTCTTATTTATTAAGATGAATAAGAAAATAAATATGAGTAAATATATGGTTACAATTTACACACAAGACGTTTATGAACTAGTGATGTGCATTCCAGATCTTTTAAGTGAACAGAATCTTTAGAATCAGTTCACTCAAAAGATTCGTTCAAAAGAATCGTTCAACAAATCGTCTCCCCCCCCCTCATTTTAGCCGCTTGTATCCGGGATCTTGTTCTTTCGGTCACAACCCATACCTCGTGACCATAGGTGAGGGTAGGAGTGTAGATCGACCGGTAAATTGAGAGCTTTGCCTTTTGGCTCAGCTCTCTCTTCACCACAACGGACCGGTACAGAGTCCGCATTACAGCCGACGCTGCACCGATCCGCCTGTCGATCTCACGTTCCATCCTTTTGCTGCAATTACAGCTGCAAGTCGCTTGGGGTATGTCTCTATCAGTTTTGCACATCGAGAGACTGGAATTGTTGCCCATTCTTCCTTGCAAAACAGCTCGAGCTCAGTGAGGTTGGATGGAGAGCGTTTGTGAACAGCAGTCTTCAGCTCTTTCCACAGATTCTCGATTGGATTCAGGTCTGGACTTTGACTTGGCCATTCTAACACCTGGATACGTCTATTTGTGAACCATTCCATTGTAGATTTGGCTTTATGTTTTGGATCATTGTCCTGTTGGAAGATAAATAAGACTCCAACAGGTTTTCTTCCAGAATGGACTTGTATTTGGCTCCATCCATCTTCCCATCAATTTTAGCCATCTTCCCTGTCCCTGCTGAAGAAAAGCAGGCCCAAACCATGATGCTGCCACCACCATGTTTGACAGTGGGGATGGTGTGTTCAGGGTGATGAGCTGTGTTGCTTTTACGCCAAACATATCGTTTTGCATTGTGGCCAAAATGTTCGATTTTGATTTCATCTGACCAGAGCACCTTCTTCCACATGTTTGGTGTGTCTCCCAGGTGGCTTGTGGCAAACTTTAAACGAGACTTTTTATGGATATCTTTGAGAAATGGCTTTCTTCTTGCCACTCTTCCATAAAGGCCAGATTTGTGCAGTGCACGACTGATTGTTGTCCTATGGACAGACTCTCCCACATCAGCTGTAGTTATCTGCAGTTCATCCAGAGTGATCATGGGCCTCTTGGCTGCATCTCTGATCAGTCTTCTCCTTGTTTGAGATGAAAGTTTGGAGGGACGGCCGGGTCTTGGTAGATTTGCAGTGGTCTGATACTCCTTCCATTTCAATATAATTGCTTGCACAGTGCTCCTTGAGATGTTTAAAGCTTGGGAAATCTTTTTGTATCCAAATCCGGCTTTAAACTTCTCCACAACAGTATCTCGGACCTGCCTGGTGTGTTCCTTTGTCTTCATGGTTCTCTCTGCGCTTTAAACAGAACTATCAAAGAGCAGGTGCATTTATACGGAGACTTGATTACACACAGGAGCATTCTATTTATCATCATCAGTCATTTAGGACAACATTGGATCATTCAAAGATCCTCACTGAACTTCTGGAGTGAGTTTGCTGCACTGAAAGTAAAGGGGCCGAATAATATTGCACGCCCCACTTTTCAGTTTATTTGTTAAAAAAGTTTAAATTATCCAATAAATTTCGTTCCACTTCACGATTGTGTCCCACTTGTTGTTGACTCTTGACAAAAAATTAAAATTTTATATCTTTATGTTTGAAGCCTGAAATGTGGCGAAATGTTGAAAGGTTCAAGGGGGCCGAATACTTTCCCAAGGCACTGTATATATATATATATATATATATATATATATATATATGTCATCGTGAAAAAAAAGTCCTACTCCCATTCCCTATGAAAGTGATACTTCTTACTATGGCCAGCTGCCCCACTCATTTTTATACCCTTTCTTAAGTTTAAGAGAAAAAACAGGGTTCCGACAATTGGAGGGAACTCGCGAACAACACTAGTTTGTGTTGTGTTGTTAGCGCCGTTGTTTGTACACGTGTCAAGTGCGGAAAAAAAAAATATATATATATTTATATCACGCGATCGACCAATAGTGGCTTGGAGATCGACCGGTCGATCGCGATCGACGTATTGAGCACCCCTGGCGTAGCCCATCCGCGCCTATCCGAATAGGAGGTGCTTTAAATGTCCACACTCAGCTGAAGGGTAGGCCTCCTCGCAGAATGTCCGGTGCTCACAATTTTTCCAACAAGCCAACCTCCGGGGGTTGTCTTGCACTTATTTATCCGAAATTGGAATGCGGCCAACGGCGAGCAGAGAGCCTCCCGGCTGCGTGGCGGGGGGCTGGAATACATCCCGGGCAAGCAGAGCTTCTCACTGAGTAGCCGGCTGGCAGACAGTTCGTAGCGAGCACAGAACCTCCTCGCTGAGCGTCGGTCCAACCGCTTGCTTACTGCCTGCTGGCCAACGAGGTTCAAGTCAAGTTTACTTGTATAGCCCTAAATCACAAGCAGTCTCAAAGGGCTTTACATGTACAATTTATTTTTTTGACAATTATTCTCAAAGCATCCCCTGATCAAAAGGGCAAGGAAAAACTCAAAAGACCTCTACCAGGGGAAAAATGATAAACCTTGAGAAGGGACCACAGATGGGAGGATCCCTCTTTCAGGATCACCAGGCTGCAATGGATGCAGAGAGGGCACAAAGAATACATAATATAAAAAATCCAAGAAAAGTGGATGTCCAATTCAAAGCGAAGAGCTGTAGGAGGTGCACTCGATTTTCCTGGCAGTATCTTCGGGGCGGAGGGGGGAGCATGTAATAAAGTCAAAGTCAAAGTCTGCTTTATTGTCAATTTCTTCACATGTCAAGACACACAAAGAGATCGAAATTACGTTTCCCACTATCCCACGGTGACAAGACATAGTACACAATATACATACAGGTAACAGCACAAAAAGTAAAAACAAGAAGGCACAAACAATGAATAAAGAGCGATGAATAAATAATAAATAAACAAATAACATAATAAATAAGAGGAGCAAAAATGGAGCAAGTGTGCAAACAGCATACAGTCAGAATATAGCGCAAAAGTACAGGACGTTATGCAGCCGAGGGTGGAAGGGGGAGAGAGTTCAAGATCCTAACAGCCTGGAGTATGAAGCTGTTGGTGAGTCTGGCGGTGCGGGAGCGCAGGCTCCTGTACCTCTTCCCAGAGGGCAGAAGATCAAACAAAGAGCGAGCGGGGTGACTCACATCACACACAATCGTGGTCGCCTTGCGGGTGAGATGGGATGTGTAAATGTCCTTCAGTGAGGGGAGTGAAGCACCAATAATCTTACCAGCTGTGTTCACTATGCGCTACAGGGCCTTCATGTTGTATTCAGTGCAGCTACTACCCCACACAGCGATACAACTGGAGAGGACGCTCTCAATGGTGCCACGGTAGAATGTAGTCATGATGGCTGGAGGAGCACTTGCTCGCCTGAGTTTCCGCAGGAAGTACAGGCGGCGCTGAGCTTTCTTCGCCAGTGATGCAGTGTTGGTGGTCCTGGAGTGGTCCTCACTGATGTGCACCCCCAGGAATCTGGTGCTGCTCACTCTCTCCACCATTGCACCGTCGAAGGTCAGTGGCAGGTGTTGGGTGTCTCCTTGGTCTTGTTGACGTTCAGCAGGAGGTTGTTGTCCCTGCACCACGTGGCCAGAAGGTCGACCTCCGACCTGTATAGAGTCTCGTCGCCCTCGGTGATGAGACCCACCAGAGTCGTGTCGTCGGCATATTTCAGCACGCGGTTGCTGCTGTAAGTTGCAGTGCAGTCATGCGTCAGCAGGGTGAAGAGCAGCGGACTGAGCACGCAGCCTTGGGGGGCCCCCGTGCTCAGCGTGATGCTGGCGGAGATATTGTCGCCAACACGTACTACCTGAGGCCTCTGACAGAGGAAGTCCAGTAGCCAGTTGCAGAGGTAGGTACTGAGGCCCAGCTTGTCGAGTTTGCAGATGAGTCGCTGTGGTACAATGGTGTTGAATGCAGACGGATGTTGCCCTCACAGCTCTGCGGCGCGGGCTTGTAGTCCGTGATGGTCTGAATGCCTTGCCATAGGCTCCGTGCGTCCCTGCCGTCTTTGAAGTGGGCGGTAATCTTGCAAGAGAATGCCTTTTTCACTTACTTGATGCTCCGGGACAGGTCGGCCCTCGCTGTTCTCAAGCCAGCCTCATCCCCTGCTCTGAAGGCTTTGTCCCTGGCCCTCAGCAGCCTGAGGACAGCCCCTGTCAGCCATGGCTTCCAGTTAGCCCGAGTGACGATGCATTTTGTGTGGGTCACATCATCAGTGCACTTCGTGATGTAAGAGGAAACAGAGTCAGTATACTCCTCTATGTCCGTCTGATTGTTGCAAGTGGCTGCCTGCTTAAACATTTCCCAGTTAGTTGTGTCAAAGCAGTCTCGAAGCGCATCAGAGGCACCCTCAGGCCACACTCTTACCCGCTTGCTTGGATGCTTTCACTCTTTGTCTGTATGCGGGCATAAGCATAACAGTGACATGGTCAGAAAGTCCAATATGGGGGAGGGGGGTGGCTTTGAAAGCTCCTTTATGTGTAGTGTAGACCAGGTCCAGGAAGCTGTCACCACGTGTTGGAAAATTAACATGCTGGTGAAGCCTCGGAAAAACAGACTTAAGGTTAGCATGATTAAAATCCCCAGCGAAGATGGTGAGACCGTCAGGGTGCGCCGTCTGTTGTTCACTGACAGCCTGGTACAGTTCACTAAGAGCTGTGATCCTGTCGCTTTCAATGTTGGAAGGCGGGATGTATACCATGACTAGCAGAATCGCAGTAATTTCACTTGGCAGGTAAAAAGGACGGCACTTAATGATCACAAACTCCGCCAGTGGCGAGCAATGCTTGCATACAACTACAGAGTCCCGGCACCATTCATCACGGATGTAGACACAGATTCCTCCTCCTTGCGATTTTCCCCCCTTTACAATGGCCCGGTCCGCTCGATAGCACGCTATAGCTCAGTGGTTCCCAAACTTTTGCAGGCTGGCGCCCCCTTTGGCTCCCCAGTGAATTCCTAGCGCCCCCCCCCCCCCAAGGCATTTATATAAATAAATAATACATTTATATAAATAAATAAATAATACATTTATAATATCATTACCATTACGTTGAATTAGTGGGAGCACTGAGTTTGTTTCTCAGAAACGAGCCGGTCCCATCTAGACGTAATCGGAGACAATGACACCCGAAGTGATTTAAGGTTAGTCTTTTATTGCAGGATGCTTGGTCTCCATGTGTTGAAGCAGTTTTGAATGCTTCACTGCCTGGTTAGTTAGCCTGTCGCCACATATTAGCTTTGCGGGCTCGACTGGGGAAACATGTCACGTGACCGGGACGAGTGTCTTGACCTGAATTAATTGATCGTCGATAAAAAAAAAAAATCTGTGCGGCTTGGCGGCCCGGTACCAAGTGACCCACGGACCGGTACCGGTCCGCGGCCCGGTGGTTGGGGACCACTGCCCTAACCAGCTCAACACAACACAACACGGCGCGTTCTGGCGAGTCCCCAATTTCATGTTGACTTGAACTCAAGATGATGTTGACCGCCAGAATGCGGTTTTTATTATAAGATAAAATTCTGAACATTACAAGCTTGAAATTACAAACCTGAGCTTTTGCTTTTGTAGTCTATGCTGTCGGATCTGACTGGGCCAGAGCGGCGTGTTGTGTACAAATCGACTGCCGCCCCCCTACCGCCCCCCTACCGCCCCTTTCTTCCTCACCGCCCCCCCAGATCTTTCCACCGCCCCCAGGGGGGCGGTACCGCCCACTTTGGGAACCACTGCTATAGCTGCTCCAGATGCACAGCAGAGTCCGGAATGTTGACACTCAACCAAGTCTCAGTGAACACGAGCACACAGCAGTTACTCACTGTCCGGTTCGTAGATTTCAGCAGTCGAATGTAATCCATTGTAACACTTTGCAGTTCCCTCATCTTGATTGGTCCACGAGAATCCAGACAGCCGTTGTCAGTGTGGTTGTCTCCTAACCACCTCCCCAGCCGGGGGGGGGAGCGAAAACACAAACTCCAGCTGAATCGGCCACCACAGGTTAATTAAAGGCCATATCATAGAAATGTGTCTTTAATCTTGTCTTAAATGTTTCTACTGAGGTAGCAGTTCTAATATCCATTGGTAGGGCATTCCAAAGCTCTGGAGCCCGAATAGAAAATGTTCTCGACCCTGCAGACATTTTTTTGGCCCTCGGGGTCACTAAAAGACTAGCGTTTTGTGAGTGGAGGTTACAGGACGGAACGTAAGGCACAACTAGGTCAGCGAGATATGAGGGCGCTAAACTATGCAAAGATTTATAAGTTACCGTATTTTCCGGACTATAAGGCGCACCTAAAAACCTAAAATTTCTCAAAAGCCGACAGTGCGCCTTATAGTCCGGTGCGCCTTATATATGGATCAATTGATGAATATATTGATTCATACTGGTTGTACACAGTGCTCTGCCAAAATGTTTCAGTGCGTTTTAGTATAACTAGTAAATTACAAGGTTGCATCGCTTCCCAGCATTACGGCATGGTCAGGGGGCATCACTGAATAGCTGTTGTACCCGTGAGGCTATTTCATTTCAAAATAGGCTGCTCTGTTAATGTTTAGAGTAAATTTACGGATCGATATGGAAGGGAAACATAGGTAAGTAGTACCAATGCGTTAGATCGAACTTTAGTCAGTTCCGATCATTTTATAGGAGATCGTTTGAGAAACGCGATTGTTTACACTTTGCTGAGGCTCATGGGAGATTGCGAGCTGAGGCTCGTGGGACTTTGCGGATGGCTAATGCTATAACGATAGCTGCTATACGTACCAGGCTATTTCATGTCAAAATAGGCTGCTCTGTTAATGTTTCGAGTAAATCTACGGATCGATATGGAAGGGAAACATAGGTAAGTAGTATCAATGTGTTAGATCGAACTTTAGTCAGTTCCGATCATTTTATAGGAGATCGTTTGAGAAACGCGATTGTTTACACTTTGCTGAGGCTCATGGGAGTCTGCGAGCTGAGGCTCATGGGAGTTTGCGGGTGGCTAATTGTTGAGATATGCTCTCAATTATATGGTTTCTATTATGTTTTGTCCAAATGTTGATTTATTGTGTTTATTATGTTCTTGTTATAATGACAGAAAACGTTGACTGTCTAAGTGAAGACACCTGTGTTGATTAATGGGTGTGTTTAATAAAAAGCCTTCCTGCATGCTGCGCAGGAGTCCCTACTAGCTGTTGCCGCAGGAGTTGCAGTGAATGGTGTGCAAACAGAGTTGATCGTCCTCCTCGTCTTTCTTTATCTTATTCCACTGAGTTCGGTGCAATTGGGTTTCTCACAAGTACCTGCTGCTGTATGGCTACTCTGTCAACACTAATGTTATAATGATAGCTGCTATACGCACGAGGCTATTTCATGTCAAAATAGGCTGCTCTGTTAATGTTTCGAGTAAATTTATGGTTCGATATGGAAGGGAAACGTAGGTAAGCAGAACCAATGTGTTAGATCGAACTTTAGTCAGTTCCGAACATTTTATAGGAGATCGTTTGAGAAACGCGATTGTTTACACTTTGCTGAGGCTCATGGGAGTCTGCGAGCTGAGGCTCATGGGAGTTTGCGGGTGGCTAATGCTATAGTGATAGCTGCTACACGCACGAGGCTATTTCATGTCAAAATCGGCTGCTCTGTTAATGTTTTGAGTTAATTTACGGATCGATATGGAAGGGAAACATAGGTAAGCAGTACCAATGCATTAGATCGAACTTTAGTCAGTTCTGATCATTTTATAGGAGATAGTTTGAGAATCGCGATTGTTTACAGAGGTCTCATTGGTTATTGGCTAGTGGATGCATACCGCAACCCTAGTCAACCTCAGTTTATTGCAGTATAGCTTCTATTTTATGTGCCTTTTACTGCGGTGCGCCCTATATATGAAATAATTTCTAAAATAAAATTTCAATGAGGGTTCGCCTTATAATTCAGTGTGCCTTTTGGTGCGAAAAATACGGTAATAGGAGAACCTTGAAGTCACATCTTAAATGGGAGCCAGTGTAAGTTGGCTAACATTGGGGTAATGTGATCAAATTTTCTTGCCCGTGAGAGCAGCCTTGCAGCAGCATTTTGCACTAACTGTAGACTTTTGATACTGGACTTAGGAAGACCAGAGAGTAATGCGTTACAGTAGTCCAGGCGCGACGTAATAAACGCATGTATAATAGTTTACGCATCATCGGTCGAGAGAATCGGACGAATCTTAGAAATATTACAGAGGTGAAAAAACGCATTTCTAGTTATGTTCTTAATGTGCTTTTGAAAGTAGAGTGTTTGGTCAAATAATACCCCGAGATTAGTTACAGTATCGCTCTGAGTGATAGTACAGTTATCCATAGTTATAGTGGTTTCCTTAAATAAGTAGCGATAACGAGCTGGACCACTTATCAACATCTCAGTTTTATCTGGGTTAAGACGGAGGAAATTGAGTGACATCCATTGCTTGATCGCCACAAGGCACGCCTCAAGATGACAACAGTCCCGCGGATTTGTCATCGATAACGGCATATATAATTGAGTGTCATCCGCGTAACATTGAAAACTAATTGTTGGAATAATTTAAGTGAAGCCTTGGCCTGCCAGACCTGGAGGCCTTGTCTTTACATTTTATGACTTTCCTTTTGTTTAGATTCTTCCTTTTTAGTGACAGGGATGTCTTTTGATCCCTGTCAGCCATATGTCTCTTTCCTGTCCTTTTGCTATGTGTGTGTTTTTGTTCCTGTAAGAGGCCTTCACCAACATCGAGCAGAGCTTATTTGCATAGGCAAAATGTTCTTATTTGGTCCAAAGAACCTTCATTCCTTTTATCTTACTGTAGGTTTGGTTCATAGATTGTTGTTGGTCAGAACTGTTTTTCTTTGTTAAGTGTTATATACATAAGGGAGCTTTCAAAGCCGCCCCCCTCCCCCATCTTGGGCTTTCTGACCATCTCACTGTTATGCTTTTGCCCGCATACAGACAAAAGGTGAGAACATCCAGACCAGTTCGCAAGCGGGTGCGGGTGTGGCCTGAGGGTGCCTCTGATGCGCTTCGTGACTGCTTTGGCTCTACCGACTGGGACGTGTTTAGGAGGGCGGCCACTTGCGACGGTCGGGCGGACATTGAGGAGTATACTGACTCTGTTTCCTCCTACATCGGGAAGTGCATTGATGATGTGACACACTCAGTATCCGTCGTCACTCGGGCAAACCGGAAGCCATGGCTGACGGGGGCTGTCTTCAGGCTGCTGAGGGCCAGGGACAAAGCCTTCCGGGCGGGGGATGAGGCTGGCTTGAGGACTGCGAGGGCCGACCTGTCCCGGGGCATCAAAGAAGCGAAGAGGGCGTTCTCGGGCAAAATTACCGCCCACTTCAAGGACAGCAGGGACGCACGGCGCCTTTGGCAGGGCATTCAGACCATCACGGACTACAAGCCCGCGCCGCAGAGCTGTGATGGCGACGTCCGTCTGCTCAATGACCTCAACCGCTTCTTTGCTCGCTTCGACGCTCAGAACAGCACTTGCCCGCTGAAGGCCACTCCCCCTTCCCACGAGCTGCCCCTGTGCCTCTCCGCCGACAGCGTGAGGAGGACGCTTGCCGCTATCGACATCCGTAAGGCGGCGGGCCCGGACAACATCCCGGGTCGAGCGCTGAAGGACTGCGCTGGTGAGCTGACGGGTGTCTTCACGGACATCTTTAACACTTCCCTGCAGCAGGCCATCGTCCCGTCGAGTTTCAAAGCAGCCACCATCGTACCTGTGCCGAAGAAGCCTGCTCCGTCCTGCTTCAATGACTACCGCCCCGTGGCACTTACGCCCATCGTCATGAAGTGCTTTGAGCGGCTTGTCTTGGAGCACATCCGGTCAGTTCTCCCTCCCACCATTGACCCCTTCCAGTTTGCGTACCGAGCCAAACGGTCCTCTGAGGATGCCATCTGCTCTGCCCTCCACTCGGCCCTCACCCACCTGGAGGGGAAGGACTCGTATGTGAGGTTGCTGTTTGTGGACTTCAGTTCTGCCTTCAACACCATTGTGCCGCAGCGTCTCATCAGCAAACTTGACAAGCTGGGCCTCAGTACCGGCCTCTGCAACTGGCTACTGGACTTCCTCTGTCAGAGGCCACAGGTGGTACGTGTTGGCGACAAGATCTCCGCCAGCATCACACTGAGCACAGGGGCCCCCCAAGGCTGCGTGCTCAGTCCGCTGCTCTTCACCCTCCTGACGCATGACTGCGCTGCCACCTGCAGCGGCAACCGCATAGTGAAGTTTGCTGACGACACGACTCTGGTGGGTCTCATCACCAAGGGAGACGAGACTCAATACAGGCTGGAGGTTGACCTTCTGACCGCGTGGTGCAGGGACAACAACCTCCTGCTGAACGTCGACAAGACCAAGGAGATTGTCGTTGACTTCCGGAAGGGTCACGCCCAACACCTGCCGCTGACCATCGACGGTGCTGTGGTGGAGAGAGTGAGCAGCGCCAGGTTCCTGGGGGTGCACATCAGTGAGGATCTCTCCTGGTCCACCAACACCGCGTCGCTGGCGAAGAAGGCCCAGCGCCGCCTGTACTTCCTTCGGAAACTCAGGCGAGCGGGGACTCCTCCGGCCGTCATGACTACTTTTTACCGCGGCACCATTGAGAGCGTCCTCTCCAGCTGTATTGCTGTCTGGGGTGGCAGCTGCACTGACCAAGACTTGAAGGCCCTGCAGCGCATTGTGAAAACGGCTAGTAAGACTATTGGTGCTTCTCTCCCCTCCTTGAAGGACATTTACACCTCCCATCTCACTCGCAAGGCGACCAAGATTGTGAGTGATGTGAGTCACCCCGCTCACTCTTTGTTTGAACTTCTGCCCTCTGGGAGGCGGTACAGGAGCCTGCGCTCCCGCACCACCAGACTTTCCAACAGCTTCGTACTCCAGGCTGTTAGGATCCTGAACTCGCTCCCCCTTTCAGCGTAGCGTCCTGTTCTTGCTGTATGCTCACTGGCTCGGTTTTGCCCCTCATATTCAATGGGTTATTGGTCTGTTTTTATTCATCGCTCATTTTATTTTATTTTATTTATTATTTATTATTTATGGTTTGTGCCTTCTTGTTTTTGTTTTGTGTCGCCTACTTGTATGTCTCGTCACCGTGGGATGGAGGAAACGGAATTTCGGTTTCTTTGTGTGTCTTGACATATGAAGGGATTGACAATAAAGCTGACTTTGACTTTGACAGTTTGAAGTAGTTGCATACAAGTTATCCCATATTTACTCAATGTTTGTTTAAGTGTTTAGGACAGGACAAGTCACTCATTATTATTGTGTGTTAATTTACCAAGTAGATAAAGTTAGCAAAGGTTTAGTTGCATTGTTCCACAGGAACCACAGGAAAGCGGCAATTCAAGTTATCTGATCCCACTCGAGGACGAGTCAGTCAACCATGAAGGACAGCTGATGAGGAAGGAGGACAAAGTCTGCGGGGGTCACGGGCCGACAATGAAGTGCTAATTCACACCACACTACATTCCTTAGCTAATAAGCGTTGCTACAGACACTATCTCCCCTCCCTTTAGTGTAGCAACGCCTCTGTAACCAGGGCAACCAAAACATTAAATAGAGGAGCACGTGAAGTGAGAACTCAGAATTGATGGAGATTGTAACTGAGTTTGCTCTCTCTATCGTTCTCCTCGCGAGTAAACCTGTTCTGGTTCTTTTCTCCTCTTCCTTCCAGCGTGTGGTTTAATGTCTGATGGTATTTAGACCTAACACTAATGTTATGTTTACGTATTATGTCCCCAAGCGGGATCATATAAATATTAAATAGAATTGGTCCGAGTACCGATCCCTGCGGGACACCACACGTAACGTTATAGAGCTCAGAAGTCGCATTACCATGGACCACTCGGTGAGTCCTGTCTGATAGATAGGAATAGAACCAGCGTAGTGCTGTCTCTGCAATACCAACACAGTTTTTAAGGCGCTCTAACAAGATATCGAAGTCTACAGTGTCGAAGGCAGCACTAAGATCGAGTAATAATTATTCAGATGAAGTGTTAGAATCCATAGCTAAGAGGAGATCATTGGTGACTTTAGCAAGTGCTGTCTCGGTGGAATGATTAGCTCTAAAACCAGACTAAAAAGATTAAAATCGATTATTGGCAGTCATGTAATCAATGAGCTGCTGCGCTACTACTTTTTCAAGAAGTTTTGCTATGAATGGGAGATTTGAAGCCGGCCTATAATTACTGAGACAGTCTGTGTCGAGATTCGGTCGCTTAAGCAGCGGTTTAATGAAAGCGGTTTTAAAGGCTGCTGGCACTATACCTGAGGAGACAGACAAATTAATTATATTTAAGACGGACGGTCCTAAAAATTTAAATAGTTCTTTAAATAGTTTGGTTGGAAGCGGGTCGAGTAAACATGTTTGTTTAGCCACACTAACCAATTGCGTAAGCCTGTCAAGGGAGACGCTTTTAAAATTTGAGAGGGTTATTGCATGATCGCCAGCCCCGGCCAGCCGTCTCGACTGAGCGAATGGAACGGTCATCTTGATCTCATCCCTAATGGATTCAATCTTTCGAGCGAAAAATTTTATGAACTCGTCGGCTGAGTGGAAGGAGCTATCGGAGATCGGCTGGCATAGTGTTAGTTTTGCCACTGTATAAAATAAGTATTTAGGATTGTTTTTATTGAGAAAAATAAGTTGCGAGAAATAATTAGTTTTTGCTAAGATAAGCGCATCTTTGTATTTCAGGAAGCTGTCACGCCATGCCTGATGGAAAATCTCAAGTTTGGTTAAACGCCGTTTTTGCTCATGCGTTCTACATAATTGCTTAAGCGTATGTGTTTCATCTGTGAACCGTGGAGTAGGCTTTCTACGGCGAGTTTTCAGACGTAGTGGCGCTACCGAGTCGATGGCATTTAACAATGTCGTATTGAATTCATTTGTAAGATTATCAATAAAGCCGATATATGCAGGAAATATGGCAGTTGCCGGCGGCAGTAACTCGGATAGCGCAGTCACAGTTACGGAGTTAATATTCCGGCTGCTGTAATTTTGGTTGTGCTCTTGTCTGTGACAGAGAGCTAAAATTTCAAATATTATTAAGTAGTGAGCAGACATAACAGTAGTGTATGGCAGTACTGATATATTTCAGGTTGCCAGTCCTCGGGATAATACCAGATCTAAGGTATTTCCATTTTTATGCGTTGCAGCCAGTATGGCTTGCGTAAAACCAAACGTATCAATTAAAGTCTGAAACGCCAAAGTAAGTGGCTCTGACGGTAAATTCATGTGGATATTGAAATCCCCCATAATTATTATATTATCCGCATTTGTGACTAGATCAGCCACGAATTCTGAAAATTCATCCAGGAAACCTGAGTACCGTATTTTTCGGACTATAAGTCGCGTTTTTTTTCATAGTTTGGTTGGTGGGCGACTTATACTGAGGAGCAACTTATATGTGAATTTTTTCATAAATTTTTAAAATTAATTAAAAAAAAAGTGAAACCGCGATACACGAACCGCGATGTAGCAAGGGATTACTGTAATTTGAATTTCAAGTGACGTCAGCAGCGCGGCGCGGCGGTTGTTTACATAAAGGAAAAAAAGTTTCGATCACGGGATGACGAAGATGACGAAGGGCCCCATGAACTACCGGCAACATTAGCGGCTTTGTTTGTAGGTGACACGGAGGACAAAGAGTTTGAAGGATCTAATGATTTAGAGTGAGTGACACAGAAGGTTTGAAAAACTATTATGGCTTTTACGCATGCCCGGTCTTACTCTACGGAGCTCTCTTTCACCTCCGTGGATGGAAGTCGGGGGCCGGCGTTCGGCCGGGTGGCTGTCCGCTGACGGTGGATGGGGCTCGGACATGGTTTTTACACACATTCTATGGAGCTCTCTTCCACCTCCGTGGCTGGAAGTGCCACCTCCGGGGATGGAAGTCCACGCCGCCACACGCCTGGAAGTCAACGCCGGTGCTTGGGGTCATGTAACGGTGACCTACGTATTTATGTTACCGTTGTTTTCCATGTATAACGCGCCCCTATGTATAATACGCACCCTAGAAATGGCATGTCGATGCTGGAAAAAAGCCTGTACCCATGTATAATACGCACCCAAATTTTGACTCCTACTTAAGTCCGTAAACGTAAAATTATTTCAGAAAAAAGATCATCTTTGGGAACAACCGGATGTTATTCTGCCGGTCAGTATCACTGCGCATGCGCTAGCAAACTCGATAGCGGAGAAATGTTTCGGATTTGTGTAGGGTACATTGTGACAGCAAACGAGCAGGTGATCGAGCAAGCGTCTGATACGAGAGCATTGTGTTCGTATGGAGCGTGTTTGAAGTGAACAGCAGAGAGGAAAGGAACAAGGCAAAGTGTTACCTGTAATATGCATTTAGGTAGAGAACTGAAGTCTCGCTCTTTATATAGCTGACGTGTCTTGCGCATCCGTTCTGCGCATCTGTAATGGCGGCCTCCGTATGATATCCGGTTTGCGATGGAGATTAAAAAACTAACAATATTTGACAATAACACACCATCAAGGATTGCGCCATCGCATCAAACGATATGTCATCAATTATGAATTTTACTGACTAAGTGTGTTGGGCAGGATGGCTGAATGCGATGCGCGATTGACAACAAACAAGAAGAAAGGTGATTTCAAGTTTTATTTCGAGGGAGATTTTCTTCAAAAATTGTTGTACCCATGTATAATACGCACCCAAGATTTTAGGACAATAAATTAGTTACATTTTGCGCATTATACATGGAAAAAAACGGTATACTTATTTGATATATTTTATTTCGTATAGCAACTTTGGGGCCCGGCCGGGCACAGCCCGAAAAGGAAACGTGGGTCCCCCTTCCCATGGGCTCACCACCTGTGGGAGGGGCCAAAGGGGTCAGGTGCAGTGTAAGCTGGGCGGCGGCCAAAGGCGGTCAGATCCCCGGCTGCAGAAGCTGGCTCTTGGGACATGGAATGTCACCTCTCTGGCTGGAAAGGAGCCCGAGCTGGTGTGCGAGGCAGAAAGGTTCCGACTAGATATAGTCGGACTTGCCTCCACGCACAGTTTGGGTTCCGGTACAAGCCCTCTCGAGAGGGGCTGGACTCTCTTCCACTCTGGAGTTGCCCACGGTGAGAGGCGTCGAGCAGGTGTGGGTATACTTATTGCCCCCCGGCTGGGCGCCTGCACATTGGGGTTCACCCCGGTGAACGAGAGGGTAGCCTCCCTCCGCCTTCGGGTGGGGGGACGGGTCCTGACTGTTGTTTGTGTCTATGCACCAAACGGCAGCTCAGAGTACCCACCCTTCTTGGAGTCCCTGGAGGAAGTGCTGGAGAGCGCTCCTTCTGGGGACTCCATCGTTCTACTGGGTGACTTCAATGCTCACGTGGGCAATGACAGTGGGACCTGGAAGGGCGTGATTGGGAGGAACGGCCCCCCCGATCTGAACCCGAGCGGTGTTCTATTATTGGACTTCTGTGCTCGACACGGATTTTCTATAATGAACACCATGTTCAAACATAAGGGTGTCCATGTGTGCACTTGGCACCAGGACACCCTAGGCCGCAGTTCGATGATCGACTTTGTAGTCGTGTCATCGGATTTGCGGCCGCATGTTTTGGACACTCGGGCGAAGAGAGGGGCGGAGCTGTCAACTGATCACCACCTGGTGGTGGGTTGGCTCCGATGGTGGGGGAAGATGCCGGTCCGACCTGGCAGACCCAAACACTCTGTGAGGGTCTGCTGGGAACGTCTGGCAGAATCCCCTGTCAGGAAGAGCTTCAACTCTCACCTCCGGCAGAGCTTTTCCCACGTCCCGAGGGAGGCGGGGGACATTGAGTCCGAGTGGACCTTGTTCCGCGCCTCCATTGTTGAGGCGGCCGACCGGAGCTGTGGCCGTAAGGTCATTGGTGCCTGTCGTGGCGGCAATCCCCGAACCCGCTGGTGGACACCGGCGGTAAGGGATGCCGTCAAGCTGAAGAAGGAGTCCTATCGGGCCGTTTTGGCCTGCGGGACTCCGGAGGCAGCTGACAGGTACCGGATGGCCAAGCGGAACGCGGCTTCGGCGGTTGCTGAGGCAAAAAAACGGGCGTGGGAGGAGTTTGGCGAGGCCATGGAGAATGACTTCCGGACGGCTTCGAGGAAATTCTGGTCCACCATCCGGCGTCTCAGGAGGGGGAAGCAGTGCAACGTCAACACTGTTTACAGTGGAGATTAAAGATTAAAGATTAAAGTCCCAATGATTGTCACACACACATCTGGGTGTGGTGAAATTTGTCCTCTGCATTTAACCCATCCCCATGTGATTTTAATCCATCCCCTGGGGGAGAGGGGAGCAGTGAGCAGCCGCGGTGCCGCGCTCGGGAATCATTTGGTGATCTAACCCCCCAATTCCAACCCTTAATGCTGAGTGCCAAGCAGGGAGGCAATGGGTCCCATTTTTATAGTCTTTGGTATGACCCGGCCGGGGTTTGAACCCACAACCTTCCAGTCTCAGGGTGGACACTCTACCACTAGGCCACTGAGCTGAGATGGCGTGCTGCTGACCTCGACTCGGGACGTCGTGTGTCGGTGGGGGGAATACTTCGAAGACCTCCTCAATTCCACCTACACGCCTTCCATTGTGGAAGCAGGGCCTGGGGACTCTGAGGCGGGCTCTCCAATCTCTGGGGTCGAAGTCACTGAGGTAGTTAAAAAACTCCTCGGTGGCAAGGCCCCGGGGGTGGATGAGATCTGCCGGGATTTCTTAAGGGCTCTGGATGTTGTGGGGCTGTCATGGCTGACACGTCTCTACAACATTGCGTGGACATCGGGGACAGTGCCTCTGGATTGGCAGACTGGGGTGGTGGTTCCCCTCTTTAAGAAGGGGGACCGTAGGGTGTGTTCCAATTACAGGGGAATTACACTCCTCAGCCTCCCTGGTAAGGTCTATTCAGGGGTGCTGGAGAGGAGGGTCCGTCGGGAGGTCGAACCTCGGATTCAGGAGGAACAGTGTGGCTTTCGTCCTGGCCGTGGAACAGTGGACCAGCTCTTCACCCTCAGCAGGATCCTCGAGGGTGCATGGGAGTTCGCCCAACCAGTCCACATGTGTTTTGTGGACTTGGAGAAGGCGTTCGACCGTGTCAAAAGTCAAAGTCTGCTTTATTGTCAATCTCTTCACATGCCAAGACACACAAAGAAATCGAAATTATGTTTCCACTATCCCACGGTGACGAGACATAGTACACGATATACATACAAGTAAACAACACAAAATAAAAACAAGAAGGCACAAACAATGAATAATAAGAGCGATGAATAAATAATAAATAAACAAATAACACAATAAATAAGAGGAGCAAAACGGAGCAAGTGTGCGTACAGCAGACAGCCAGAACATAGCGCAAAAGTACAGGACGCTACGCAGAAGGGGGGAGAGAGTTCAGGATCCTAACAGCCTGGAGTATGAAGCTGTTGGTGAGTCTGGTGGTGCGGGAGCGCAGGCTCCTGTACCTCTTCCCAGAGCGCAGAAGATCGAACAAAGAGTGAGCGGGGTGACTTACATCGCTCACAATCGTGGTCGCCTTGCGGGTGAGATGGGAGGTGTAAATGTCCTTCAAGGAGGGGAGTGAAGCACCAATAATCTTACCAGCCGTGTTCACTATGCGCTGCAGGGCCTTCATGTTGTATTCAGTGCAGCTACCACCCCAAACAGCAATACAACTGGAGAGGACGCTCTCAATGGTGACACGGTAAAATGTAGTCATGTGTCCCCCGGGAGGTTCTGTGGGGGATGCTTCGGGAGTACGGGGTACCGAGCCAACTGATAAGGGCGGTTCGGTCCCTGTATCACCGATGCCAGAGTTTGGTCCGCATTTCCGGCAGTAAGTCGGATTCGTTCCCAGTGAGGGTTGGACTCCGCCAAGGCTGCCCTTTGTCACCGATTCTGTTCATAATTTTTATGGACAGAATTTCTCGGCGCAGCCGAGGCGTTGAGGGGGTCCGGTTTGGGGACCTCAGCATCGCGTCTCTGCTTTTTGCAGACGACGTGGTGCTGTTGGCTTCTTCAGGCCGTGATCTCCAGCTCTCACTGGAGTGGTTCGCAGCCGAGTGTGAAGCGGTCGGGATGAGGGTCAGCACCTCCAAATCCGAGTCCATGGTCCTCGATCGGAAAAGGGTGGAATGCCCTCTTCGGATCGGGGATGAGATCCTGCCCCAAGTGGAGGAGTTTAAGTATCTTGGGGTCTTGTTCATGAGTGAGGGGAGGATGGAGCGCGAGATCGACAAGCGGATCGGTGCAGCGTCGGCAGTAATGCGGACTCTGTACCGGTCCGTCGTGGTAAAGAGAGAGCTGAGCCAAAAGGCAAAGCTCTCAATTTGCCGGTCGATCTACGCTCCTACCCTCACCTATGGTCACGAGCTATGGGTCGTGACCGAAAGAACGAGATCCCGGATACAAGCGGCCGAAATGAGTTTTCTCCGCAGGATGTCCGGGCTCTCCCTGAGAGATAGGGTGAGAAGTTCGGTCATCCGGGAGAGACTCGGAGTAGAGTCGCTACTCCTCCACGTTGAGAGGAGCCAGATGAGGTGGCTCGGGCATCTCATCAGGATGCTTCCTGGACGCCTCCCTGGGGAGGTGTTCCGGGGATGTCCCACCGGTAGGAGACCCCGGGGACGACCCAGGACGCGCTGGAGAGACTATGTCTCTCAGCTCGCCTGGGAACACCTTGGGATCCCCGGGATGAGCTGGATGAAGTGGCTGGGGAGAGGGAAGTCTGGGAGTCCCTCCTGAAGCTGCTGCCCCCGCGACCCGACCCCGGATAAGCGGAAGAAGATGGATGGATGGATGGATGGATGTAGCAACTTGTATATGTTTTTATCGTTACAGTTCAGTAGTTGTTGGCTCGTTGAACTCTTGTTTTGTTAAATAAAAAGCCGTTTACCAAACCCACGTCTTTCATTGTACTCTGTTAACGCTACAATATAGTTATATACTAGATCTGTGGAATAACGACGAGGCTGACAACACGCGGCGTTGTTGACAAAGGACGAGGAATTTGATCGATGGATTTAATGATTTGGAGTGACACAGATGGTTCGATAATATTATTGCTATGTAATAGTTATTTGACATATAATTTATATATCGTTATATGGGCCTGTGGAATATTTTGAAGCGCAAGCGCCGTCAGCGGCGCGCAGCCGGCCGGCATTGTTAACATAAAGGATGATCGATGGATTTAATGAATTGGAGTGACACAGATGGTTTTATAAACGTGTTATTTGTGTAATAGTTATTTGAATAACTCTGAATGTTACGTTTGGCCCATTCTCAGCTCTTTGTTTGTGTTTATGTCACGTTAGCATACCTATCGTTTAGCCTGTTGTTGCTCGTCTATGTCTGTTCTTGGTGTTGGATTTTGTCGAATAAATTTCCTCCAAAATGCGACTTATACTCCGGAGCGACTTATATATGTTTTTTTTCACGTTATTGTGCATTTTCTGGCTAATGCGACCTATATTCCGGAGCGACTTTTAGTCCGAAAAATACGGAAAGTCCCGTGTGGACGGTAAATAACAGCAAGATAGAATGACGGTAGAGCTGTGGAACGGACAATGAGAACTTCAAATGTTTTAAATACATTAATTGAATGAGTCCTAAATCTAAGATTAGACTTAGAGATAAGGGCGACACCCCCACCCTTTTTTCGAGGACGCGCTACATGCGAGCTCACATAATTTGGAGGCGAGGCCTCGTTAAGCGGCAGCAGTTCATTAGGTTTTAACCAGGTCTCGCAAAGACCAAAAACGTTTAGATTATGTTCCGTGATGAGGTCATTAACGAGTACTACTTTCGTATGAAGTGATCTAATATTCATAAAACCGAGTTTAAGTGTAATCGGTCGATCAGGGTTCATATCTATCGAAGAATTTTTAAACGAAATATGAGTAAGATTGTGTTCTCTAGGCCTGACATCACCTCTCAAATGTTTATTAGCGCGGTGGGACGATACGACCGTAGGGATTTGATAGTAAATATTCGGTACACATGTAATATTATCTGAAACAGGCACCGTTTCATCAGCGATACCGGTCAGGGTGGAGTGATTGGATTTGTCTACTACAGGGGTGGCCAACCAGTCAGAGACTAAGAGCCACATTTTTTACTGTGTCATCGCAAAGAGCCACATCATACACATGAGCACACATGAACACCCCCCCACACACACACGCACACAAACACGCACGCGCACGCACGCGCACACGCACACACACGCACGCACACACACACACACACACACACACACACGCACACACACCCCTCTGCTCAGCCAAATTTATTGTGTGACATTATTATGTCACGCACCAACATGATAATGACAAATTGACTCCTACAGTACTAAAACCACAGACCAAAGACCACATTTTCAACAATGAGCATTGTGTGCATTGTCTCACACAGACAAACTCTCAGTTCAACAAATTCCACAAACAAAAACATAATAAGTTTTTTCACTTACTATGTGTGGCGGGACAGACCATTCGTTTCAGTTCGTCGTTTTCAGGAGACAAGATTTCAATAACGTCACTGAGGCATATTTTAACGAACTCCACTTCATTGTATGGCTTTTTAGCCCGTGCAATGTTCCAAGCCAGTTGAAACAATGCAAGCGTGACAGTCTCTGAGTGCTTCGTGATTTTTTTGAAAAACTGTACCTATTTTTCTGCCTGACTTTTCAAAGTCTCCAAACTTGTGCTTGCGAAATTCAGTCCCTTTTGCAAAGTCCTTATCGATATTGGCATGAAGTGAGCTGAAGTGGCGCTGACCATTTGAAGCTTTTAAATGCGCCAATGACGTCCGACATATCAGGCAGAATGGCTTGCCATAGCGTTCAACAAAAAACAACTTTAACTCTGTTAAAAACGTCCTGTGTTCATCGTCATATATTCGTTTAGCTGTGCATTTTTTCCTTGCCATTTTGGCAAGCGTCTTGTCAGCCTTTCTGGACCTAATGGGCCCCCGTAGTCACAGTCGCCATTCATAAAAAAAGCGGGCAAAACCAATTCACCTCACGCGCATGCGCGTTTGACCAAAATACCATATTGAACTCAAGCGAAGCAAATACGCACGAAAAATAAACACAAATGTTGATATGAACGTAAAAGAGCCGCACGAAACTAGCCAAAGAGCCGCATGCGGCTCGCGAGCCGCGGGTTGGCCACCGCTGGTCTACTACCTCAGTAGAAAGTGTGTCCATGTGTACTGTAGCACTATTCAGACTGTGATGCTCTAGTATACACAAGGAGCTATGTGCATGCTGGTAGTCTAGCCTAGCGCTAGTTAACTTTAACTTAACAGACTCCAAACCCATCCTAACAGGTGGTCTAGTCACCTGTGACCCGGCCTGCTCTAAAGTGACCTGTCATGAATGGCTCAAACGAAGTTTGAAAATTGATCAAAGTTGCCCATCTCCTCCCACTCTTTCCAGTTGTTAAAGTAATCTATATTACTTGAAAGAGTGAAGGCGCCTTCAAGGTTAGGATGAAGGCCGTCCTTCCTCAGCAGGTCGGGGCGGCCCCAGTAGGAGGACAGTTTATCTATAAAATTCAAGATTCAAGAGTTTTTATTCGCCATGTTTGAGCGTGCCAAACAAGGAATTTGACTTCGGTACATCACAGCCTCTGTTCAACATTTAGGTGACTAACAACACTCAGGACATGTGAAAAATGACAAATATTCTCAAACATCCCCTGATCTTAAACTCCCAAGAGGGCAAGGAAAAACTCAAAACTCCAGCTAGGGGAAATGAGAAACCTTGAGAAGAGACCACAGATGGGAGGGTCCCTCTTCCAGGATGACCAGGCTGCAATGGATGCAGAGGTGACACATAGTACAAACAGTGTAGACCAGGGGTGTCAAACTCAAATTCACAGTGGGCCAAAATTTTAAATTGAACAAAGCCGCGGGCCAAGGTTGAACAAATGAACCTTTTAAAGTCAAAAGTCAAAGTCAAAGTCTGCTTTATTGTAAACCTCTTCACATGCCAAGACACACAAAGAAATCGAAATTACGTTTCCACTATCCCACGGTGACAAGACATAGTACACGACATACGTACATACAAGCAAACAACACAAAATAAAAACAAGAAGGCACAAACAATGAATAATAAGAGTGATGAATAAATAATAAATAAACAAATAACACAATAAATAAATAAGAGGAGCAAAACGGAGCAAGTGTGCATACAGCAGACAGTCAGAATACAGCGCAAAAGTACAGGACGCTACGCAGAAGGGGGGAGAGAGTTCAGGATCCTAACAGCCTGGAGTACGAAGCTGTTGGTGAGTCTGGTGGTGCGGGAGCGCAGGCTCCTGTACCTCTTCCCAGAGGGCAGAAAATCAAACAAAGAGTGAGCGGGGTGACTCACATCACTCACAATCGTGGTCGCCTTGCGGGTAAGATGGGAGGTGTAAATGTCCTTCAAGGAGGGGAGTGAAGCACCAATAATCTTACCAGCCGTGTTCACTATGCGCTGGAGGGCCTTTATGTTGTAGTCAGTGCAGCTACCACCCCAAACAGCAATACAGCTGGAGAGGACGCTCTCAATGGTGCCACGGTAAAACGTAGTCATGACGGCCGGAGGAGCACACGCTCGCCTGAGTTTCCGCAGGAAGTACAGGCGGCGCTGGGCCTTCTTCGCCAGTGATGCGGTGTTGGTGGACCAGGAGAGATCCTCACTGATGTGCACCCCCAGGAACCTGGTGCTGCTCACTCTCTCCACCACAGCACCGTCGATGGTCAGCGGCAGGTGTCGGGTGTGACCTTTCTGGAAGTCAACAACAATCTCTGTTAGAAAAATGTATATATATGTTATCATGCGTTCTCTAATCAATGCTTTACCGCAGTATTACTGCAATATATGCTTGCTGTTTGGCCTTGCTGTTTTTATGATGTACCACAGAAGAGAAAAGTCACGGCTGGGTCAGGAGAGAGGTTACAGCTGGGTCAGACAGGACCAGCTGACAACTCAGCAAAAAGAAGACATCTACCGAGACAGTTCCTTTCTAACAAAGACCACTTTGTTAAACAACATGCCTCATTGCTGTCTTGCACCTCAGATGAACCTACAAGTGACCATCATTGTCAGGGTTTTCCAAACTATCTTAATCGTAAGATTATGTCGGAATGTATGTATCCAGTAATAAATAACCTAGCTTGTCCCATTCTACACAATGTCGTAAAGCATCCCTTGCTATGTTTTGACTAGAGGTCAAAGGTTTTCTTCTCTATCCAGGCCACTCAAATTCCTCTTTCCACATGTTCTTATCAGTATGTAAACACCTAGTGATTTCTTCCTTACGAGGCAAAGCCCACACGCGTTCCCCCTCCCCTTTTAGGGGCTTTTGCCTCACAATTGTGGGTAGGGCAAATCCAAATAAAAAGAGCGGGAGTGTACACAGATATTTAGTGTAGTGAGATTGTTGTGAAGCTATCTGTACTGCACACCTCGCGAGAAAAGACTTAATATTCTGTCTCACTTGTGGTTTGTTTGCTGTTGCTCTTCTCTTGAAATTTGTTCGGTCAGCGAAAAAACCTAACAGAAATTGGGGGCTCGTCCGGGATCTCGACACACCTGGCGGTTCCAGCGGACTCTTCGACGCAGGCGAAAATCCTCGGCCGAGGTAAACAAAAGCCCTTTGACGGGACTGTCTCGATCAGTCCGGCTGGACACCGGGAGGGTTGACGAGATCTTCCGAGGAGGAGAATCAGCGGACCGTGAGTAGGAATATTAATTCTACTAAAAAGGAATGAATGAGCAGTGACAAGAGGTCACCTAAATGAATGAGCTGTGACAAGAGGTCACTTAAAACGAGCAGTGACAAGAAGTCACTTAAAGACCTTGAGAATTCTAGACCCTATCAAGTGCAATTAGAAACAGTTAAATTCTGCAGGGGCGGTGTGGAGCCCCCTAACCTTTTACGTTAGTTAAATTCCGCAGCAGGAGTGCGGACTCCTCTGTTATTAAAAAAAACGCGCGTGGTATGCTTGTGTACGGTTTGACTGAGAGTGATCTCATTTGAGCGCTCCTCTATATAAACGCACAGGATTGTAAACAGTGGCTTTGTGTGGGTGCAGAGGCAAAAACTCTCCGCTCCCTTCGGGGAGGTGAAAGGAGACTTACCACACATCGAATATTTAACCACTGTCCTGTGAATAAAGTTGGTTTTAGGACACTGTAGGTGCCATTCAAACTACCAACTCCAAAATTTAGAAAAATAAACCATGGGAAACTTAAATAGTAAGCGAAAGTCCCTACCCCGACATGAATTAAAATGCAAGGATTGGAAATTAATGGAATGGGTCGACCCAGAAAATGTAAAATATCTTGACAAATGGATAACCGATTACAACTTTGATGGTCGGCTGAGCTCAAAATCATTAAACGACCTCAAGCAATCAATTAAAGCCAAGTGTGGCGCGAGTAAAAAAAATAAAGACGGGTATCATTTAATAGTACAATGGGAATTGGAAGCTGAGAAAAGAAAATGTGGACAAATGAAAGAAAAATTGAAGAATAAGGGAAGTGAAGAAAAATCCAAAGAGAGCTTGTTGTTGCATAGGCAGGAAGATGATGAAACGACATCAGCGCGGCCTCGCTTGAGGGCCGTGGCTGAGGGTGTGATAAATGAAGATGAGAAGGATGATCAAATTACAAAGAAAGATGTTGTGGGACGCCAAAGCGAACCATCCTTTCCGGCTTTGTACCCCAAATTGCCAAGCGCAGATGATCCTCCAAAGTATAGTGATTCTGCTCATGCCATGGTGACGCGGAGCCGCGTGAAGTCAGAAGCTTCCTCTCCCTCGGCCCCCGCGGCAAGCTGCGGCCCGAGCTATATGGGAGCGGAAGTAGCTGACGCCTACCCAATGATTCAAGTAGCAAATCCTCATGATGACGGGGGACCCACAATTTTAGTATACAGAACATGGACACAAGCTGATGTAAAATCAGCTACAGAGGGAATAGCATTGCCTTCTGAAGACGTTGAACAATACTGCACCGACATAATACAACTCATTGCTTCCTATAATTTGAGAGGTGATGAGGTGCAGCAGGTTTTTATGGCAACCTTGACCAAAGATTGGGCCAGTGTCAAGGGCGGGTAGAATCCTTTTGATGACCAAGGCCGACCATTAGAATATAATGGGATGCCATTGAGAACTCAAATTGACCAACTATTTGGTAGGATCAAAATAAAATTTCAACGTAGAGCAAATTATACAGATATTGGCCGAACCAAACAAAAAGAGGATGAGTTGTTTGAAGATTATAGACACAGATTGGAGAAGGTGTTCAAAGCCAATAGTGGTTTGGAGCCTGGAACTGATGTCTATAACCAACAGCTCAAAAATGCTCTACATGCAAATACACGGCCAGCAATCCAGAGCTGGGTTGCTAAACATATGATTACTTTCCCAACCTCTACATTGCCACAATTTATTGATCATGCTATACACGCAGAAAAAGTTGTCAATTTAAAAAAGGGAAAAGAAAAAGGGAAAGTGGCCACCATCTTTTTTGCAAATGATGATTCGTCTGACATGTTTTATCAGAACAGAACCTTTGAACCACGCCAGAGAAGGCGCGGTTTTGAGAATTTCCGTGGCAGAGGCAGAGGAGGGTATAATCGTGGTGCTCTCGATTATGACCCATACGGCCAGCCCGCCCAGGGTCAGTCAAAGCGATATGGCTCCCGACTTCCTATTTGTTGGTCTTGTGGCAAAGAGGGCCACATAGCAAAAGACTGTCCGAATCCCCATAAGGGTCAGGCTAATCCTCCCTTATGACTAACCGATGGTAAACAGAAAATTGATAAGACTGTCCTGACGACAGCTCCCCCTGCTGATGTAGATTTGAACATTCAGGACTTGTTGATGAACAATGTAGAGAAACCTGTGGTAACTTTAATGGTAAATGGGACTCCCATAACGTTTTTGTGTGACTCAGGCGCGTGTGTGACCACGTGTCGCGACATACCTGCGGATGTGCGGGAAGGAGGAAAGACTTTCTGGGTGAGAGCAGCGAATGGTTCGACAACCCCAGTACCCCAGTCTCGTCCAGTCTGGATACGGGACCCAGAAGGGGGAAGTTGTTGCATTCCCATTTTGCTGATGCCCAATTGCCCTGTTAATTTACTAGGAAGAGATGCTCTCACTGCACTTGGTCTTTCCCTTGTGCCCCTTAATGACAAAATCGTTGTCAAAAGGCGACACCAATTACAGATTTTTGGCCAGTTTCATTGCTATTATTTCTATTCATTGGATTTGACTGATGCAGAAGTTGTGCAGTGTGGAACCCCTCTTCTAGCCCAAGCACGCACCCTTTTGCGGTGTCCTGAACAGGCAATGGACCCAACCAACCTGCACGTAACCATGTGGCATAAATACACGCCTGGTCCTGATCACAACTACGAAAACATGCTTGAGGCTGTTACGCCTGCCTCCTTGAAGACATCTTTCCTCCTGCATGATGGTGAAAGCCGTGCCTGTGTAGTCATAGGGCCGGCTCCCTCTGAGATACAGAAATTGCACATGTCTCCCACTCCGCTCCACATCTCATTGTTTCGGCCTTTCATGGCCACATGGCAAAGTTTGGGATTTATGGCCAGAGATGCATTGGCAGCTTCTGATTGGACTCAAGTTGGGCCTGACTCCTTTTATAGTCCTTCTACCAAGTTTTTTAAACAAAACATGAACCAGGTCCTGTCATTTATTAGTGGAGTTCACGTTGACTCCTGTTCTGAGAAAGCATCCTCATTTTGACATTTTGTGCTGTCGTCAGATGACGAGCAAATCCTCGCTGAGATTCCGAGTGAACTTTGGTCGACGGGTCCTTCTGACGTGGGTTTGGTGAAAGGAGCACTTCCTGTTGTTATTAGACCTAAAACTGAATACCGCCCTTGTGTGAGGCAGTACCCATTGAAACCCGATGCCTTGCAGGGTATTGCACCTGTAATTTCAGATTTATTAAGGGCAGGTGTCATCATTCCTTGCCCTGATTCTCCTTGCAATACTCCAATTTTCCCTGTAAAAAAGGCACTACCTTCTGTCGGGTGGAGATTGGTGCAAGATTTGCAAGCAGTGAACAATGCTGTCGTTCAAAGAGCCCCTTGTGTCCCTGACCCGCATACCTTGTTGAATTCGTTAACACCTGATGCGAAGATGTTTTCAGTAATTGACATTAGCAATGCCTTTTTCTCTGTCCCTATTGCAGAGGAAAGTCAGTTTTGGTTTGCTTTCACATATGCTGGTTTGAGGTACACCTTTACCCGGTTGCCCCAGGGGTACTGTGAAAGCCCAACAATTTACTCACAGGTGATGGCAGCCAGCATGGCAAAATTTGTCCCACCAATGGGGAGTCAGATTTTGCTCTATGTTGATGACATTTTGGTAGCGTCCCCTGATTCTGCCTCTTGTCAGACAGACACACTTGCGGTGCTGCGTCACTTGGCAAAAGAAGGCCACAAAGTCAGCAAAAATAAACTCCAGTTGTGGTCCACTGAAATTAAATATTTAGGCCACAATCTTAGTTCCCAAGGTCGGACTATAGTTGAAAGTAGAAAGACCTCTATTTTGCAAGCTCCTAAACCGCTCACAAAGAAACAAATGATGTCTTTTCTGGGGCTCACAGGTTATTGTAGGAGCTGGATACCTGACTATGCACAAATTGTTGCTCCTCTGTCCAAATTGATGTATGAAGAGAACATCTCAATGTCCACTCGATTAAAATGGACTCCCGAAGCTGAGGATGCTTTTGTGCTAATCAAGCAGGCTCTGGTCTCCAGCTCCACTCTGGCCTGTGAACTGGTGTTGTGCTATTTCATCCTTTGACGCTGAAGGTTCCCCATGCGGTCTCGGCTCTTTTGCTGCAAACAAATATGACCTTTTTGTCGCCTGCACGTCATCTGTCATGCATGGCTACGTTGCTTTCTCAGCCGCATTTGACCGTTGAAAGGTGCACGACACTCAATCCTGCTACTGTTATTCCCCTTCCTGACGATGGCGAATTCCATGATTGTGTCGATGCTGCTCAACAAGTTGCGAAGGCTCGACCCGATCTGGAAGATACACCTTTACCTAACAGTCATGTGGTTTTCGTTGATGGGTCGTCAAAGAAAAGTGAACTTGGCGTGACCCTCTCTGGGTATGCCATTGTCTCTGCTACTGAGGTTTTAAAAGCTGTTAAACTGCCATCCCATATGTCGGCACAGGCCGCTGAACTCATTGCTCTCACTGAGGCTTGCAAAATGTTTGCTAACAAATCTGTCACTATTTGGACTGACAGCCAGTATGCTTTTGCTACGGTGCACGTTTTTGCTCAGCAATGGAGCAACCGTGGCATGATAACTTCTACGGGCAAGCCCGTCACCCATTCTACGTTGCTGCCTCAACTTTTGGACGCTGTCCAATTGCCCACTAGGGTGGCAGTCTGCAAATGTGCTGCTCACACTACCAGGACTGATCCTGTTTCGCTTGGTAATGCTTTTGCTGATAAATCTGCCAAGGCTGCCGCAGAGGGCCTGCTCCATGTCCTCTCGTCTTCCACTGATTATGGTTCGATGTCGCACATCTCTTCTGACGTGCTGCTTGACATGCAGGCTCAGAGCCCCTCTCAGGAACGGCTCTCTTGGGAGAGGCGAGGGGCAATAAAAAACAATGATGGCCTTTTTGTGTGACCTCTGGGCAAGCCTGTTTTGCCTCGGAACTTGTTTAAGTGGGCTGCTATTTCGAGTCATGGGGTCACCCATGTCTCGACGGGGGGTATGGTAAAACAAGTTGAAGCTATTTATACAGCATACGGATTTGCGGGTTTTTCACAGCAATTTTGTAGAGCATGTTTGATCTGTGCTAAACATAATCCACAAGGTAACTTAAGACCTCGGAGAGGGAAGTTCCCGACTCCATTATATCCGTTTCAGACAATACATATGGATTATATCCAATTAAATAAAAGCGAAGGAAAAGAATATTGTCTGGTCATAATAGATGCGTTTTCTAAATGGGTAGAAATTTTTCCTACCAAACATGCTGATGCACTTACAGTGGCAAAAGCCTTATGCAAAGATATCATTCCAAGATATGGTATTCCAGAAACCATTTATAGTGACAATGGTCAACATTTTGTTAATCAGGTAGTACAAAATCAGGCTGCTGAGGGCCAGGGACAAAGCCTTCAGGGCGGGGGATGAGGCTGGCTTGAGGACTGCGAGGGCCGACCTGTCCCGGGGCATCAAAGAAGCGAAGAGGGCGTTCTCGGGCAAAATTACCGCCCACTTCAAGGACAGCAGGGACGCACGGAGCCTTTGGCAGGGCATTCAGACCATCACGGACTACAAGCCCGCGCCGCAGAGCTGTGAAGGCGACGTCCGTCTGCTCAATGACCTCAACCGCTTCTTTGCTCGCTTCGACGCTCAGAACAGCACTTGCCCGCTGAAGGCCACTCCCCCTTCCCACGAGCTGCCCCTGTGCCTCTCCGCCGACAGCGTGAGGAGGACGCTTGCCGCTATCGACATCCGTAAGCCGGCGGGCCCGGACAACATCCCGGGTCGAGCGCTGAAGGTCTGCGCTGGTGAGCTGACGGGTGTCTTCACGGACATCTTTAACACTTCCCTGCAGCAGGCCATCGTCCCGTCGTGTTTCAAAGCTGCCACCATCGTACCTGTGCCGAAGACGCCTGCTCCGTCCTGCTTCAATGACTACCGCCCCGTGGTACTGACGCCCATCATCATGAAGTGCTTTGAGCGGCTTGTCATGGAGCACATCCGGTCAGTTCTCCCCCCCACCATTGACCCCTTCCAGTTTGCGTACCGAGCCAAACGGTCCTCTGAGGATGCCATCTGCTCTGCCCTCCACTCGGCCCTCACCCACCTGGAGGGGAGGGACTCGTATGTGAGGTTGCTGTTTGTGGACTTCAGTTCTGCCTTCAACACCATTGTGCCGCAGCGTCTCATCAGCAAACTGGACAAGCTGGGCCTCAGTACCTGCCTCTGCAACTGGCTACTGGACTTCCTCTGTCGGAGGCCGCAGGTGGTACGTGTTGGCGACAAAATCTCCGCCAGCATCACGCTGAGCACAGGGGCCCCCCAAGGCTGCGTGCTCAGTCCGCTGCTCTTCACCCTCCTGACGCATGACTGCGCTGCCACCTGCAGCGGCAACCGCATAGTGAAGTTTGCTGACGACACGACTCTGGTGGGTCTCATCACCAAGGGAGACGAGACTCAATACAGGCTGGAGGTTGACCTTCTGACCGCGTGGTGCAGGGACAACAACCTCCTGCTGAACGTCGACAAGACCAAGGAGATTGTTGTTGACTTCCGGAAGGGTCACGCCCAACACCTGCCGCTGACCATCGACGGTGCTGTGGTGGAGAGAGTGAGCAGCGCCAGGTTCCTGGGGGTGCACATCAGTGAGGATCTCTCCTGGTCCACCAACACCGCATCGCTGGCGAAGAAGGCCCAGCGCCGCCTGTACTTCCTTCGGAAACTCAGGCGCGCGGGGGCTCCTCCGGCCGTCATGACTACTTTTTACCGCGGCACCATTGAGAGCGTCCTCTCCAGCTGTATTGCTGTCTGGGGTGGCAGCTGCACTGACTACGACTTGAAGGCCCTACAGCGCATAGTGAAAACGGCTAGTAAGACTATTGGTGCTTCTCTCCCCTCCTTGAAGGACATTTACACCTCCCATCTCACCCGCAAGGCGACCAAGATTGTGGGTGATGTGAGTCACCCCGCTCACTCTTTGTTTGAACTTCTGCCCTCTGGGAGGCGGTACAGGAGCCTGCGCTCCCGCACCACCAGACTCTCCAACAGCTTCGTACTCCAGGCTGTTAGGATCCTGAACTCGCTCCCCTTTTCGGCGTAGCGTCCTGTTCTTGCTGTCTGCTGTATGCACACTGGCTCGGTTTTGCCCCTCTTATTTATTGGTCTATTATTTATTCATCGCTCATTTTATTTTATTTATTATTTATTGTTTATGGTTTGTGCCTTCTTGTTTTTGTTTTGTGTCGCCTACTTGTATGTCTCGTCACCGTGGGATGGAGGAAACGGAATTTCGGTTTCTTTGTGTGTCTTGACATATGAAGGGATTGACAATAAAGCTGACTTTGACTTTGACTTTGACAAAACATTGGGAGAATGTTCCACATAAATATAAAAAATCATTGCTCGTACAGACCGCAGTCTGCAGGTCTGGTTGAGAGATTTAACGGGACTATAAAAAATAGGCTAAAGAAATGTATGGAAGAAACCAAACGGCCATGGACTCAGTGTTTAGACTTGGTCAAAATGTACATTAATATAACAAGTACAACGGGGCTAACTCCCTACGAAATCGTTTTTGGAAGACCTTATACGCTTCCTCAGTTTAAAAACACATGGGACATCCCTGAAGAAGCCACATTGATTGATTGATTGATTGATTGATTGATTGATATCTTTATTTCGAACATCCAAAACAAAAAAAGAAAAAACAAAAAAACAAAAACAAATAACACTCTAAAGTGCCACATAAGTCCATACAAAACAAACAAACAAAAAATAAACCAACAAATAGAAGTAAATACATTAAATAAATTAAGTAATTAGTAATAATAATACATAAGTAAATAAAAAAATAAAGAATGCTCGAAAAGGAGTAGGAGGAAGCATAGCTTTTTAGATTCCTACCCCTTTCTCACTTCATCCATTAAACCAACGATTCAACATACTATACTGTAATTCTACAATATAACACAAGTAGACAAACTTGCACACTTATTGTTCTGTTTCATTTTTACTTGTGTGTAGCCCTTTGGCACTCTTAACCTTTGTACCCGCTAAACAACATATTTTTATACATTTTTTTAAACTGGTGGATATTTGGACTTTGCTTGAGTTCCTCACTTAGATTGTTCCATAGTTTGACCCCGGTTATAGTTATACAGAAACTTTTTAAGGTTGTTCTTATGTTTAAGATTTTGAAGTTGTGATTCCCTCTTAACTTATAACCTCCCTCCCGATGCCTAAATAAGTTTTGGATATTATCTGGTAGTTGTTTTGCTTTTGCCCTATACATGATGATTGCTGTTTGATAAGATACTATGTCAGTGAATTTCAATAGTTTGGATTGTATGAAAAGTGGATTTGTGTGTTCCAAGTAGTTGACTTTATGAATAGTCCTTATTGCTCTTTTCTGCTGAATGATAAGTGGCTGTAGTGAAGTTTTATAAGTATTCCCCCAAACCTCAGCACAGTAATGCAAATAGGGCAAGACTAGAGAACAATAAAGTGTACGAAGTGAATGATAATCCAGTAATTCTTTTGCTTTGTATATGACAGCCATGCTTCTTGAAATTTTAGACTTTATGTTTTTGATGTGTGGCTTCCAACTAAGCCTGTCATCCATTATAACCCCAAGAAATTTGTTTTCCTGCACCCTTTCAATTTCATTTCCATCTATTTCTATTCGTATCTTTATATTCGCTTTGCCAAATACCATAAACTTGGTCTTACTTACATTTAATGATAATTTGTTCCAGTCGAACCACATTTTTATTTTTTTCATTTCCTCATTCAGCATTGATTCCACTTGTTGGATGTCATCACCTGAACAAAAAATATTTGTGTCATCTGCAAAGTTGACGAGTTTTAGTTCTTTAGAGACTTTGCACATGTCATTTATATACAAAATAAATAATTTAGGGCCTAAAACTGACCCTTGTGGAACACCACAAGCTATTTCCAGATATCCAGAACAGTGATTACCCAACTTTACATACTGTTGCCGTTCTCGCAGATAATCCTTTATCCAGTCTAATACTAATCCCCTTATCCCATATTTTTCTAATTTATTGAATAGTATATTATGATTAATTGTGTCAAAAGCTTTTTGGAGGTCAATGAAAACTCCTACTGCATGTTGTTTGTTGTCTATTGCATCTGTGATTTCCTCGATTGATTCCATTAATGCCTGTGCTGTTGATCTGTTTACTCTAAAACCATATTGGTTCTCTGCAAATAATTTATGTTTTTCCAAAAATCCATCCATTCTACTGTTAAAAAGCTTTTCCAATATTTTTGAGAGTTGTGGCAATATTGAGATAGGTCTGTAGTTTGTAAAGTTGTGTTTGCTCCCAGTTTTATAAAGAGGAATGACCTTAGCAATTTTCATCTTCTTTGGGAATGTACCAGTTAAAAATGACAAGTTACAGATGTACACAAGTGGCTTTGAAATCCCCTCAATGATTTGCTTAACTAACATCATATCAATCCCATTGCAGTCGGTAGATGTTTTATTTTTACATTGTTGCACAATGTTAATGATTTCATTTTCATCAACTGCCTTCAAAAACATTGAGTGAGGATTCCTTTCTATTAATTTATCTCTGTTGCCTACATCTGGCGCTGGAATCGGTATGTTTTTTGCTATTTGAGGCCCAACATTTACAAAGAACTGATTAAAACTGTTTGCCACTTCTTCCATATTATAATTTTCAGTATCATTTATAACAAAATATTTAGGTAATTTATGTTGTTCGGTACCTTCTCTAATAATGTGGTTTAGGAGAGTCCATATCCCCTTAATATTATTTTTGTTATCCTCTAATTTATTCTTATAATATTCTTTCTTACTTAATCTTATAATATTAGTTAATTTATTCTTATATCTCTTATATTTCTCTTCAGCGCCTTCTGTTCTCTGTTTTATGAAGTTCCTATAGAGTAAATTCTTCTTTTTACAGGCATTTCTTAAGCCTTTCGTCAACCATGGACTGTCCTTATATTTAGTTTTTTTATTATATTCCTTGATTGGACAATGCTTATTATATAATGAAGTGAATATAGTCATCAATTTATGGTATGCATTATTTACATCTTTTTCTTCATATATTGCATCCCAGTTCTGTTGCATTAATTCATGTTTTAGAGTAGCAATTGTCTCATCTGTCCTAATTCTTCTTTGTTGTTTATACACCCCAATTTCAGATTTGAAATTATTGTCATATACTGTAAACACTGGAAGGTGGTCAGTAATATCAGTAATTAATAACCCGCTTGTTGTCCTGTTTTCTATTATATTGGTGAATATGTTATCTATCAGAGTAGCACTCTGTGATGTTACTCTCGTGGGTCTAGTGATTGTAGGAAAGAGACTCAGGCTATGCATTAAATTTAAAAAATCATCAATATTTTGTTGCTTATTTGGGTTTAATAGATCAATGTTATAATCCCCGCAAATAAAAATATTTTTATTGCCTTTTTGTATAATCACACTTTCTATCCATTCTGTGAATGTATCAATGCTAGAACCAGGAGCTCTATAGACACAACTTATAATAATGTCTTTTTTCTTTTCAACACAAATCTGTATCGTGAGACATTCAAGAAGATTGTCCACCACCTGTGTCATAGCCTCTACAATCTTGAATTTCATATTCAAATCAACATAGATTGCAACACCACCCCCCGCTTTGCTCTGTCTGTTGTTGCATATGAATTCATAGCCTTCCATCTCAAAGTGCATTCCCTTCTCAGTCGTAATCCAGGTCTCAGAAATAGTTATTATATTAAATGATTGTTTGAATGTGTTTAAGTAATCCCGAATGCTACTAAAATTTTTATATAGACTCCGGCTATTGAAATGGATAATAGATAGCTTATCTTTTGTTAAGATGTCCGTATTGTACTGATCATTGCTGTAATAATAACATGTGTTGTTTGTGGTGGAGAAGAAATTATTGTCTGGGTCGATGTCCTGATCTATGTCCAGAGTGCTGCTTTCACTGTAATCAAACGTCAGTTGGAGTTGTTCATGTTCTTGTATCCACTGTGTTACCTGTCCATTGTTGCTTGATGTAGGTTGAGTAGTGTCCCTGAACATTATGTTTGTGTTTTGTGTTGTTACCTCCATTCAGTTCCAAGTCCACTCCAGTTGAGGATACTTATTCGAGCTTTTCCAGTTCCTCAATACTCCTCACCATCAGTATCTTGGCCTCTTCTGGTGATCCATTAAGCTTGATGTATATCTTGCAATTTCTGGTCCATGTACTCTGTATTTTTTTCATTCTTCTCAAGTGACGTGCTTTCTTTGCAATATCCGCATTGGTCTTTGTCAAATGTTCATTTATGTAGATGTCTGTACCTTTGAGCAACTTACCCTGTTTTAGAAGTGCAACTTTGTGCTTCCTGTTGACAAATTTCAGAATGACTGCAGGCTTGTCGTTGCTGTTTCTTCTGGGCAGTGGATGACATGCTTCGACCTGGTTGGAGTCCATAGTTATTCCTTTAGTTTGCAGAAACTCAGCTACCTGTTGCTCGGCTGAGCTTGCATGTTGCTCACATCCATCGTTACTTGCCGTCACTGCCCTTGCATAAGATATAGGTTTGATCGCTATTCCCGTGATGACAATGTCATTTATTCTTGTGTATTGCTCGATGTCCGCTACCCGACTTTCAAGGTAGGCAAGCCGCTTGTCCTTCTCAGCATTGAGCATACGGAGCGTCTTTACCTCTTCCACCAGTGCCAAGATGTTTTTCTGCTGCATCCTTACAGCAGAAACTTCTTCCGAAAGGAAGTCAAGTGACCTTTTTATGTCCTCGACCTCCTCCGTGGACATGGTTAGGTTTTTTTTCGGCCCCATATTGCTCACGTTGGTCGTAGCTCCCATTAGCTGATTACATGAGGGAAATGCTAGAACGTCAAAAGAACCAGACCAGTAACACTGATGATAAACCCATCTCTCCGCAGGAAGACCCCAAAGTGGTACCGGGAGACTGGGTCTTGATCAAGAGTATCAAGAAGAAGAATTGGCATTCACCCAAGTGGGAAGGTCCCTTGGTATTGCTCACAACGCCAAATGCTTTAAAAATAGCTGAACGCAACACGTGGATTCATTTATCTCATTGTAAAAAGGTGATCTCCACAGACCCAACCTAAGTACGGAAGGTGAGCAAAGTCTGGTAATAGTGCCTGATCCTGGTGCCAAGATCCAGGGTTGACACGAAAGCTAGCAGAAGACTTCCAAGCCACCGACCTGAAGCTCAGGGCGTTGACTCTGGGGAGATCTAAAAATAAAGGTTAAGATTAAAAGTGAGAATTAGGATGTTACTGTATAAATGCTTTGAGAAGGTGCGGGCCTGCGCCTTCTGGATGACTGTTCTCACGTGTGTTGCTGTAGTAGCATGGGTTGTGTGCTATGAGCCTCTAGCCTCTTTTCATCAGAAACATAATAACCTGGCTGGCACTCATACTAACCAATATAGTTCATGGGATGAGACTGCTAGACGTAAGCGTGACACCCGATCCCCTTTTGATCATGTTGTCTGCACACCTCACATTATCCACGCTCCGACTTGCGTACCGTGGCTTTTGTCTTGGACTTATAATAACTCATTAATGTTCACTGTGGCTCCTAATACATCTTCCACTATTACCTTACCTATGAAGAGTTTAAAGGGTTTTCAAAATGGCCACCCCACTACTGGGGACAAATGGCTCGGATATTGGTGGTATTTAACTGGTCACCCAGTTAGCACTGACTGGAGCACCCTTGTCACCACACAAGCGCTAGAATATTGGCCCTCTGGATCCAGTAAAGAGGCTGTGTTTTTTGCTAAGCGAGTAACTTTAAAGAACCAAGGCACAAGCCTCCTTTTGACCTTTGCACTCCCTGATGGCCAAATTCGGCCTCCAAATGCCACTTTGTTTAACACTTCCTGTTGGGGGTTTCAGTTGTGGGCTTGGCCCTCCGGTGTTGATCCTCATTTCCCTGTCGTAATCTGCATTAACAAAACTATGTCGGTGGCTGACCGTCCTGGTATGAATAATTATACTAAAACAGCTGGAGTGAAGATCACGAGTGTGCTCCTCACTGATATAGATAGCTATTTCATGGCCTCCACAGGAATAAGTGGTCAGACTAACAACTGGCTCCTTATGACTAAACAAGCCGCGAAGATGGCTAACACCAGTTGCGTCGTGTGTATGGGACCAAGACCCCTTTTAAAAATTATACCTGCAAACATTGTTCCAAAGTGTGCTGTTGTTTTAATGTTGAACTCATCCATACCACCTACTCATGATTGTTTTATATGGGATAGGATTTATCCTGTTTCTCCCATGACGATAAATAAACCCCTTTTTTCTTCCACTGTAGCTAAGGGTGATTTTACGTGCATCAAGCTGCCTGGTACCGGTGTGAAGCTGGGTGCTCTAGCTGCACCAATGTGTGCTTCCCTGATAAATGTTACTGCCCCTTTTTTGCCCATTGCTCGTAGTGATATTTGGTTTTGGTGTAATAGTAACAAACTTTATGATAGGTTGCCTTTGAATAGCTCTGGAGTTTGCGCTTTGGTGATCCTTTTGCTTCCTGTTCAATTGATACCCATGACTCCTTATGATCTGGGATCTTTTGTTAAGTCTATGGTACCCAAATTCTGGTTAAGAACGAAGCGAAGCGCCGAATGGCAGGGCGCGGCAGATCCAACATACATAGATGCCATTGGTGTTCCCAGAGGAGTACCGGATGAGTATAAGCTGGTGAATCAGATAGCAGCTGGTTTTGAATCCGCCCTGTGTTGGTGGTGTATTCTTAACAAAAATGTCGACAGGATCAACTACATCCATTACAACGTGCAGAGGCTTGGAAATTGGACCGAGGCGGGTTTCAAGGCGGTCCACTCCCAACTGGCTGCTACTTCCCTCATGGCTTTCCAAAACCGAATGGCCCTTGACATGCTACTCTCAAAAGAGGGCGGTGTTTGCGCCATGTTCGGTGAGCAATGCTGCACGTTTATTCCAAATAATACTGCCGCTGATGGAAGCCTGTCCCAGGCTCTTGAGGGCCTGAGGACCTTGAATGGGAAAATGAAGGAACACAGTGGAGTGAACACGGAGGTTTGGAACGACTGGCTAAATGTGTTCGGAAAGTACCGTGCCCTGGTTTCCTCGGTCCTAGTCTCCCTTGCCGTTTTTTCTGCTGTTTTGACCTTGTGTGGATGTTGTTGTATTCCGTGTCTCCGGTCTCTAATTAACAGGTTAATTACAACTGCTATCTCTCCAGCAGCTGAGACTTTTCCGTTGCTCCAAGGGGACGACTTTGCGACTGACGAGGGTTGTCGCTCTAGCGATGGCTCCATCTTTGAAGCTCCTGTGGTAAACCTGTCCGATTTGTTTCCCGACTCTGACATTGATTATTAAGGCTCAATCTCCTCCCGAGTGTAAATTTGTTCTTATGAATTGTGATCCTACGGCTGAAAATCTTTTTGAAGTGGCCGCTTTTAGGTGATGAAATGGTCTCTGAGAACTTATGATACACAGGAGGGAATTGTTAGAAAAATGTACATATATGTTATCATGCGTTCTCTAATCAATGCTTTACCGCAGTATTACTGCAATATATGCTTGCTGTTTGGCCTTGCTGTTTTTATGATGTACCACAGAAGAGAAAAGTTACGGCTGGGTCAGGAGAGAGGTTACAGCTGGGTCAGACAGGACCAGCTGACAACTCAGCAAAAAGAAGACATCTACCGAGACAGTTCCTTTCTAACAAAGACCACTTTGTTAAACAACATGCCTCATTGCTGTCTTGCACCTCAGATGAACCTACAAGTGACCATCATTGTCAGGATTTTCCAAACTATCTTAATCGTAAGATTATGTCGGAATGTATGTATCCAGTAATAAATAACCTAGCTTGTCCCATTCTACACAATGTCGTAAAGCATCCCTTGCTATGTTTTGACTAGAGGTCAAAGGTTTTCTTCTCTATCCAGGCCACTCAAATTCCTCTTTCCACATGTTCTTATCAGTATGTAAACACCTAGTGATTTCTTCCTTACGAGGCAAAGCCCACACGCGTTCCCCCTCCCCTTTTAGGGGCTTTTGCCTCACAATTGTGGGTAGGGCAAATCCAAATAAAAAGAGCGGGAGTGTACACAGATATTTAGTGTAGTGAGATTGTTGTGAAGCTATCTGTACTGCACTCCTCGCGAGAAAAGACTTAATATTCTGTCTCACTTGTGGTTTGTTTGCTGTTGCTCTTCTCTTGAAATTTGTTCGGTCAGCGAAAAAACCTAACAATCTCCTTGGTCTTCTTGACGTTCAGCAGGAGGTTGTTGTCTTTGCACCACGTGGTCAGAAGGTCAACCTCCAACCTGTATTGAGTCTCGTCGCCCTTGGTGATTAATTAATTAAATTTTAATATGGAATCAAACAAGTTTTGATTTTACAATGAATATTGAACAAGCAAAGCTTATATACCGTATTTTCCGCACTATTAGGCGCACCTAAAAACTTACATTTTACTAAAAAAAACACAGTGCGCCTTATAATGTCGAGCGCCTTATATATGGATTAATTGATGAATTTGTTGATCCATACTGGTTGTACACAGTGCTCTGCCAAAATGTTTCAGTACGTTTTAGTACGACTAGTAAATTACAAGGTCGCATCGCTTCCCAACATTACGGCAACTGTAGTCAGGGGGCGTCACCGAATAGCTGTTGTACCCGCGAGGCTATTTCATTTAAAAATAGGCTGCTCCGTTAATGTTTCAAGTAAATTTACGGATTGATATGGAAGGGAAACATAGGTAAGCAGTACCAATGTGTTAGATCGAACTTTAGTCAGTTCCGATCATTTTATAGGAGATCGTTTGAGAAACGCGATTGTTTACACTTTTCTGAGGCTCATGGGAGATTGCGAGCTGAGGCTCATGGGACTTTGCGGCTGGCTAATGCTATAACGATAGCTGCTATACGTACCAGGCTATTTCATGTCATAATAGGCTGCTCTGTTAATGTTTCGAGTAAATCTACGGATCGATATGGAAGGGAAACATAGGTAAGTAGTACCAATGCGTTAGATCGAACTTTAGTCAGTTCCGATCATTTTATAGGAGATCGTTTGAGAAACGCGATTGTTTACACTTTGCTGAGGCTCATGGGAGATTGCGAGCTGAGGCTCATGGGACTTTGCGGATGGCTAATGCTATAACGATAGCTGCTATACATACCAGGCTATTTCATGTCAAAATAGGCTGCTCTGTTAATGTTTCGAGTAAATCTACGGATCGATATGGAAGGGAAACATAGGTAAGTAGTACCAATGCGTTAGATCGAACTTTAGTCAGTTCCGATCATTTTATAGGAGATCGTTTGAGAAACGCGATTGTTTACACTTTGCTGAGGCTCATGGGAGATTGCGGATGGCTAATGCTATAACGATAGCTGCTATACGTACCAGGCTATTTCATGTCAAAATAGGCTGCTCTGTTAATGTTTCGAGTAAATCTACGGATCGATATGGAAGGGAAACATAGGTAAGTAGTACCAATGCGTTAGATCGAACTTTAGTCAGTTCGATCATTTTATAGGAGACCGTTTGAGAAACGCGATTGTTTACAGAGGGCTCGTTGGTTATTGGCTAGTGGATGCATACCGCAACCCTAGTCAACCTTAGTTTGTTGCAGTATAGCTTCTATTTTATGCGCCTTATAATCCGGTGCGCCTTATATATGGACAAAGTTTTAAAATGGGCCGTTCATTGAAGGTGCGCCTTATAATCCGGTGCGCCTAATAGTGCGGAAAATACGGTAACTTAAAAGTGCAGGCGTGCAAAATCAAGTATTTAATAACACTAATAATACTAATAATAACAATAATAGTAATAATAGTAATAATAATAATAAAACATATCAATGGCATATTAAATAAAATTTAAATAAAAATTGAATGCCTCCTTTCTGTTTGCAGCCTTCTGAGGTAAATGTCAAAATTAGCTTCTTACACAGGCTAATAAATTTGAAAATAAAATAACATAACAACTATGAATAAATCAACCATTCAGGCCTTGGAGTAGCAAGAAAAAGTGCATAGAAAATGTATTTACTGCTCATTTTGCGACACACTGATCTACTCTGATGCGGCCAAGCCAGATACCTGGCATCTTTTCTTGGATGCCAGTTCATCAATGTCGGGGCTTAGGATTTGAGCTGAGGAAACCGTCATTATCGAACAAAGGTGTTCGTCAGTCAGACGTCTCCTGTGAGAAGTTTTCGTCGTCTTCATTGAGGAAAAAAGTTGCTCACATATGTAGGTAAGTGCTACCAAACATGGAGAGCAATTGAGCAACTTCAGTGCGAAGCTGAGGCATCGTGTCAGGGATGAACTGTGGAAACTGTGCGGCCCAAACAGCATCAAACTTTGACTTCAGCATTTCATCACACTGGAGTTCAATCAGCTCCATTTGGAGGTTGGTTGGTGCTTTTTCCACATCAACTGCGAAGGGATTACTAAGCAGTTCAAATCTAAGTTTCTGGACATCAAAGTCGCCAAACCGCCGGCTAAACTTTAAAGTTTTCCAGCAAACTGTGCGCACACGGCGATAGAGATCTGCGTTTTTATGGTTTGGCAGCAGGGGAAATGGCCAAAGTTTGCTTGTAGCATCTGATTCTCCCACAGGCAGTATCAGACGCGTCAGTGCTCTCATCCACAGAAAGGGAAAAAGAAACAAAATCTTTTCCCTTCTCCATCAACTGGACATGCAGATTGGTGGCAAGCTCGCATGTGCGGTCAGCTATTGTGTTTCTGCTCAGGCTTACGTTTGCAAAGGCTTGCTTTTTCTCTGGGCACACTTGGTCACAAACCTTCATCATGCACTTTTTTACAAACTCTCCCTCATTAAAGGGTCGGGCTGATTTGGCGATTTCTTGTGCCACGATATAACTTGCCTTTACAGCAGCCTCACTTTGTGTTGTGGCTTTTGTGAACATTTTCTGTTGTGAAACCAAACCTCTTTTCATCTCCTTTACTTTCTGGCTCCTTTGACCCGTGTCCAGGTCCTTATATTTGTCCTGGTGTTTGGTTTCATAGTGTCGTCTAATATTGTACTCCTTAGTTACTGACACGTTGGCTCCACAAACAAGACAAACAGGTCTGTCTTGTATACGTGTAAACAGATATTCTGTCTCCCACCTGTCCAGAAAAGTTCTATTTTCTGCCTTTATTTTCGCCATTTGTTGGTAGGGTAACACAGTGACAGCTGTCGTTTGAGGTCGCAGTGTGGGGGAGAGGCACGGAGATGCGGGGTGTGCACATAGACTGTATATAAGAAATGGACGTACCATCCGTGACGTCACCCATTGGTTTGTGGACTGCTGCTCGGAAGCCAATAGTATCGAATCTAGGCAGCGCCATCTTGAACATTTCAGGTGCATTCTGGGAAAAAATGAACACGGATTCTACTTATATGGGCATGAGGCGGAGTCATGAACGGACGTATGGGCGCCAAAGCAACAGCAGAGCATTATGGGATTTGTAGTACAAGCGATGAATGCGGTCTTACAGCGCTGCCGCCGTATAATACCGGCGGGCCAGCTCTAATATTAATTTGAAATTGCCTCGCGGGCCAAATATAATTACACTGCGGGCCAAATTTGGCCCGCGGGCCAGAGTTTGACACCTATGGTGTAGACAATTCAAAAAAGGTGTGGAGAGCAGGATGTTATTGCACAGCAATGACTCTGAGACTCTAAGAGTGGTGTGAGTTCATCGGAGCAACAGCCTGGGGGAAGAAGCTGTCTCTGTGTCTGCTGGTTTTGGCGTACAGAGCTCTATAATGCCGTCCGGAGGGGAGTAGTTCAAACAGACTGCAACCTGGGTGAGAAGGGTCTGTCTGTAGAGATGTTACTTGCATGTTTCCTGGTCCTGGACAGGTACAAGTCTCGGATAGATGGGAGGTTGATTCCAATTATTTTTTCTGCAGTCCTGATTGTCCGTTGCAGTCTGTGCTTGTCTTGTTTGGAGGCCGATCCAAACCAGACAGTGATGGAGGTGCAGAGGACAGACTGGATGATGGCAGTGTAGAAGGTCTTCAGCAGCTCCCGCGGCATGTTGAACTTCTTGAGCTGTCTCAGGAAGTACAGCCTCTGCTGGGCCTTCTTCCGGACAGAGTCTATGTGGCCGGTCCATTTCAGGTCCCGAGAGATTGTGGTTCCCAGGAACTTGAAGGTGTCTGTGGAGAGAATAGTATTACTGCGGATAGTGAGGGGTGAAAGTGGTGAAGGGTCTCGCCTGAAGTCCACTGTCATCTCCACGGTCTTGAGTGGGTTCAGCTCCAGGTGGTTTTGGCTGCACCAGTGTACCAGCCACTCCACCTCCTGTCTGTACGCAGTCTCATCACCGTCCTGGATCAGTCTGGATCAGAGAGCAGTGGGGAGAGGACGCACCCCTGAGGGGCGCCAGTATTGGGGGTCCGGGTGCCATATGTGATGCTCCCCAGCCTCACACGCTGTCTCCTATTGGTCAGGAAGCTGGTGATCCATTGACGGGTGGAGGCAGGCACCGCGAGCTGGATGAGCTTCTGTTGGAGGATGTCAGGAGCGATGGTGTTGAACGCCGAGCTGAAGTCCACAAACAGGATCCTGGCGTACGTTCCTGGGGTGTCCAGGTGGTGCAGGATGTAGTGCAGTCCCATGTTGACCGCATCATCCACCGACCTGTTTGCCCGGTAGGCAAACTGATGGGGGTCAAGCAGGGGGCCCGTGGCATCCTTCAGGTGGTTCAGCACTCACCTCTCGAAAGATTTCATGACCACAGATGTCAGTGCGACAGGTCTATAGTCATTCAAACCTGTGATGGCGGGCTTCTTGCCCACTGGAACGATGGTGGAGCTCTTGAAGCACGAGGGCACCTCACACAGCTCCAGGGAACGGTTGAAGATCCGTGCAAAGGTGGGTGTCAGCTGCTCAGCACCGACTTTCAAGCAGGAAGGTGACACGCCGTCTGGGCCCGGTGCCTTCCTGATCTTTTGTCTCCGGAACATCTGGCGCACTTCCTCCTCGCGGATCTGGAGTGCGGGCGCGGCCTCTGCAAGAGAGAGAGTGGGTGACAACGGTGATGGAGGTGTGGACAGAGCAGTTGTGGAGGGAGGTGAGTATGTTGATTGTGCTGCAGGAGGTCCTGTTGTGTGGGAGGACCGATCAAACCTGCAGTAGAACCTGTTTAGCTGGTTAGCAAGCCTATGGCTCTCCATAGGTTCGTTGCCCGTGATGCTCTGCAGACATTTCCACACTGTTGAGGGATCAGGATTGGCAGAAAGGTGTCTCTCCAGGCTCTCCCCGTAACACCTCCTGGCTTTCCTGACCTCTCAGTTCAGTGTGTTTCTGGTCTGCTTGAACAGGTCCCGGTCGCCGCTCCTGTAGGCCTCCTCCTTGACTTTGCGCAGCCTCCTGAGGTTCGGTGTAAACCAAGGTTTGTCGTTGTTGTACGTGCAGAAGGTCTTAGTCTGCACACACAGATCCTCACAAAATCTGATGTATGATGTGACAGTGTCAGTGAGTTCATGCAGGTCTCAAAAACTCCCCAATCGGTGCAGTCAAAGCAGGCTTGGAGGTCCTGCCTTGACTCCACTGTCCACTTCCTCACAGTCCTCATCACAGGCTTAGAAGTTTTTAGTTTCTGCCTGTAGGCCGGGATCAGATGAACTAGACAGTGGTCCGAGAGTCCTAAAGCTGCACGAGCCACAGAGTGGTATGCATCCTTAATTACGGTGTAGCAGTGGTCCAGTGTCTGTGCCCCTCTGGTGGGACACGTTATGTGCTGTCTGTATCTGGGGAGTTCGTGTGCGAGATTCGCCCTGTTAAGATCACCCAGAACAATGATTAGTGAATTTGGTAAAAGTTTCTCCATGTCTGTCACCTGGTCAGCCAGCATCTGCGTGGCTTCACTCGCATGTGCGTGTGGTGGAATGTAAACAGCCGCCATGACGATCGAGGAGAACTCCTGTGGTGAATAGATTGGCCGGCAGATTATGAAAAGTGTTTCTAGGAGAGGGCTGCAAAACTCTTTCAACACCGTGACATCAGTACACCAACGTTCATTAATGTAGAAACAGAGACCACCTCCCTTTGATTTTCTGGAGAGCTCCGCTCTGCGATCTGCACACGTTACCCGAAACCCAGCTAACTCCACGGCGTGGTGGGGGGTGCGTCCGCTAAGCCACGTTTCAACAAAACACAGCGCGGCGGATCTGCTGAAGTCCATGTTCCTCGAAGTGAAGAGCAGCAGTTCATCCATCTTGTTCGCCAGGGAGCGGACATTCGCCAGATGAATTGACGGTAGGGCAGAACGGAACCCTCTCTGCCTCAGCTTTACGAGGGCTCCGGCTCGTTTTACGCGTCGCCGTCGTCGCGCTAGTTTGTATAGCACCGCCGCTCCGGCTAAAATCTCCGACAAACAGTCTGAATCAGAGAGAACAGGAGACAAAATACCAGAAGAAGACTGTCCGATGTTTAACAGCGCTTCTCTTGTAAAAGTGATCCGGGATGGACAGCAGAGAACACAGAAAACACACAAAATAAGACAAAGAAACAGAGAGCGACTCACCGTGGCGGCCATCAGCGGCGCCATTATGACGTCACAATACAGTCCCTGCTTTTTACAGAACCCAGCCATCCATCGATTAAGGGAGACTAATCTACTAAACCTCTCATCAGTGCCTCACCCAGGCAGGGAGCCAGCAACAAATACTCGATGCCGGCTCATCTTGCTGGCGAGATCACAAGTCCTCGCTATGTTTTTCTTTGTGATCTCTGATTGCCTCATCCTAACATCATTGGCGCCGACGTGTATCACTATGTCAGAGTAGCTAGTGTTGTTGGACATACGCTGTTGACTAGGCCTATTGCGAATCAGCTCCCTAAGATTAGCTTCTATGTCGGGTGCTCTGCCTCCAGGAATACACATTACCGTGGCTGGATTTTTAAGCGTGATGTTTCGGGTAATGGAGTCACCTATAACCAAGGTGCGAGGGCCAGTAGACCTAGATGACTTTGGACGGCTGTGCGTCTTAGCGGTTAGCAAGCCGCTTGGGGCTAATGCTAACTGGGCTAGCGGGCTGACTACAGTCCGCGTCTGTGTCCGCCACGTCTACTGTTATCGCATTGGCTGGCGGACACGTCCTTCTAGGGTGCAGTTGGTGCACAAAGCCGTACAAACCTCTGGATCCGCAGCCATACTTACGTGTCCGATGATCGACGGTAGACAAACAGCCACGAAGCCTCCGCTGAGAGCCAAACAGCGATGTGGACGAAATGGCCGCAGCAAGCAGAGAGCCTCCTTGCTATGCAGCATTTTACTGTCCCTTTAATGTGTCTTATATCACCTCTTTAGACTTGTTGGTGACTTTGGCTTGACCTTCTCTGTTCCAGAAACCACACTCCCATTCATACATTCCACATACACATTTTAAAACCCATCCATACCTGCCAATCGGCACACAAAGTCATTAGCGCACCTACCCACCTCTTTAGAGTTGTTGGTGACTTTGGCTTGACCTTCTCTCTTCCAGAAACCACACTCCCATACATATATTCCACATATACATATTAAAACCCATCCCTACCTGCCAGTCAGCACACTAAGTCATCAGCACACCTACCCAAACACACAATAACTCACCTAATTGGACACTGGACACTACTGGATACCAAACAATGTGGACATATGAATATTGGACTATATTGGAATTCTGTTGGAACGTTTACATGCAAATGTTGGATAAATTGATCTAGCATTGGTGGGAATGCTTAAGACACTTTGACTTACATGTTCCTTGAAGTCCATGAATGTAACCCTCCGCGCCTATCCAAAAAGGAGGTGTTTTAAGTGCACACAGATCTTATGTCACTCGGTTAATCAGGAACCTACCCCCCAGAGAAGCCCACTGAGTTTTGCAGATGCATGTTCAGTTGGCGCACCTCCTACCTGAGCTGACACGAGGCATCGCTGTTGGGAGTCCTCCTCAGAGTCCATCAGCACTTGGTGACTGTTAGTGGAGAAATCAGGTTCATGTTCCACCAAGTTTAAGTTTTTCTCCTGCACAAAGACCCATCTCTGCTTTGTGTGGCGGGACCTGCAGCAAGAGGTGCCGGTATCGGTATATCAGTCGAATGTAGTCCCTTTGGTGGCATATGCATCCCCTGCTGTGCTGCATTCTCCCTACAATGTCATGCCAGGGATCACAGCTAGTCTAATGATGAGGTGAGGACCCCCATCGAACAATGCTCTTTTGTCGATAACTACCTGCAAAGTCTTCCATCCAGCACAGCAGTGAAAGAGTTAGTGGACAAGTTAAGATCCCTTCTGTCCTCAGCTGTATATGTTCTGCGTCAGTGGTCCAATACAAACCTAGCATCATTAGCCACCTTACATAAGATGCTAGGTCTGACAGTGCTGACCTCTGGCTCTCATACAACAAAGTAAGACATTCTTGAATCAATGCTCAGCTTCAGCTGGCACTTCTCCACGTGCTAAGCTCTAAACACCGTCCAGTGCAGTACGGTGAGCCCATCCTGTTCAACATCAAATAAGGTGCTTGCTAGCCAGTATGATCCTTTAGTGGTCGTCCTGCCGTCCACCACCCGAGCAAAGATGATGATGATGATGATAGAACTTTATTCATCCCACAGCAGGGAAATTCACTTGCCACAGCAGCGCATAATGAGTGCAAGAACAATACGAGTGCAAATAAAAACAAGTGCCAGAATTACAAAAAGGGTAAATAACAGACAAGGACAGACACAAGTGCTGCTAGCAGAGACGAAACACATTCATTTTATGAGGTGGCATGCATGTTGTAAAGTCTGACAGCAGAGGGAATGAAGGACCTGCGGAACCGTTCCTTCCTACACCGAGGGTGCAAAAGTCTGCCGCTAAAGGAGCTGCTCAGGGACCGCACAATCTCATGGAGGGGGTGAGAGGTGTTGTCCATGAAGGATTTAAGCTTAATCAACGTCCTCCTCAGCAGGTGGAGGCGACTCTGGCCCTTTTTGGTTAGGCTCCTTGCGGCGCGGCACCTTCGGTACGGGGACCACGCAGGAGGTCTTCCACAGTCCTGGGACCTTGTTAAGACTCAGGCTCAGGTTGAACAGGTACCTGACCACACCACTCAGCTGGTCCGCACAGTCCCTGAGCAGTCTCGGACAGATGCCGTCTGGGCCCAGGGCCTTCCCTGCCTTGATCTTTCTGAGGATTGCATCAACTCTAATCATGCCTCCAAAGGAAGCAAGTGGGAGCAGTAAAGCTGATCATGGCGAAAAGAGGAAAGTAGTGCGCAAAACGGTTGAATTTAAAAAAGAATTAATCGCAAAATATGAGTCCGGTGTGCGTGTGTCAGAGTTGGCGCGGGAGTTTTACGTGGCAAAATCGACAATAAGCTTGATCCTGAAAAACAAAGACGCTCTTAAAGGAAGTGATGTTGCAAGAGGGGCGACCGTGCTTACCTTTTTGAAATTACGAAGAGGTTTTTTCTGTTTTCCTTTACATGATCTTTGAAATGTTGTCTTTCATTGGTAAAAATAAAAAAAATGTTTTGATGTGCATTTTTTTCCCTCACAATTTAAAAGGATATCTTTTACTATTAGAATGAAACGCAGGTCACGGTCCCCACTCCTGTAGGCCTCCTCCTTGGCTTTGGGCAGCATCCTGAGGTTTGATGTAAACCAAGGTTTGTTGTTGTACGTGCAGAAGGTCTTGGTCTGCACACACAACTCCTCAAAAAAGCTGACGTATGATGTTACAGCATCGGTGAGTTCATGCAGATGTGAGGTTGCACCTTAAAAAAAAAACAATCGGTGCAGTCAAACCAGGCTTGGAGGTCCTGCTTTGACTACACTGTCCATTTCCTCACAGTCCTCACCACAGACTTCGAAGTTTTTAATTTCTGCCTGTAGGTTGAGATCAGATGAACTAGACCAGGGGTGGGCAAACTACGGCCCGCGGGCCACATCCGGCCCACGGGACCGTTTAATCCGGCCCGCCAACCCTGAATTAATTGTATTATTAAACTTTTTTTTTTTGTCATTTTGCCTGCAATGACTGTGTTTCCCCAGTAGATGGGGAACCGCTCGCCTGCGCATTTACTACCGGAAGCCGTGTCAGAAAGCTCGGTGCACACTCACAAGTGCGTGTACGTACGTACTCAGTAGTACGGGCATGGCGCACTCGCGCTCTATTTGTATCAGTCCCGAATTTAGAGCGTGGGCTGTGACGACAGCATTCTTGTAATTCGCTCGCTGAGCTTTCAGATACAGTTTTACGCTAAAGCCACCCACAAACCTTCCCCTGGAATCCTTCCATTAAAATGAGTGGCCCGAAGAAAAGAAGTGAGTGCCGAATGTTAAAAGAGTGGCCAATTTGGCTCGACGTACGCGACGTGACGTTCAGCCACATCAACCCGTCACAGATCGAGGTAAACGGATCTCTCCTAAGAATTGCCACAACAAATTTTACTCCAGACTATGATGCACTAGCAAAAAAGGGAGACCAACAACACTGTTCCCACTGAAAATGAATGGGAGGCTCTCAAGTTTGTTGTAAAAAAATGCATTTTGAATATGATTTGTACACATAGCAGGGATTGAAACTAGCGACCATTCTCATTTTCAAACAATGCAGGATGCTCAAGGACATTGATGCACCACCTGTTTGCGACTAATCTTAACCTGTAAAGTTCTTAAGGCTTACTTTAAGGAAGTGTTTCCCGTTTCCTCACCTCTGTTACCAGGTGTTTGTGAGTTAAAACTCTGCTCTGATGTTCAGATACCCCTCGCCGTGTTGCCGTTTTGATTACTTTATTTGGATGTATGCTTTCACCGATTCTTCAAGATGATATATTTGGTCAGAATGTTTGCTGTTTGATGTGATCTCATAAGATAAACATTTTTCATTAATCTGACCTGCAGGCACTGAAGTGATGGAGACTGTTATTCATAATAATAGTGTCGTATTTTATGAGAATCACTGATAGCAGTTTTTTAGTGAATTATTATAATTTTTTTTAATGCTGTTAATAAATGCATTTGTTTTCAAAAAACTTGTTTGGAATATCCATGCTTTACTACCTACTAAAGGCCAAAATCTTTTATGCAATGACCTTTACAGGTCGCTTATATTACTTCACACAAACACTACGTCCATCTGCTCCTGGTTCGGCCCTCCGGTCCAAATTTAGAACCCAGTTCGGCCTGCGAGTCAAAAGGTTTGCCCACCCCTGAACTAGACAGTGGTCCGAGAGTCCTAACGCTGCACGGGGAATAGAGCGGTATGTGTCCTTTATTACGGAGGAGCAGTGGTCCAGTGTATTTGTGCCTCTGGTGGGACACGTTATGTGCTGTCTGTATTTGGCGAGTTTGTGTGTGAGGTTCGCTCTGTTAAAATCACCCAAAACAATGATCAGTGAGTTTGGTAGTTTTTTCTCCATGTCTGTTACCTGGTCAGCCAGCAGCTATGTGGCTTGGATCACGCGTGCGTGTGGTGGAATGTTAACAGCCGCCATTACGGTTGTACTAAGTCTCCACTTATAGATTAGTTGACTAGTTCTTTTATCACAGACAAATTATTTAGGTTGTTATATTTACATGACATGTTTCGGCGTGTACTTCCGCCTTCATCAGAGTGTCACTGGTGTAGGTGTGACGCGTCTTTATCAGCTGATGAATGAAGGCGTGGCTCACCTGTCAGATTTGGCTGACTTGTAGTGTTCCTGTTGTGCTTGTTCTTTTCTTGCTCTTGTTTGTCTTGTTGCTGTCTCCTTCTCACACTCCTTTTTTGTGTTCATTTTCTCTTGTAGTAAAGTTCCTCCCTGTCTCCCCGATGTATGATGTATTGTATTCTCTAATACTATTCTCTCCACAGACACCTTCAAGTTCCTGGGAACCACAATCTCTCGGGACCTGAAATGGACCGGCCACATCGACTCTGTCCGGAAGAAGGCCCAGCAGAGGCTGTACTTCCTGAGACAGCTCAAGAAGTTCAACCTGCCGCGAGAGCTTCTGAAGACCTTCTACACTGCCATCATCCAGTCTGTCCTCTGCACCTCCATCACTGTCTGGTTTGGATCAGCCTCCAAACAAGACAAGCACAGACTGCAACGGACAATCAGGACTGCAGAAAAGATCATTGGAATCAACCTCCCATCTATCCAAGACTTGTACCTGTCCAGGACCAGGAAACGTGCAAGGAACATCTCTACAGACCCTTCTCCCCCAGGTTGCAGTCTGTTTGAACTACTCCCCTCCGGACGGCGTTATAGAGCTCGGTACGCCAAAACCAGCAGACACCGAGACAGCTTCTTCCCCCAGGCTGTTGCTCTGATGAACTCACACCACTCATAGAGTCTCAGAGGCATTACTGTGCAATAACATCCTGCTCTTCACACCTTTTGAATTTGTCTACACTGTTTTTGCCATTATTCACATGTCCTAAGTGTTGTTAGTCACCTATATGTTGAACAGAGGGTGTGTTTTACCGAAAGTCAAATTCTTTGTTTGGCACGCTCAAACATGGCGAATAAAAACTCTTGAATCTTGAATGATTTGCATGGGATCTTGTATATGGAGTTGCATTTATTTGTCCTTTGGGTGAACCAGTATCTGACGGAGTGTTGTGTGTGGTTTGACAGGTGTGTTGATGTTGTGTTTCCTCATGGCTCTTTGGATACGTTCCGTAACCCCTCTCACGTACGGCAACGTCACCATTCCTCTGTTCTTGTTTACTTGTTTGTTTTTTCTTTCTCCCATGTTGTGTTGTTTTTGTTTTTGACCTGTCCTGCACCTTTAATTATTGCCCACTGTGGATACTGACACCTTTTAAGTGTGTGTTGTATGACTTTTTCTTCCTGTGTTCTGTCATCCGGGTCCGTGATTCTTGTTGTACGTTTGTGTAATGTTCTGACAACTGACAGTTTGTGGATAGTGGGGTGTGCAGATGTCCAGAGGAGGTATTGGTCGGTGTGTGTGGGTTTTCTGTGTACTTTTATTTTGATATCTCCGTTGTCTGTGTGGTGTATGTTTATGTCCATAAAAGCTATGGATTGATCTGATTCCTCTTCGCGGGTGAATTTGATGCTGCCGGTGGTGTCTATGGTGTTGAGATGGTCTGTGAGGTGTTGTGTATGTCCTGTTTTTACTTTCTCCAGAATGTCGTCAACATAGCGTTTCCATAATGTGGGTCTGTATTCATCCGGGGCTGTTGAGAGGGCTTTCTGTTACAGGTCCTCCATGAAGAAACTGCACATCATGGCAGACAGTGGGTCTCCCATGGGGAATCCTTCTTTCTGTCTGTAAATCGTGTTTGTGAATTGGAAGTATGTGGAAGTGGCGATGAAATGGAGTAGCTGAGTGATGTCCTGTACTCTTAGATTTGTGCGTTTTTTTTAGTGTCCTGTCTGTTAATAATCTGTCATGTACTACGTATGTAAAATGACATCATGTGATCTGAACATTTCATCTTTCTGTACTTTTATGTGGGTGAGTTCTGTGGCGAGTTGTTTTGAGTTTTTGCAGTGTTGATCTGTGAGTCCCAGTAGTGGTTTTATTATTTCTGTGAGTGCTTTTGAAAGGTTGTATGTAACTGATCCTATGCTGTCTACAATGGGGCAGAGAGGTGTACCTGGTTTATGGATTTTTGGCGTGCCGTAGATCCTGGGGATGATGTTTGCTGTGGGTAATCATTTATTGTATGACTGTTTTTTTTTTATTTTCAATGAGTAGTGGTTTAAGTAATGCTTTGAGTTTATTTTTCTTGTCTTCTGTTGGGTCTTTTTTTAACACTTCATAGGCGTCATCCAATACCTGCAATTTCGTTACGTAGTGCTGCTTTCTGTCCTGGATTGTATATTTTTTCACATGCCAACTCCATGGCTAAAATGAAATCCTCGTGTGGTATGTTTTTGGGTGTGATAGCGTAGTTGAGTCCTTTCGCCAGTATGCTGCGCTCTGCCTGTGTGAACTTGTGATGTGACATGTTGTGAATCCATTTATCATTGATGTGTGTGTGGTCCGGTTGTGTCTTCTTTTTCTGTGCAATGAGTCTGTCTAATTTACGGATGTGTTGGCTTTTTGTGGCGGTGAATTCCTGTATGCTGTCCAAGAGTCCGTTTAGTGTTGTTACCGCGTTATTGTCCTGGGGAAACCGGTGTTTGAACTTCACCGTCAGCCGTTGTAGTTCGCTGTTGAGTTTAATGATTGTGCATCGTATCCGTTCTTTGACCAGAGTCATCTGCACTCTCTTGATAATCCGCTCTGCATTCCTGTTTGGGATAGGGTTCTTAACTGTCAGGCTGGCTGGCGTCACCTCTTCATCCCGCCACCGCAGGTTGAATCTCTCAGGTGGTTCCTGTAGCGAGCTCGTTTCCTCGTCAGCTTTTCCAGGAGGCGAAACTCCTTGACGCATTTCTCTCCGTAACTTTCTCGTAATAGTTGTACTATAAGTTCATTTTGTGTTCACTTATAGATTAGTTGACTAGTTCTTTTATCACAGACAAATGATTTAGGTTGTTTTATTTACCTGACATGTTTCGGCGTGTACTTCCGCCTTCATCAGAGTGATTTGTCTGTGATAAAAGAATTAGTCAACGAAGCCGCCATTACGATCGAGCAGAACTCCCGCGGTGAGTAAAACGGCCGGCAGTTTATGAAACGTGTCTCTAGGAGAGGGCTGCAATACTCTTTCAACACTGTGACATGAGTACACCAACCTTCATTATTGTAAAAACATAGACCAGCTCCCTTTGTTTTTCCCGTGAGCTCCGTGCTGCGATCAGTGCGTAGTAGCCGGAATCCAGGAAGCTCAGCGGCATGATCGGGGGTGTTTTCGTCGAGCCACGTTTCGGTGAGGCACAGGGCAGCGGATCCGCTAATGTCCGGGTTCCTTGGGATGAGAAGCAGCAGTTCGTCCATCTTGTTCGCCAGGGAGGGGACATTTGCCAGATGAATTGATGGTAGGGGAGCACGGAACCCTCTCTGCCTCAACTTCACGAGGGCTCCAGCGCGCTTGCCACACCGCCGCATAGCTTGTAGAGCGCCGCCGCTCCGGCTAAATTCTCCGTCAAACAGCCTGGGTCAGTGAAAACCGGAGAGAAAGTACCAGGAGAAGACTGATGTTTAACAGTTCTTCTCTGCTAAAAGTGATCCGGGATGGGCAGCAGAAGACGCAAAAAACACACATAATAACACAAAGTAGCAGAGAGCGAGTCACCGAGGCGGCCATCCGCGGCGCCATCTTATGACGTGGCAGTGCCTTACAAGCAGGGCTGTGGACTCGGACTCGGGGACTCGGACTCGTCGAACTCGGTCATTTTTGCCGGACTCGGACTCGGTGCTGATTTTGACCGAGTCCACCGAGTCCGACAATAAAAAAAATACGTTCAATTTTATTTTCATCATGCTGCTGAGAATGCGCGTAGGAATACTGTCCACAGCCCTGCTTGCTTGTTATGAAGACAAATTTAGTTGTTGCGTGCGCGCCCGCGCCTGCCTGCCTGCGTGCGTGCACGTACAAGACCCACAATGCCCCGCGCGTAGCCAAGATGGAAGAACCCGGGAGCAGCGAGAGAACAATGTTTTGCCTCTAGATTTGGGGGGGAAACGGAGCGTAAGTTACGATCAATGCGGCCACGTTGAGTTGCACTTAGACTAATGTTTACATTATGTACCAATGTCAAGGACGATTATGTCACCCAGCTTATATCATTGATGTGTTTCGATAGTTGTGGGGTCGTCACTAATTATTTGTGTTTAGATAAATGTCTGAGCTATAATGGTGTAATTAATGATTAAAACTTGAAAGTATCTGTTTATTGTATTCGTTTACCGTTTTTTTCCGTGTATAATACGCCCCCATGTATAATACGCACCCTAACAATGGCATGTTGATGCTGGAAAAAAGCCTGTACCCATGTATAATACGCACCCAATTTTTTTTTTTTTTTTTTTAAATTTTTTTTTTTTTTTTTTTTTTTTTTAAAGTCCCAATGATCGTCACACACGCAGGGAGGCAATGGGTCCCATTTTTATAGTCTTTGGTATGGTCTTAACTAGGCTGGATGTATTTTTTTTGTTGGCGTTGATTTCTCCGACTGCCCGTAAAGGCACCACCGCGATCAGATGAAAAGAGAGGAAAGTGACGTGCGGACATGTGAAAAAGGCGGCTCTGTATGGGAGAGACGTTGAAGAGGAATAAAAACACCCTTGGAAACCAAAACTTGCCCCTCGTCGTGACTCGGAGCCGCAACAAATGTTTCGGATTTGTGTAGGGTACATTGTGACAGCAAACGAGCAGGTGATCGAGCAAGCGTCTGATACGAGAGCATTGCGTTCGTATGGAGCGTGTTTGAAGTGAACAGCAGAGACGAAAGGAACAAGGCAAAGTGTTGTGAAATAAAATATTACCTGTAATACGCATTTTGTTATTTGCTGATTGTATTAAACTATCACATTCATTGTCAGTCAAGAAGAGAAGAGGACTATTATCCCTTCTTTGACGAAATGACCAGAGCACAGTACAAACACACTATTGTTCTTTCGGTATTTATTCAACCCACATTCTTTCACAACATGACAAGAAGAGAACAATACATAAATCAATACTCGTACCAGTACCATGATTTTCTTAAAAAAAAAAAAAAAAAAATTAAATTAAAAAAAAAAATTTTAAAAAAAATTGTACCCATGTATAATGCGCACCCCAGATTTTAGGACAATAAATTAGTTAAATTTTGCGTATTATACACGGAAAAAAACGGTATATGTTTAATAAAGACAAAGCCATCACAAAACTGTTGTAATTATTTAGATTTTGACCTAAATTAGCCTTGAATAAAGACTAAGCAGTCACATGAATTAACAGAAAAAATGGACAGCCGGACTCGGACTCGGACTCGTGGTCAAGAGGCCGGACTCGGACTCGGAGCAAAAAATCCGACCGAGTCCACAGCCCTGCTTACAAGAGCATCACCAGTTGCTGCTGCTAATGTAAGGGACATACAGACAGAGAAAAACACCCCAACTACTTTAGTGGCACAAACTGCAGGCAAGAAATGTGGTAGGTGTCAGGTCTGTCCCTCCCAAAATGATTTCAAGACCAGCATGACCTGTCCACAATGCAAGAAATATGTCTGCAAGGAGCATGCATGCACAGTCTGCACATTCTGTGTTCTGCACATCCTGTGTTCAATAGTGTAGTAGTGCAGACTAAAACCTTTGCCGTAGGCATAAAGAACTGCTCCATGCTGTCATTACGATCTCACGTGTTGTCATTATCCTTTTTCTGTTTCACAAATTGGTGGATTTTCATGTTGCTTTCATGTCAATTCTCTCCACTGCGCCCAGATCCAACCATACCCACACAATACAAAAACCAAACAAAAAACCCAGAAAAAAAAACTAACTCTGCCACTGCCGGTCCCAAGCCCGGATAATGAAAAAGGAGCGATGAGTGATATGTTACAAATGTTACAAAAAGTCATTTCCATAGGTCATATTCCAGTGACGTGCGGTGAGGTTCATGACTGGGGAGGCACTGACATCCCCCCGAGAAAATTAAATTTGTCCGGCACCTGACCGTGTCACAAAAAAGGTTGGGGAACACTGCTCTAGTGTGGCTTATTCATTATTTATTTTGAACTATTTGAATTAAAATCTCATATCAGCAGTCTTCACACATAAAAACACTCAATAAAGCACATGGAATCAGAAACTTGTTTTCGATCGTGCGTACCACTCTGTTTGAAATAACATACTCCGAAGTCCCGTTGTCCGAATCAAACCTTTTAACTCCGGAGTTGCTCTTCCTTTACTGATGACCTCCTGCTTCGACCGAAAATCCATAGTTGAAAATCGTTTGGATATGTAATCCTCCATTGTAAAACGAAATGTAAAAACGGGAAAAAAACAAACAAAACGAAATAAATGGACGATTTCTCTTCAGTTGTTCACTGTAAATTTTAATTTATTCAATGTTTTACCAGGTAACAATTGAGAACACTTTCTCATTTACAATGGCGACCTGGAGGCAAGGTGTGTTAAGTGTCTTGCCCAAGGACACAACGACATGACTGTGACGGAGCTAGGATTGAACCGCCAACCCTCCGGTTACTAAAGGACCCGCGCTACTGCCTGAGTCACAGCCGCCACAAATTTGAACTGGAGATCTCTTATTCTACAGGTAGGCGCATGAAGCATCCCGGGATCACTAGCACCCCCCGCCATAAGGCTGGAGAACCTTTCTTTTGTAGCCTCCGTAAGGTCTCTTTTCGAAGCCGTTTTGTTCATTTAAAAAAACACGACGTTACAGACAGATGACGAAAAACACTAGATGTTATATACATACATCAGCTTAACTACGGAAATTGGTTAATATAGCCACAGTATTTGAACACTTAAACAGCAACATAAAGACAGAGAGCAGTTCAGTCTAACTCAGGGGTGGGCAAACTTTTTGACTCGCGGGCCGAACTGGGTTCTAAATTTGGACCGGAGGGCCAAACCAGGAGCAGATGGACGTAGTGTTTGTGTGAAGTAATATAAGCGACCTGTAAAGGTCATTGCATAAAAGATTTTGGCCTTTAGTAGGTAGTAAAGCATGGATATTCCAAACAAGTTTTTTGAAAACAAATGCATTTATTAACAGCATTAAAAAAAATTATAATAATTCACTAAAAAACTGCTATCAGTGATTCTCATAAAATACGACACTGTTATTATGAATAACAGTCTCCATCACTTCAGTGCCTGCAGGTCAGATTAATGAAAGATGTTTATCTTATGAGATCACATCAAACGGCAAACATTCTGACCAAATATATCATCTTGAAGAATCGGTGAAAGCATACATCCAAATAAAGTAATCAAAACAGCAACACGGTGAGGGGTATCTGAAAATCAGAGCAGAGTTTTAACTCACAAACACCTGGTAACAGAGGTGAGGAAACGGGAAACACTTCCTTAAAGTAAGCCTTAAGAACTATACAGGTTAAGATTAGTCGCAAACAGGTGGTGCATCAATGTCCTTGAGCATCCTGCATTGTTTGAAAATGAGAATGGTCGCTAGTTTCAATCCCTGCTATGTGTACAAATCATATTCAAAATGCATTTTTTACAACAAACTTGAGAGCCTCCCATTCATTTTCAGTGGGAACAGTGTTGTTGGCCTCCCTTTTTTGCTAGTGCGTCATAGTCTGGAGTAAAATTTGTTGTGGCAATTCTTAGGAGAGATCCGAGGTGTTGGTCCGTTTACCTCGATCTGTGACGGGTTGATGTTGACGTTCATGTGGCTGAACGTCACGTCGCGTACGTCGAGCCAAATTGGCCACTCTTTTTTTAAACACTCGGCACTGTGTCCACCTTGCTTTTCCTTGGGCGACTCATTTTAATAGAAGGATTCCAGGGGAAGGTTTGTGGGTGGCTTTAGCGTAAAACTGTATCTGAAAGCTCAGCGCGCAAATTACAAGAATGCTGTCGTCACAGCCCACGCTCTAAATTCGGCACTGCCACATATAGAGCGCGAGTGCGCCATGTCCGTACTACTGAGTACGTACACGCACTTGTGAGTGTGCACCGAGCTTTCTGACACGGCTTCCGGTAGTAAATACGCAGGCGAGCGGTTCCCCATCTACTGGGGAAACGCAGTCATTGCAGGCAAAATGACCAAAAAAAAATGTTTAATAATACAATTTGTTCAGGGTTGGCGGGCCGGATTAAACGGTCCCGTGGGCCGGATGTGGCCCGCGGGCCGTAGTTTGCCCATCCCTGGTCTAACTGCATAGCGGCCTGTCAACATAGGCAGCCGTGTGATTACGCAATCCTCAGAGGAGGCTAGGCAGGAAGTTGGCTCCTCCGAGCGAATCGTCTTCGGTTTTAAAATAACTATAAAAATTGAGCGATTGTGGTTCAAAATGATACATAATTATTGAAATTTAAAGGAAAATGACTTTATAATAAAAAAAATTGAATTTGTTTTTCCCCTTGTCATGATGGCAGGGGAGGCGTGGCCGGCGTCCCTGTCATATTCCATCATCACCAAAATCAGACTATGGTCATTAATGTTGAGAAGTGAATGTGAGAAGATTTGGAAGAAAACTTGAAGATAAATGAATTCTAATTTAGATTTTCTTTTCTAATTTTAAAGATTTGACCTGATGGTGGCGCGAGAGATGTCAGTTCACTGTTTTTGATGGGGTTATTCATCTATTCCGCAAATAAACCCTAAATAAAAAGTATCTTTCACAAAAATTTGGGTAACAAAAATATGGGAATTATTTTCGGAAGGTAAATGTGCCTGGGGTCAAATTGACCCCAAATACCAGATTTGTTATTATATTTCAGGATGATAGGAGGGTTAGGTCACACATACTGACAGAGACATTTTAACAGCTTGGGGTCAAATTGACCCCAGAAGATGACCAATGTGTGCAATATGTGTTCAGTACATTGAAATTTATGCTAGATCAGTTCTCACTATCAATTTAGGATTCATAAAATATTAAGCAAAAAATAAAGTCAACTACTATTGTTTTAATTATAAACATTGAATGGGGTCAAATTGACCCCTAGGACGGCAGGAGGGTTTTAAATTTGTGCTGATAGCACGTTGTGGTGGCATCTTATTATACAGCGGATCAGGCAAATGAGAATCAGGTGGCAGGCGTGCGTGTGTCAAAGTAGACAAAATGGCAAGGACTGACCGGCCAACGGCGTCTATATACACGCCCTAATCAGTGGGTAACACGGTTGGTGGTGATCAGCGCCGATTAGCACGCGCAATTCTGGCGAACGGCGTCTATACACCGTATTGGCCCGAATATAAGACGATGTTTTTTGCATTGAAATAAGACTGAAAAAGTGGGGGTCGTCTTACATTCGGGGTCTAGACATTATACCTATTCACAATGCTAGACACGCCAGATATCTTTAAAGCAAATGCTGAACTTAACTCCCCAGGCCAAAGCAAACCCCTGTCACAAAGAAGAAAAATAAAAATAGCTGTTAGAAAGGTTCCTATGTTGATCTTAAAATGTTGGAAAGTTACGTCACCGTGCCTTAAGTCTCGCGTGAGTTACCTCAGCTTATCGCGATTGTTGGACCTTGTGCGCAGCGGTAAATTAAAGGTTGCTGGTATCAACTGAGTATGTTGCTGTGATCGTGTGCGTCTTTGACACAAAGTGAGTATACACATTTCATTGTTACTACTGTCTACCGTTGTGCCATTTGTCTGATCGCGGTTTGTTTCGGCGCGCTCCTTTAAGTTTGCCTCGCATCATACGAGTAGCCGTTACGCAGCACCACGGCGACTAACGGTCGCCAGCAAATGTCTTTTGTTGTCTCGATCGATGACTTATGTTTGGTGTGTTGCAGAGAGTACTTCCTGTATGGTTATTTAGTATAGTGGAACCGTTACGCGCAGTTAGTTATATAATGTGTGCCGTCTACTAGTGTTGTGTGACGTCAGAAGCTGAGCGTTGACTTACGTGCTACTATATTTCTGTCTGTTGCAGAACCACACACCACACACACACACACACACCACACACCCTTCATACAATAATCATACACACAAGAATCACATTCACACACCCAAACACTCACCCATGTACACTACACACACCTGCTCTCACATCCTTACGACCAAACATGTGCCGATACCCTTTTGCCAGTTTGCCTGTATGCCCCTATGAGCCACAGTGCCTGTTACGTTTTTGTCAATAATTCAGTAAAGCAATCAAAACTGAACCACGTCTTTCCTCCTGTGTTCTGACCGACATCCGGGGGCGAAAAGAGCATAACCATCCGAGCCAACCCACTATACCAGGGGTGGGCAAACCTTTTGACTTGCGGGCCGAATTGGGTTCTAAACTTTGACCGTGGGGGCCAAACCAGGAGCAGATGGATGTCGTGTTTGTGTGAAGCAATATAAACGACATGTAAAGGTCATTGCATGAAAGGTTTTGGTCTTTAGTAGGTAGTAAAGCATAGATATTCAAAAAATGGTTTTTGAAAACAAATGCATTTATTAACAGCATTAAAAAAACATTTCACCAAAAAACTGCTATCAGTGATTCCCATTACCGTAATTTTCCATGTAAAATACGCCCCCGTGCATAATACGCACCCTAAAAATGGCATGTCGATGCTGGAAAAAAGCCTGTACCCATGTATAATATGCACCCAAATTTTGACTCTTAAGTCCGTAAACGTAAAATTATTTCAGAAAAAAGATCATCTTCGGGAACAACCGGATGTTATTCTGCCGGTCAGTATCACTGCGCATGCGCTAGCAAACTCGATAGCGAAGAAATGTTTAGGATTTGTGTCGGGTACATTGTGACAGCAAACGAGCAGGTGATCGAGCAAGCGTCTGATACGAGAGCATTGTGTTCATATGGAGCGTGTTTGAAGTGAACAGCAGAGAAGAAAGGAACAAGGCAAAGTGTTGTGAAATAAAATATTACCTGTAATACGCATTTTGTTATTTGCTGATTGAAACTGCTAATTAAACTGTGAATTGAAACTAATAGGTAGAGAACTGAACTCTCGCTCTTTATATAGCTGACGTGTCTTGCGCATCCGTTCTGCGCATACTGTCATGGCGGCCTCCGTATGATATCCGGTCTGCGATGGAGATTAAAAAACAAACAATATTTTACAATAACACACCATCAAGGATTGCACCATCGCATCAAACGATGTGTCGTCAATTATGAATTTTACTGACTAAGTGTGTTGCGCAGGATGGCTGAATGCGATGCGCGATTGACAACAAACAAGAAGAAAGGTGATTTCAAGTTTTCACATGCTTGTAAAAGTAAAAACGTAGCTTTGTGTTTTTTTGTTTCGATGTGCTCCTTTAATGTTTCTAGCGCCGCGACCTCCATAGCTGATCATATCTTGACAGAGAATACACAAAACCTAAAGATGCCGTCGCGGCGGGCGGGGGAATGCTCGCGAGTCGCCGAGGCTAACGTTGCCCGGCCAGCAGGCGGGCCGCTCCCCTTCATATATAAAAAAAATATCCGCGGAAAATTCTCATCCCTGTAATAACACAATTTATTCAGGTTTGGCGGGCCGGATTAAACGGCCCCGTGGGCCGGATGTGGCCCGCGGGCCGTAGTTTGCCCATGTCTGCCCTATACAGTCCTCAGGCTCCCCAACAATAGCGGTAGCAGTTTGCATTATTTTATTGCAATGTTTTTCCTTATTCAGATTTGTTTCAAGACTACAGTTATAGTTAGACTTCACTTTGATGGTTAAATGCAGTTATTACAATTTTGTTGTTTTATCACAGTAGATTGGTTTATTCACATTTCAAAAACCAGAAGCCATTCATTTACAAATGTGATTGCACTTTAGTTTACATATTTAAATGTTCAGATATCAAGATGTGTTTATATCACATATTACAGTTTTTGCATGATTTGAATGAGGCAAAATAACATGCTTTTTCTCTCAAATATATTGTTATAATCATTTGTTTCAGATTTACTGTAATTATTATTTTTATAAAAATCAAATTTGGTGTTCAAAAAGTCTTTTTTCAAACTTGAGTCTTGAAAAAGAGGGGGGGGCGTCTTATAATCAGGGTCGTCTTATATTCGGGCCAATACGGTACACGCCCTAATCAGCGGGTAACACGGCACAGGTGGTGGCGATCAGCGCCGATTAGCACGCGCCATTCCGTATTGGTGACGTGCGCCCCCGACGTCTACTGCGGAGGGCGCATCAGCAGGCCAGCAGGGCAAGAGCGGAGACGTGACACAGCCGCGCACCAAGGAAAAATGCACCGCCGTGGAGAAAGAGTCGGGACAGCGGCATTGAGCGCTCATAGCGCGAGGCGTGCCTCTGAACAATGTGCTTCACTGAGGACAAGCACGGGGAGCACGGCTGGTTACCGTCCCGGAGTCAGGACAGCAGCCAATGTGCCCTGATAGCGTGGGGCGTGCCTCTGTGCAATGAGCGTCACTGAGAACGTGAATGAGTTCAAGCGCAGTAGGCGGAAGCCGGCCACGCGTGAGGGTAGAAGCACCAACCGGTGCAGAATGAGTTGCGACACGTGACAACATCAGGTGTTTGTTCTTTTATTTACTGTAAACCTACAATACATGCACACAGAACAGTGTTGGAATGGTTATTAAGAGAATGGGAAAGGTTTATGTGGCCTAAAAGTATTGGGGAGGGTCTAAAAAGCTTTAACATTGTGTACTGGGCCACAATGGAACAGGGGATTCATGCGCAACCGTGACTCACTTTGGTTTCGCTATGCATGATGTTAGTGTGGTTTGGCAAGGAACATCACCCTTCTAAATCAGTGATCGCCAACCTTTTTTGCGCCACGGACCGGTTACGTGTCAGAAATATTTTCGCGGACCGGCCTTTATATAAATAAATAATAGATTTATATAACTAAATAATACATTTACCGTATTTTCCGCCCTAAAAGGCGCACCTAAAAACCTAAAATTTTCTCAAAAGCCGACAGTGCGCCTTATAGGCCAGTGCGCCTTATATATGGATCAACTGATGAATTTGTTGATCCATACTGGTTGTACACAGTGCTCTGCCAAAATGTTTCAGTACGTTTTAGTACGACTAATAAATTACAAGGTCGCATCGCTTCCCAGCATTACGGCAACTGTAGTCAGGGGGCGTCACCGAATAGCTGTTGTACCCGCGAGGCTATTTCCTGTCAAAATAGGCTGCTCTGTTAATGTTTCGAGTAAATCTACGGATCGATATGGAAGGGAAACATAGGTAAGTAGTACCAATGCGTTAGATCGAACTTTAGTCAGTTCCGATCATTTTATAGGAGATCGTTTGAGAAACGCGATTGTTTACACTTTGCTGAGGCTCATGGGAGATTGCGAGGTGAGGCTCGTGAGACTTTGCGGATGGCTAATGCTATTGCGATAGCTGCTATACGTACCAGGCTATTTCATGTCAAAATAGGCTGCTCTGTTAATGTTTCGAGTAAATCTACGGATCGATATGGAAGGGAAACATAGGTAAGTAGTACAAATGCGTTGGATCGAACTTTAGTCAGTTCCGATCATTTTATAGGAGATCGTTTGAGAAACGCGATTGTTTACACTTTGCTGAGGCTCATGGGAGATTGCGAGGTGAGGCTCGTGAGACTTTGCGGATGGCTAATGCTATTGCGATAGCTGCTATACGTACCAGGCTATTTCATGTCAAAATAGGCTGCTCTGTTAATGTTTCGAGTAAATCTACGGATCGATATGGAAGGGAAACATAGGTAAGTAGTACCAATGCGTTAGATCGAACTTTAGTCAGTTCCGATCATTTTATAGGAGATCGTTTGAGAAACGCGATTGTTTACACTTTGCTGAGGCTCATGGGAGATTGCGAGGTGAGGCTCGTGAGACTTTGCGGATGGCTAATGCTATTGCGATAGCTGCTATACGTACCAGGCTATTTCATGTCAAAATAGGCTGCTCTGTTAATGTTTCGAGTAAATCTACGGATCGATATGGAAGGGAAACATAGGTAAGTAGTACCAATGCGTTGGATCGAACTTTAGTCAGTTCCGATCATTTTATAGGAGATCGTTTGAGAAACGCGATTGTTTACACTTTGCTGAGGCTCATGGGAGATTGCGAGGTGAGGCTCGTGAGACTTTGCGGATGGCTAATGCTATTGCGATAGCTGCTATACGTACCAGGCTATTTCCTGTCAAAATAGGCTGCTCTGTTAATGTTTCGAGTAAATCTACGGATCGATATGGAAGGGAAACATAGGTAAGTAGTACCAATGCGTTGGATCGAACTTTAGTCAGTTCCGATCATTTTATAGGAGATCGTTTGAGAAACGCGATTGTTTACACTTCGCTGAGGCTCGTGAGACTTTGCGGATGGCTAATGCTATTGCGATAGCTGCTATACGTACCAGGCTATTTCATGTCAAAATAGGCTGCTCTGTTAATGTTTCGAGTAAATCTACGGATCGATATGGAAGGGAAACATAGGTAAGTAGTACCAATGCGTTAGATCGAACTTTAGTCAGTTCTGATCATTTTATAGGAGATCGTTTGAGAAACGCGATTGTTTATAGAGGGCTCGTTGGTTATTGGCTAGTGGATGCATACCGCAACCCTAGTCAACCTCAGTTTGATGCAGTATAGCTTCTATTTTATGCGCCTTATAAGCCGGTGCGCCTTATATATGGACAAAGTTTTAAAATGGGCCGTTCATTGAAGGTGCGCCTTATAACCCGGTGCGCCTTTTAGGGCGGAAAATACGGTATATAAATAAATAATACATTTATAATAAATATATGAATACGATGAAATAAAATGATACGACTGGCATAAAAACAAGTATAAACGACATTAAAATAAAACTCACCATTACATTGAATTAGTGGGAGCACTGAGCTTGTTTCTCAGAAACGAGCCGGTCCCATCTAGGCGTAATCGGAGACAATGACACCCGAAGTGGTTAAGGTTTGTCTTTTAATGCAGGATGCTTGGTCTCCATGTGCCGAAGCAGTTTTGAGGGCTTCATTGCCTCGTTAGCTAGCTTGTCGCCACATATTATGCAGAGTGGGCTTGGCGCGTCATAGTCTTTTAAATGCAGCTTTCCTTTTCTTAGAAGTCGTAGCCTCTTCTTCTTCCGTCTCCTCATTGGGCTTTTTTCCCTTTCCGAAGAAGCTTTCCAAACATCTCTGTTTCTTGCTCATTTTTGCTTGCTTCGCGGGCTCAACTGAGGTGACATGTCACGTGACCGAGACGAGCGTCTTGACCTGAACCGACGGATGTAATTGGGAGAGAATCGCCAATTTGTTTATATTTTTCAAAATAAATACTTACTCATTTTTGCTAGCTTTGCGGGCTCGACTGGGGAAACATGTCACGTGACCGGGACGAGCGTCTTGACCTGAATTAATTGATCGTCGATTAAAACAATTTTTTTTTTCTGTGTGGCTTGGCGGCCCGGTACAAAGTGACCCACGGACCGGTACCGGTCCGCGGCCCGGTGGTTGGGGACCACTGTTCTAAATGACTTACCATACACGCAGTCCCTCTAGCACCCAACAAGAAACACTACATGTTGGAAATTTCAATACAATGGTGATTCAATTTCTCAATAATACGTATACCGTTTCTACTTCCCAGCTTTTCGATTTTTGCGGGTGGTTCCCCCCGTGATAAACAAGGAATCACTGTACAGTATCAAAACAAACATTTTCTCTGCGGAGAATAATTATTATCAAATTTGATGTAATTAACCAGCACTGTGTTGACCATTTGCCCCCAAGAACCATATCATGCCAAAAAAATCCATGTTGTAAAAATTTTATTAGACTTCGCAGCACATGTCATCTTCCCCTCTGATTGTCAGAGGGAGTTAAAGAATTTGACAACTCTGACAATTCTTTGCGACCCCTATAATTCAGTGTTGTCATATGATCGTGTGTACTCTGAACAACAGAAAGAACCGAGTCTGGAAGAACTGACACTTCTCAAAAGTACCATTGTTTATTTGACTGGTATAGAAATACTTTTAAAAAAACATGAAGTAGCACCATTACTTGTCAGGTATAACTCTAAATTTCAGAAAAATAAAAACTCGATCATTTTAAAATCTTGTCTCAGGAAATATAAAATAGCATTAGAGTATGAGGTTTTAGGTCGATTATCGTAAAATAAAATATATTTGTTCTTAAAATTAAGTACATTTACACTAATAAAACTACAAATACGTAAACAAGCGGTAAACAATGTATCAAAATAGAAATATTAATACTATAGGGGTGCAACAGAATCCTGTAATTCCCACCCAAATCTGATACATACAAATTTAAGAAAGCATAAAATGACTCTTTATGTTAATCTTGATAGGATTTGCACATTTCAATGTTTCATATAGAATAAAATAGGCTTTATATCATATAATCCAAATATATGCTAAGTGTCAAAGGTTGTTGATCCCATGAAAACATCATCTCATCAGAATAATGCCAATAATGCAATATAGTATATTCTGTGGACTTTTCTCTCCCCTGCACATGAATATCATTCAAACCATGTGTACAGTGATGAATTCCATTAAGCCATTCTAAAAAATAAACAAGATGTACCGATCTACAAAAAAACTTCACTGAACTCAAAATATTTGTAAACATCTTTGCAATCAAAAAGGATAAAATATTTCAATCTGTTGTCATTTAACATTTCAAGTACCGTATTTTCCGGACTATAAGGCGCACCTAAAAACCTAAAATTTTCTCAAAAGCCGACAGTGCGCCTTATAGTCCAGTGCGCCTTATATATGGATCAATTGATGAATTTGTTGATCCATTCTGGTTGTACACAGTGCTCTGCCAAGATGTTTCAGTACGTTTTAGTACGACTAGTAAATTACAAGGTCGCATCGCTTCCCAACATTACGGCAACTGTAGTCAGGGGGCGTCACCGAATGGCTGTTGTACCCGAGAGGCTATTTCATTTCAAAATAGGCTGCTCCGTTAATGTTTCGAGTAAATGTACGGATTGATATGGAAGGGAAACGTAGGTAAGCAGTACCAATGTGTTAGATCGAACTTTAGTCAGTTCCGATCATTTTATAGGAGATCGTTTGAGAAACGCGATTGTTTACACTTTGCTGAGGCTCATGGGAGATTGCGAGCTGAGGCTCATGGGGCTTTGTGGATGGCTAATGCTATAACGATAGCTGCTATACGTACCAGGCTATTTCATGTCAAAATAGGCTGCTCTGTTAATGTTTCGAGTAAATCTACGGATCGATATGGAAGGGAAACATAGGTAAGTAGTACCAATGCGTTAGATCGAACTTTAGTCAGTTCCGATCATTTTATAGGAGATCGTTTGAGAAACGCGATTGTTTACACTTTGCTGAGGCTCATGGGAAATTGCGAGCTGAGGCTCGTGGGACTTTGCGGATGGCTAATGCTATAACGATAGCTGCTATACGTACCAGGCTATTTCATGTGAAAATAGGCTGCTCTGTTAATGTTTCGAGTAAATCTACGGATCGATATGGAAGGGAAACATAGGTAAGTAGTACCAATGCGTTAGATCGAACTTTAGTCAGTTCCGATAATTTTATAGGAGATCGTTTGAGAAACGCGATTGTTTACACTTTGCTGAGGCTCATGGGAGATTGCGAGCTGAGGCTCGTGGGACTTTGCGGATGGCTAATGCTATAACGATAGCTGCTATACGTACCAGGCTATTTCATGTGAAAATAGGCTGCTCTGTTAATGTTTCGAGTAAATCTACGGATCGATATGGAAGGGAAACATAGGTAAGTAGTACCAATGCGTTAGATCGAACTTTAGTCAGTTCCGATCATTTTATAGGAGATCGTTTGAGAAACGCGATTGTTTACACTTTGCTGAGGCTCATGGGAGATTGCGAGCTGAGGCTCGTGGGACTTTGCGGATGGCTAATGCTATAACGATAGCTGCTATACGTACCAGGCTATTTCATGTGAAAATAGGCTGCTCTGTTAATGTTTCGAGTAAATCTACGGATCGATATGGAAGGGAAACATAGGTAAGTAGTACCAATGCGTTAGATCGAACTTTAGTCAGTTCCGATCATTTTATAGGAGATCGTTTGAGAAACGCGATTGTTTACACTTTGCTGAGGCTCATGGGAGATTGCGAGCTGAGGCTCGTGGGACTTTGCGGATGGCTAATGCTATAACGATAGCTGCTATACATACCAGGCTATTTCATGTGAAAATAGGCTGCTCTGTTAATGTTTCGAGTAAATCTACGGATCGATATGGAAGGGAAACATAGGTAAGTAGTACCAATGCGTTAGATCGAACTTTAGTCAGTTCCGATCATTTTATAGGAGATCGTTTGAGAAACGCGATTGTTTACACTTTGCTGAGGCTCATGGGAGATTGCGAGCTGAGGCTCGTGGGACTTTGCGGATGGCTAATGCTATAACGATAGCTGCTATACGTACCAGGCTATTTCATGTGAAAATAGGCTGCTCTGTTAATGTTTCGAGTAAATCTACGGATCGATATGGAAGGGAAACATAGGTAAGTAGTACCAATGCGTTAGATCGAACTTTAGTCAGTTCCGATCATTTTATAGGAGATCGTTTGAGAAACGCGATTGTTTACAGAGGGCTCGTTGGTTATTGGCTCGTGGATGCATACCGCAACCCTAGTCAACCTCAGTTTGTTGCAGTATAGCTTCTATTTTATGCGCCTTATAATCCGGTGCGCCTTATATATGGACAAAGTTTTAAAATGGGCCGTTCATTGAAGGTGCGCCTTATAATCCGGTGCGCCTTTTAGTGCGGAAAATACGGTAAATGTGTTCTATACATAAATGTATACTATATTTCTGCAAACAAGAAACTACCTATGTCCTGTTTTGTTCCCCAGGTATTGTGAACTGTCTTTATTACATTACTTTAGGGCAAATTAGATGACTCAGCTTGCACACAGCCAAAAGTCTGAACGATCCACATACCTGCATCGTAACTCCAATGTGTCCAATAAGATAAATAATGAGTACAATTGACTAGAGCTATTGATTACTATTTGTGATACTTAAAACATGCATCTCGACGCTGATAATATTTCCCTAAGACAGAATAAGTCTTTCATTCAAAGGGGTACTCAACCCAAAACTTGTCTTTACAATAGGATACACAATCCTATTGTTCTATGCACCCCCACTTGTATAAACATTGTATTCTGATTAATATTACATAGGTGGAATATGAATTAAGCAGCAAAATCCAGCCGTTTTTATCCATCTCAGGAGGTAGCCATTTTGAAATTTACTATTAACTGAAAATTACATCACAGTTGCTCGGGGCTCAGATAATGACCGATCAGGGCAAAAGTTACAAGATCAAACTCAGAAAACAGGTGGGCCGTGAATGGTCGTTATCTGGACCCTGAGAAATTGTATTGTAATTTTTAGTCATTTGGGCGCCCTGAGATGGATCAAAATGGCTGAATTTTGTCGCTTAATTCATATTCCACAAATGTAATATTAATCGGAATCCTGTGTTTAGACTAGTGGGGGTGCACACAACATAATGTTGTAAAGAAAATTTGGGGGTTGACTTTCTTTTTAATCCAACAAACCCAGAAGTTTTTATGTTCCTTTTCATACAACAGCCTGTAACATACACAAACATATGTAATCCTACATACAGTACACATTTCAAACTGATGACAATTATTGATTCTATTATAGCAATATGACAAATTATACTCTCATGAAAATATACGTATAGCCTGAGTAACGCTGGTTTGGCAGACAGGGCATTTAGGTTCGCTTTGCTCACAGATACGATTGGCACAGTCCATACAGAAGAGGTTGTGTCCACAGGGGACCAGTGCTGCAATAACCTCGCTTTCAAAACACACTGAACAATCACGGCTGCCTTTACGACTGGTGGATGAGGAAGAGGAGGAAGAGGAGGAGGCAGAGTAATCACATGAAATGCAACAAAGGTGAGAGTTTGTCAGAGGCAACTGTGTTGACATAGCCAGGGAAACTGAACAAGTCTTTACTTGGGTCAGTGCAGACCCTTTGTGCTAACTGGTGCTCATTGGTACCAGCATGGAGGGGGGGTGACATCCTGGATTGTTTTTGTTAATTATTCTCTGATTTACCATCAGGCCATTGGAAGTGGCAACAAAAATAGCTGGTGTGGAGATGGGCGAATTGGATCCAGTCAAGGAGGGGTTGATTTGATTTTCGTACTGGGACCAGAAAATGCCGGGTTGGGTTGGCGAAGGTTCAATCCCTGGCGGGGAATCAAAAGTCAGATCAGTGCAGTCAGGAGAGATTGCCTCGTTTCCATAAACAAACCCATTGCCATTTGTGTTGACACTGATATTGTTGTTATTGCTACAATTAATGTTGATAGTCGTGCAACTCAGTGCAGAGCTGGGGGGGCTGTAGTCTGCCATGCGGACATTAGTGCCAAAGTAGGTGTCATTGGAGCCACTTCCTAGGGAGGAGGATGAGTCATTGCGGAACTTGGAGAAGGGCTTGCATACAGAGGTGGGTGTCATCCCAATCCTGGGCTTTGGCCACAGATTGGGGTACCCATTGAGATCAAACCCCACATCTGTTCCATTGGCATGGAAGTCGTTTTCATCCTGGAACTCAATAAGACCCCCTGTTCTCACTGTTATGTGAGCTTCGATCTCCTCTCGGGCTCGGTCCACGTTTTCTGGCATCCCTGTTACCTCAAAAACAGGCTCCTTGTCTCGACTGGGAGTCACAATGTAAGTGTGTGTCTGTTGTTGGATGCGTTTAATTGTAGCACCCTTGGGGCCTACAACAAGACCCACTACACGGTAAGGTACTCGCACCTGGATTGTGGTCTGTCCAGGTAGGTTAAGGGGGCCAGGGACTGGAGTACCGCTCCCATTTATGCGGGTGTTTTTCTTTCTGGAAGCTCGAATCATCGAGAAATGCTCTACCGCTGAAATAATCTCTCTCCTGGCCATCGCCACGTCCTCCCTTCTGCCCGTCACTACAAAAACTGGTTCCTCACCTCGGACTGGAGTTTTGATATATGTGTTGGTCTTTGCTCGCAGTGCTTTAATCTTGCAACCTGAGTAAAGGAGCAAAACATGAAAGTGAATGCAGGTTGAAAAAACAACATTGGGTTGAAATATTTTAAGTGATTTGTTTTAAGCATGAAATTGTTGCTATCTGTTTAATATTAGTGTCTCTCAAATGGTTGGTGTCCTTAGACATATGGTGAAATGATCTTTTTTAAAAGGAGCAAATTCAAACCACATGCTGAAACGTATAAATATGCAACAGTGCAAAAGTAGAGAGAACCCATCATTTAGTTTTTTAGGATCATCATTGCCAATTTAATGGAAACAATAAAGCTTTATGACAATGCCGAAAGGTAGTAACGCAGTAAATGTCTCATTTATCGAAATGGGGCCAGGTGAGGTTGACATGAACCTTGATGAAGAAGAGGGACAACCCACTTCAAAAGGGTGTGGGGGCGCATTTCATCCAATTGTGATATTTAACAGAATACATCTGAAATGATTATGGTTGCATGTCTCCTGGATGCAGTGAATGATAAAACTCATGTGTTTTTCCATTTCATCTGTGATATGACCTACAATACAGATATGACCGATATCTGCCTTCCAATGTATTGTGTAGCGGAGGTTCTTTGCAGTCCCTTTGTTTTTATAGGAACAACAGCAGCAGCAGAAGTGACAATGTTGCAGGGAATGGATTCCACATATGTAACTTAGCACTAGTACTGCCCCGCAGCTGGAAAAGTGTCCAGCTGTGGGTGTTGACTGCATGTGGTGAGGTAGCGATTGTGACCATTGTTCTAATTTTATCTTGCAGCATCATCATTTTAAGACTGAGACTGATGGATGATCCTCTGAGCAACAAAAGAGCCACATATCTTAAGTAAATATGGAGACAGCTGCGACAGGTGATCTACAGGTGTCAAAACACAGCATCAGTACACTTCAATGTTAAATGGTAAATGGGTTGTACTTGAATAGTGCTTTTCTACCTCTGGTCTTCAAAGCACCTCACACTGCATCCTCATTCATCAACTGATATCATACCATCAGGAGCAACCAGGGGTTCAGTGTCTTGCGCAAGCACACTTCAAAATGGTGACAATGGTTGGGGATCGAACCTCCATCCTCTGGGTTGGGTAACGGCCACCCTACCACTGACCCATGCTGTACTTTCGTTTGGAATGCTTTTTCATCAGCCTTTTTACAATGTGTCAATCTTTTTTAAAAAGATTTTAAAATATATGTCATGTGAATTCTGAGGGTACACACACCTATGGACAATGTGTGAAATAAGTTTAGAACTGATACTTTAATTAAGTTAAACGTCACCTTCCTTAGAGAGATGGTGTGTAGAATTTTTTGCCATCTAGCGATGAACTATGAGAATGTAATGACCTAAGTTGGTCGCAAGCCTACCACCAATTTATTCAGCAGAGGTGCAAGCAAAATGTCATCACAAATGAAATGTAGTATTCCCTCAAGTGGAAAGTAAGTGTATTGCAATTATCGCATATGCTGAAGTCATTGATACATCAAACTTGTGATCGGGTGATTGTCTCATTCGGATATCCGTAGCAGAAAGATGGTGGTGTGGACAAAGGGTATGTTTCTGAAGGACAAAATTTGACATTGCATGGCGCAACATCTCCATGTCACGTCTCTGCCCCGCACTCGTCCTGCCGATTGGCGTTCCACCGCGCGTATTGCCGGGTTGCTGCGATCCTCTGTGATGAGGCCACTCTACATGCAATGAGTGATGTAATTCTTCGCTACACACGCTCCCAGCATGTCCTGATTCCACTCTTCATCCATGAGTCAAGTAATTTTCCACCTCGCGCACGGCCGGCTGCCTCGCCCCCGCGCTAGTCCTCAGTCACAGCCGCATAGACGCACATTGCTCACAGCCACGCCCCACACTAATCACTGCTCATCGCCACTACCTGCCCCTCGTTACCTGCCCATCAGGATGTGTATTTAAACGCTGTTTGCCCGTTGGTTTGCTGGTCGGTTCATCTGGCTTACTACCTGTCTGTTTTACTACCTGTTCCTGCTCACAAGCTATTATCTGAACTGACTCCGCCTGCCTGCCTGCCTGACCGCCCGCCCGCCCGCCTGCCTCTTTGACCGACTTGTTCATGAACCCGGCCTGACCCACTGCCTGTTCCAGACCGCATCTCCGCCTTGCCCGCTTGCTTGACTGAGCAACTTCGAACTCTGTTTGGCCTAATCGCCCGCCTATCCCCGACCACGTATTGCCTGAGTCCTGTCAGACAGGACGACTTCTGCTTGCCTGTCTGCCTGCCTGTTCTCATCCCGCGAGCTTCCAGTCGTGCCCTGGCACTTGTCAACTGTCATCTGCCGCTGCAACGCCGCTTCCTCGCTGCACCTGCTCTGCCGGTGTTCCAGCTTTTCCCTTTTCAAAAAGACAAAGTCAAAGTCTGCTTTATTGTCAATTTCTTCACATGCCAAGACACACAAAGAGATCGAAATAACGTTCCCACTATCCCACGGTGACAAGACATAGTACACAATATATACATACAAGTAAACAATACAAAAAAAATAAAAACAAGAAGGCACAAACAATGAATAAATAAGAGTGATGAATAAATAATAAATAAACAAATAACACAATAAATAAGACGAGCAAAAATGGAGCAAAATCAAATCAAAATCATCAAATAAACAAAGTTCGTGCTGCACATGGTTATCCTGGCCCATTTGTTACACTCCACCCCATGGAAAGACTCACTGATAGTGTTTCAAGGCTCAAAATATATATCTTTTGGCAGTGCAGTTTTGTGACTGTCAAGTGGCATGGTGGTACAAGATGGTGTATAATTGGGTATCGAATACGGCCCAGGCACATTAGCTATCCCAAAACATGTAGTAGTTCCAAAATTTCACCAGGTGATGGTGTTAAAGCTTGACATAGGGGTGACCTGATG